>NC_064630.1:2231250-2975000 GCF_023864275.1 Schistocerca cancellata | reverse complement strand
ACGTATCTGGCTCATCCAGTGCTGTACCCAACAATCAGCCTTTCCTTCTCATCCCATGCGTTAAGTCTCCCCTGACCCGGGGTTCTGGGCAACTTTTCCAAAGTCCACCCCTTTTCCTAAAGCTCTCCAGTTCCTTTCCCTTCTCCTTCCGCTGGAAGAAGGAGCCATTGGTTCCGAAAGCTTACATAAGTAAAACCTTTTTTTATATGAGAGTTCTTCTGCAGCTACTAGGTGAGTAGATTTTTCGTCTATCAAATTACATTATATTGGGAAAAATTGATTATATTCATTGTTACAAGAAACTAACCTTTTATTTTAGTATATGCTTTTGGAAATAGAATAATTGGGGCAACAAAGCTGTAACACTGTATTTCGGAAAGTATTCCATTTTAAGAATGGGACATTCTACAAGACAAAAATTTTCAATACAAATTACTTTCGAAATATTAACTTTTGGACAAAGTAAAATGTTTCTTTGAATGATGGAAGGGGAGGGGTTTTTAAAATAAGCTATTGTATGTCAAACTTCAAGCAAACAATTATTAGCAGGTTTGAATTTTAACACAAACATAGTTCACAGTATCATAAATTATGAATATTTATTTAAGTAAAATGTTTCCATATGAACTAAAAATATTATTGTCATCAGCAATCGGTAAAGTATACTATGAATAATGAAGCTTAGTGAACATCTTGCTTAGGCAAGGGCCAACAGCATGTACAAATTTTTATAAAATACGTAACACTTTGCTATCTGTAATAGTATTATTTTATTTTGCTACCAGTTCTGGTTCTGAACCATCATTAACGGCAGGAAAACTATCACAGATGTATCACATGTCATACAAGTATGCTCAACAGGAATGGCACAATGAATAGGAGGGTGTCTAGGACATTATACATGACACTGATTAGACCGCTGATGACATACACAGCTCCTGTCTGGGGATACGCAGCATCCACACACCTGGACCGCCCTCAGAAAATACAGAACAAGGTATTACGTATCATAAGCAATGCTCCCCGATACACACGGACAGCGGACCTTCAGCGAGAATACTGACTGGAGACTCTCCAGCAGGTATTCAAAAAACTCGCCACACGACTGTACAAGAAATCAAGTCACTCGAACAATCCTCACATCCTACACCTGGGCAACTACGATCACAACCATAGATGGGAACACAAGCACCCAAAGACATTCCTTAGGGACTAACCATCTACGGCACCTTCGTAACTATGCAAATGACACAATGGGGTGAGCTCCTGCACATAAGCCACTGACTAGCTTGCTAGCTGAGCCTCTGCAATGAGAACTATCAATCGCAGGGAAGCCACACACGACACACAAACAAATTCCCAACACATATCACACTGCCAGTTCCTTTGAGGACCATCGAACTGACAAACCTAAAATGACATGGCTATGTTACAGGAGCAGCAGCAGCAGCAGCAGCAGCAGCTGGCCCAGGAGACATTGTTGGCCCAGCAGCAGCAGCGCTCACCTCCTCGACAGGACTGATCATTCCATGACAATCTGCCATTGCTTCTACGGTAGTGATGCATGATACCCAACTGCTAACATAACCTTACCTTGCACGATCTATCGCAGATAACAAGAAACCCCTACTGCCCTTACTACCCAACCTGACACTGTCGCAGAGGTTTTTTCCCCTCTGCCCTTCACACCGCTCTTCTTTCAAGCTTGACTCTGTCGAACTTTTCGACCACTTCTATCACCCAGATGCGCCCGTATTAATGGGTAACCCTACCCAGACGTACGGATAACATCGCAGTTCTTCGCTCCTGCGATCTCCTCGATTCTAAACACTAACAATGTAGAGATTTCGAGTTGGTCACAATGCTTGTGTGAGCGTGGAGAAAAAAGAAACACGTGCCTATTAGAGGCAGCACAGTGTCTCTCTCTCTCTCTCTCTCTCTCTCTCTCTCTCTCACACACACACACACACACACACACACACACACACACAAGCTACATAAATTGTGTGTACAGCGAAGGAAACAAACTAAATAAGTTAATAAATAAACAAAACATTGAAATTTCTTGGCAGATTAAAACTGTGTGCCGGACCAAGACTCGGACTCGGGACCTTTGCCTTTCAGCTTCATGCCTTCCTTTGCTGTTTTACAATTAAGGAAATGCAGATGAATGATGTGATAAGATCCGTTAAAAATCAAAAAAGATTTTTCCTACCTGTATTTCTCCCATGACAAGTGGTCGCTGTGCTGTGTTTGATGTATTTTGAAGTATTTGCAATTGTTCCATTAACCTTTTGTGCAACTTTTTCACATCCACAAGATTTCCATTAACTGATGATATCTGACACTTTGTAATTAGCTGTTATGGGAGATAAATAAAAGAATACTTTAATGGAAAAGACATTGCTGAAATTAATACAGAAAAATTCCCTCTTTTTTATTTGTAGGAATTTTACCTGTGATATCTGTGCAGGTTCAAAAAATTCCCACGCTGGCTGTGATATTCCTGGCACTTGGAAATCAAGAAAATGGAGCAGTACCAGTAACGTCTGACGACTTTTAGGCTTCTGCGTGATACCTACAATAAAAAATTGTAAAACTGAAGGCTGTATGATGTAATTCAAAAGTACTGGAAATATCAAATTTTTTAGCACATTTGATACATGCATTAAACGTAAAATCAATATGTCAAAGATTACGTAAAATAAGGGAAAGGCAACTACTCGTTTATAGTGGACTGATGTGTGGAGCACAGAAACACACAACAGGAAAATGTATTCACACTAGCTTTTCTGTTATGTGTATAATGCTCCACACATCATTCTGCTATACCCAAGTGGTTTCGCTTTCTTTATTTTATGTATTGTACCTTCCAGGAATATTCAATTATTATTGTATGTCAAAAATAGCACAGCACAACACAGCATATTACCAACCTAAGATACACTGATGATAACTGGAGGTTGGAGCATGGACACATTAGTGCCTGCTTCTGTGAACTTCAACCATCATGGCATCTTACAATGTCTTCACTGCAGTTTCAAAATGGCAACACCCACTGTTTTCTACTCCCAGTGTTTCTCAGTCCATTCTATTTTTAGAGTAATTTATTTTACATTAGTGTCTCATCAGCAACCTATACTCTTATTTATGGATTTCCCAGATGATATATGCAGACTTATATTCTACTCCAGTTAAGCTTTTCCTGAATATAAAGTAAAGGTTTTCTTCGATGACACACACTAAGGCAATTAACATCCATATCAGCACTTTGGTAGGGTCATCTTTAGGCATAAATCACAAGAGTCTGTGAACAAGACCTTTCTGAATTCTATATAGTCCTCTACACATTCTAACTCATAATTAAGAGTTTAGAGAAGTTTTTCCTTGCACGACGCCTGTCCCTCTTACTGTTCTGTTTTATTGTTATTTATATTTCACTTTGTCAGTCAGTCCTGATCCAGTTTCGAGCAGTGTGGCTATAGAAAGGTTGACATCTGCCATGATGCATGCTGCAAGTTGCAGTCTAAGAAAATGCAAATACCAACACAGTTTAGAGAGCTGGAAACGTCCTTAGGATATGTAAACATTTAAAATAGCCAATAAAAGAGAATTTTATTAATAAAAAGGGTGTTTTCAAGAGTCCAATGCAAATGGACCTATCTGTCAAAAGAATACACCATAAGAGGAGCCAAGATGCTGGTTGAAGTTCACAGAAGTAATGACATGGTATAAATACCAAGACACTTTTATGGTAACATACAGAACTTCCGTATGCCTGGTGAACTGGATGAACTTCCTGCCTTGTCCTTCCACATGAAAAGGGCTAAATTAGTATTTCAGTTCAGAGACTGGTCATTCTACTTTTTTCCTTCGAGAGAGTGCCAATGTAGCTGTAGTGCTCTCATCTGGGATTAAGTACGCAATCAATGTGCGGTACTGTCTTCTAGCATATACTAACCATTACTAAACTTCTGAAAATAACTTATTTGTCATAAAACAAGTATTCCTCACTACAAAATGAATTAATGTCTCCAAATACATTCTATATAGTTACCATAGTTCATAAAACCAAAGCTTTGTTTCTCAGGCATGGGAGGGGGTCCAAAGCGACTGTCTACAACAATTTTATATTTTGTTCAAAGCAATTAAATAAAACTGAAAAATAAAATTAAAATAATAAATAGATCACAGTGAAGTAACCACAATAAAATTTGTCAGTCTTCACCAGTGACTTAATGCATTACACAGTATTTACATACCAAGTCCTTTGGGCCTGAAGAGGTATTGCTCATTTTCAATTAGCTTGTATGTTCTCACAGGCTCCTGTGTGCTTTCTTGAGGGCTACTTGGCTCACGAACTAGTAGGTCAACCAGACTGGTAAGGTGAGGAATCTGCTTGCTTGCTGCTGTCTCTCTTAATTCAATAGCTATTATTTTCAGTAGCCATGCTACTTGATTCAGCTCTGATGCTATAAAAAAATAATGAGAAATACAAAATTCATAATAATTCACTAGTGTTTCTGAACGAGGGCTTTCTGAAATGTAGCCTTTATAAGGCTATGAATAAAATACAGTAAACTTTAAGGAATATTACAAAAAATTTAAACTATACCTTAATATAACTTCTTTACACAAACACTCTCCAGATTTAATCAGTTAAAATATCTCACAATTACTGCTACTTGCCAGCAGTAACCAGCAGATACAATCCAATAATGTCTAGCAGTTGCCCCGAGGAAATATCGTGGAAAACACAAAATGTGATCCAGCAGCAGGCCTAAGAGCCCCACTGGCTGGTATCTTGACTAGCTGAAAACTTATCTCTGCATAAAATTCTGCTGCCTCATACTGCAGCCAGCTCATGACAATCTTTGTATTTTTCAAGCATGTGCTTCAAGAGTGAGATACCTCTTGTAGCTTTACTTTGGCTACACTTTCATTATTCAGTACTATCTGTTTCAAATGATGCAACAATTCTTTTGTTTTCCTGACAGAGTGCTGTGGAAGATTGTCAAGCAACAGCTCAACATCAACAGTTAGATTAAGAGGCTCAATACAGATGTCTTGCCAAATTTATTTCATTATTTTAAAAATATCTCACATTAGATTTCACAACTGTAATTTTATAATCCATAAAATTCAAAACTAAGTTCCTTTAGTGTCTCTAAAAAACAAGTGACACAGCATTGCTAGCTAATAGTTTTTTATGTCTGTTGCACAAAACCTACTAAACACTGTACTTGTGATATCCATATAATGTAATGTCAGATTTTTACTCTTATTTGGCAGTTTTCATGTGATACTGGAAAGTACTGCAATCCAACACTGAGGACGGGGACCGCAGAAGTCCTCTTTCAAAACATGCTGTTGTTAAGACCACTCTTTATCACAGCCATGAATGATAAGGGCAAACAAATTCTAGAAATTTCTTTACAACTTCTTGGTAATCAATTCACAATCAGCTGCATCCCCTGTACAACTAGACTATCAGAATAAAATCCAACATGTTTACATAAATAAAATATATGTTACAGTTATTACATGGATACATGTCTAAAAGTAAGACACTTACAACTGTATTCTGGACCAAAACGAACAGCTGCAAGATGCCGAGCCAAAAAATTGCTGCAGGTGCGCAGGTAGTTCAGCACAGGTTCCCTGGTGTTGTTGTTGGCACACAGGTAATAAAGCATACTGTAACAGGTTTCCAGTAAGCTTGGATGAGGTGGTACCATGTACAATGTAGTTTTTGATGTTACAGCAGCATCCATGATAGATAACATCACATGAAGGCATGTGCGTGGCGTTCCCTTCACACCTGTAATACAATTATGATGTCATGTCACAGGCAACAAATATAAGTTAAGCTTAGTAAATAAATCAAATAGAACAAATGGGCTTCATGGTCTAAATATGACCAACTATTATGCTTTTTAACCTGATATTCGTTTAAGTAATATTTGTAGCAAAATATAATTTCTTCTCGACACATTTGCTGTTAGTCTATTTGCCAGCATAAATTTTTCAAAGGAAAAGGAAGATTAGAGTTTAATCTCTTGTCAATGAAAAGGTCATTAGAGATGGAGCTCGAGCTCAAAACAGACAAAAATAATCAGAAAAAACACTGACAATGACCTATAGAAAAAAGTCATCTGTCAGCAGAAAGAAGAAATGGAGGAAGAAAGATACCTCTTACAATGAACTAATTAGAGACAAAGGATAAGCACAGATAGGTAAATGATGGAGAAAGAAATTAGCTACGTCTTTTCCTTACGAATCATCTCTTAACTGTTCCAGAGAAACAATGGAAAACCTAAATTTGGATAATACAGATGGAGATTTCAAATCTGCTCCTCCCAATTCATTGTTTCAAATAAAGAGTGCAGTTTTTCTTTTGTGTGTGTCCTCAGAACAATTCCTCATATGTTCTAAATTAACTGTTAACCACAAACAACCAATCAAACATATAGTTGCAATGGCAACCATGTAAACATACTTTTAGCAACTTGTTTAAATGTTCTTCAAACAACATTTCAATATCATAGCACTCATCATGAATATGACATATAAAACTTGTGTGTAAATAACTGGGATTCTCATGTCCAGTAGATGCTGCCGTGGAATAGGACAGATCAGTCATTACAAATAACCTCATTAACACAAACATATAGATAGATAATTAGTAAGATAGTTACATGTTCAACACATCAGTTGCATGATTCTTTGATTAAAATTACTTGGGATTAGTTTACAGGATATGTATTCCTGATTTGTGTTAACATTAATGAACAGGTTATTTTTTGTCCTACTCATGCAACTACACTTAAAAACTAGTTGTTCCATAGCCTTCCACTTTTTAAATAGAAATTTGTCCACGCAATAGAAAGGAGTTGTCCAGGAGACATGACTTTAGGTTATATTTAAAACTTGCTTCGCTACTTCTCAGACATTTTATTTTATTGTGCAACCGAAATTTTTGTTGCTGCATCCTGAACTCCTTTTTGAAGCACTGACAGCTTTAATATTGGGTAATAAAAGTAATTTTTTGCTCTAACGTTGTAGGTATGGAATACTTATGACGAATTTCATAGCTGAATATATAGGGTGTAACTGAATTCCCTTTACAGATATAGAGGACATATACAAAGGGGGACCCAAAAGTAACCAGAATCGTAATGCTGCACATCGTGTACTTATAGTAGCAGGTTGTGCCGCAAAGAGGGTTGTAGTAGGAGCTCTGTTGAGTCATTCTGCCACGCGGTGTCACCCAACAGTGAGAAGTGTGGTTTCTCTGGCAGTTCTTTGTGTGTGCGTACAGTGTAGACGTGACACGAGAAAATGGCTAGTTCTTACGAACAACGTGCGGCAGTGAAGTTTTGTTTCTTGCTCGGCAAGAAAAGCAGCAGAAACTGTTGCGATGATTCAGACAGCCTACAAAGACCATGCTCTTAGTAAAATGCAAGTGTACGAATGGTTTTCTCAGTTTAAAAAGGGAGAAATGGTGGTTGAAGATCAGCCCCGTTCCAGTTGACCTTTAATTGCTCGAAGCGAAGACAACATCGACAAAATCCGTGATCTCATCAGTGAAGATCAACGCAGGACAATCGACCAACTTAAGAACTTGTTCAGGTTGTCCTGGAACTCAATTCAGCACATCTTGACCATCGATTTGGGGATGCGAAGACTGCCAGCAAAATTCGTGCCGAAGCTTCTTACCGGAGATCAAAGGGATTGTCGCGTTCAAGCCTGTCTCGAAATGAAGGACGCATTCAAAGATGATCCACATTTTTTCAACAAAATCATTACAGGTGATGAGTCATGGTGCTATGGGTACGATCCAGAAAGTAAACAACAGTCATCACAATGGAAGTCACCTGGCTCACCTCGACCAAAAAAAGCTTGACAAGTGAAATCGAAGTTGATCTGTTTTTTTGACATTAAAGGGAATGTACACTCTGAATTTGTCCCTGAATACCAGACAGTAAACCAACAATTCTACTTGGACGTTATGAAACGACTTTGCAGAAGTTTGTCATGAAAACACCTGGTTTTGTGGGATTCTGGCGTGTGGTTCCTGCATCACGACAACACTCCCACACACATGGCTCTCAGCGATTGCCAGTTTTTGGCCTCAACGAAGACGACTACCTTGACTCACGCACCCTATTCGCCAGGTTTAGCACCCTCCGACTTCTTCCTATTCCCGAGGATGAAGAGAGACTTGAGAGGGAAGCGTTTTGCGGATGTGGAAGACGTAAAACGCAATGTCATGAAAGTGCTAGCTGGTATCAAAGAGGACGAATTTAAAAGGTGTTTCAAACACTGGAATGAATGTTTGGACAAGTGTATTAATGCTAATTGAGAGTACTTCGAAGGAGATTAAGGTTGTATTTGAAAACAATAAAGTATATGCTTTCTAGAAATAAATCCCCCCCTAGTAGTAGGACCAAGATTGTTTATCTTAGTATTGGAACTAGTGTCTGGAAACATAGTTTTCCTGCCACAGGCAAAATACTACAATGTGCTCAAACATCCCACACTTTTGGAGCCACTGACTAAGATATTACCTACGTCATTCAAGAAGTGCCTGATGTCCAGTGCCCACCACAAGTTTGCTTACATGTCATTCAGTTGTGTTTGTGATCTGCTCAGAGAGATTTGTACCTTCTGTTATTCTTGTGGGCTTCGTTCATATTGTACTTGTGTACAGTAGTAATAATTCAATTGGACAGATAAAAAACAAAATCTACTCACCAAACAGTGACACACATAAAAGAAGGTTGTAATTAGGCAAGCTTTCAGAGCCAGTTGCTCCTCCTTTGGACAGAAGGGTTGAAGTGTAGGGAAGAGGGATGAAGAGAAAGGACCGGAGAGGTCTAGGAAAAGGAGTAGATTTCTGGAAAGTCACCCAGAACCATGGTTCAGGGGAGACTTACCACACGGAATGAGAAGGAAAGACATTGTTGGAGACTACATTGGGCAAGATTTGAAAACCCGAGAGCTTAAAGGTGGAAGACAGGGTAATATGGAAGGTAGAGATTACTGCTCAAACTTCATGTATGAGTTAATAACAGTGAAAAGCTAAATGCATTGTACGTAACCAAGGTGGGACAGGAGTGGTGTAAAATAGGCAGGTAAGACAATGAAAGATGCAAAAAACTAAAATGGACTGAAGAAAAGAGTAGTTACCGCGAAGAAATGCTGATACAGAAGAAATTAATGTAAATTTATGTTAATTTCTTCATTAGTGTAAACATAGTCTTGGAATAATACTGTCAGTGCACTGTTAATTGTCCTGTAGGTGAGTGTTGAAACAGCGTTTTAAAATCTGAACAATGTCAAGCAGTAGTTATGATAAAAATTCCACTGGAAAATCGGGAACCAGTTCAAATAAGAGGACGGTTAATAGTTGAGCTGCAGGCATTTCAAAATCCATTCGAGCTAAGAGTCACAACATCGGTGTTGACTTTAAGTGTTCACACTTGAAATGTTTCGTAATTACAACCAGCACAGAAAGAAATGCTTTGATTAAAGGGTTTAATGAAATAGCATCTTATGATAAACAAAATGCACATCTATCTGGTCTAATCACTGAAGCCTATATTGCTGTCAGAGACGGGGTGCCGAATTATAATAAATATTGTGGCGTGTCGGGGAGGGGGGATTACTGGCATCTTGCCCTGGGAAATTTTCTACATTTTAGATGAAAAACAGTGAGTTTTAGTTTTATAAGCATTTTATAGTCATATGATCAACATTAATACTTCAAAAACTGGACTCTCGGTAACTCGACACTCCGGGAAACTCGACAAAAGCCCAACACATTTTTTGGCTTCAAAAAAAGAAACAAAATATAAACACATACAGTACTTACGTAAAAAGCAAATTTAATTTAGAGTAATAATCATGCTTACAGACTATTACACAGCATTAAACATATAGCTTTGAAAAGACAAATTACATTAAATCATTAAAAGAATAAAACATAAAATATTGCTGTCGCACAGTAATAGCAGTTTGATTAATAAGTGAAATAGCTAATTTAAGCTTACTTTGAATAAGGCTCAGGGTTCATTAAATAAAAACAATATCTCAAAGTTGATGCTTTAACACAGTTAATAAAGTTAATACAGTATGCCCAATATTGTCAGTCAAAAAGTATGTAAATAGCGGCTTTTAATTGGGTCTTACACCCTAAAAATATTTAAGTATTTGAAAATAACTAATACAGTACTATAGTAATACCGTATTAAACTAGTACTATATTTCAAAACTGAAAATTTAACGTCATGTGTGTATTTAATTCTCTATTTTATAAAGAATTTTAATATTGCTCTAAATGCCATTATTAGGGCTACAGTGTCTTTAGAAAGGTGCAAATGTTGACCGTCTGACTGGATTACTGAATATGAAGTCGCTGATGACTGGTCAGATATCCACTTCATCCAAAACATCTCGGTGGCCATGAAGAACAGCCAAGTTGTTCAATCGTTTCTGTCCCACTGTTGATGATGAGGTATGACTTCAGACGTCTAAGGGCGCTAAATGACCGTTCTGCTGTTGCTGTCATGATTGGAACTACTGTGAGAAGCTTAATGCACTTCACTACTTCACATAACATTTCTCCAACTGCAGCCTCTTGTGTAATGTAGTTCTTATTTCCAAATTTGTTTCACCTCTGTCTACTAAGAGCAAGCACTTTTGTTGAACTGCAATGACCTGTGCAAGTCCAGTTGAAGCAAATCGCTCAGTAATGCAAGATTGCACCGTTTCACAAACTTCAATGTAAATAGTTTTGCAGTATACCTTTGGGGTTTTGACAGTGTGCGATGAGCTGGCTTCATCGTTTTCATACTTCTTTGGTATACTTCAATTCTGAGGAAGCGAAGGGTCATCAACTTGTGAAGATTTTCTTTTAAACACAATTCCCAAAAGCATCACGCCTTCCATTCAATATACAAACCAAGCTCTCGTACATTTTTTCCAGATCAGCAACACTTACATGAGGGCATTGAATTTTTTTCACTGACATCCTCTACTGGGTTAATTGCATGGTGATAAAGATGTAAAAAGAAATAAGTCTTGAACTGTAACATTGACTCAAGGTAGCCTGCACATTTGTAACCTGCCTGTTTTGTCCTCTGCAGAAAATGTTTCAAAAAACTGTAGAAGTTCTTCAAAGTTTTTCAATATTCTTAAGATACTAGAAGCTTGCATAGTCCATTGAGTTGGGCAAAGGCGTTGTAGACCAGCTTGGTCGTTGGCGCTCTCACAGTGTATGCTTCTGAAAAGTCCCATCCTTTTGTTGGATTCCCTTACGGAGTTTATTAAGTCCTTGGCTAAAGCCATAATATAATAGACGTAAGATGGTTGAGACTGTCTACAACTGCCGAGTCTACACTGTGAGCAGTGCAGTGCACATAACATGCTTTTGGTTGTATATCCAAAACTAACTTTTTTAGTCCTTTGACCTTAACTCTCATATTCGAGGCACCATAAAAGCATCATCCTCTTACGTTATCCATTGACAAATCAAGACAAGCAAAAACATCTTTTAAATTACTAAACAGAGTTTGTGATTCAGTGTTGGGGGTCTCGTATAAGCCAATAAAGTCTTCGTTGATGATTAAGGAATCATCGACAGTATGAATACAACATGACACTTGTTCATGAATCGAAGAATCACTTGTTTCGTCAACCATAATACATGTTCAGTCTTCTTGACTGAAGCCAATACCTTTTGCAACACAGACTTTCCAAGTAAATCAATGATTTCGTTTTGAATATCGTGGGGCGTCCACTTGTAACCCGATATTCTAACCAATCTTTAAACTCAAGTAAGTCATTCTTTCGGAGTTCCAACAATTGGAAAAAAATTGAGTTTACATCTTTGTGCCTGGTGTAACGTTGTTGTGATGCCTCGTCACGTTTCCAACTTTGATAAAGGTCGGATTGTAGCTTATCGCGATTGCGGTTTATCGTATCGCGACATTGCTGCTCGAATTGGTCAAGATCCAATGACTGTTAGCAGAATATGGAATCAGTGGGTTCAGGAGGGTAATACGGAACGCTGTGCTGGATTCCAACAACCTCGTAGCACTAGCAGTCGAGATGACAGGCATCTTATCCTCATGGCTGTAACGGATCGCACAGCCACGTCTCAATCCCTGAGTCAACAGATGGGGACGTTTGCAAGACAACAACCATCTGCACGAACAGTTTGACGATGTTTGCAACAGCATGGACTATCAGCTCAGAGACCATGGCTGTGGTTACCCTTGATGCTGCATCACAGACAGGAGCACCTGTGATGGTGTACTCAACGACGAACCTGGGTGCATGAATGGCAAAACGTCATTTTTTCTGATGAATCCATGTTCTGTTTACAGCATCATTATGGTCACATCCATGTTTGGCGACATCAGAGTGAATGCACATTGGAAGCATGTATTTGTCATCGCCATACTGGCGTATCACCCGACGTGATGGTATGGGGTGCCATTGGTTACACGTCTCGGTCACCTCTTGTTCGCACTGACGGCACTTTGAACAGTGGACATTACATTTCAGATGTGTTACGACTCGTGGCTCTACCCTTCATCCGATCCCTGCGAAACCCTTCATTTCAGCAGGATAATGCATGACTGCATGTTGCAGATCCTGTACGGGCCTTTCTGGATATAGAAAATGTTCGACTGCTGCCCTGGCCAGCACATTCTCCAGATCTCTCACCAACTGAAAACGTCTGGTCAATGGTGGCCGAGCAACTGGCTCAACACAATAGGCCAGTCACTACTCTTGATGAGCTGTGGTACTGTGTTGAAGCTGCATGGGCAGCTGTACCTTTACATGCCATCCAAGCTCTGTTTGAGTCAATGCCCAGGCATATCAAGGCCGTTATTACGGCCAGAGGTGGTTGTTCTGGGTACTGATTTCTCAGGATCTATGCACCCAAATTGCGTGAAAATGTAATCACATGTCAGTTCTAGTATAATATATTTGGCCAATGAATACCCATTTATCATCTGCATTTCTTCTTGGAGTAGCAATTTTAATGAGCAGTAGTGTATAAGGGCTGGGAAGTTTTGACTTCTAGAAATTTCTACTACATTTCAGAACATTCGAGAATATTCAAGAGCATTCCACAACTTTCCAGAATGTTACACAATGGTCCAGGATGTTGGGGAATAATTGGGAAGATTCCAGAACGTTTGGAAACATCCAGAACAACCCAGACCATCGTGGAACATTCCAGAAAACTCTTGAATGTTGTGGAATGTTCTGGAATACTGTGGGCCATTCAAAGACATTTTGGTATGTCCTGGAATTCACCACTGGTGGGGCAACCCATTGGTAGGAGTATATAAAGCAAGACCCATTGCGGGTTGAAATGTTAGTTTCTCATCAGTGGCAAAGGGAGGAACTGAGGAGGGGGTGGGGCTGAATAAAAACAAAGAGTGAAGTGTCTAACTATAAATAGAGTGTGAAAAGTGTGTAAAGTGTACTTAGTGCAATTGTTAAAAAAAAGTTGATTTGATTTATATTTTAGACAATGGCCAATCGTAAAAGAGGAGATCTTACTAGCTCTGAAGCAAAACAGCGAAAACAAAAAGAACAACAAAAAAGCGAAACAGACAAAGAGCTCAAAGCACATTTAAGTTCCCAAAGAATTAGGATGAACACTGTGAGAAGCAGAAAACCAAAGAACAATGAAATGAATGGATTGACGAATCAAGAATTGCGACACAATCTTACGATAAAAGACTGGAAACTCAAGCCAGTCACAAATACATCACCCTACAAGAAGCACGGACAAAGACAAGTAAGCAGTACAACTGCACAAATGAAGCATTCCACTATAACCAGGCAAAAAATATAACAAAAACAAACATCTTGTAATCAGAAAAATGGATAACATCTGCCAATTTTGCAATGGGAAAAAATTCAGTTACACCACAGGAATATTTACATTACATGATCTGGGAAATCCCAGAATCAAAACATTTTCTTCACAATGTAAAAGCATATAACACCTAGTTCCGAATGACTTCTTTCAGAGTCACTTTGATCAACACTAACAGAGAAGAAATCGATTATGTTTTTTTTCATCGAAGGATAAATCTTAAGTATTTCATTGGAAATGAAGAGACAGAAACTGATCAACAATGCACAAATATCAGTGGATTGAGACGAGAGGTAGTCTGATATGTACAGATGATCTTATGCGAATACAGCCAAGTAATCCACATATTCAAAACAGCACTACACCGAATGATTTCTGATGACTAGAAAGTTATAACTCAAGCTAACAAAAGACCACACGAAGACCACAAAAATTAATTTAATGCACGTCAGATAGACAAAGTTCACATTGTAACCGTGCTCAATGAAAACACAAGCCATGTCATAATTGTAAAATGAGGAGGAGAAGAACTACAATGCACTGCAGAGATACACCGTTCACATGATGCCCTCCAATACTCATTAATATTTCCACATGGATGGATATCATGTTAATTTGAAACAAATTCAACCTGAAACAAATGTAGAAACAAACAAAAACAGTCACTTCCAAGGAGTTCTATGCTTACCAGACACAAAGAAACATACAACCACATTCTCAACACTCACCATTTATTCCGACAATTTCTGGTAGATATGTATGCAAAAATAGAATTGCAACGGACGATTTATGTAAGACTGAATCAGAAGAAACTACACACAGAAGAATACATCCACTTTTGATACAAATGTCAGAAACATTGATGACACTGGAACAACGGTAATCTTACCCTCATCATACGACATGACCTATGTAAGAAAATATGGACGAGCTGACCTCTTCATAGCATTCACATGCAACTCTTCATAGCCGGAAATCAAAGAACTAAGATATGGACAAGCCTCGATGCATCAACACAATGTTAATAGCCTGAGTTAAACAACAAAAACAAATGAGATTCATCGAAGTCACCACCATTAGATGCTGGATGCACACAATCAAATGGCAAAAACTAGGACTGCCTCGCTCACACGATCTCATGTATCTACCAAAAGAATTCATCCCACACCTATCGACAAAATAATCCAACCTGACATTCTCAATCCACAAGAAGATCCAGAACTACAACATAGTTGTGAAAAACATGGATTCACGGACCAAGAGACCCATTACGCACCAATTCACCATGTATGAGTGATGGATGTGTGTGGAAAAAAAAAAAAAAAAAAAAACAATAACAACAACAACAACCGAAACCATACTTGGACGACACACAAACTAGAGTTGATGGCTATCCCACATACAGAAGACGATCATCCAAGAAACGGTGGCTTCACAGCAAAAATACGAATACAAGGCAGCGACGAACTGGAAATAGATAATCAATGGGTAGTACCATATTCATGTGAGCATGTGAACAAAGGCAGTGATATGGTAGTACTTCAAATAGCCAGAGACAGCAAGCAACAAAATAGAACTCACAAGATTCTCGTGTACCAAATTGTAAAATACATCAACAGTAACGAAGCAGCATGGCGGATTTTTGGTTCTCCCATATACAAACGAACTGTGCAACATCTAGCAGTACAGTTGGAGAATGGACAGAGAGTTTACTTCACAAAAGATACCGCCACAAAAATTGCAAGCGAACCACCTCAGAACACAACATTAACAGCTTTTCACAAACTGTTCCAAATGGATCCACTCGTGAAAACTTCAATATATATTGACATCCATCCTATTATAAGAGGAAAACAACAACAAAAAACTAACAACAATGAAATCAAAGAATTCCAGCAGAAGATCATAAAGGAATCATGAAAACTGGTGCATGAAGCAGATTATAAACCATACATCTGAATGATGCCGAATGTTTCTATCTCCAGATGTTGCTACATGAAAAACATAGACCAAAAAGTTTCACAGATCTCAGGACCATTGATGGTTACCTATGCCATACACAGCGAGAAGCATGTCAATGCTTAGGACTACTGGAAAACAACCACTGGAAATTAACACAACAAGAAGCGTCATTCACAGCCTTAGCTGAACAAATGAGAGACTCATTCACCATATTTCTACCGACAAGTAACCCACCAAATCCAAAACAGTTATTGGACTCCCTCAACGAAAGTAAGTATAAGTGATAACATACTGTGCCAAACGAGACAAGCTCATCCTGAACTGACCACTGAATTCAATGGTGACATCTTGAATGGAACACTCATTCGCCTAAAATATAAACGTTTAGCAATAAACAACAAGACCTCAATACATCTTGGGATGCAAGCACCATGAAAAGATGCTAGCAGTGTGCTAAACTTCAAAATTACAAAGGAAAGCTACATCATCAACATCAATGAACTACTTCAATATATTGCTCACAACAAACCACTCCTCAATGTCAATCAAAAAGAAATTCACAATTTGATCTTGGACTGTATCAACAAAACACTGGCAGAATTATTTACTTGGACACACCAAGCAGCACCAGGAAAACGTTTCTAATAAATCTATTGCTGGCAGAAAATGCTAAACAACACATCGTACTTTCACTGGCATCATCCGGCATAGCAGCCGCACTTATTGGAGGATGACAAAGTGCCCATTCCGCCCTACAACTACTGTTGAATTTAACTGAAAAACAATCCTGGTATGTAGAATCTCAAGAGCATCTGGTTGGGGTGATCTTCTAAAGCAAGCTAAAATTATCTTCTGGCACAAATGCACAATGGTACATATAAAAATCACTCTAAGCCATGGACAGGACATTACAAGACTTGCAAGGAAAGTACAAAGGACACACACCATTTATCCCCAGAATACCACTGATCTCTACTGAACTGCCATTCCAATTTAAAAGACTGCAATTTCCAAGCAAATTAGTCTACAGTTTTACAATTAACAACACACAAGGACAAACTTTAAAACATTGCGGCATCAATCTCAAAGGCTCCTGCTTCTCTCAAGGTCAACTATACGTAGCTTGCTCTCAAGAAGGAAATTTGAAAAATTTGTACATGTATACCCTGGATAACAAAATGAAAAATGTTGTTTATAAGTAAGTGGTGTAAACAGTTTGAATATGTTGTGAATACAAAACTTTTACCTCTCATACTTTAAAGTTTATCCTTTTATCCCAACTACCACATAAACTCCTGTCAACTCCCTGAGCGAAGCCAGGTACCCCATCTAGAAACTAACAACATTAATACTAACAGTGTAATGATGACACACTGAGTTGCATACAGGCACAACAAAAAGACTGTCACATATTTACCTTTCGGCTAAAGCATTCTTCAGAAAAGAAAACACACACACACACACACACACATTGACAAAATCAAGCAAACCTCACACACGACCACTACCTCCAGCAGCTGTGAACAGAATGCAAGTGTTGTGTAGAACGAGCAGCAATCTGGAATGGGGTAGGGAGGGGGGAGGGACAGAATGGTACAAATGAGGGGAGAGAAGAGGCTGTCTGATGGAGCATGCAAGGACTAGAAGGCAGCATGACGAAACTTCCAAGAACAGTGTCATGTATGTGTGGATGGATATGTGTGTGTGTGCGAGTGTATACCTGTCCTTTTTTCCCCCTAAGGTAAGTCTTTCCGCTCCCGGGATTGGAATGACTCCTTACCCTCTCCCTTAAAACCCATATCCTTTTGTCTTTCCTTCTCCTTCCCTCTTTCCTGACGAGGCAACCGTTGGTTGCGAAAGCTAGGATTTTGTGTGTATGTTAGTGTGTCTATCGACCTGCCAGCGCTTTTGTTTGGTAAGTCTCATCATCTTTCTTTTTAAATAAATAAATATATATAAAAGCGCTGGCAGGTCGATAGACACACAAACAAACACAAACATACACACAAAATCTAGCTTTCGCAACCAACGGTTGCCTCGTCAGGAAAGAGGGAAGGAGAAGGAAAGACAAAAGGATATGGGTTTTAAGGGAGAGGGTAAGGAGTCATTCCAATCCCGGGAGCGGAAAGACTTACCTTAGGGGGAAAAAAGGACAGGTATACACTCGCACACACACACATATCCATCCATACATACAAGACACAAGCTGCTTGTGAATTTTAGGAAGAAGGTAGAAGGTAGGGGTGCGGGGTGTCGGTGGGGTCAGGAGGTTGATGGAGTCAGGTGAAAGGTTTTGTAGCAAAATCACCCTCTCCAAACCTTCCAGGAATTTCTGACTTCCAGCCTTGCCTCTCAATCCTTCTTAAAAAACCTTAATCCTACTCCCAACATCACCACTGCTGAAGCCCAGGCTATCCATGATCTGAAGGTTGACCGGTCCATCGTCATTCTTCCGGCGGACAAGGGTTCCACGACCGTGGTACTTGATCGTCGGGAGTATGTGGCTGAGGGACTGCGTCAGCTTTCAGACAACACCACATACAAAGTTTGCCAAGGTAATCCCATTCCTGATGTCCAGGCAGAGCTTCAAGGAATCCTCAGAACCTTAGGCCCCCTACAAAACCTTTCACCTGACTCCATCAACCTCCTGACCCCACCGACACCCCGCACCCCTACCTTCTACCTTCTTCCTAAAATTCACAAACCCAATCATCCCGGCCGCCCCATTGTAGCTGGTTACCAAGCCCCCACAGAACGTATCTCTGCCTACGTAGATCAACACCTTCAACCCATTACATGCAGTCTCCCATCCTTCATCAAAGACACCAACCACTTTCTCGAACGCCTGGAATCCCTACCCCCAGAAACCATCCTTGTAACCATTGATGCCACTTCCTTATACACAAATATCCCGCACGTCCAGGGCCTCGCTGCGATGGAGCACTTCCTTTCACGCCGATCACCTGCCACCCTACCTAAAACCTCTTTCCTCATTACCTTAGCCAGCTTCATCCTGACCCACAACTTCTTCACTTTTGAAAACCAGACATACCAACAATTAAAGGGAACAGCCATGGGTACCAGGATGGCCCCCTCGTATGCCAACCTATTCATGGGTCGCTTAGAGGAAGCCTTCTTGGTTACCCAGGCCTGCCAACCCAAAGTTTGGTACAGATTTATTGATGACATCTTCATGATCTGGACTCACAGTGAAGAAGAACTCCAGAATTTCCTCTCCAACCTCAACTCCTTTGGTTCCATCAGATTCACCTGGTCCTACTCCAAATCCCATGCCACTTTCCTTGATGTTGACCTTCACCTGTCCAATGGCCAGCTTCACACGTCTGTCCACATCAAACCCACCAACAAGCAACAGTACCTCCATTACGACAGCTGCCACCCATTCCACATCAAACGGTCCCTTCCCTACAGCCTAGGTCTTCGTGGCAAACGAATCTGCTCCAGTCCGGAATCCCTGAAGCATTACACCAACAACCTGACAACAGCTTTCACATCCCGCAACTACCCTCCCAACCTGGTACAGAAGCAAATAAACAGAGCCACTTCCTCATCCTCTCAAACCCAGAACCTCCCACAGAAGAACCACAAAAGTGCCCCACTTGTGACAGGATACTTTCCGGGACTGGATCAGATTCTGAATGTGGCTCTCCAGCAGGGATACGACTTCCTCAAGTCCTGCCCTGAAATGAGATCCATCCTTCATGAAATCCTCCCCACTCCACCAAGAGTGTCTTTCCGCCGTCCACCTAACCTTCGTAACCTCTTAGTACATCCCTATGAAATCCCCAAACCACCTTCCCTACCCTCTGGCTCCTACCCTTGTAACCGCCCCCGGTGTAAAACCTGTCCCATGCACCCTCCCACCACCACCTACTCCAGTCCTGTAACCCGGAAGGTGTACACAATCAAAGGCAGAGCCACGTGTGAAAGCACCCACGTGATCTACCAACTGACCTGCCTACACTGTGATGCATTCTATGTGGGAATGACCAGCAACAAACTGTCCATTCGCATGAATGGACACAGGCAGACAGTGTTTGTTGGTAATGAGGATCACCCTGTGGCTAAACATGCCTTGGTGCACGACCAGCACATCTTGGCGCAGTGTTACACCGTCCAGGTTATCTGGATACTTCCTACTAACACCAACCTATCCGAACTCCGGAGATGGGAACTTGCTCTTCAATATATCCTCTCTTCCCGTTATCCACCAGGCCTCAATCTCCGCTAATTTCAAGTTGCCGCCACTCATACCTCACCTGTCATTCAACAACATCTTTGCCTCTGCACTTCTGCCTCGACCGACATCTCTGCCCAAACTCTTTGTCTTTAAATATGTCTGCTTGTGTCTGTATATGTGTGGATGGATATGTGTGTGTGTGCGAGTGTATACCCGTCCTTTTTTCCCCATAAGGTAAGTCTTTCCGCTCCCGGGACTGGAATGACTCCTTACCCTCTCCCTTAAAACCCACATCCTTTCGTCTTTCCCTCTCCTTCCCTCTTTCCTGATGAGGCAACAGTTTGTTGCGAAAGCTTGAATTTTGTGTGTATGTTTGTGTTCGTTTGTGTGTCTGTCGACCTGCCAGCACTTTCATTTGGTAAGTCACATCATCTTTGTTTTTAGGTATATATATATATATATATATATATATATATATATATATATATATATATATATATATATATATATATATATATGATATGGTTATAATAGAAGGAAACATTCCACGAAGGAAAAATATATCTAAAAACAAAGTAGATGTGACTTACCAAATGAAAGTGCTGGCAGGTCGACAGACACACAAACGAACACAAACATACACTCAAAATTCAAGCTTTCGCAACAAACTGTTGCCTCATCAGGAAAGAGGGAAGGAGAGGGAAAGACGAAGTCCTCAATCTTTCCTCTCCCACATCCACACCGGCTATTCAGAGCATCCTCCTACAGGCCAACCGCCAATTAGAAGAGCATGCCACCCTTCACCTCAAAAAACTATCCAATCTCCTGGTTTCCCACCTCCGGAAAGGCAACTCACTCACCCTTCACAACCTTTCCAGCAAACCTCAACCACCTCTCATTGCACACAAACCCAGTCTCTCCCATCTACTCAATCTCCCACTTCCAGCTCCACTCCCTCCAAAACCTCAAAATTCCGATCAACACAATCTGGCACCACAACACCCTAATTCAGTAGTTAACCTTTCCTCCAAACCTCTCTCCCAATCCGAAACCTCTGTCCTACCCAAAGGCCTCACCTTCAGCCCCACTCCCAGATTCAACCAAACAGCCCTCGTCAAAGATTTACTGTCCTACACTCGTACTCTCTGCTGGAAGTATCACTTTGCCACGAAGAAAAATGATCCTAATCCTACCCCTAATGATCCAACTCCCCAAGACACTATCCAAATTGAACCCTGCCTGGAACAGTTCCGTCCTCCGTCACAGCGGGACCCACCTCCTCTTCCTCAAAATCACCCTCTCCAAACCTTCCAGGAATTTCTGACTTCCAGCCTTGCCTCTCAATCCTTCTTAAAAAACCTTAATCCTACTCCCAACATCACCACTGCTGAAGCCCAGGCTATCCGTGATCTGAAGGCTGACCGGTCCATCGTCATTCTTCCGGCGGACAAGGGTTCCACGACCGTGGTACTTGATCGTCGGGAGTATGTGGCTGAGGGACTGCGTTAGCTTTCAGACAACACCACATACAAAGTTTGCCAAGGTAATCCCATTCCTGATGTCCAGGCAGAGCTTCAAGGAATCCTCAGAACCTTAGGCCCCCTACAAAACCTTTCACCTGACTCCATCAACCTCCTGACCCCACCGACACCCCGCACCCCTACCTTCTACCTTCTTCCTAAAATTCACAAACCCAATCATCCCGGCCGCCCCATTGTAGCTGGTTACCAAGCCCCCACAGAACGTATCTCTGCCTACGTGGATCAACACCTTCAACCCATTACATGCAGTCTCCCATCCTTCATCAAAGACACCAACCACTTTCTCGAACGCCTGGAATCCTTACCCAATCCATTACCCCCAGAAACCATCCTTGTAACCATTGATGCCACTTCCTTATACACAAATATCCCGCACATCCAGGGCCTCGCTGCGATGGAGCACTTCCTTTCACGCCGATCGCCTGCCACCCTACCTAAAACCTCTTTCCTCATTACCTTAGCCAGCTTCATCCTGACCCACAACTTCTTCACTTTTGAAAACCAGACATACCAACAATTAAAGGGAACAGCCATGGGTACCAGGATGGCCCCCTCGTACGCCAACCTATTCATGGGTCGCTTAGAGGAAGCCTTCTTGGTTACCCAGGCCTGCCAACCCAAAGTTTGGTACAGATTTATTGATGACATCTTCATGATCTGGACTCACAGTGAAGAAGAACTCCAGAATTTCCTCTCCAACCTCAACTCCTTTGGTTCCATCAGATTCACCTGGTCCTACTCCAAATCCCATGCCACTTTCCTTGATGTTGACCTTCACCTGTCCAGTGGCCAGCTTCACACGTCCGTCCACATCAAACCCACCAACAAGCAACAGTACCTCCATTATGACAGCTGCCACCCATTCCACATCAAACGGTCCCTTCCCTACAGCCTAGGTCTTCGTGGCAAACGAATCTGCTCCAGTCCGGAATCCCTCAAGCATTACACCAACAACCTGACAACAGCTTTCGCATCCCGCAACTACCCTCCCGACCTAGTACAGAAGCAAATAACCAGAGCCACTTCCTCATCCTCTCAAACCCAGAACCTCCCACAGAAGAACCACAAAAGTGCCCCACTTGTGACAGGATACTTTCCGGGACTGGATCAGATTCTGAATGTGGCTCTCCAGCAGGGATACGACTTCCTCAAATCCTGCCCTGAAATGAGATCCATCCTTCATGAAATCCTCCCCACTCCACCAAGAGTGTCTTTCCGCCGTCCACCTAACCTTCGTAACCTCTTAGTTCATCCCTATGAAATCCCCAAACCACCTTCCCTACCCTCTGGCTCCTACCCTTGTAACCGCCCCCGGTGTAAAACCTGTCCCATGCACCCTCCCACCGCCACCTACTCCAGTCCCGTAACCCGGAAGGTGTACACAATCAAAGGCAGAGCCACGTGTGACAGCACCCACGTGATCTACCAACTGACCTGCCTACACTGTGATGCATTCTATGTGGGAATGACCAGCAACAAACTGTCCATTCGCATGAATGGACACAGGCAGACAGTGTTTGTTGGTAATGAGGATCACCCTGTGGCTAAACATGCCTTGGTGCACGACCAGCACATCTTGGCGCAGTGTTACACTGTCCAGGTTATCTAGATACTTCCTACTAACACCAACCTATCCGAACTCCGGAGATGGGAACTTGCTCTTCAATATATCCTCTCTTCCCGTTATCCACCAGGCCTCAATCTCCGCTAATTTCAAGTTGCCGCCACTCATACTTCACCTGTCATTCAACAACATCTTTGCCTCTGCACTTCTGCCTCGACTGACATCTCTGCCCAAACTCTTTGTCTTTAAATATGTCTGCTTGTGTCTGTATATGTGTGGATGGATATGTGTGTGTGTGTGCGCGCGCGAGTGTGTACCCGTCCTTTTTTCCCCCTAAGGTAAGTCTTTCCGCTCCCGGGACTGGAATGACTCCTTACCCTCTCCCTTTAAACTCACATCCTTTCGTCTTTCCCTCTCCTTCCCTCTTTCCTGATGAGGCAACAGTTTGTTGCGAAAGCTTGAATTTTGAGTGTATGTTTGTGTTCATTTGTGTGTCTGTCGACCTGCCAGCACTTTCATTTGGTAAGTCACATCTACTTTGGAGCGGAAAGACTTACCTTAGGGGGAAAAAAGGACGGGTATACACTCGCACACACACACATATCCATCCACACATATACAGACACAAGCAGACATATATATATATATATATATAAGAAAGATGATGAGACTTACCAAACAAAAGCGCTGGCAGGTCGATAGACATACAAACAAACACAAACATACACACAAAATTCTAGCTTTCGCAACCAACGGTTGCCTCGTCAGGAAAGAGGGAAGGAAAGACGAAAGGATTTGGGTTTTAAGCGAGAGGGTAAGGAGTCATTCCAATCCCAGGAGTGGAAAGACTTACCTTAGGGGAAAAAAGGACGGGTATACACTCGCACACACACACACACATGTCCATCAGCACATACACAGACACAAGCAGACATTTGTAAAGGCAAAGAGTTTGGGCAGAGATGTCAGTCGAGGTGGAAGTAAAGGGGCAAAGATGTTGTTGAAAGACAGGTGAGGTATGAGTGGCAGCAACTTGAAATTAGCGGAGGTTGAGGCCTGGCGGATAATGAGAAGAGAGGATATACTGAAGGGCAAGTTCCCATCTCCGGAGTTCTGACAGGTGGTTTTAGGGCGCACAACTTCAATGGTCATTAGCGCCCTGACGACATTAAGAATGCACCGCGAGGCACAAGTTTAAAACAACAACTAAAAGGGAAAACACGATAAAAGACAGACTGACAGGCATAGGATTAAAAACAGCATCATCAAATGTCCTTAGTGAGGTTTGTCAAATGGATAAAACGAAGAACACGAGCAGCTGCTCGTGGGTCATCCACTAAAACTGCATCTAAAGTACATGGCAGGTTAAGATCGAGACGCAGTGTGTTAAAATCTGGACATGACATTAAAATGTGGCGGACCGTCAGCAATTGCCCACAGGGGCAAAACGGCGCCGGTGCAGCCGTCAGCAGATGGCGATGGCTGAACCGGCAGTGTCCAATTCTTAACCGGGCCAAAACTACCTCCTCCCGCCGAGAAGGGCGTGAGGAGGACGTCCAAGCCACGGGAAGAGGTTTCAAGGCCCGAAGCTTGTTGGCTGTAAGGGCAGCCCAATCGGCATGCCACAGCGATAAAATGCGCCGACAAATAACCCTACTAAAATCTGACGAAGGGACACAACAAGAAGCTGTCCGAGGCTGGAGGACCGCAGCCTTGGCCGCGGCATCTGCAGCTTCGTTCCCAGGGATACCGACATGGCCAGGGACCCACATAAAGCTAACCGGAGAACCAACGTCCGCCAGCTGCCGAAGAGAGCGTTGGATCCGGTGCACGAAAGGGTGAACCGGATACGGATCACTGAGGCTCTGGATGGCGCTCAGGGAATCGGAGCAGATGACATAAGCAGAATGTCGGTGGCGGCAGATGTAAAGAACAGCCTGGTAGAGGGCAAAGAGCTCAGCTGTGAAGACCGAACAATGGCCATGGAGCCGGTATTTGAAACTTTGTGCCCCGACAATAAAAGAACACCTGACCCCGTCATTGGTCTTAGAGCCATCTGTATAAATGAAAGTCATATTGATGAACTTCGAACGAAGTTCCAAAAAACGGGAGTGGTAGACCGAACCGGGGGTAACCTCTTTTGGGAGCGAGCTGAGGTCAAGGTGAACGCGGACCTGAGCCTGGAGCCAAGGTGGCGTGTGGCTCTCGCCCACTCGAAAGGTTGCAGGGAGTGAAAAATTAAGGTGATGAAGGAGGCGACGAAAGCGAACTCCAGGGGGTAGCAGGGCAGAGACATACAACCCGTATAGACGGTCGAGAGAGTCGTCAAAAAAGGAACGATAAGACGGATGGTCGGGCATTGACAGTAGCCGACAGGCATACCGACAAAGCAGTGTATCGCGCCGGTAGGTGAGTGGCAATTCGCCAGCGTCAGCATGAAGACTCTCGACGGGACTAGTATAAAATGCTCCGATCGCAAGTCGTAAACCCCGATGTTGTATGGAGTTGTGGCGGCGTAAGATGGATGGCCGTGCAGAGGAGTATACGAAGCTCCCATAATCCAGCTTGGAGCGGACGATCGACCGATATAGACGAAGTAGGATGGTTCGATCCGCTCCCCACGACATACCACTGAGAACACGGAGGACACTTAAAGAACGGGTACAACGGGCGGCCAAATATGACACATGTGGAGACCAGCTAAGTTTCCTGTCAAATGTAAGGCCTAAAAATTTGGTTGTCTCCACGATTGGGAGAGCAACGGGACCGAGTCGTAAGGACGGTGGGAGAAACTCTTTGTAGCGCCAGAAGTTAATACAGACCGTCTTCTCGGCAGAAAAACGGAAGCCATTGGCGACACTCCAGGAGTAAAGACAGTCAAGAGAACGCTGAAGACAGCGCTCCAGGACACGTGTACACTGCGCGCTGCAATAGACGGTAAAATCGTCCACGAAAAGGGAGCCTGATACATCAGCTGGGAGGCAATCCATTATTGGATTGATCGCGATGGCGAAGAGAGCGACGCTCAAAACTGAGCCCTGGGGCACCCCATTCTCCTGGCGAAAGGTGTCGGACAGGACAGAACCCACACGTACCCTGAACTGTCGATCCATTAAAAAGGAACGAATAAAAAGAGGGAGGCGACCGCGAAGGCCCCATGTATGCATGGTGCGGAGAATGCCCGCCCTCCAACAGGTGTCGTAAGCCTTCTCCAAATCAAAGAACACAGCCGCGGTCGGGCGCTTCCGCAAGAAGTTATTCATAATGAAGGTTGACAAAGTAACCAGATGGTCAACAGCAGAGCGGCGCCTACGAAATACACATTGTACATTGGTAAGTAGGCGTCGAGACTCGAGCAGCCAAACCAATCGAGAGTTAACCATTCGCTCCATCACTTTACAGACACAGCTGGTAAGCGAGATAGGTCGATAACTGGAAGGCAAGTGCTTGTCCTTCCCCGGCTTAGGAATCGGGACAACAATAGACTCGCGCCAGCATGCGGGAACATGTCCCTCAATCCAGATGCGATTGTATGTACGAAGAAGAAAACCTTTACCTGCAGGAGAAAGGTTCTTCAGCATCTGAATATGAATAGAATGAGGCCTGACGCGGAGGACCGTGATCGGCCAAGTGCGTTTTCGAGTTCCAGCATGGTGAATGGGGCATTATAACTTTCACAATTCGAGGAGCGGAAGTTAGGTGGCCTAGCCTCCTCTGCCTGTTTGCGGGGGAGGAAGGCAGGGTGGTAATGAGCGGAGCTCGAAACCTCTGTGAAAAAGCGGCCGAAGGCATTGGAGACAGCCTCAGGGGCCACAAGGACGTCATTCGCGACCTTCAAGCCAGAAACTGGTGAGTGGACCTTAGTGCCAGATAGCCGGCGCAGGCTACCCCAGACAACAGAAGAAGGAGTAAAACTGTTGAAGGTGCTTGTGAAAGCAGCCCAGCTGGCTTTCTTGCTTTCTTTAATATTACGACGACACTGAGCACGTAATCGTTTATAATTGATACAATTCGCCACTGTAGGGTGGCGTTTAAAGGTGCGTAAAGCACGTCGACGAGCACGTAAAGCGTCTCTACATGCTGCGGACCACCAGGGGACCGGTACGCGACGTGGAGAAGAAGTAGGGTGAGGGATGGAATATTCAGCAGCAGCGAGAATGACTTCCGTGAGGTGTGCGACCTGATGATCGCAGCTTGGGAAGGTTTGATCCTGAAAGGTCGCCCTGGAAGAGAAGAGCCCCCAGTCTGCCTTGGAGATGGTCCAACTAGAGGAGCACGGAGAGGGGGTATGCTGCAGGAGATGGATAACACACGGGAAGTGGTCGCTCGAATACGTATCAGAAAGTGCATACCACTCAAACCGGCGTGCAAGTTGGGGAGTACATATAGAGAGGTCTAAATGGGAATAGGTGTGAGATGTGTCTGAAAGAAAAGTAGGGGCGCCAGTATTGAGGCAGACAAGATTGAGCTGGTTGAAAAGGTCTGCTAACAAGGAGCCCCTCGGGCAGGATGCTGGAGAGCCCCAAAGGGGATGGTGGTCATTGAAGTCTCCAGTTAACAAAAATGGTGCAGGTAGCTGAGCAATAAGTTGCATCATGTCTGCCCTGGTAACAGCAGATGACGATGGAGTGTAAACGGTACAAATGGAAAACGTAAAAGTGGGGAGAGTAATGCGGATGGCAACTGCCTGCAGGCCGGTGTGCAACGTGATGGGATCGTAGTAAATATCATCCCGGACCAGCAACATAACCCCTCCATGAGCTGGGATACCTACCACAGGGGGTAGGTCAAAACGCACAGAGGTGTAGTGTGCCAAGGCAATTTGATCGCATGGGCGTAGCTTCGTTTCCTGGAGGGCTACGACGAGCGGACGGTGCAAGCGGAGCAGCAACTTCAAGTCCTCTCGGTTGGAGCAAATGCTGCGAATATTCCAGTGAATAAGTACCATCGTAAGAAAAGGAAGATGAAAAAAGGGGTCACCTCGAAGGCCACTGAGGGCATGGCTTCGAGCGAGCACCGCCGCCGCTATCAGTAGGCGGACAGTCATCGTCCATTGGGTCCATAGGTTCATCGGCCATCTCGGGAGGATGGCCGGGAGGGGGAGCTTCCTCCGCCGGTGAACGGCCAGATGTACGGCTACCAGCGGTGCGGCCAGGCGAAACGGATGACGGCCTGGAGCGGCAACCGCTGGGTGGCGCAGGAGAAGAAATGCGCCGTGGCGGAGAAGGAGAACTGTGCTTCCTATGAGCCTTCTTGGAAGGACGTTTGGTGGAAGTACCGGTCGAAGGCTGGGAGGTCGAGGTACG
Source organism: Schistocerca cancellata (assembly GCF_023864275.1). NCBI lineage: Eukaryota > Metazoa > Arthropoda > Insecta > Orthoptera > Acrididae > Schistocerca > Schistocerca cancellata. Next base: position 2,946,520 of record NC_064630.1, on the reverse strand, counting down.
TAGGAAGTCTGCACGGGATGGTTCCTTCTTGAAGGCCCGTGCATCTGACTTCGCGGTCTTCGTCTTAGCAGAAGCTGATGAAGGGGCTGGTGTCTGTGGGGTGATGGGAGAAAGAGGAGACGTCGAACGCGCGATCTTAGCACTGGCCGAACGGACGACCATGGTGCTGAAGGTCAGATCGCATGTCTGGGTTGCCACCTCCCTGGTAGTCCGAGGAGAGGCGAGGACAATACTGTATTTCCCCGCTGGGAGCAGCGCGGGCTTCCTACTAGCCAATAGCTTGCGAGCAGCCGAGGTGGACACTTTCTCTTTGACCCGAATTTCTTGGATACAGCGTTCTTCCTTATAGACAGGACAGTCGCGGGAGGATGCGGCATGGTCACCCTGACAGTTCACACAACGAGAAGACGGAGGTGGACAGTCACCCTCATGGGCACCCCTGCCACAAGTGACACATTTAGCCGCATTGGAACAAGACTGTCAAGTGTGATTGAAACGCTGACACTGGTAGCAGCGCGTAGGTGTTGGGACATAGGGGCGAACAGAAATAACCTCGTAGCCCGCCTTGATGCGCGATGGCAGCTTAACACTATCGAAGGTCAAGAAAAGTGTCCGGGTCGGTACAAGGTCATTGCTGACCTTTTTCATAACCCTATGGACAGCCGTCACGCCCTGCTCAGCGAGGAAAGATTGAATCTCCTCGTCAGTCAATCCGTCGAGGGAGCTAGTATAGACTACACCACGAGATGAATTCAAAGTTCGGTGGGCCTCCACCCGGACAGGGAACGTGTACAGGAGTGTGGCCCGAAGCAGTTTTTGTGCCTGAAAGGCACTCTCAGTTTCTAGTAATAAGGTACCGTTACGCAACCTGGTACAAGATTTGACAGATCCGGCTATGGCATCTACGCCCTTCTGGATAACGAAAGGGTTGACAGAGGAAAAATCCTTTCCGTCCTCAGATCGAGAAACGACGAGGAACTGTGGGGCAGGCGGTAGTACTTTTGTCACTGGTGGCTGGTCACGTTTCCGTTTTTGAGCAGAAGTTGAGAGAGATGGAGTAGAATCCATTGCGGAGGAATCCCCCATGATTGCCAGCGTCTCCGATGGCGCGCTCCTTCCTTGTGGGGACCCTCTCAGAGGGCACTCTCGCCTTAGGTGAATGTTTACACCTCAGGTCACACCTCCCGAGAAACAGACGGAGGGACCAATCGGCATGGTCAGAAGGTATCAGCTCAGGCAATCACCCCTCCCCGGGCCTGGCCTTTACCAGGGGGTACGCGCGTGCCTTACATGTCTACCCAGGGCGGGGAATTACGCGTTACCCCGTCACCGGCTACGCGTGCGAACGCGTGGGTCAGCCTTCAGGCACGCACAGGGATGAAGGAAGAAGAGGAAAAAGAAGAGAGAGAGGGAGAAAGAGGACAGACTGTCTCAAACGCCGAGGCGGAGACCAGAGAAGGCAAGGAGAAGAAGGCAATGAGAAGGCAAGGAGAAGAAGGCAATGAGAAGGCAAGGAGAAGAAGGCAATGAGAAGGCAAGGAGAAGAAGGCAATGAGAAGGCAAGGAGAAGTCAAGGGAAAGAGTAAGGAAGACAGTGAGGTGGAGAAGAGCAAAGAAAGGAACCAACCAAAGGAAGGAAGAAACGAGAAGTGAAAAACCAAAAAGACCACAATTATAGGTCGTGGAACCGTCCGTCTCCGGACGCAGGCGCTAACTACCCCCGTGAGGGGGATGGACTCCTTTTAGTCGCCTCTTACGACAGGCAGGAATACCTCGGGCCTATTCTAATCCCCGGACCCGCAGGGGGTCTGACAGGTTGGTGTTAGTGGGAAGTATCCAGATAACCCGGACGGTGTAACACTGTGCCAAGATGTGCTGGCCGTGCACCAAGGCATGTTTAGCCACAGGGTGATCCTCATTACCAACAAACACTGTCTGTCTGTGTCCATTCATGCGAATGGACAGTTTGTTGCTGGTCATTCCCACATAGAATGCTTCACAGTGTAGGCAGGTCAGTTGGTAAATCACGTGGGTGCTTTCACACATGTCCTTTGATCGTGTACACCTTCCGGGTTACAGGACTGGAGTAGGTGGTCGTGGGAGGATGCATGGGACAGGTTTTACACTGGTGGCGGTTACAAGGGTAGGAGCCAGAGGGTAGGGAAGGTGGTTTGGGGATTTCATAGGGATGAACTAAGAGGTTACGAAGGTTAGGTGGACGGCGGAAAGACACTCTTGGTGGAGTGGGGAGGATTTCATTAAGGATGGATCTCATTTCAGGGCAGGATTTGAGGAAAAAACATATACAGACACCAGGTCTGGTCTGTATATGTGTGGATGGATATGTGTGTGTGTGCGAGTGTATATCCATCCCTTTTTCCCCCTAAGGTAAGTCTTTCCGCTCCTGGGACTGGAATGACTCCTTACCCTCTCCCTTAAAACCCACATCCTTTCGTCTTTCCCTCTCCTTCCCTCTTTCCTGATGAGGCAACAGTTTGTTGCGAAAGCTTTGAATTTTTGTGTATGTTTGTGTTCGTTTGTGTGTCTGTCGACCTGCCAGCACTTTCATTTGGTAAGTCACATCATCTTTGTTTTTAGGTATATTTTTCCTACGTGGAATGTTTCCTTCTATTATAACCATATATTGATGAGGCAACAGTTTGTTGCGAAAGCTTGAATTGTGTGTGTATGTTTGTGTTCGTTTGTGTGTCTGTCGACCTGCCAGCACTTTCATTTGGTAAGTCACATCATCTTTGTGTGTGTGTGTATATACACACACACACACACACACACACACACACACACACACACACCTAAAAACAAAGATGATGTGACTTACCAAACGAAAGCGCTGGCAGGTCGATAGACACACAAACATACACACAAAATTCAAGCTTTCGCAACAAACGGTTGCTTCGTCAGGAAAGAGGGAAGGAGAAGGAAAGACGAAAGCATGTGGGTTTTAAGGGAGAGGGTAAGGAGTCATTCCAATCCCGGGAGCGGAAAGACTTACCTTAGAAGGAAAAAAGGACGGGTATACACTCACTCACTCACTCACACACACACACACACACACACACACACACACACACACACGCATCCATCCACACATATACAGACACAAGCAGACATATTAAAAGGCCCTCTGACCTGGCACAGCTGTTTGGACTCGCGGGTTTTGCCACCGGCCGAATGGTTGCCGGCAGTAATCAAGAATACCCACAGTTGACACATCCGGGTCATCTGCACAGCTCAGGGGAGATACTGCAACGTGTCGACTACCCGCAACCTCGCGTGGGCGGCTGTGCATCCGGTGTGCCTCCACCATCCCCGCCCCCTCCGTCTGCCTGGCCATCTCCAACAGCGTGGCCAGTGTCTGGTCTTTTCCTCCGCAGCTGCCGACATTTTCACAACTGTGTCCTCTGCTGTGGGTGCCCCCTTCAGCTGTCGGAGACCCAGAGGGATCCTGGTGGGATCACAACTCACTTGCCATCGCAGCCGACAACTCCTCCGCTGCCACCTTCATCACAGCTGGCGCCACCTGTTCCACCGCCTTCACTGCAACATCCTTCCCTGAGGTTGGACTCAGGATTTGAAATGGACCTGCATGAGCATCACCTGTCATACCATATGGCCTCTGACAGGGGAGAGGAGGAGAGGAAGGGGGGGGGGAGGGAGCAAGGGCACTGCACCTGTCCGCACTCCTCCGACTGTATACACTGATGGCAGTGTGTTGCACGACTCAACAACATACATCAACCACACACAGAAGAAATGGATGTGAGCACAGAGCTCACTTCTCCACAAGAACACTGTTTTTTTTTCTTTTCTTTTTTGTAAAATGCATAATTTTACATTTCTGAACACTTACAGCAAGTTGAACATCGTCTGCAAAAACAATGAGGTCACTATTAATATCGTCTGCAAGGCCATTAATGTATGACATGAACACTTCTCTAGAGCACACCTAAAATTCCTTCCATGTTTGTTGATGATTCTCCATTCTAAATAATATGCTACAGTCTCCCTACCAGAAAATCCTCAATCTAGTCACAAATCTTACTTGGTATCCCATACACCATACTCTCGATAAGAAAGTGTAAGTGTTGTACTGAGACAAATGCTTTACAGAAATCAAGAAATATTGCATATACCTCATTGTCTTGATTCACAACTTTTAGGATAACATGTGAGAAAAGTGAGAGTTAGGTTTTGCATGATAGATGTTTTTGGAAGCTATCCTGCTTTCGTAGAGATCATTCTGTTCAAGATACTTCATTATGTTTGAGCTCAGAATATGTTCCAAGTTCTACAACAAATTGATGTCAAGGATATTGGACAGTAGTTTTCTGGATCACTTCTACTACCCTTCTTGTAGACAGATATGACCTGTGTAGTCTTCCAACTACTGAGCACAGTTTTTCGTTTGCGGAATCTATGATGGATTATAGTTAGAAGAGGGGCTAGCTCAAGTGCAAATTCAGCACAGAATCTGATAGGGATTGCATTGGGCCCTGGAGTTTTGTTCAATTTTAGCAATTCCAGATTTTTTTTAAACCACTAACACTAATATCTATCTTACTCATCTTCATTGTGATGTGACAAGTATTTGGGGCAAAACCTAGGATTTTCCTTCGTAAAAGATCATCTGAAAACAGAGGTCAGCATTTCTGATTTTGGTTTGGTACCTTCAATTTTAGTTTCTGTCTCGTCCATGAGTGTCTGAACTCTGCCTTTGGAACCACTACAGCCTCTACACATGACCATAATTCCTTTGGGTTTTGTGAGAAATCCTTTAATAAAATTCTACTCGCCAAACGGCGGCAGAACACACACACATAAAAGACTGTTGTGACTGGCAAGCTTTCAGTGCCAGTGGCTCTTTCTTCAGGCAGAAGGGTTGAAGAGGAAGGAAGAAGGGTGAAGGTAAAGGACTGGAGAGGCCTAGGAAAAGGGGTAGATTTTGGGAAAGTCACCCAGAAACGCGGGTCAGGGGAGACTTACCGTATGGGATGAGAAGGAAAGATATTGCTGGGGAGTGCTCTAAGGTTTTCAAAATCTCATCTGATGCACTCCCCAACAATCAGTCTTTCCTTCTCATTCCGTACAGTAAGTCTCCCTTGACCCGTGGTTCTGGGTGACTTTCCCGAAATGTACCCCTTTTCCTAGACTCTCCGGTCCTTTTCCTTCACCTTTATTTTTCCCCTTCAACCTATCTGCCTGAAGGAGCCACTGGCTCTGAAAACTTGCTCATCACAACAATCTCTTATGTGTGTGTGTGTGTGTGTGTGTGTGTGTGTGTGTGTGTGTGTGTGCTGCCACTGCTCGGTGAGTGGATTTGTTTATCTATATTTTTGTTGTTATACTTTATATAATATTCTACTATAGTTGTCATGGAAGGCTTCTGACATTGTCCCCTTGGTAGCAAAATATGTGTCGTTCAGCATCTGTAGACCTATGGTTTGTTTTACATCTATTTGCTGTAGTCTGTTTCTACAGATGTTTCTTCAAAGTGACTATATACCACGAAATGTCTCTCTAATCATGAACTGTTCTACTAGGTATGTAACTATCAAGTGCATGGTCAACCATTCTTCTAAACCTGAACCACAGTTCTTCTACATGCTCCTCTCCATGGCTAAATATTTTGAGTTCTTTATTGAGATATGCCAATCCTGTCTCTTTATCCAGTTTGCTTAACATATAAATCGCTGTAGTCCTCAGAGAAGGCATTTATTGATGTTTTGCAGACTCTCACCAGGCCCACTACTTACAAAACAGCAACTTTCAGAACTGATTGTTGGAAGATTAATATCTCCTCTGACGATGATAGTACGACTGGAGAACTTACGTGCAAGTAAAGTTAAATTTTCTCTCAATTTTTTGGTTGTTTTTATACATGAGTCTGATAGTCAATAGAAGAATTCTGTTACAAATTTACACTCGATACTGCGTCTTGCCCAGACAACCTTGCGCGCAGATTTGCTTTCTAGCTCAGTGGATTTGAGTTTCTTGTCAACTGCAGCAAATACACTACCTCCAGTTACCATTAGTCTATCCTTTTAATACATACACATTAGTCTATCCTTTTAATACATATACTTAGATTTTCCCCAAATAGCTCACAACTATCCGTTTCAGGTTTTAATCAGCTTTGAGCACTGCTTTTTACGAGTACTTCAATTTTAGGAGTACTTTAAATTCTGGCACTTTGTTATAAATGCTTGTGCAGTTAATCTCTAAAACTTTAATACTATCATCTGTGGGCAGCTCTTCTTTGGATCTTATACTGACTCTTCCAGGTCCCCTACAGCTACTGTTATCTAGATTGGATGGAGAGTCACCTAATCTAAAACACCTTTTGTGCATCCCACACAGTCAGTTGCCTGGGTAGCAGCCTCTGATGTGTAGTGCACATCCCCCTTTTAGGGGGACCCTATCATTCTCAAGTCTACGACTCAAGTGCACGAAGTCGCAGCCTCACTTGTTTCAGAACCTTCTTAGTCTCTGGTTTAAGTTTTCCACTCAACTCAGAACCAGGGGGCCATGATCAGTTCTGGAGATAATGCTGCAGATCATGAGCTTTGTTGAAACTTCCTGAGGGTTGCTGGTCTTCTCAATCTTCTCTGCCAGTCACTGGAATGATACGCAGACAACTGGTACCATTTGTTCCAACATGCACCATAATCTATTGTTGGTTGCACCCTGTTTCCTCAATGGCTGCCGAATAGCCTCTTCCACATGGTGAAGAAGGCCTACTGGCATACACACTGAGTGCACCTGGTGTTCCTTCCTATCCCTTCTGCCATTTCAATGATGGTACCATTATTTGCAGGACATCTGAACTGCTGACAGTAGACCACTACTCTGTTGCATTTGCCTCCTGTTGACACACAAAACAGAATGATTCCCTATGGATGAAGTGTCTCTCATTGGCTCAGTTTCAGTTTAAGACAGCACCTCAAACTTGTTGGCTAAGGGCATCGTTACAACACCCTGAGTCATTCCCGGTCCTCGTCCATCCCGTGCAGGCGCCTAGCCCTAACACTGACACGACACTCATAGCCAAGTGGACAAGTAGTGACAGACCTCATACCTCCTGTAGAGGAGACAGGATCCACACAAGAGGACAGTACTTGAGGTAGCACTGGTACTTCTCGTACGTGAGTTTTGACAGCCCTCTAAACATTACCATTCACAGCAGATTCCACTCCTTTGGCAGTAATCAAGACAATTTTCAGCTACTTATGAATGTCAACTAGCTTATTCTGTGTTTGAGAACAGCAAGTCAGACTGCATTGTAGCTGGGGTGAGGCTTGTCAATTGTCTCGGGACAAACTGCTTTACAAGATTCAAGGTGATTTTCATCGAACTATGAAAACTACAATACCAGCTGCTACGGATGTAGAGAGGTGACATACTGTAAGGATATACCCAAATAAAGTGCTAGCTGTATGCTTCAGAAGTACAGCTAAAGAATTGTATCTGATTCTTTGTCCAATTCACATCTGAACATGCAGCATGGAGTGTTTTGAGTGAGATTAGGCTAATTTCATTTCTTTCCACATTTGTCATTACACGCACACTGTAGTGATTTGAGGATTTGTGTGTAAATTCTAGAACCATTCAGCCTTCTACCGTCTCGAACGCACGATATTCTGGATACGAGTGTGGGATGGTAGAATTCTACCTATATATGACGGTAGTATCTGTTCCCGAAAGAACAGTTAACGTGGATGACCATGCAGCTTTGCTAGAAATGAAATGATAATTACATGGACGCCCTCACTGCAAACAGTTCATCAACGCCTGTTTGCAGCGAGGGTGTCCATGTAATTACCATTTCATTAGAATTCTACCTACTGTTTGTGTGCGCAGGTTTTAAATCAGTCACGGGAAGAAAGCAGACGCGGTGGTCGGACAGCGCCGACTGTTACCTGTCTGGCAATCCATAGGTGTTTTAGTGAGTGTCTAAGGAAGAACTATGGAGTTTATATGCAGCTCTGTGCTTAGTGTGTCATTGACTATTATTATTAAAACAAGAACAGTTGAAAAAGGTACTCTTGTAGAATCTTCATGCAACCTTGTTAGAGGCAAGACTCATTTTATGATTCATGTTAAGAAAGGTCATGGTATCCAAGCCAACTTTCTTTCAACTGTAACTCAATTTTTTTCTAACGTCCAACTGTATCAGAGACTTGCAGGAAGTTACCTATTCATGTGGAAAGTGAGACTTTTATTGTGTACGGAGGTCAAATACAGCATTAGTTGACGTAAAGTAAAGTATGCATGTCTACTTATTTCATAAGTAGAAAGTCTACAAATTCCTGTACCTAGCGTTATTCAACGGAGAAGAAGTCAACAGGGTTTCCAGCAGCCGGCTATACAGTAAAGAAGAGTGGCTGCAAATTCCAAGTAAGTCACCTCGTAAAGAAGTGGAAGGTGGTTTGGGGGAATAAGCTGATACAACCCAGATCCACACTCACACTTTAAGTCGTCAGAACACTCGAACTCGGGACCTTTCTTTCAGGAGTGCTAGTTCTGCAAGGTTCGCAGGAGAGCTTCTGTAAAGTTTGGAAGGTAGGACACGAGGTACTGGCAGAAATGAAGCTGTGAGGACCGGGCGTGAGTCGTGCATCGGTAGCTCAGATGGTAGAGCACTTGCCCGCGAAAGGCAAAGGTCCCGAGTTCGAGTCTCTGTCGGGCACACAGTTTTAATCTGCCAGGAAGTATCACATCAGCGCACACTCCGCTGCAGAGTGAAAATCTCATTCTGGAAACATCCCCCAGGCTGTGGCTAAGCCATGTCTCCACAGTATCCTTTCTTTCAGGAGTGCTAGTTCTGCAAGGTTCACAGGAGAGCTTCTGTAAAGTTTGGAAGGTAGGAGACGAGGTACTGGCAGAAGCGAAGGTATGAGGACTGGGCGTGAGTCGTGCATCGGTAGCTCAGATGGTAGAGCACTTGCCGGCGAAAGGCAAAGGTCCCGAGTCCGAGTCTCGGTTGGGCACACAGTTTTAATCTGCCAGGACGTTTCATATCAGCGCACACTCCGCTGCAGAGTGAAAATCTCATTCTGGATACCTTTTATACTGTTAAATAACTGAAGAATTTGTTCAACACCAGGCAAAGAATTGACCCCCTAATGTAAGCTACAAAATTGCTTGCTTCCAAACAGTGCAATTAACAAAAATAGCATTATGATCAAAATTATAGACAATTTTAGTCTTGTTTAGTTCAATATAGAATAACATGCAAAAAAAGTATCAGTTTAAAGTCTGTGGAAAGTATGAGATAACAAAGTTAAAATTCACAATCAGGTTCACAAAATAAATAAATAAATGATCCAATTTTCAGAGCTTCTCCAAAATTTTGCAGGAAAAAACTATCTGCCTCAACTAAAGAGTAATACGAGATTCAATAACAGCACTGAAGTAAATGTCCTGCCCTGTGTTTACAGTGCACATGTGTTGAATGTTAATTCCTGTTCTTGAATCACAGAGACATCTTTTTACTCATTACCAACATGTTAAGGTAATGATGATCACACACAAACAATAATAATTCATGGTTTTTATTAAATTGTGCCTACCATATAGCTTTAACTTTGCCTGACTCATTCAATTAATAAACTTCAGCCTATAACTCATTTTAAAAAGTAGTACATAACAATTTACTCAAAAAAAAAAAAAAAATACAAAAACTGTAATACATTACTCTATGTTACTAATACAAACCAGAATATATCGAAAACGCAACCACAGGCAGACTCAATTAAGCACACTAAATGAACAGTTAAACTGATTAATAAAATGTAATAGCTGTATGTGACACACAAACTTAAATATTGTGTTTAAGTAAAGCGGCTTGAGTAGCATTAAGAAATTTACAAAAGTCATTCACAATAAACAAATAGAACAAACCTGCATGATGAAATATTGTTTTCTTAACATTCTTCTTAAGGTCGAATCCAAAAAGATAATGTGCTAGGTTGGGCTGAGGATGACAAAGGCACTGTTGCAATAACTTAATAATTGACAGTTTTGTCTGTGCTTGTACACTCAAAACCTCTTCACCATCCACATTCTGTGGAACAAAGAAAATATGACATTCAGCAAAAAAGGATACATTATATTTTTAATGTATGGGAGATTCTACCATATGCATTTTTGAACCTCTACAACTCAAAGTACAAATTAATGACACTGTAGCAAGCACTTTTTTGTTTCTGTGGAGGTGGAGTTTTGTGAGTGCGGGGAGTAGTGAAAAGGCAGGAGGGCAGATGAAGTAAGAAGAAGACTAAAATGGAAAAGTGGCAGAAGAAAAGTGGTAGGGAAGAAAATCATCGGGAGATTCTTACTGGACTGCGCTGAGCAACAAGTCCACAAGATCTATCTATTGCCAGTATGGAGATACTTATTCTCGTTTTCCATTATTAAATGGAGCCAGCCTCATTATGCCAAGAGAGCCAATGCAACAAAAGTGTAAATAATATATTTTGTATTTGTTATGGCTTTTGCAATGATCAACAATGAAATGACAAATGAAGAATCATTATTGTTCCAAGCAATAAATTGTACCAAAGCAATGAATTGTACCATACAAAAAGGAATTACTGAAAAGTGTAACTTTTTCTTTGCTCTAAAGTCTACATCTACATCTACATCCATACTCCACAAGCCACCTGATGGTGTGTGGTGGAGGGTACTTTGAGTACCTCTATTGGTTCTCTCTTCTATTCCAGTCTCGTATTGTTCGTGGAAAGAAAGACTGTCGATATGCCTCTCTGGGGGCTCTAATCTCTCTGATTTTATCCTCATGGTCTCTTCGCGAGATATACGTAGGAGGGAGCAATATACTGCTTGACTCTTCGGTGAAGGTATGTTCTCGAAACTTCAACAAAAGCCCGTACTGAGCTACTGAGCGTCTCTCTTGCAGAGTCTTCCACTGGAGTTTATAGGTCATCTCCGTAATGCTTTCGCGATTACTAAATGACCCTGTAATGAACCACGCTGCTCTCCATTGGATCTTCTCTATCTCTTCTATCAACCCTATCTGGTACGGATCCCACACTGGTGAGCAATATTCAAGCAGTGAGCAAACAAGTGTACTGTAACCCACTTCCTTTGTTTTTGGATTGCATCTCCTTAGGATTCTTCCAATGAATCTCAGTCTGGCATCTGCTTTACCAACGATCAACTTTATATGATCATTGCATTTTAAATCATTCCTAATGCCTACTCCCAGATAATTTATAGAATTAACTGCTTCCAGTTGCTAACCTGCTATATTGTGGCTAAATGATAAAGGATCTTTCTTTCTATGTATTCGCAGCACATTACGCTTGTCTACATTGAGTGTAATGTGCTGCAAATACATAGAAAGAAAGATCCCGTATCATTTAGCTACAATATAGCAGGTCAGCAACTGGAAGCAATTAATTACATAAATTATCTGCGAGTAGGCATTAGGAATGATTTAAAATGGAATGATCATATAAAGTTGATCGTCTGTAAAGCAGATGCCAGTCTTGTTAATCTCAATAAAGTGGTGAAGTAGAAATACAGATTACACAGAACAATGGGTGGTACAGGGAAGGGGGAGGGTGCACACAAAGTACAAGTCCAGTTACTCTACTTGTGCTTCTAGCAACTTCAGCTTTACACAGCTTTGTGATGTGCGCCAGGGAACTGTCATTATGTGTGCACACACGTGGGTAGTAACCGATACGAGTCAAATGTGGCTTCTTAAAGATACAGTTTTAATACCTGTGTAACATTACAGTAAAAAGAAGTAGTAGACAAGTTCACGATCGAAACCCTTCGAGACACGTGAAGTCGGGAAAAAACTAAAAGCAGTTCTTCACTTGTCACTGGACTGACACTTCTGAATGTCAGTCGCTAGCTGCACACTGCTTTGCATGTGAAACATGCACACCATTCAGTGCAACTGTACACACGATGTACTCCCATAACCTATAAACTAAACTAACTACGCTCCATCTGAACAAGCCCGAAGATCCGACAGTCTGACCAACCGCCGTGTCATCCTCAGCCGATAGGTGTCACGTGGTGAGTACATCGCTCTCCCGGCCGCTGTCAGCTTACGACTGGCCTCGCGAGGGCTGAGTGTGCCCCGCTTGCCGACAGCACTCTGCGTACCCAGACAGCCACCCAGCCAAGTGCCAGCCGAGGCCGACAGTGCTCAATTTCGGTGATCTGGCGAGAACCGGTGTTGTCACTGTGGCGAGGCGGTTGGCCCTGTAAATTATACTGTACGAAAAATTGTTTGCTAGCTTTCGGGAACTGAGAGGTGTGGGGTCCCGTTCTTTTTATCTTCCTACAGTTATTGGGAAGTCATCGTGACTGCTTACAAAATGCTTATTAAAATACACGTTGCCGTGTATTCTTCTCAGGTGCAGCATTTGTTAAGCGTATTCATTCCCGGACTGGTGACGTTCGACAGCCGTCGCCATCCTCACAGAGGAGATCTGCCCCTCAGTCAGCAAGTGGCCAGACCTTGAAATATTTTTTGAATGTCCTCTCTTCTTTTAATAACCACTGAAACTTGCATAAACTGTTAATCTTTCAAGTCTTCAACTGGAATCCAGTCCAGTCAGATGGCATCTTCCTTCAGCCCTGGATTACGTCATTCTGTTAACTAACCGAACCTGATGGTATATTTGGGAATGTAAATTTAGTGTCTATTTCATTATAGACAAATTACAGATTAAATGTCCATGTCTCTGGCTCTGAGCACTATGGGACTCAACATCTTAGGTCATAAGTCCCCTAGAACTTAGAACTACTTAAACCTAACTAACCTAAGGACATCACACACACCCATGCCCGAGGCAGGATTCGAACCTGCGACCGTAGCAGTCCCGCGGTTCCGGACTGCAGCGCCAGAACCGCTAGACCACCACGGCCGGCTGTCCATGTCTGCCCAATAGAATCCCTCACTCTTTGGCAGGACTAATAAACTAAGAGATGGTAGAAGTTTAATCATATATGCTACTGAATTTCTCTGGCGTTTTTCAGCTTAAATTTGAGAAGCTTCTTTATGTGTGTTGTTGTGGTCTTCACTCCACAGACTGGTTTGACGCAGCCCTCCACGCTACTCTATCCTGCGCAAGCTTCTTCATCTACAAGTAACTATTGAAACATACATCCTTTTAATCTGTTTAGTTTATTCATGCCTTGGTCTCCATCTGTGATTTTTATCGTCCACGCTTCCCTCCAGTACTAAATTAGTGATCCCTTGATGCCTCAGAACATGTCCTACCAACTGATCCCTTCTTCTAGTGAAGTTGTGCTACATATTCTTCTTCTCCCCAATTTTATTCAGTACCTCCTCATTAGGTACGTGATCTACCCATCTAATCTTCAGCATTCTTCTGTAGCACCACATTTCAAAAGCTTCTGTTCTCTTCTAGTCTAAACTAGTCATAGTCCATGTTTCACTTCCATACAAGGCTACACTCCACACAAATTCTTTCAGAAAGCTTCCTTAGACGTGATAAAATCTTGCCCGGAATCCAGGTACCGAAGTCATTAACTAATCTCTTTGAACACACAATGCTTTATCATCACATTTAATAAATCTGAAATGCACAAAAAAATCCATGCCAACAAGCTTACTTGTCATACATTTGATTCACAAAATCTAAACACTGGCAGAGTTCCATAAGGTGTTTTGTCATTTACCTCTGCCAGGGACGATGAGAAGTGGCAGGTTAAAGTTTAACTTGTAATAGCAGTTAAAGACAGGGAGTAGTTGCTTGCTTTTGATGAGAAAGAGGCAGAAAATCGGCTATAGCTTGTTGGAGTGCCTTTTGTAGCACTTATCTGAGGTGACTGAGGACACAAATGTTGGAGGTTAATCAGGAAGACGCGGCAGATATTTGAACATTGCTTACGCAAATACCAGTCCAGTGTTTCTTTATACTTGGTGGAAGGCAGCAGTTATGTACAGCCTAAGGAAAGCTGCACAGACAGTGAGCTAATTATAAGTTTTTGGTCTGTAAATGAGGGCTCATTTTCTTTGGCACTGTCTTCTTTGTAACTAGGTTAAAATGAAGTAGCCTCTATCCTTAATAACTAGATAAAACGGACTTACAAGAAGTAATAAATAATGCTTAAACTAACTGTTTAATGGTGAATGACTATTTTATGTAACTGAATTCAAAAATAAAACTATTATTAGAACTCTCACTAAGGCAACTATGATTAAGATGATGTGCAATGAAGGAGAAGAAAGATAAGAAAAAAGTACAATGTTGATTACCAAACTTTCCTCTTCATTTGCTTCCAGGCATTCAACAAATCCTTGTCGTATTTCTGCTGTCATCGCAGCTGTTGAAGTAAACTGGGTTACCATTTGATTTTGTGAAGACGGTTGAGAAGTCATCGCCAAAAGAATCTTCACAGCAGTGTTTGCATGTTGAGGTAGCCAGCTGTTATATGTGACATACCTGAAAATTGTCCATACAAAAGTATCAGAAACTGCTGCTGGTTGTAATATAATGGATGAATACAAATTACTGATAATTTTGTAAGACTATATGCCAATTTTCCATTAGGTCCCCATAAAAACTCTCCCCCTTCCAACCTTGTTTGAAGTGAAACAGGTTAACTGAGGACAAGTTTAAGTTTGACCAGCCAGCTGCATAACACGCAACCATTAGTCTAGGGGATACTGGGAATAATTTTATTGTTCATTCAAATTTTTCTTCTCATTTCATCTCTCACTGCCAGTAACTCTCATGGAATATATTACCGTCTGAAGCACCACTTCAGCAAAAGGGCAGTTTATTCCAGTGAAGATTGCTGCAGACCGAGCTTTCCCACGCCACATCTCAGCAGCCAATGACAGGCACCAGATAAAATTCACCTGGTGGACCAGGCACGCGAGAAACTCACATGGTGGCCGCAGGGACTCCTGGTGGCTGCAGGGACGCACCCAGCGGTGTCGGTAAAGAGACGCCATGCGCTCTGCTCTTGGCAGGGACACACCCAGCGGTGTCGGTAAAGAGATGCCATGCGCTCTGCTTTTGGCCTGGCATGACAAGTCCCTCCCTCTCTTCATCTTCCTGACAATTTTTCAAACTCTGTTCCATCACTGATCGTCACATCACATGGCCCCTGTGGTCAGTCCAAGCCTATGGTGCGCTTGTGAATTCAGAATATAATTTGTTTTTCTCTCTTAAACCTTACATTTTATTTATATTCTACCCCTCCCAGTGAATGTATATTGTCACAGTGTTAAATTTCACCATATTTCACAATTCATGTTCCCCAGACATTCACAACCAAGACTATCTGCCCAGAAATGTAAAAGTGGGAACTGTTCCTAAATCTTGTACAACTTTCCCGTTCACAATTTTGTCATTTTAATCCAAGTACATCATCATCCTGCTAAGTGTACATGAGGAGTGCATAAAACAATGTACCTATACCAAAGTGGTAACTATGTAATATTAGATGGTTGATTTATTTGTAAACATACTCCATGAATCAACTGATGTACTGACCCAGGGATGTGCAACAAAATATGCAATTCACTATTATGTATATGATGTTTACAATGACACACGGTTAGAAAGAAAGTACAGAATATTTATGTGAGCGATCTAATATAACTAAAACAGTACGACAAATTACAACTCAAAACAGCAAACACCACATGTATATCATCCAGAGAACAGAAAGTTCTTTCAAGCATAACTTCCCTTAGTTTAGTTGTAAATAATTTCTTATACACCATAAGAAATCAATAAACATTCAAATCAAATTAATGCTTCTGGTACAAATATAAGTTGCACACATTCTGGTCATTTTACACCCTCTGTACTAAAAAATCCCTTTAGTGTTATGAGCATGGTATGAATCATTTGTTTTATACAAAAATAGATTATAAATTATGACAGTCCCAGTTGAATAGGTTATTGTGAGGTATCCCTATTTGCTTAGAAGAACAAGAAGTTCTTGTGAATTGCTCCAGAAGATAAATAACTCCATAACATACAAGTGAAAGGAAACAATAAAAATATGTGAACATGATTCACTGGTATCTGCAATATTATAAGTTATCCTGATGGAAAATGTCAGAGTGCAGAGCCTTTTCAAAATTTGGAGATTCGGTGACGTTCCAAGCTCAGCATGCTACCTACTGTCATGTCAACAGCATCCTCCTGTGATCTTCTGTGGACAGAAGGGAACTGGATGCAGTTAGTTTCGCAAAGGTTTATCACTAGTAGATAAACTGTGAATCAGTCAAATATCGCCAAGCAACTGGTATTCATTAACCACTTGATTAGCAGATGTTTTGGTGTCTATCATCAGAAAAGATCGGAAGTTGCTTGTTTGGTTGCAGGACAGAGGTGGATTATTAATGTATATAAAGATAGTATGCAAGAAATTAAAGGACGGATTCTTAGCGAACTCTAACATACTGTTCCTCAGTTAGAGACTACCCCCTGGTAATCATTAATAGTTTTATTTTATGAATACTTTCTACAGCCCACCACACATTTAAGACTCTAGCCAGAACCTGCTTGTCCTCAGATGTCTTTGTACCAAGCTTTCTCAAGAAGTACTCACTGAGCTTTAGAAGTAAGGTACCACAAAACATTTCTTGTTATGTAAATGTTGCAAAAATCATTTGCGAGTGAAAATATGGATTGATTTGTTGAGTTGCTTTTCAAAATCATTACCCATTTTTGCTAAATATTTTGAAACTGTGTAGTAGTTTCAAGGGTCTATCATCTAGTAAAATTTCAAGAATTTATAAAGAAAATTAGAAAGCACAATAGCAAATTTATTTTGTTGTTAAAGAGATCTTGATTCATGTAAGCAAAAAATATACAGTCACAACTTTCCTGAGCTGATTGCAGGTGACCTTAATCAGTTTGTTCAAAATACCGTCTACATCTGTTGGAATTTCTCTTCTTTTAAAAAGTGACAGTTTTCCTTAGTTGTTCATTGTTATAGTGCTTTAAAGGATTATGCAAACAGCTTTTATCCATTTAATGGAAATGCTGTTTCAGTATTTCAACAACAGTTTCACTAAAGAACACATCGTGCCCTGTCTAGTTCGTAATGCTCATTAAATATTTCCATCTCCATCTCTGGAATCTTATTTTCAATTTTCAACCTATAATCTTGATTACTATTGGAGATGTATCATCAGTCAGCTCCTTATTAACTGACAGACTGTTTTGATTTCATTGTTCGATTTATTAAAGTAGAGAAACAAATTTTCAGATTTGTCAAGAAGTGTACTTAATATTTTACACTGTTCTTTGTAGTGGGTAGGATAATCTGCATTTTTGATACAATATCTGGCTCTCAACTGTGTGTCTGAATATTTTATCAGTGACGATTCGCATGTTTTTGGTGGATTCTTTGATCTGTGCACCATAAATCACTTCTGTACAAGTGCTTTCAAACATTATTGCTACTTCATTACTAAGCAACCTGCCTTTCCAAGTTGACATTGTCTATGTAGGTGGCAAGACAGGCTCTAATCTACTTCTTGGAGATACGATTCAATGGCCATGCTCGTTTCCTCATGTACTGTTGTACAGTAACTACTTTCCAAAAGAATTTGGACTCACTAATTAATACTTATGCTGTTAACTGTAAGACCGTCATTCACTGTCAGAGAGAACACTCAGAACTTTTATAATAATGACATCATATATTTTAGTCTTGTGTAAAAATGCGTGTTTTTGAACAGTAAATTAGTCTAGTGAGGAAACCAACTATGTGAGCACGGTTACACGTGGCTGGTACAAAAGTTTGTCAAAGAATTTTTCTACAGCGCTATCACTTACTTTCTCTCTCTCTCGACTGTTTTTTTCAAATATAGCAACAATATATATAGTTCTTTGCCTTACAACAAAATGATGCTGCTAAACTGCAATTATTTATCAACTTGGTGCTTAGTAACACAAAAAACAAGGGTACAATCTGCAATCTTTCATTCACACATACTGAGCTTATTGCAGAATGCTGCAATAGTGTTATTTTTGACAGTTTTTTTAATTAAAAAAGCACTTTCACAGGTTTCCCTTAAAAAAAAAAAAAAAAAAAAAAAAAAAAAAAAAAAAAAAAAAAAAAAAAAAAAAAGAGCTTCTGAATTATGATCCGGGAGAGGCATATTTATTTTATGCCCAGTAAGAATTGGCCCTGAGTGGCCTACTCGCACTGAGAGTGGTAAGAAGCAGCTCTGTCCTGCTTCTTGCTAGCCGTTTGTGTAGGATGCATTGCAAGAGTCCACTGTTTCTATATTATTTTCCTATGTTTATGAGGCCAGTCTATTCAAGCCCATTGGCTTATTTAGGGTATGTACTCTGGCCACTACAAGAAACGTGTTAATTAAAGTCACTGACTGACTCATTAAGCACGGACTTCATGTTAGAATTTTCTACTACATCTGTGCACTTCAAAAATGTGCAAATACTCCAAAAACTGTTGCCGATTGTTGCATAATGCATATTTGTAGTTCTGTTGTTTCATTAACACTGCAAAATTAAACTGCACACTTGGGGAATCTTTCACTTGGTACAGAGCTATTCTTAAGGCTTTACCAACACGCAAATCTTGTTTGAATCATTACAGATCGAAATGTAGTTTACCTTCACTGGGTAATGCTAAATATTGTTTACTTTAGGGAACACTTTATCAATGTGAGCACCCAAGGTCAAATAAGCTACTAAACTTCATTTAATTACTGATATTTCTTATTCCTCGAGCAGCCAGGCTAATGAACAAAGTAAAGTAAATCTTACATACTGTATCCTTCTACTTCTCTCAACGGAGCTGAAAAACGTGCATCGATGACAGTGCCCTATTCCACATCTGCTACAAATAACTTCTTCGTGTATTTGTAGTTGCAAAGTGGTTGCTCTAGCCATGATGTGGAATTACACTGCAATTTGCTTTTTGTCTCCTACCAATGCCGGGCATTTCAACAATTATATTAAAAAGTGAGGAGGAATAGTGCAGTTACACATCAAGAATTATATTCTTACATTGTACTTCCTAGCTGCACATAAATGACAACTGCTTTTTTGATTTCAGTATGGTACGGCCACATTGTATTTTGCGCCAGATTATCCTGTTTCAGAGCGATTCCTCTGACGGATACAGCTGCAGAGTGGCTTGTAAACCATGTGATGAATTTGAGCAGATGAATTCTTCCTCTGACAATATCTATCATCCTTTATGGAGCCACACTCCCGCAATTGGATACAGTTCAGAATCCAACATAACTCACTGATTAAGTAAGACAATCTTGCAGGCACTGTTGGGAAAAATAGCCAAGTAACAAAACCTGTTGCCATGCTGAGATCCACAGTATACACCACCTTAGAACTGTAATATTTGCTTAAATTTCCACTAACTTTCATCTATATAAAGCAGTCAACAGTGCAGGTGTTCCTAACCGGAACAATACCTGCAAGTTACACAGCGCAAAAAGCGAGATCAGACTCAGAACTCTACCACGATTCCATGATGAAATGTACCATTTCTTCTGTGATCGGAAGAAAATTGTACTCTGTTTATGAGAGTATCACAATCACACAAGGGGAGACAATCTGGGAATTTGGTTGACAAGCTTTACAAGATCCTTAATCTGTGGGGTTCAGTCAGTATTACTAAACACATGCTCTAAAAAGGCTCTCAATGAGGTGACGAATGGAAGGCGTCAAATTGATAAAAATTGAGTGACAGCGAGCACTCCTGGTTGTTTTCTGGTCAATGTCAACCTCAGCCAGCAGAGAACACTGTGCCAAATGCATCTACCTCTACAAAAGCAAAAGTGATGAACAGAGTTAATGGCTGGTGAAATGTTATATGTAACTTGAGTTTGAAACAATCTGATGTTTTAGACCAATTAAACTGTCTTGCCTGTTATTTGAAGTTGGTAAACAAATGAAAAAGAGCCAATACTGGTGGAAAGTACATAACTCTCATGGATTCAGCTCCTCCCATCAACCACCTCGTTGAGGGCCTCCTTAGTGAGTCAGTTTTGTAAGTATAAAGAATTTACTATTACAAAAACTGGTCCACTGAAGGCAGTGACAACAGCAAAAACTATTGTCATCAATAAGGCAAGCAATTACTGGGAGGAGTCTTTTAAAAGTACAAGGATCCCACCTTCCACTCTTTTGCCACTGCAGTTGTCTTCTCTACAGGTTGCATTAGACGAGCCTTTCTTGCAATCGCAGTATCACATTCTCCAGGTGAACATTGAGGTCACTTACATTCCAGTGAAGAAAGGCACTACTGCAATGGTGAAGATTTGATCAGTTTCATTATTACGTTTAGTGGTTGATTTTATAACGTTACTGCTGGGTTGACTTGCTGTGTGCTCCAGCTGTAAAATTAGTTCATCTCTTCTTCAGGCATAGTTTCAGTTCTACGACAGAACAATATTCAATGGAGATGACCACAGTTTGACTTTCAAACATACTGTACTCACAGTTTTTTAATTTGGATATTTTTGTATTGGTCTTCCCCAATGTTGAGAATATTTTGGTTTTACTGCTGGAGATATTTCAGTTGTCTACTCTTCTGTCTTCCTATTATGAGCTTTGTTCTCATATTTTGTACTAAATTTGCACTTTCTTTAGTAGTCATTGCCTGAATCTATTTGTTTGACCGGGTAAGTTTACAACTCACACCTGTTTTGTTAAAAGTACAAGACTACCAGTGCACTTAAATCTTCTGATGTCAGTATTGGTATCAGATAGCATATGGAGCACATACACATTTCTTAAATTTCTTACTTTCAGCAAATTGGAGGGACTTGAATCCAAGCTAGATAGTTATCTGAGCACACTTTTTGTAAATCATCCATCATTTTCACAGTCATTTGCTGTGGCCAAACTATGATACTGTATTCACAACATGAAAATAGTTTGCTGTGAAAAGTCTTTTCAAGTTGAGTGAACTGTCCTTAAGCTCTTCAGGTGAAATTGACATGATAAAATTTACCATGAAGTAAGCTAGTTTTCTCTACAAGGCACTACCTATCATTCTAATTATATTTGTACCATCATCGACTGCTCCTTGCACCCTCTTCCCTTCCCCTGTTCACAGCACTGCTGTATCTATATCCATAATACCAATAATGCATACAGGATAATACCAATAATGTAATACAGGAATGCTCTATCTAAAACCGTAATACCGACAAGTCGCACATCGCGTCTACCAAAATAGGTGTTTGTGGCACACAAGGTAAACACATAATCGAAGTAAAAACAGTTTCACGCCCTCTTTTGCCAGGAAAAATACCAAAAACGACTAGAAATTTAAATGATACTATAATATATTATTCTACAAACCTTTCACTTTACCTTAAGTACATTATCTTAAAACCTGATGGCATCTGAACAAGATGTGTATCATTCTGGACTTTTTCTTAGATATTTCAGTGATGATGTTTGTTTTTGTAGGGC
The DNA here is from genome assembly GCF_023864275.1 of Schistocerca cancellata. Taxonomy (NCBI): domain Eukaryota; kingdom Metazoa; phylum Arthropoda; class Insecta; order Orthoptera; family Acrididae; genus Schistocerca; species Schistocerca cancellata. Next base: position 2,925,050 of record NC_064630.1, on the reverse strand, counting down.
ACTCAACTACACAGTCATCAGCACCTGTAAAAGTCTCAATTTTTTCACACTCCAATTCTGTTCACTGTCACGCACGATGAGGATGTCGATGAGGATGATGAGGACAACACAAACACCCAGTCACAGAGTTCAGTGTTACAGTTAAATACTATAATTCTTTATATGAATATAAGTGAGATGCTTTTCAAAGGATCCTCCCTCTTGTTTTATAGCAACAAATGCCACCTGCGATAGTGCACTACTTCGACACCACTACTAAGTGAAACCCGATCAGGAGCACAAGCCATCCATTCTCACTTGGGTAACTGACTGTGATCACAACCCAATCCTGGCCAGAGAGTAACTGAGCCATACAGCCGAGCAGAGTGCATGGAGTAGTACGGCTGGCCCCTTCGTCTACAGCACCTGGTGTGCCTCACACAGCTATGAGAGAAATGGCAACTTCAAACCTTCACCAGCGAGCAACCAGGAGAGATTGCTCTCCACCGAACACTGCTCTCTGTGGGGTGTCTCCATGCATACATGCCAACGGAGGATGCTAAATTCACATGACCTCACTGCCCATGACCATTACTGACTGGTGCGCCTTTTAAACAACCGAACTCATAGCTTTACCCCCCCCTCCCTCCCCATCCACCCCCCGATTCGGTGCAGCTACAGATTTATCAACATTACTATAGAAAACTGTGGTGAGAACAATGCCCTGATCTAGCCAAACACTGTTAAATATTACTAATATTCAGAAACTATCAAAGTGTATCAGTATTAAAGAGTACTTGTTTCCATCAAGAACAGTACTCTCATTGTACATAACACAGCACCAAAGAACAACCTAGACCATTCAAAGTTAGTGTGCATAGCGTAAATAAACTTATTAATGTGTTATCTTTTTGGAGATGCCTGACAGTCTTTATTAGCCACCTCTACTGCTGACACATCAGTTTCTATAGTCCGATCCACGAACAATGGCAGTTCGCGCATGTCGAGGCACGGACAGGGATTACACTGTTGATGATTCCGAGCAAGAGTTGTGGTACGTGCATCCACGTGCTTTCTGCTTGCAGAAAGCATACATCCCACAAATTATGTCTCTCACTTACTTACGCTGACTTTATCACTTACCACCACAATCAGCAATGACAACTCACAACAAATGGAATCTTATTTCACTAACAACAATTACGATCACGTTTAATGCTCACGTAAGCTACAGCATTCACAGCTGACCGCTCAGAACGTACTAAACGTTCATTGGCTGCCAGAGCATGCATGACATAGGTGCGCAGAACAAGCTTTAAGTCGACTGCCATCGGTCAAGGCTCCCACTACAATATCGATGGCGAGTGCTCAGAAACAATCACAGCTGATTTGCCACCACAGCACACTGTTGGGAGTTGTTGGCAACATCTGGAATAGCAGTCATAAATACTTTGTTTGAAAAAATTTCTGTGTTTCAAATGCCTGAATTAAATTCATTAGCAACTACAAAAGATGTTTGGAGAAAATTGTAAAGAAGACTGTGGAACTATCAAAGGATTCAGAGGTGCTTACCACATTTAAAAGAGAGCTTTAAAATTTCTTAATTTCCTCCAAGACAAAATGTGTCTGACAATATATCTGAAAAAGCAAACTGAAGTTTCAAAAATAGTGAAGAATTACAATTTTATCTCTGTGTGGATACTGAACAAATCTAGAAGGCCATATACTATCAAATATGTCATGTGTGTACATAACACAAATATCATTAAATTTTGTGTTTCTAATTTGTTTGCATCCATAACTACCAAATTCACCTGAAAATTTTATTTCCATATGATGAGTGCTGTGCAAAATCTCAAGATGTTGACATTCCCATCCTATATCTTTGATCTTAAGAGGTATGGTAACGCTTTTAATCACAGACATAATGTTTCTTGAAATTACATTATAATAAACTGTACAAAAACATGTTTTTGATGTGTCTTTAAAGTGTCAGTGCCCTCAAAGAACATATTTGTACAGTTTTCAAGTTCTAACTATTTACCACCATAAACAACACTTAAAGCTTTGTAAGCTGCTTCCTGGTTTGATGCCTGTGGGTTCAGCATGTGATGAAGAAAGTAATCTTGCAACTTGTCAGTTTACGTTCCACAGCCTGTTGCCAGGATCCAAAGACTTAATGCATTTTTTTTTTTTTTAAATTTATTTGCATGAATGCTTTTCAATGTGCAATTCAACATTGTAACATCATAAAACTCGCCACATTGCACACTTTCACATTAGCTTTCCCATCTCTGTGAGGACTTCTGATCTGATGGGACAATCGAGATAGTACTGTATTGTGCTGGTAAGGATACTTTAGACTTAACCAATCTCCTACTGTCAGGATAACCCTCTCTTATAATGAGCTGGGTTCCTTTGATCATTTTTTCAGTTGTTACTATCATCTGTCTTGTTGTGGACCGTTGCACCATGCAAATATCAGACTGTGTAGCATCAGATAGAGAAGACAATCCACATGGACCAATAACAGTTTTTCTTTCACACTTTGTTGGCGCTATTGAAATTCCATGACTTGGTAAAGAAAGTATGGTTGTACAGAGTTTCTCTTCACTGAGCATGTCCCACAAAGCTGCACAACACACATTTCCAATTAAATGTTCCATTTATACAGCCCTTCAGCATGCAGTTTACTTAAGAGGGAGTCTATCCCTGTAAGAGCAGTTTGTACCATCCTTGCAACCTGTTTTACCAGGTGTTCCAGCATCCCCATCTCAATGGACATACTAAATAATGTTAAACAACGAAAATAATCAATTTTTGACAATATAATGTAATCAACCAAATTACAAAAATTTTACTGAAACGTAAAACAATAAAAATCCTCAGAAATCTAAAATATTTAGGCTTCTCCTGGATGAAATAATTACCAGGTTTTTTCCAGATTTCCTGGTTGTCCCAGGGTGTATAAACCATGATAATGCATTTTGTCTTACACGCAATCCATGAGAATTGTTGAGAAATAGGAAATTTATCCATGACGAGAACAAATATTTAATACAAACAACACTAAGAAGAGGCTTGCAGATTTTTTGGAAAATAATAACAACAACAGGGAAGAATATTGAAAATGATATGTAAAGAAGGTAAGGGCAACAGTACACGCACTCTTTTTTGCATGTGATTTTAGAAGTGATAGTGCATCAGATTACTTGTGGTGAATAATAAATTTTTGAGGTATTTTGCATTTAAATCCACTATAACACCTTACAGATATCTTAAATACATGAAAGCTAGAGCTTTTACTGTCTTGTATAGGCAAGCAACCTGGAAAGTTTTTGCTGAGATTCTACAGTTAAACACCCATTCATTTTGCAAATAGTCACTGTTCCCTTATTAATGAGATCATAATTTTTGTGAAACAGTTAAATATCCATTACATTTTGCAGACAGTGACTGTGCTCTTACTCAAATGATTACAATTTTTGTGCATGTGTACACTGAGAAATATTTCAACATATGGTCAGGTATGGTACAGCTAGGCAGAAAAATGGAATCCAAAGCTATTTCAGCCACGCTGTCACAAAGGAATACTCCTGATTAAGCAATGACGAAAATGACAGTGCAGCCTCTGCTACAACAAATGTATTGCTGGGAGCAGTTGGCAAGAGCACAGTAGAGGCAGTTTCAACCACTGATAGTCAAAGAACGGAAGAAACAGATCCCATAGAACACACGTCAGTGAATGTTGAACTGCATACCGACAGGATAGAGACTGTGCCTATATGTTCATCTATACCACATCCTTTTGCAGAATCCTTAAGGGAGATGGGACATAAACTAGCAGAACGGGTGAGAGAACATAAACAAAGACAAGTAGAACGAGATAAACAATCAGAGCACAAGTAAGCCGAAAGTGACCAAACCTTAGGTATCCAAATAAAAGGAGAAGTAGAAAAGATTCAAAAGGAAGTAGCTGAAATGAAAAAAGCACAGAACAATATGCCAGATTTAGTAAATAACTTAGCACGTGAAGCGCAAAACTTGCAGCCAGCACACATGTAATGAAGGGTGATGTGCAGGCATTAACAAACCGGTTAGAGAACTTAGAGCTCAAACATAAAGTGAAATGGAAAGGAGAATTTACTAGATGGCGAGAAAGAAGTAAAAACACACTGAGATAGCAGAATATGGAGGCCCAGAACTACAAAATGCAATCCAGCAAGTCAACAACAAAGTAGCTTTCAACAACAATGAGAACATAGAAACAATAAAGATGCAGTGAAGCCAGATCAAAGATAAATTGATGGCACAATGGCAGCATTATGTCACAATACATATTTAAGAGCTGGAGACAGAGGTAACAAGTAGTAGGAGAACAGGAAATAATCATGTGCCAAGAATGAACATTTTTGGAAATGCACTCAGTATTCCTGGTACGTACGGACAGTCATGCAAGTCTAATACACCGAGATAATGCCCAATAATTGGACAACCAACTCACATTATGGGGCAGTTCCTTCCATATAAAAAATTATGGTTGAAGAAAGCTTAATCAAGCACAGGTAGTTTCAAATATTTACCATGGATAAACACACTGTCCATCCCATGGTGTCCATAAAAGGATTTAAAAATATTTTGCCTAGTGCTTGACCAAAAAACAAAAAACTCAGTTTATCACATCTAATATCCAAGGAGAGACAGCACTGTGTGCAACAGAACACCGACAGTTGTTACACTTGTGAACAATTTGAGAAGGTATTTTTGTCGAAATATTGGTCGCCTTGCATACAGGAGCATCTTAGGAAAGAGTTACACAGTCTCACAGCGTACAATCCCAAGCAAAGAAGCCTATACAAATACGTTAAAAGATATATAAACAAGACTGGGTACTGAGACAAACTGATCTACTGAAGGCAAAATTGCCGAATAATATGAAAGTAAAACTGATCAATGTACCCAAACATGACTTACAACACTTTTTATCCATGTTAAGACTCAATAGGTCTAGTACGTGAGGATACCAAACAAAGCAATGAAAACGGAAATAGTCATCCATTTCCGCATAGGAACCATTCACCCAACTAAAATAATAATAATAAGATAACAGAAGTATTCAGCAATGATATAAATATGGCTTTTGGAACAGACAGATTTAAGAAAAATAGCATAGTCAAGGGAAAACACACTAAACAAGAAGATAAAGATATTGGATAACCACAGCGACTGCATAGAAGTGATGGAAAAAACAGATGCCTATAAATATCTAGGATACAGACAAAAAATAGGAATAGATAATACAAATATTAAAGAAGAACTAAAAGAAAAATATAGACAAAGACTACTAACACAGCCACACATCGATCAAGATGCATCCAACACATGGCTAAGAAAAGGCAATATATACAGTGAGATGGAAGGATTCATGATTGTAATACAGGATCAAACAATAAACACCAGATATTACAGCAAGCATATTATTAAAGATCCCACTACCACAACAGATAAATGCAGACTTTGCAAACAACAAACAGAAACAGTAGATCACATCACAAGCAGAAGTACAATACTAGCAAATACAGAATCCACCAGAAGACATGACAATGTAGCAAAAATAATACAACAACAACTTGCCATACAACAAACTAATAAAAACAACATGTTCCCACATACAAGTACGCTCCACAAAATGTACTGGACAATGATGAATGCAAATTATACTGGAACAGAACTATTATAACAGATGAAACACCACCACATAACAAACCTGACATCATACTCACCAATAAAAAGAAGAAATTAACACAACTAATCGAAATATCCATACCGAATATGACAAATATACAGAAGAAAACAGGAGAAAAAATTGAAAATTACATCAAAGTGGCTGAGGAAGTCAAGGACATGTGGCATCAGAATAAAGTTGACATTATACCAATTACACTATCAACTACAGGAGTCATACCACACAATATCCACCAGTACATCAACGCAATACAGCTACATCCAAACGTACATATACAACTACAGAAATCTGTAATTATTGACACATGTTCAATTACCCGAAAGTTCCTAAATGCAATATAACGTATACCGTACAGTTAAAAGGAAGTCACGCTTGATCAAGGTCCGCGTCACTTTCCATTTTTGACTAGACATAACGTCTGAAAAAAGAAAGAATAATAATAATAACGGTAGAACAAACAATTATAGCCAGAATAATGGAAGACAACATTCCATTAGAACTACTGACAGCCTTGGGAGAGCCAGGCATGACAAAACTCTACCATCTAGTGAGCACGATGTGTGAGACAAGCAAAATACCCTCAAACTTCAAGAAGAATATATTAATTCCAATCTCAAAGAAAGCAAGTGCTGACAGGTGTGAAAATTGCCAAACTATCAGTTTAATAAGCCACGGCTGCAAAATATTAACACAAATTCTTTACAGACGAATGGAAAAGCTGGAAGAAGCCAACCTCGGGGAAGATCAGTTTGGATTCTGTAGAAATGTCTGAACATGTGAGGAAATACTGACCCTACGACTTATCTTAGAAGGCAGATAAGGCAAAGGCAAACCTACGTTTGTAGCATTTGTAGACTTAGAGAAAGCTTTTGACAATATTGACTGGAATGCTCTCTTTAAAATTCTGAAGGTGGAAGGGGTCAAATACAGGGAGTAAAAGGCTATTATAATTTGTACGGAAACCAAATGGCGGTTATAAGAGTTGAGGGACACAAAAGCAAAGCAGTGGTTGAGAAGGGAGTGAAACAGTGTTGTAGCCTATCCCCGATGTTATTCAATTGGTATATTGAGCAAGCAGCAAAGGAAACAAGAGAAAAATCTGGAGTAGGAATTAAAACCATGGAGAAGAAATACAAACTCTGAGATATTCTGATGACATTGTAATTCAGTCAGAGACAGCAAAGGACTTGGAAGAACATTTCAACAGAATGGACAGTGTCCAGAAAGAAGGATACAAGATGAATATCAACAAAAGCAGAACAAGGATATTGGAATGTAGTCGAATTAAATCAGGTGATGCTGAAGGAACTAGATTAGGAAATGAGACACTTCAAGTACTAGATGAGTTTTGCTATTTGGGCAGCAAAATAACTGATGATGGTCGAAGTAGAGAGGATATAAAATGTAGACTGGCTATCACGAGGAAAGTGTTTCTGAAGAAGAGAAATTTGTTAATATCGAGGACAGATTTAAGTGTCAGGAAGTCTTTTCTGAAAGTATTTGTATGGAGTGTAGCCATGTATGGAAGTGAAACATGGATGATAAATAGTTTAGAAAAGAAGAGAGTAGAAGCTTTTGAAATGTGATGCTACAGAAGAATGCTGAAGATTAGATGGGTAGATCACATAGCTAATGAGGAGGTACTGAACAGAATTGGGGAGAAGAGAAATTTATGGCACAACTTGACTAGAAGAAGGGATCAGTTGGTAGGACACGTTCTGAGGCATCAAGGGATCATCAATTTAGTACTGGAGGGAAGCACGGAGGGTAAAAATCATAGAGGGAGACCAAGGCATGAATAAACTAAACAGATTCAGAAGGATGTAGGTTGCAGTAGTTACTCAGAGATGAAGCAGCCTTCAGAAGATGGAGTAGCATGGAGAGCTGTACCAAACCAGTCTCTGGACTGAAGTCGACAACAACAACAACAACGGAAGATCACCGGATGCAAATGGTCACCCTCAGTTTAACAGTGAACATAGGCATGATGACAAGTTCAATGCAAGTTACAATGGTAACACTAAATGGATACACCAATAGTAGAGTGGATATCCTATGCAGTGAAACCAAAATCAGGGGTCACCTGTAAATAATAAGGGTATGACTAGGAATGACAACAGTAACCAAGCACAAGGTACAAACCAAAATGCTCAAACTTGGCAGAATCAGGGTAATAGAGGTGACAGACGATAGCCTTCCAAGCCTCTGACATTCAACAATCTAGACCGACCACAATAAATTGTTTATTGTCTGTCATGGGACAGAGTGACTGCACACTTAATAACTCCAATGAACTTACAGATACGGTGAGGGTCAATGAGGACACCGGTACAGAAGGAGAACTGTTGGTCGGAAGTGGAACTTGTAAAAAACATGATGCTGAATTAGAGCCAGCTGTAGTCGAGGCAAAAAATGTTAGCCATACCTGGGAGTACAATTATTGATACAAGGGCATCCGTTACAGTTTTAAATTATGATTTTTTTCAAAAAGGTAAGTCAGGCCCACAAATTGCTCACATTTCCAGCACAAAATTTTAAGGTGACAGGCACTATTGGTGCTCAGTCACAAATAATAAAGCACGAAGTGAAAACTAAGGTAATAATTCAAAATGCAACTCTATTGTGCACTTTTCTGGTAGTGAAAGGGACTGACGATAACCTGCATCCTGGGGCGTGAATTCCTGTGAGAGGGAGAGGCTAAGATATACCTCTCAAGCAGAGAATTCAACACTGAGAATAGAGGAAAAAGAACAGTACTGGAGATGGTCAAAACAAAGGAGATACATGGCAAATACAGTCAACGTGTCCAGGTGAGATGCAAGTCGACAAATATACTGAAAATTAGCAGCGAGTTATCAAATAGAGATGATTATTACCCGAACACAGAATATGAAGACTACCTAGAAAGCTCAACTTCGTTAGCTCCAAGGTGAAAGAATGTGACCACTTAGCCACGAAGCAGCAAAGTGAACTAACTCTGTTGTTAACTGGACAGATAAACGTGTTTCCTGTACTTTCAAGAATAATAAAAGGGTATACGTATGATATTAAGGTAGCACCACACAAGACATTGTCATGCTACTTACTCCATCCTGTGGACTACAAGGATTTATGAAAATACATCCAATGATCAACAAGATACTACCCAAAAGCAAATTTTATCTGTAAACAGATCTTTTAATTTTTCTTGTATTTTTAAATTTAATAACAACTGTGTAAAGAGGTTAGAGGGAGAGTCATTTTTTGAATTGATACTGCACATATGCACCCTGCATCCTTAAGAAATACAGCAACCAATCACTTCTTTATGTCTTTCCATTTATTCCAATGTGTGTCTCAGGCTTTCACCCACCTTCAGTTGGTATGATTCATTTAAATCTGCAATTAGCACACTGTTAAAAACTGTGATGCAGCACGTGAATTGCAGCTGACGTTTTTAACAATGTATTAACTTAAGTTTTAAATATGTATTACATCAACTGCAGATAGACAAAATCCCGAAATGGCTATCAGTATGAATAAAAGTACATAAAAAAGTGATTGGTTGTTTTAATTCTTAAAGTAACATACAAAATCAATAAAAGGCTGCACTCCTAAAACATTTTCTGTTGTTAAAGCTGTGTACCAGAATGGGGCTTAAACTTGGATCCATGTGTTTCACAGGCAGTTTGTTTCAGACAGCATTGCCACAATCGTGTTTTACAGACTGACTCAAAGAAGCAATCTTTCAGTAGCTCCTGCCCAAGTCTTTCAATCACCCGACACCTTTTTCTCTGGGTTTCTGTCTCTTCCTTCCCATACCCCACCACCCCCTTAGCCTAGATTCTGAGTAATCTGCCTCCTACCCCAAAGGTTAACTCTTTTCTCTCTGATGAAGTAACATGTGGTCCTGAAAGTAGGAATACTTTTAACAATATTATGAAAAGGAAAGTAGTACTCACCATATAGCGGAGATGTTGAGTCACAGGTAGGCACAACAAAAAGATTGTCACATATAAAGCTTTCAACCAGTAATGCCTCATTCAAAAAACAGACCCCCCACACACACACACACACGAGCGAGTGCAAACGCAACTCACACATGCAAATGCAGTCTCGGGCAAATGAAACCACAATATGAACAGCAGGACCAGTGCATGATGGGAGTGGCAACTGGGTGGGGGTAAGGAGGAGGCTGGAGTGGGGAGGGATAATAGGGTACGGGTGGCGGACAGTGAAGTGCTGCCAGTTAGACAGAGGGCAGGGGAGATGTGGGACGGGGGGAGGGTAACAGAAAAGGAGAGAAGTAATAAGACTGGGAGCGATGATGGAATGAGAGCAGTATAGTGCTGGAATGGGAACAGGGAAGGAGTTGGAGGGGTGAGGACAGTGACCATCACTCGCAGTCATTTTACTTCTCTCCTTTTCCACTAAGCCCCCTCCCCACCTCTCCCCTGTCCGCCGTCTAATCTGCAGCACTTCACTGTCCACCACCCCTACCCTACTATCCCTCCCCCCTCCCTGCCCCAGCCACTTCCTTACCCCCATCCAGTCGCCAATCCCATCATGCACTGGTGCTGCTGCTCGGAATGTGGTTTCAGTTGCCTGAGACTGCAGTCGTGTGTGTGTGTGTGTGTGTGTGTGTGTGTGTGTGTGTGTGTGTGTGTGTGTGTTTTTTTTTTTTTTTCTCGACGAAGGCCTCACTGGCCGAAAGCTTTATGTGCGACAGTCTTTCTGTTGTGCCTACCTGTGATTCAGCATCTCCGCTATATGGTGAGTAGCAACTTTCCTTTTCATAATATTGTTACATTCCATCATGGATTTTTCATTATTTGATAGGAATATTTTTATCTATTTACATTAGCTGTAATGGAAAATGTGTCTCATAAAAATAAATTGAAAGCTCGTACTCATTACAACATTCAAACTTAATGCACCACATTTCTAAAAAAAATTTTTATGACTCACTTGGTTATCAGCAACAAATAGTCAGTCTGTCCACTGCGTGGATTCACATCCAGAAGTAAACGGCTTAGACCAGGAATAAGAAGAGGAGTACATGCTGTACTCAGTAATGCTGAGAAAGCAGGTTGCAAAACCAAAGTTCGATCAAGTAAAGCTAAACAGCTTTCCAGACTTGCTTCCAATGCTTCTTTTCCAGGGAATGGTATGAATGAATCCAACATTTGTACTCCCTCTTCAATCAGAAACAGTATCTGCGGACAAGAGCAAAGCCCTGCAAATAAATGCCTTGAAAAACATTGTTGTATACTAACAAACAATACTCCTTACTGTTGTCTCCTTGAAACATAAAAATTAAAATTATCAAAGTAATGAGCTCACACATGTTATCTGTATAGTACCGCTGTTTACATATGTGAGGGGGAAAATAATAAAAACATCTCCAAATCAAAATCATACAAACAACTAAAACAAAGGTGAATTACATTGTAAACATGGTAGCACTGCACAGAACTCCCATGTGCAAATAAGATCCTTAGCAACCCAGCAGCGTGATCTGTAAAAAGTAAACAAATTAAGTTTGGCAGTGGGACTGGAGTTAGTACTGTGGAAGTGAGAAAGATTTACAAGTGTAGGCCTCCGCAGGAAGGGGCACTGGACCCCCCCCCCCCCCCCCCCCCCCCCAAATTATTGATTACAGAATTTTCATACATTTCTAGAAGTGAGTTGACAATCAACAATTCTCTGGGATATAATACATTTTTGTGGCACCTACAAAATTTATTTCTTGTGGCATCACATGTATTGGAACTGACCAACTCATTTATATAAAAAATGGCAATTTTACTGGTATTTCAATGAACAGCAGTTCAAAGACATACTGACATGCTGCTTACCGTAAACTACACAGTGCCTGGTCAATCCACACAGAGCAATGACCAGTGTGATTTATTACATGTGTACATATATATGTGCCACTACGACAGTAACAGTAATTTAAAGCGTCAACAAGTACAGGGAGTTGTTCTGATTCGTGTCTACTGCAATAGGGTTTACATATTACACACACAGAGAGAGAGAGAGGTTTCCACCACTTCTCATCAAGTACTTACTCGCTGTAGCAACTCAGTCTTGGAATTCAAATTAACCATCAGGTGATATCCAGGGGGTGCATTAACTTGTGATGAGCCTCCAGACTGAAGGTCTACATATTGTGGCGAGAAATCTTCTTCTTGTGGTTCATACTGGGATAAGAGTTTCACAAATAATTTCACACATCCTTTAGCCACTTCCCACTGAAATAAAAGAATGTGTATAAAATAGAGAGAACAGAAAAATTTCTTCAAACTAGTAGCTACTGTAAAAACAATTGGCAGAGCATTTGTACAACTCACCTTCTCTTTCGGATTTTTATATATGCGAGTATTGAACCTCAGAAATACAGAGTTGATGACAAAATTCAAGTATGGGTCAAAGCCTGGAGCCCTAGTTCCTAAGCCAAGGAGCCGAGGGATGGGCACGTCGGTCAACACGTCCAGAAGACTTAGAAGGGCCCGTGTCAGAGGGTATTCTTCATTACGGGACTCTATCTCCTCCAGTTCAGTCTGAAAAACAAATTCCACAATATTCAGTTTTTGCCAAGCAAGAAAACAACTATCTTTGTTTTTGACGTTAATTGTCACATTTGTCATTATCAGTCTTGCAAGATAATTGAAAAATCAACACTGAAGGCAACACTTCACATAAATGTCGAAGTCACCATTCGTGCTATTACACATTCAATCTACATAAGACTCTCACAGCACTGTGGCTGAAGAAAGCAACCAAGTCAACAGAAATTCAACAGTCTTAATTGGTGTTGATTGTTTTCCAATTGCTACCGATTTTTAAGTCAACACTACGTTTAATGGGTCTAACAGGTCAACACATTGGACAATTTTGCACCCAGTTGTATGTAAGGGTTTCAGTGATCATTAACTCAGTTTGCCAACTCTGATTCTGTAGATGCAGATGCACTGAACACAGAGTTATCTGCTAAATCAAATCAGCAGCTGTCAGGAATCACTCATTATCCGTCAATGTCATTCAGTTTCTGTCAAGTAAAGTGTTCCCATCAGCCATCTCACAACCTTCTTATACTGCACATACAGCGCACTGACCAGGCAGAATGCAGTAATTCTATCAACTGTTACTCAACCACAACATTTCAATTCTACAACAAACTATGTATTCTTCTTCTATTTGTTGATTGTTACTTGGAAACAAATGTCAGATTCAAAGAAATTGATAAAATTTATAGCTTCTCTTAAAACTGAACAAAATCTCATACTTCTTGGCAATCATTCAATTTCTTGCACGAACGCACGGTCTAGCAGCAATACGAATTTTTAAAATATCCTCATGTTTCCAACAAAGCCCAAGGAGGTTTTTTAAATTTAATTTCTTGGTTCAACAATTCTTTGTCAAGAAGAGAAGAAACTGTCATGCTAAAGACAGGCTGAAATGTACAAAAATAAAACTGAAATGAGAAGACTTGAAGAAAGCAAACTCGCTAATTAGTGAAGAACACCATTCCATCAGTGAATTCTTAACGGAAGCATTCAAATTACACTGAGGTGAAAAAAATCGTGGGACAGCGATATGCACATATATTGATGGCAGTAGCACCATTTACACAAGGTATGACAGGGCAGAGCATTGGTGCAACTGTCATTTGTACTCAGGTGATTCACGTAAATAGGTTTCCAATGTGTTTATGGCCGCACGATGGGAAATAACAGACTCTGAACGTGGAACACTAGTTGGACTTGGGGACACGGGACATTCTGTTTCAGAAACCGTTACGGAATCCAATATTCCGAGTGATATCCACAGTGTCAAGAGTGTGCAGAGAATACCAAATTTCACGCATTGCCTCTCCCCACGGGCAACACTGTAGGCAGCAGACTTCATTCGACAAGCAAAAGCAGTGGCATTTGCACGGAGTTGTCAGTGCTAATGAACAAGCAACACTGCATTAAATAACCATAGAATTCAATGTGGGATGTACAAGGAACATGACCGTTAGGACAGTGTGATTAAATTTGGCATTAATGGGCTTTGCAGCACACAACCAGTCCGAGTGTCGTTGCTAACAGCATGACATCGCCTGCAGTGCCTCTCCTGGCCTGGTCAGACGAGTCCCGATTTCCTCTGGTGAGAACTGATGGCAGGTTCTGAGCGTAGTGCAGGCACCATGAAGCCACGGACCCAAGTTGTCAACAAAGCACTGTGCAAGCTCGTGGTGGCTCCATAACGGGGTGGGCTGTGTTTACATGGAACAAACTGGGTCCTCTGGTCCGTTTTCAAGAAGTGACGTCGAACAGATGTGCAGAACTATAGACCTATATCTCTAACGTCGATCAGTTGTAGAATTTTGGAACACGTATTATGTTCGAGTGTAATGACTTTTCTGGAGACTAGAAATCTACTCTGTAGGAATCAGCACGGGTTTCGAAAAAGACGATCGTGTGAAACCCAGCTCGCGCTATTCGTCCACGAGACTCAGAGGGCCATAGACACGGGTTCACAGGTAGATGCCGTGTTTCTTGACTTCCGCAAGGCGTTCGATACAGTTCCCCACAGTCGTTTAATGAACAAAGTAAGAGCTTATGGACTATCAGACCAATTGTGTGATGGATTAAAGAGTTCCTAGATAACAGAATGCAGCATGTCATTCTCAATGGAGAGAAGTCTTCCGAAGTAAGAGTGATTTCAGGTGTGCCGCACGGGAGTGTCATAGGACCGTTGCTATTCACAATATACATAAATGACCTAGTGGATGACATCGGAAGTTCATTGAGTCTTTTTGCGGATGATGCTGTGGTATATCTAGAGGTTGTAACAATGGAAAATTGTACTGAAATGCAGGGGGATCTGCAGCGAATTGACGCATGGTGCAGGGAATGGCAATAGAATCTCAATGTAGGCAAGTGTAATGTGCTACGAATACAAAGAAAGAAAGAGCCTTTATCATTTAGCTACAATATAGCAGGTCAGCAACTGGAAGCAGTTAATTCCATAAATTATCTGGGAGTATGCATTAGGAGTGATTTAAAATGGGATGATCATATAAAGTTGATCGTTGGTAAAGCAGATGCCAGACAGATTCATTGGAAGAATCCTAAAGAAATTCAATCCGAAAACAAAGGAAGTAGGTTACAGTACGCTTGTTCGCCCACTGCTTGAGTACTGCTCACCAGTGTGGGATCCATACCAGATAGGGTTGATAGAAGAGATAGACAAGATCCAACGGAGAGCAGCGCGCTTCATTACAGGATCATTTAGTAATCGCGAAAGCGTTACGGAGATGATAGATAAACTCCAGTGCAAGAACCTGCAGGAGAGACACTCAGTAGCTCGGAACGTGCTTTTGTTGAAGTTTCGAGAACATACCTTCACCGAGGAGTCAAGCAGTATATTGCTCCCTCCTACGTATATCTCGCGAATAGAGCATAAGGATAAAATCTGAGAGATTAGAGCCCACACAGAGGCATACCAACAATCCTTCTATCCACTAACAATATGCGAGACTGGAATAGAAGGGAGAACCGATAGAGGTACTCAATGTACCCTCCGCCACACACCGTCAGGTGGCTTGCAGAGTATGGATGTAGATGTAGATGAACTGATCACTGACTGGAAAGGTTATGTCTGGCTGCTTGAAGACCATTTGCTGCCATTCATGGACTTTATGTTGCCAAACAATGATATAATTTTTGGAGGTGACAGTGCGCCATGTCATCGCGCCACATTTTTCACCACTGGTTTGAAGAACACCTCTGGACAGTTCAAGCAAATTATTTGGCCACCCAGATCACACGACATGAATGCCCTTGAACATTTAAGGGACGTAATCGAGAGGTCAATCTATGCACAAAATCCTGCACTGACAACACTTTCACAATTATGAATGGTTACACAGGCAGCATGGCTCAATATTTCTGCAAGTGGCTTCCAACAATTTATTGAGTCCATGCCATGTCGAATTGCTACACTATGCAAGACAAAAGGAGGAGGAACACGATATTACATTAAATTATATTGTATGAATGGTCCAACAAACACAGAAAGGATTGTTAGGAACTGCACAATAACTACAAAATATGATGAACAATGAAATTAAGATTGCTTTTTGTTTCTGCCATACTCCCCCTTCAAAATTTTGTCTTCTGTGACTCTCCTAAGCAATGCACGATCTTAAGGGGACTACACCGTGGTTCAGGTCGAAAAAAATCGATTTTCGGTTTTAATCATATTTCAATAGATTAAGGTTTTATTTAAGTACTCTAAAAGGATTTTGCTGAAAAATTTTTTTTCTTCGAGCATTTAAAGAGCATTTTCCTACCACGTGTGTTTATGTGCCACACCCACTTTTCTGCATATATTTTAGATCTTTATATCCCCTACATTGCACATTAGGGTTTTTTCTTACTCCCAAGTGTGTTGGCTTTCCTTGGAATGCAACGGTCAGTATTCTTTTATTTCCGCTGTTTGTAAACAACACTCTTTCAAACACGTGGTTAGTTTTCTTCAAGTGTGATTCCGAGTAGTTGTTATACTTACGTTTGCGCTGCTTGTTTACGTGTGTTTTGTTGTGTTTATTGAAGATGACGAAACGTAAAGGCATTTTCAACAAACGACAATTTAGAGGGAACAAGTTTAGACAGCTTTCTGTAAAAGAGGTTATGTTGCCTGGCAATGATGTTTCTAATTCAAATTCTTCAACAAGTGCATCATCAAAGAAGCTCTCACCATTTCAAGAGTGTTACAACCAATTTACTGTAAGCGACAAGGGTTGCAGTAACATTATTATAAATTAGGGAATATTATCAGATGTAATTTCTAAATTTGTACAAGTAGACAGTGTGGTGAGTCACACAGTGTGAAAATGTGAGTGACAGTGGGAAAAAGGCCTAGCGATTGCCACGGATTTAATTTGCACTAAATGCTCTGCTGCTATTTCTTTAATGAGTTCTTAAAAACCAGATGCAAGTGGCCCTTATGAAATCAATACTAGATTAGTTTATGCCTTACAGTCCATTGGCAAGGGCATGGTTGCAGGGAGAACATTTTGTTCAGTGATGAACTTACATCAACCACCAAATAATTTTGAAAAACTGACTGCAATATTAGAGAAAGCTGTATGTGAGGTCAATGAGGAAATCATTAAACTGGCTGCTAGAGAAGCAGTGGAAGAAAATGATGGATGTTCGGCTATTGCAGTTGCACTTGATGGAAGTTGGCAGAAAAGAGGACATACTTCTCTGAATGGAGTGGTGACTGCCACGAGTGTGGACACCAGTAAAGTGTTAGATGTGGAGATAATGCCTAAATATTGCATAAAGAGAACAACGGTGTGGCTAATTTTAGAGGAAGAAGTGGTGGTATGGAAGTTCATGGAGTACAACAACTATTTCATCACTCCATAGAAACAAGAGGCATATGGTACACCAAATATTTGCGTGATGGTGACAGTAAGGCATACAACAATGTGGTGAACTCGAAGCCATATAGAGATGCCATTATTCGCAAAATCGAATGTCTAGGCCATGTTCAAAAATGTTTGGGAACAAGGCTGAGAAAACTAACTGTTGATATGAGAGGAAAAAAAATTAGAAGATGGAAAATTGTTGACCGGACAGGGTCGATTAACTAAAACTGAAGTAGAAAACTTGCAGGTATACTATGGGCAGGCAATTACGAGAAATAAAGAAAATCTGGAGGCAATGAAGAGAGATGTTTGGGCCATATTCTTCCAGAAGTCCTCTACTGATGATAAGCCTTGTCATGGATTGTGTCTATCAGGAGAAAATTTGTGGTGCAAATACAATAGGGCTCAGGCAACTGGAGAATCTTATTCTCACCAGCATTCTCTTCCTGCTGCTGTTATTACAGCAATTAAACCTATTTTCAGAGACTTGTCTCATCCTGACCTTCTAAGGAAATGTCTGGGTGGGCAGACACAGAACCCAAATGAATTTTTCAACAGCATATTCTGGAACCGCCTTCCTAAGACTGTATTTGTAGGCATGCATACAATGAAACTAGGAGTTCATGATGCTGTTATTACATTCAATTGTGGTAATATTGGAAAGTGTTGGGTGCTGAAAAAGCTGGGAATTAATCCTGGCAAAAATATGAGCACTGGACTGCAACACTGTGATAAAATGAGGATAGCCCGATGCAGACAGGTCTGCATCTAATATGGCCAAGAAAGCAAGGCAAACATCCACAAAGGTGAATAAGAAGCTGGAAGACCTGCTAGAGGCCAAAGAAGGGCCATCATATGCAGCAGGACAGTTTTAATTAACTGTAAGTAACAAATTTTGAAAGTTTTTTCCTTAAAGTCAATTTCCCGCAAACTAAAATTTTCAGTATATATGCCTCATTATATCAGAAACTATCATAGATAAATGAATGAAATTTTCAGAGACTCTGCATAACATAAAAGGCCACCTCTGGTACTACACTCATTAATATTCCCCCATTAGAAAGTTAAAAAAATATTTTCTGCAGATACAATTAATATTTTTTGTTAATAAACTTAAAAAGCATTTCTTAAAAACTATAAAATGGATAGAATAGATTTTAGTACAGTTGACTATTAGCATCATGTAACATACAGTAAAAATATTAAGGTCCTACATCAAATAGTTTTTAGTTTAGATTTAAAACTTCCTTTGCTACTTGTCAGACAGTTTATGTTATTAAGCAAATGATCACAAACTTTTTCTGCTGCATACTGAAGTCCTTTCTGAGCCACTGGCACCTTTAATAATGGGTAATAAAGGTATTTTTTTCCTCTAGTGTTATATGTGTGGCCGTTACTAATCATCTCAAATTGTGATGGTTTATTTGTGAATTTCATTAGTGAATTTACATATTGTGCTTTGAAGAGGTATCTACATAACAACCACAGGTGAACACCACAGATTATTTTTATTGCTCATTTTTGTGCAATCAATGCTTTCTTTCTAAGTGATGAGTTACTGCAAAGTTTTTTCCTTAAGACGTTATAGAGTGGAAATGTGCAAAATATGTCAGAAGGTTACTTCATCTGTTTCCAAGACTAGCACTTATACAAAGAGCAAACATAGCTGCACTTACTGTTTCAGGAGCTCAGTAACTTGTCCCTTCCAGTTCAAGTTTTCACCAAAATGTGTACGGAAAAGTCTGGAGCATATTACCCTGTTTACTGACTCCCTTTCATACATTACATCAATTGTCGATATGACTATTTGTTGTACAGAATTGAATATAGTGCATTTCCTCAAAATTAAGGGAGTACATTTTTAGAGGACAATTTAATAAATCTGTGAAAAACACTATAAACAATCTCTTCTGTTACTTTCTCGCTAATGGTATTTATTGTATTACTGTCACCTGCAGAAAGTAGAGAGAATCTGAATGTTGCGTGCAAGATCATTCGCATAAATGAGGGTTCGGAGTGAACCCAAAATCGAACCCTGTGAAACTCCCTTTGTGACTTCTCCCCATTCACTAAAATTTTCTGTCTTTCCAATATTGTTTGAATTATCCAGCTCAACTTTTTTGCATCCTGTTTGTTATTTGTGAATCAAACAAGTTGCATCTAAGGTGATCAATTCCATAAAGTGCAAGTTTCCCGAATCAAATGCTTTCGAAAAATCCCAAAAAATACAAACTGGCAATTTTTATTATTTAAACCTTGTAATACTTGGTGGGTGAATGTATAAATAGCATTCTCAGTCAAGCAATCGTCCTGGAATCCAAACTGAGATACTGCATTTTTTGAGAACATTTTTTGTGGAGAACAGTGGTTATTCTTAGTGCTTTAGAATTAACAGAAACAGTCTCACCCACAAGAAACCTTTATTTTTGTGGTTACCGGTTTCAGTTTGTTACTGACCGTCTTCAGACCCTATGCCATGAGGTAGGCAGTGGCGGTGAATGAAGCAGGTGTTGACATTCGTGGAGTTTGTAACACCCGCTCTGTTCACCACCACCATCTACCAGCATGGTATGAGGTCTAAAGATGGTCAGTTGATACTGTCTATGTTCATTTTAAAAAATAAAATGAGATAAGTAAATTGTTTCTACTTAAATGTCAGGCTACCCACTGAGTACAACACTTTTTCATATATTTTGGAAAAAGATGTCAATAAAGGAACTGAACAATAATTATCTATGTCTGTCCTGTCATGTCACCTTTCTTATGAAGCTGTTTGACAACTGCACATTTTAACATGTGTGGAAAAATTCCCTGCGCCAGTGACGCATTACATACATCACTGAGGGCATTAATTATAAGTTACAACTACTTTTAAGAACTCTGTTTGAAATTCTATCAACTTCAAGTGCACTTTTTTTTTAGAGTTTTTATAATTTTATTAATTCCAGTGAAAGATGTTGGTGCTACTTCTAGTTGCTTAAAGTTTCATGCTACATCTTTCTAAATGTATTCTCCTTCTTCTTGGACTGAACTATTTATTTCTCTTTTTGATGCCACATTTATAAATAGCTTGTTAAATGCACCTCTAACATGCAAATTATCAGTCACAATACTGTCATGTAGTTTAATTTTTATGCTCTTGTACACTCACTGGCATACTCCCGTCTCCTGTTTGACAATATCTCATTTAATTTCAATCTTATTATTTCTATTATGTGTTCCATTCAGAGCATCCTTCCCTCTCGACACTTTAATGACTTTCTTTACAATGACACAGGATTTTTTGTAGTATTCAAGTAACACCAGATCTTTACTTATTCTGGACTGTGTATAAATTTCCTTCTTCCCCTTACATGAGATTTTAATTCTCTTAGTTAGCCTAGGCTTACTTGCTGTTTAAATGGATTTTTTGAGCAACTTTTTAGGAAAGCTACTTTCAAATATTGACACAAAGGCACTGTGCAATAAACTGAATCTGACATTAGCACTTCTTTCTATATACACGTCCACCCATTCCACCTCTTAAACATACTCTTGAAACACTGTATCCTGTTCTCATTAACATGCCTCACTGTTTTATATGAACCTGCCTCAGGGCTGGAAGGTGGTGTATTGTTTATTTCCATGAATTGTGCATCATGGTCAGATAGTCCATTAACAATTGGATACAAGTTATTGATTCAGCCTGAGCACTATCTATAAATATTATTAAACATGTATGAGGTTGGAGAAAATGATATCGCTTATTGTGTAGGGGCTCATATGGCATTCAAAACTGCTTGAATTGTCCTTACAATAAATGTTTATAAATCCTGACTAATTAATGGGATTTTATTCCATTCCTAGCAAAGAAACTTCCCAATTCCTTGAGGGCAATAGAGAAGAATTACGACTATTGATTGCTTATCCAATAAAGACCTCATAAGTCAGTGCCGAGATGCACCGATTGTTGAAACCAGCAAAGACATTATTTCATGCTCAATTCAGAAAAGCCATCTTGGACATTTCTAGCCATGTGTGGGGGCATTAGAACTGTGAAAGATGCAATTTCCTGATGGAAATAATAAGAGCACCCATTCAATGAATATGGTCACCTAAAATGATTCACTGATTTATCAGTTATGTTCCCTTATAGTATGTAGAGAGTATCCTGTGAAACCATAATGACCATCCAAACCATTCCACAGTCTTCAGTGTTTCATATATAGAGAAATTTCATCTGGTGTTCAGCAACCACATGCCTTCTTGACATTTTTAAATTGGAGAAATCTCAAGCTGGCATCTTTAAATTTATCACCCAAAATAGAAGACATGAGTACACACCAATGGCACGAATTCCCCTCATTATTATTATTATTATTATTATTATTAATTTCTTGTATAAACAGGCCTTTAAGGCCTACATCAGAAAACAAAGTAAAAACTACACCACAGACAAAAATCAAAAACTGCACACTATAAAAAATTTATGAAGGAACACATTACTACAAGCACAATAAAAAGGAGGACAGTCAGTCACAATGGAGGAAATGTCCACTGCAGATGGTGGTCCACCGTCGCCAGTATCTAGCTTAATCTTCCACCGCTGCCGGCTCCACTTGTTTAAGTATTCTTGGTAATAAAATACTTTCAAGCAAAATGCAGTGGGTAGGCTTGCTTATAGCATTGGTGGATCCTAAGTGCATCAATGGCCTATGCCTTATCTGGAGTCCACTTCATCTTAATTGAACAGCTGGAAGGAGATACATACAGCCATGCCTGATATTGGGCTTCACCGGTTTTGGCTTGGTAAGCTCCACTTCAAGTTGCTCATATTCCCAATGCTACAGGATCCTACACCTCAACAATGTCATCAATATATAGGATGACAATTAATGAACTACACGAAATAAAATCACCATACCTTCTGAACAGTTTGCTTTAGGGTGCTCAAACTGCACAGTTGGCCGTGGGGCATGATGGGAAACATTGATGTAAATATGGTTTGGTAAAGCGACAAAGCCCACTTTCATTTCGTCAATAAGCAAAATTGGCACATTTGGGGAACTGAAAATCCGCATTTCACGATCAAGAAGTCTCTTCACCCTCAACGGGCAACTATGTGGTGCGCAATGTCCAGTCACAGAATAATGGGTGCGATATTCCTTGATGGCATGGTGACTACCAAACAGTATGGGAAGGTTTTGGAAGATTATTTTGTCCCCATTATCCAAAGCCCTGATTTCAACAAAATGTGGTTCATGCAAGACGGAGCTTGACTTCATCGAAGCAGGAGAGTGATGTCCTGGAGGAGCACTTTGGGGACCGCATTCTGGCATGGGCCTCGTTTGGCCACCATATTCTCCTGATATGAACACACGGGGCTCCTTTCTGTGGGGCTATATTAAAGCCAAGGCACACAGAAATAGCTCCAAAACCATTGGTGAACTGAAAACAGAAATTCTGAAGGTCATCAGTAGTATCAATGTTCCGACACTTCAGCACATCATGCAGAATTTCGATATTCGCCTGTGCCACATCATTCCCAATGATGGCAAGCGTATCAAACGTGTCGTAACCTAAATCTGAATATCTGTAATGACGTTTACACATTGTATAAAGTGTGTGAACACCGTAATTTGTAACTAATTTACTTTTTTTTTCATACAGTTCAATAATTGTCACCCTGTATGAAGTGTGATGGAACACTTTTGTTACAGCACTTCCAAGCAGCTGCAAAACTAGCTATATGTGTTTCACTGAATTCCTACTTTCCAGCAGAGTGGTACTTACAAGCAGGCCACATGCAACTGGATTTTGTAATTTTTTTTATCCTTATGGTAAGTGTACTTCAGAGCTCAGAAATCAATATCCCAAGGCAGTTTGAAACAATTCCCAAAAATTCTCAAGAAAATTGCCTGTGAAGTTTTCTGAGTGTCTTTAACTCTCAAAAGCTAAAACAATATCTTGATGGGCTCCATGGTTCTGTGGTAGCATGTTTTCCTGCCCTACAGGCAATTCAGGTTTGATTTCCAGCAGATGCAAATTTTTAATCAAAGATGCACATTCTATTAGCATTTCTGTGAAGTGCAAAATAGCTCAGGACTGGTAATCACTAGTTCTAGTCTCGTTTTGGTCACTACTTTTTTCATTTCTTTCTGCCAATTACAATACCTACACCATTTAAATACAAAATTCATTGAATATATGCTAATTAATGCATCCAATTACCATTTTGTGAAAATTCCATGAGAATTGAGGGGAAATGGAATAAAAAATTGTAACATCTGTATGTTGTGCTCAATGTCATGAAAATCATTGTTCTCCATATTTTTATGATGCTTATCACTCTGGTTCCTGTAAGACCATATCTATGATACTCAACAACTCACACAGCCCAAACAAAGAGCATATCATTTTTAATTTTTTTTATGTTTATGTATTTTATGCTTCACAAAAATGCTCATAGGGCATGCACCTTTGTTTAAAAATTTGTGGCCAGGAATCGAACCCAAGCTGCCCACGTGACACACAAGCATTCTACCACAGAACCATGTAGCCCACAGAAAACTGTTTAAATTTTTGTGAATTAGCACACTCAGAAAAATTCAATGTCAATTTTCTAGAGAATTTTTGAGATTTGTACTCAAGGAATGGAGATGGGTAGATTGACTGAAATGTGAGGGTAATCTACCCTGGCGACATGAGAGAGAAACTATACCTCTGTGTTGCAGGCACTGACTTCACATGGTTCAAATATCTTGAGGATACAATGTGGAAAAATGAGCATGGCAGCATAAATCATTCTCCTCCCTACAGCTACTAGTGTTTACAGCTACTCATTTCTGCTGTTAGAAAAGAGTTATTTCAAAACATAATTTATGTGAGTCTTCCTCATACGGAAGCAAATGTAAAATTATGCTGGGCCACTCACACAACCAAAGTGTCAGTCAATTCCAAATACTTACAACACATCAAGAGTTGCCAGATCCGAGTACCATGTCTACCAATGTTATATGTGATAGCAGTTCTATAGTGAGCCTTCCAACAATACAGACTACAGGTGACTGTGATACAGATACAACTCTACGATGCCTGCTGTAAAATGAGGGGCTGTGAATGTGTGTTAAGTGGCAGCATCAAGTTCAGAGGCCGGTCACAAAGCCCTCACAGTGTAGTAGAGGAAACTGCCTATCTCCATATAGTCAGGTCTTAGCGATCTGTGTGTTATGTACTATAATCCACCAACGATAGCACAAAAAACACTTTGAAATGTTTATTTGCTTGAGGTAACCTGCTTTCAAACAACTCAGGTCCAGCAAACAAAACACCTTATAATCAATGAATCTGTTAAACAAAGAATTACATCTCACATTTTCAAGCCAAGTGAATTAAAAATACCATTTTAACAATGGTTAAAAATACAAACTTATCTGTTGAAAAGCTGAAGATCTATCTGCTCTTCCCACTTTCTGCTTGTTACTTGCAGCCAGCAATTTGCTGTCATAAGAATGAAACAGAAGTAAAATCAACCACTAATAAGGAGCACTGCACTATGCCCTTAACAAAGGGTGTTAAAGTATACACTGCAGTGGCAAGGACAGTTGTACTTAAAGATTCTATACAGTAATATGCTGTTCTCTCAGTGAAACTAGATCTTTCAAGACTCCACTAGCTCCGTACCTGAAATAATCTCTAAAGGGGAAGGGCAATACAAAGAAAATAGGAGCTCGCAAAAGACTCTCTGCTAGAGCTTTCCAAAGACTGTGCCTTCAGTAAGTACTGTCCACCTTGTCATGCCCAAAAAAGGTGACAGTTGCCTGCTGTATAGCTGTACCCATTAGGTTAAGGTTATCAGCACTGCAAGTCTCCGAGTATCATACTGCACCATAATGTAAAAGTTTATACTGGACAAACCAACATTTTCGCCATTGTTACAGTGGCCTCCTTCTGGGTCTACTGGTGAACTTAAGCTGTGTGGAATCACTCATATTTCGTCACTGCTGCTCACTGTACATGAGGTTATGTCACAATTTAAAAAAAAAAAAAATTTAAAAATCGTTTTGTGATTGGTCACTGGAAGCTGAAGGAGTGGTAAATTTATTACATTAGGTTGTTATAGTGGAGGGAGTTAGGATCTGCTGTTGTCTGTTTCTTCTTACATCGTTTGCTACAGTTCCAGCTTGTCGGAAAATGAGGTGTGGGCTGCAGTTTTCCTCTTGACGGGAGCATGCTGCGCAGCAGCAGACATTCGCCGGATGGGCTTCTATCACGTGTTGACGGTGCGGCCTGTTGAACTCTGAGGGCTGGCAGCCAGGATGGAGCAAACCTGTATCCCTCCTATCTGTTAACATTGTTAGGGTGCTTTATTATTTCTACACCTTCTCTGATTTTGTGTTTCATTAAAGTCGGCTGCTTGGCCAGTACGCAACTTTCGCTAAATTTGATTTCCTTGCCGCAGTCTTGCCAGTGTTTGGCCAACATAGTGCTAGAGTTCTCATTTGTGCTTTGCTATTGGCCTGCCGGTCTCACCAATGTATACTTCTGCTCACTGACATTCCACCTTGAACACACCAGCAGTGAGTAAAGCACCTATCTCGTTCTTCGTGGCACATAGCACTTCCCGTATCTTGCGGTTGCTGTGGTAGACAGGCTGGAGTTCAACCAGGCAGAGGAGTTTTCCAATTCGATCAGTGGAATTTTTCACATAAGGTACATGCAGCGCTGGCTGAAGTTCGTCAATTTCTTACCTATCTTGTTTCCTTATGTGAAAAAATCTCACTGACCAGGTTGGTAACTCCTCTGCTGGGTTCAGCCTGTCTACCACAGCAGCCATATGACCCAGGACATGCTAGGCTCCATGAAAAACAAGACAGATGCTTCACACACTGAAGGTGTGTGTACAAGGTGGAATGTCAATGTGGAGAAGTATACACCGGTGAGACCAGCAGGCCGATAGCAATGCGCCTCAGAGGACACGAGTGCTGCATTCATCTGTGGCAGCAAAGTAAGTGTGCACTGGCTGAACACTGGCAAGACTGCAGCAAGGAAATCAAATTTAACAAAACTCCTGTAGTGATCAAGTAGCTGGCTCTGACAAAACACAATATCAGAGAAGCCACAGAAAAAAAAGACCTGAACAGAGAGGACGGATACAGGCTTGCCTCATCCTGGCTGCCAGCCCTCAGTCCTCAGAGCCGAACACGCCACGCCAACAACGCGTGACGTGAGTGCTAATGGTGGGTAACTGCCGCCGCACAGTCTGCATCCAGCAGGAGGAAAACTGCAGCCCACACCTCATTCACCAACGAGCACCAATCATAGCAAATGCAAGAAACAATAGACAGTAGCGTTTCCCCAATCCCTCCACCGTAGCAACCTATTAAAATTGGGTTACCGCTCTTTCTGCCTCGAGTGATCAATCGTAACAATGACCTTTTTAAAACTGTGACACAACTTCATGCTCCGTGAGCAGCAATGACAAAATATATGTGCCTCCACGCAGGTAAAGCACACCAGCAGACCCAGAAGGCCAACTATGGCCAAAATGCTGGTTTGTCCAGTATAGTTTTTTTTTACATTATGATACAGTCCAATACTCAGAAAACTTTCAACTGACATTGGCCACAGAAGCCCAAGCAATTATAATGCATCAATCAGTTTTACTGCTTTTTTATTAAAAAAACCAAGCAACCCACTGGTTTAGCATCTCCTCCAAGGTCTCCACTATTTAACTAACAAGGGCAAAACAACAATTAAGTGCTCACAAAATATGATTTTATGTCCCAATTTCAAATAATAAGTGGTATCTGTTGAATATACGTCATGATAAGCTGTGGAAAGTTTGACTCATACGGAACACATTTATTAAAACACCATGGTTACTATATTACACAGACATGCCACCTGCATAGCCACCTGAAACAACAGGCATGCTCCTTGCTCTGCTCAGCCTTTCCACAACCACTGCATGATGTCACACCCAGAGGTGAGAACTGGCATTGGCTGTGCAGTGGGACCAGAAGCGAGCAACGCTCCAGCTCAATGAGTCTTGTGGGGAACAGCAAAAACCCGAAAGTATTTACCAGTTGTTAATTCGTAAAATTGTGGCAGCAAATGGGTCCACTGACTGTAACAATGAAACTGAAAATAAGCTGCCAAATTCCAGTGACCACTGATTTTTATAATCAGTGAAATGAAGCAACATGAAAAAACTATATTCATAACAATGAACACTCAGTTCAGTGCCTTAGTTTAGGATTTGTGCTGTAGAATGAAACAAGTAGTGGTAAATACAATTTATCTATTTCAGATCGTAACCCACACGAAAAATGTACTGCAATTTACCAAAAATTACTGCAAATAAACATAGTGTATTCAATAATACAGCCACAACTAGTTAGCTGATAACATTGGGAATGGAAGCTGTGACTTGTTTTCCCACAGAAAGTACAATCCTCCAAATATTATTAAAAATCACAATCCTTCAGAAATCAGGTAACTGTTATTAATAATTTTATCCCGAGTAATTAAATACATGGAGGAGATACTTGCAGCTTTCTATTCAGACCATTATTCACAATCACCATCATAAATATTTGTTGTACGTACAAGTGCTTTAGTACATTTATATCTGCATTCATATCTCAAAGGAATGGGAAGGAAAAAAAACACAAAGCAAGTTGGGAATGTTACTCATGAGCCTCTTCCTCTACTTTACAAATTAACTTTCCACCAAAAAAATAAATAAAATAAAATGTGCACATTCCACCCGCCCCTACACACACACACACACAGTTTCATCATCGATCTCCTTAAGATGGCGTATAACTCATATTTTGGTATTTTTCAAATTTACAGAGCCATGGCATGCAGTAGCCATAGACGGTGCTTTAGAAAATATCAAAATGAACCCACAATTTGTCCTTCCTTCACCCGATCGAAACAAATCCTACTTGGTTGTGTTACCTACTAAATAATAACTGTAAGTGTGGTACCACAGAGCGATACCACTCTCACCAGCGTCTCACGGTTGGCAGAAGAAACGCACATTTCCGACAGACGCTGATAGCAGTCACGCGGGGACCCCGGGGATCCAATGATTTGTGTCTGCTGAGCCACGGCTTCAGTGGCCCCGACTAAGAGTGAATCTGCCGCTGCGATGTAAGCTGGCCGGCAGCAGCTACAACCCCAGCCTCAGTCACAGCCTTCCAGTCAGCCTTTTGAAAATTTGTTCGTGCATTAGTTGCAGGAGCCTCACATTGCATGATGCTCATTAGTTGTTTCTTGTAATATTTCAACCTTCTGTTTGTTCTTTTGTAAAGTTTCTTTGAAACACTTGGAGAAACCTACACTTAAGTAAAACTTCTATTTACTGTATTTACGTGTTCACTAATTATTTCTGCTCCTGTTCAGCTTCCCTACAACAGCAGCTGCACCACTCCGTAGCCCATTTCTCCTTACTGTTCTGTATGAAGTAGTACATAACAATAAGGCCTGGAGTCCCGTGTTCATTTACTTCTGCCTTTACTTAAGTATCCACATTCTCACAACATAACATCTAATTCCAAAAAGACCTCAAGATATAATACCTGGTTTCTTAATATCAAACTGTGCTCCAGCTTCAGCTACAGATTTTAATTACTTGTCATGCCCTTTCTTGCAGAATAAAACAACACAAGGTATGGTAGTAGTACTTACTTGGACCCCTCGTGGCTGATAACTGCTTGCACTTGGAATTGTGGACAGAATCTGTGATGTTTCAAAGTTAAACCACAAAGTAATAGCAGTATCTGGTGAACGAGCTAGTGCTGCCAACGTTCGAAGCAAATCTGCTTTCAAAGGTATTGGTACAGAGCAAGTAACCAAACCAAGTAAAATGCTCAACGGTTGCCACTGTGTGTTCTCACACAGTGCTACTCGAGAAACACTGTCATTTTCTGAAATAACGAACCAATACAAATTGATTATTATTAGTTCTTACTGCCATTTTTGGCATTAAACCAAATTCTTGAGCATACTATTTTGAAGATTAGTTTTAAATAAGTAAATATCACACAACACCTATTAAACATAAACGTGATTGTTTTCTTACCAGCTACTGTTCTAACAATATCCAGCACAGCTTGCAGACCGTGTATTTCCTGAGGAGAAATTCCACGAGGGTAGCTACGTGACTGATAGACAGTGTCAGTTGTAGGTGGCAACTCTTGTCTTAAGTTGCTATAATATCTAGAACAACAACAACACCAACAATAAACATAATGACCCATACTATATTAATATCAAAATCTACAAAACACTTTTTGAGATAGGGGAAAAGGAGTAGGTAGTTAGTTGGTGTGTGTGTGTGTGTGTGTGTGTGTGTGTGTGTGTGTGTGTGTGTGTGTGTCTCAGATCCTTACGATTTAGGGTAGCAAGACCAAGGCAAACTACATTCAAGTAGGAGGAGGACTGAGAAAGTAAAAAGAAATGTATTACAGTCATTACACTATGGAGCTGTGGCTTAATAATGTGAATAACTATTTATTTTTGCACATCTATTACGTTTATAAGTCTGAGGCTAGCTCTCAAGTTTGACAGGACAGCCTCAATTAAAATATGTTTACAAACAGTATTATAATCAGCTGAAGGTTAGATCGGTTGGTAGGACATGTTTTGAGGCATCAAGGGATCACAAATTTAGCATTGGAGGGCAGTGTGGAGGGTAAAAATCGTAGAGGGAGACCAAGAGATGAATACACTAAGCAGATTCAGAAGGATGTAGGTTGCAGTAGATACTGGGAGATGAAGAAGCTTGCACAGGATAGAGTAGCATGGAGAGCTGCATCAAACCAGTCTCAGGACTGAAGACCACAACAACAACAACAACGAAGGTTAGATCCAATTAAAGTGTAGAGATCAATCTGACAAGCATCCATGGGTTGGTTCGAGTTGTTCTCAGCATTTTTTGCAATGTTCAACTACTTCACACAACGAGATATTTGGCAGAAAAACTGACTGTACAAATATATCTAAAAACAAAGATGATGTGACTTACCAAATGAAAGCACTGGCACGTCGATAAGACACACAAATAAACACAAACATACACACAAAATTCTAGCTTTCGCAACCAACGGTTGCCTCATCAGGAAAGAGGGAAGGAGAGGGAAAGACTAAAGGATTTGGGTTTTAGGGGAGAGGGTAAGGAGTCATTCCAATCCCGGGAGCGGAAAGGCTTACCTTAGGGGGAAAAAAGGACGGGTATACACTTGCACACACACACATATCCATCCACACATATACAGACACAAGCAGACAATGTTTTTAGATATATTTTTTCCCATGTGGAATGTTTCCTTCTATTATATTCATATCATTAATTTGACTGTACAAATAATTATTTTTGCAAGTAGTGTAACTGCTTTCTTTTAATTATCAATGACAGATTTCCTGTACGCTGAAACTATTTTGTTCCCTGACTTTAACAAAGTTTCAAAAGATAGAAATGATCTTACGGCTATTTGTGTAACATACAACCTGCTCTCAATTATAAAGTACCCTACCAGCGTTACAAGTGTACCCATCACCACTATTGATATGATACTGATAAATAAGGAAAGCCATCAATATGCAGCTAGAAACTTCAACACAGGTTTCAGTGACCACTTGCACAGCTTCTTGAAATATCTTCAATGCTGAACTTAAGTAAACAAACAGAAACAATGAAAATAGGAAGAACCTTCAGCTATCAAAACATTGAATACTTTAGGAATTTACTAAAGAAGGAAACTGACTGAAATGTACAGATACGAAAACACAGACGAGAAGTTCAACACATTTATGGATAGATTTACACATTATTTTAACATGTCATTTCCAGCTAAAAATCGAAAAATCAAGTGTAGTAGGCTTAACAGAAAAAATTGCTGGTTGACAACAGGTATAAAAAAGTCATGTGCTGAAAAACGAAGATTATATGAAATGTCCAAGTCTTCCATAGTATCCAATGAATTCCTCGCAATTTCAAGAATTATAAAATGATACTTTAAAAAGTTATCAAAGAAGCTAAAGTAATGGCAAATGCCTGCTATTAAAATAACTCCAATAACAAAATGAAAGCCGTATGGAATATAGTGAAACAGCAAACCGACAATGTTCCTCCTCAAAATTCCAATATCAAATGGAATTGTAACGGCAAAGAAATTAATGATCCTAAAAAAAAGCAAATGTGTTCAATACTTATTTTAGCAATATAAGTGAGCAATTAATAGCTGAAATCAAACCTTGCATAACAAACTGCCCAGTATCATCTGTAAATACCAACATAAATCCTACTTCACTGTTTCTCTTTTCAACAACCCAGAAAGAAGTCCTGTCAGTTATCAGAACTTTAAAAGTGAATCATTCCACTGGAATAGATGACATCCCAGACAGACTTATTAAAAAATGTGGAGAACTCATTATTGAACCATTAGTTCACCTTTATAATAGTTCCTTTCAAACCGGAATTTTCCCATCATGCCTAAAAACAGCCAAGCTCAAACCACTATTCAAAAAAGGTGAAAAGGATGAAGTGAATAACTACAGGCCCATTGCTATACTATCTGTATTTTCAAAAATCATAGAAAAAGTTTTCAAAGAGTAATAGATTTTCTGGAAGAGCACAAAATACAACCCAGAGCACAACATGGTTTCAGGAAAGGCCAATCAAATGATACAGCAATTTTTGAACTATTAAGTGATGTACTTCAGAAACTAGATAATGACGAAAATGTCATTGGAATATGTCTAGATCTCTCTAAGGCTTTTGATATTATAGATCACACAAAACTACTGCCTAAGATTGACAACATGGGGATTAGAAGGAACATCTAACAACTGGATAAAGTCATACCTAAGCGGTCGGAAACAAGTGCTTGAAGTGCAACATCAAAATTTCATCAAACTCACTCAACACTATTCAAACTATGGAACCATTAAATATGGCGTGCCACAAGGTTCAGTTCTGGGACCTCTTCTATTTCTGTTATACGTGAACGACATAAACAAATTCTGCGAGATCATCATCCAGTTTGCTGAAGATACAAGTGTGCAAGTGAGTGGGAAAGAAATGGAAATGCTTCAGAAGCCTACAACAGAGACACTGAACAATATTGAAAACTGGTTCAGTCACAACAAATTGGTAATAAATGCAAGTAAGAAAGTGACACTAAATTTCTATAATGTGAAAAGAAGGTGAGCAAACTGTTCAGATTCAGATATCTGACAAAGACCTTCAGAATGTAGACAACATTACGTTCTTGGGAGTATGGCTCCAAGATAATCTTAAATGGGGGCTGCATATTGAAAAAGACTGTAAGAAATTAAGCACTACATACTACTTAATGTAATCATTGGAGGGATGCTGCAACAAAAATTCTCTGAAAACTGTATTATGCCTATATATACTCAACTGAAATATGGAATTATTTTCTGGGGTAACTCTTCGCTTAGCCAATAGCTCTTTAGGCTACAGAAAAGAATTATAAGAATAATGGAAGGTGTAAAATTAAACAAAACCTGTAGACCGCTCTTTGAAAAGCTATAAATCCTCCCACTTCCATGTATATATGTGTATGAGATGACCGTGTTTGTGAAAAAATATTCAATGGAAAACCCCACTCTCTTCCAGAAAAATGAAAATATCCACTCCTATAACACCGGGAAAAAAGGAAATTTTCATTTAGCGCCCACCATCACCACCCTGAATAAAAAAAGGAACCCTGTATTATGGGAAAGTTATTTATTATAACCTTCCCATACAAATTAAATCAATAAATGACCTGGCAAATTTCAAGTCAACTGCTAAGGCATATTTGACTCCTCACTGCTTCTATAGCCTCCACGAGATCCTTCAGGAAGCTCACAAATGATTTGTCTCTCTGCCTTAGTGACGTATCACATAAAAGTTACTAGTACTTTAATGATTTACCATGTAAATGTTGCTGTAATACAAACATTAATCTGCCAGTACAAAACATGCTCTTTCTGCTTTAAAATATCTACTCTTTACCAATATTTGCTATGTATATTGTAACTCAGTGATCATTTAATGTAGAAATAATTAAATTAATGCAAATGTAATATTATATTTTGTTATACATTGACTTATTCTACATCAGAATGTACTATCTGTGTACTATACGATTACCAGGGCCAATAAAACTCAACTCAACTCCACCACCATTCATAAGTATAGTCAGAGCTTTGACTGGATTTTGGGCTGTTAAATCCTGATCTTCCTTCCTACCTACAGGCTGAGAATTAGGTTTTGCACCTAACTTGATACTGCTTATATGTAATCATTCATTCATGACATCTTTGAAAAACAGAATCCTAAGCACTAAGCTCAATCTGAGCACATAAACTGCATTCTTTCAAGATGACTCCTCATTTTCAAACTAAATCACTTTTCTCTCTTTTAAAGGTAACTATCTGAACAGTTCATAGCAATGATTAAAAAATGTAACTTTCTTATGTTTAAAAAGAAGTCAACAGTACCCAGTGTCTTGATGAAGTTAACCTAGATGAAAGCGGTCTCTCTGAATCCAGTGTCTAATCTTCAGTTGCTCTCATCACCACAGTTATCAGAGTCTATGAGAGTCAACTAACAGTTGTTCTGCCTCTAATGACCTTACCACTTGCAGAACACTAAGTGCCAATCTTTCTTTTTCAATGTTTATCATTTAAATATGTAACTGAACTTAGCCTCTATGGCTAAGTGGGTAAAGTTCAAGCTGCAAATACAAAAGCCCAAAGGTACAATCCTTGATCAGTCTGAGAATTTTTTTTCCTCACCCTTATCAATTCCTTCAACTCTGGTAATAATCTGCTAATGTGCAAAACACCAAGATGCAGAATGTCCCAAAGTTCGCAATGAGCTGTAGTTTTCCCTGTAGCTAAATACTTTTGGATTAAAGAAAACCACTCACGAAAAAGAAACAGTGTGAGATGTCTACAAGCGCACACACACACGCGCACACACACACACACACACACACACTCTTTACACGACACCCTCTGGGCGCACAATGCTGCATTTTGGGAGGTGAACTATGTTGTGGTGCAGGTTGTGTCAGGTGGGGTGGGTAGAGACAGAAAGAGAGAGAGAGAGAGAGAGAGAGAGAGAGAGTTGGGAAGCAGGGAGAAGGGTTTGGTGTGTGGGTGTCTGAGGGCTCAGAGGGTGGCAGCCGGTCTGAAGGCTACGAGTGCAGGATTAAGGGGAGGGAGGTGCACAGACTAGGCATGTGACGAACGGTTGTCTGGGCCAATGGGGAGCAATGCACGTCGAAGGTGACGTGGGGACGTGAACTCGGAAGGGGTGACAGTACAGTGGAAGGAGAAACTTTGGAGGAAGGGCGTGGGGACAGTGGGTTACCGGAGGTCGAAGCCAGGGCAATCACAGTAACGAAGGAAGTGTAGCGAGGATAACTCAGACCCGCACAGTTCAGAGAAGCTCGAGATGGAGGGAAGGATCCCGATGGCTCACGTTGTGAGGAAGCCACTGGTGGTGGCCATTCATCCTGGTGGACATATGGTCGGTAATCGTACCAACATAAAAAGCTTTGCAGTGTCTGCAGCAGGGTTTGTGTACGACACAGCTGCTTTCGCAGGTGGCCAACCACAAGCAAGTCCACCTGCTAAAATGCTGCATTGTGCATCCAGCTGGCACCCTGTATGGACATTTCCAAGTGTGTGTGTGTCCAAAACTAGCAAGTTTCCTATCTTTCTGTGTGTGCCTGTCGATGACTAAACACTTCTGCTTTTCAGCCCACAACTCTTGCTACTAGAACATGCAGATAGGCCTATCTGTGTCTCAGCATCTCTTCTAGTTATGGTCAGTAGCAACTATTCTTCTCATAATATTGCCCTTTAAATAACTGGATAAATTAGTTCAAACATCACGGAAACGCAAGGATCCGCATCCTCCAATAGCGTCATGCCTGGTGAAGCACTGCAGTGTTATAGCCAACCTTTGGGTAGAATAAGGCCTTACTTAATTAATGCATTAACTAGCTACAACCAGTAAACGTGATTAGTTAGTAACCACAGGGATATAATTATCTAGTCATTTATTTTACTGTTACTGTTGGAAACGTATATCACTAAGCTTATTTTCATTCAGTGGGATATGTGACAGAAGAAAAGTGTCCATCATGACCTTGAGTAAACTTTTACCAACACTACCACTTCATAAGATATACTTTTCCCATTGTGATAAAGAAACATGACTACTTCAGATATGTGGTGACTGATTATTTCTGAATAATGCATTCTTCTCCTAATAGGGGTACTACTTCATTCACTTTTTTATTGGTTTCTGAATAATCACTGTCTCGATATCTCAAAATAATATTTTCACTTGTACCCGTTGCTGTAGCTGTCACTGTTTCATAATCTCTTTTCCCTCATCAAAGTTTCTTATTATTGAACATCTTGATCCACTCCAAAAACCTTTTAAATTATTCGAGCTGGACGGGTTTCAGGTTCTCTCATAGTACTTTCTCTAAAGGTATGTTTACATCTGGGATTTGTATTGCTGCAAGTATGTGCGACATGTACACACACATCCAGGACGTGTATCACAACTTGTATGAGCACAGTTCATGTACGATCATGCATTTACAGCTGGCAATTTGTATTTGTGTGGTTGGTGGTGCAGAGCTGTTTGTAACTCGTGACGGATTCCCATAACAATGTAAAAGACTTAACATTTTTATGTGTTGGTGCGCTTGCCCTTTTGGACAAAGAAAGATAACCCAATGAATACAACAGACTCCAAAGAACACTCAAAAACAAACTGGCATTCGTAAACAAATACAGTGGCATGGCACTAAGGAATAATGGTATCGAGCATGTGAAAGTTCTGTGACTTGTCAAGTGTATTGCGAAAAAGTTATACACAAAATGTATATGTGACTTGTATACACAGGAAGGTCTGCAAACAATTGGGTGAACTTTTGTAGGAGATAATGTATTGCGACATGTCAAATTGACATGATGCTCATACAAGCTGTGTAAATGTACACTTTTATCACAGAGACTGAGAAAGTCGCTTACTGAGTTTTTTATCTTCTTTTCCTGCCTCTTAAACAGTCAACACAAAATCTGAACATCTGCCTGTTAATGCTTCACAGTATTTCCGCTGATGGATATTGAAACTTTCCTCCTATTTCATCCAACAGTCAAAGTAATGATCTGCAATCAGTGTATCAGAAGATAATTAAGGAAGTTCATTGGTTTACTATACCCCACCATATTATGCAAGGCACATTTTACCTCCAACCCGTTTTTCTAATACCAGCTATAGAGTTAAAATTTGGGAAAGGGTGCTATACTTCTTAGTGCCAACTAGCTTTGGAAATTGGAGGAATACCCACAAAATAGGACGTCATGCTGTAATTCATCCACCACCCCGACGTACACGAAACCCTTGTTGAGGTCTGTAAATGACAGCCCAGGATTCATGAAACCAGGAGTCTACCACATCCCAAACCAGTGTAGGAAAATGCATGTAAGCCAGACTATCTGGATGGTACAGGATAGATGCACTTAGTTTAAGCATCACATAGATAAAAAACAAGTAACAAAGTCAGAAGTTGTAGAGTAGTAGAACTCAAAAGGACATATCAGAATTATAGTTGCACTACCCAGCTCCAACAGACTAACACACTTTACAATTCTGTCTTAAAATTCTCTCTAGAGTGCCAGCTACAAAATGAATATATATATAGTTTCCGACTAAGTCAGTCCTGAGCCCAAGCCCTGAGATGCTCAAAACGCAGTTAAAGTGTTTGTGGGAAGATCCACTTATGTCATGTGAGGTGAAGAGCTAAGACCACATGGAGTGGTTGTATCTCCTCTGCTCCTGTAGCATCCCTGCAGCAACAATACTGAGACTTGGAGCTGTGGCTCGTGACCCAACATGTCCCCTCACCGCTTCAACAGTGTCGGCAGCGAATGTATGGGCAATACACAGCGGAATGCAACTGGAGGTCATCAGGACTGCCCGAGGATTGCAACTAGTGAGACATGAAATCTAGTAACATCTGAGCACCATCACCAAGCTGACTACCCAAGAACAGCCTTAAGGGGACCACACAATGGTTCAGATAAAAAAATCTATTTTAGGTTTTCATCATATTTCAATAGATTAAGCTTTTATTCAAGTACTCTAAAAAGGATTTTTCTGAAGAAAAGGGGGGGGGGGGACCTTTTTCCTGAGTATTTAAAGAGCTTTTTCATACGACGTGTGTTTATGTGCCACACCCACTTTTCTGTCACCCACTTTTCTGCATATATTTTAGATCTTTATATCCCCTACATTGCACGTTAGAGTTTTTTCTTACTCCCGAGTGTGTTGGCTATCCTTGGAATGCAACTGTCAGTATTCTTTTATTTCTGCTGTTTGTAAACAACACGCTTTCAAACACGTGGTTAGTATTGTTCAAGTGTGATTCTGAGTAGTTGTTATACTTACGTTTGCGCTGCTTGTTTACGTGTGTTTTGTTGTGTTTATTGAAGATGATGAAACGTAAAGGCATTTTCAACAAACGACAATTTAGAGGGAACAAGTTTAGAAAGCTTTCTGTACAAGAGGTTATGTTGCTTGGCAATGATGTTTCTAATTGTAATTCTTCAACAAGTGCATCATCAAAGAAGCTCTCACCATTTCAAGAGAGTTACAACCAATTTACTGTAAGTGACAAGGGGTGCAGTAACATTATTATAAATTTGGGAATATTATCAGATGTAATTTCTAAATTTGTTCAAGTAGACACTGTGGTAAGTCACACAGTGTGAAAATTTGTGAGTGCCAGTGGGAGAAAAGGCCTAGTGATTGCCTCGGACTTAATTTGCACTAAATGCTCTGCTGTGATTTCTTTAATGAGTTCTTAAAAAACAGATGCGAGTGGCCCTTATGAAATCAATACTAGATTAGTTTATGCCTTACAGTCCATTGGCAAGGGTATGGTTGCAGGGAGAACATTTTGTTCAGTGATGAACTTACATCAACCACCAAATAAATTTGAAAAACTGACTGCAATATTAGAGAAAGCTGTATGTGAGGTCAGTGAGGAAATCATGAAACTGGCTGCTAGAGAAGCAGTGGAAGAAAATGATGGATGTTCGGCTATTGCAGTTGCACTTGATGGAAGTTGGCAGAAAAGAGGACATACTTCTCTGAATGGAGTGGTGACTGCCACGAGTGTGGACACCAGTAAAGTGTTAGATGTGGAGATAATGCCTAAATATTGCAAATGTCGTAAAGTCAATGAACATAAAGAACACAACTGTGTGGCTAATTTTAGAGGAAGAAGTGGCAGTATGGAAGTTCATGGAGTACAACAAATATTTCATCACTCCATAGAAACAAGAGGCATACGGTACACCAAATATTTGCGTGATGGTGACAGTAAGGCATACAACAATGTGGTGAACT
Organism: Schistocerca cancellata; assembly: GCF_023864275.1. NCBI lineage: Eukaryota > Metazoa > Arthropoda > Insecta > Orthoptera > Acrididae > Schistocerca > Schistocerca cancellata. The sequence goes on along the minus strand of NC_064630.1, from coordinate 2,886,467 downwards.
CTAAGCCATATAGAGATGCCATTATTAGCAAAATCGAATGTCTAGGCCATGTTCAAAAATGTTTGGGAACAAGGCTGAGAAAACTAACTGTTGATATGAGAGGAAAAAAAATTAGAAGATGGAAAATTGTTGACCGGACAGGGTCGATTAACTAAAACTGAAGTAGAAAACTTGCAGGTATACTATGGGCAGGCAATTACGAGAAATAAAGAAAATCTGGAGGCAATGAAGAGGGATGTTTGGGCCATATTCTTCCAGAAGTCCTCTACTGATGATAAGCCTTGTCATGGATTGTGTCTATCAGGAGAAAATTTGTGGTGCAAATACAATAGGGCTCAGGCAACTGGAGAATCTTATTCTCACCAGCACTCTCTTCCTGCTGCTGTTATTACAGCAATTAAACCTATTTCAGAGACTTGGCTCATCCTGACCTCCTAAGGAAATGTCTGCATGGGCAGACACAGAACCCAAATGAATGTTTCAACAGCATAATTTGGAACCGCCTTCCTAAGACTGTATTTGTAGGCATGCATACAATGAAACTAGGAGTTCATGATGCTGTTATTACATTCAATTGTGGTAATATTGGAAAGTGTTGGGTGCTGAAAAAGCTGGGAATTAATCCTGGCGAAAAAATGAGCACTGGACTGCAACACTGTGATAAAATGAGGATAGCCCGATGCAGACAGGTATGCATCTAATATGGCCAAGAAAGCAAGGCAAACATCCACAAAGATGAAAAAGAAGCTGGAAGACCTGCTAGACGCCAAAGAATGGCCATTATATGCAGCAAGACAGTTTTAATTAACTGTAAGTAACAAATTTTCAAAGTTTTTTCTTTAAAGTCAATTTCCTGCAAACTAAAGTTTTCAGTACATATGCCTCATTATATCAGAAACTATCATAGATAAATGAATGAAATTTTCAGAGACTCTGCATAACATAAAGAGTCACCTCTGGTACTACGCTCATTAATATTCCCCCATTAGGAAGTTCACAAAAAAATATTTTCTGCAGAAAAAATTAATATTTTTGTTAATAAATTTAAAAAAGCGTTTTTTAAAAACTATAAAATGGATAAAGTACATTTTAGTACAGTTGACTATTAGCATCATGTAATATACAGTAAAAATATTAAGGTCCTACATCAAATAGTCTTTTTTTTCAGAAATGCGTCAAATACTTGCTTTAATTAACATGGGTTAAATAGGCAGGGTGTGGTCTCCTTAAAATCATCATACGCCAGGAAAATAAGAAATCAAAACTCCCAGAAGTACCTGGCTAAAGAAAATTTATGCAATAACACATCTCTGCAATGAACTAAAGACACAACAAATGTTCTTCACCATAAAGCTTACAAATCTGTTCAACTGCCAGAGGCAGTCAATATTTTTAAACCAGTTTCAGTATAAAAAAGAAAGCCACAAACTGAGCAGAACTTTTAAAATATTCAGGTAAATTCTACAGATAAAAGTTTATTTTGAATCATCCTATATGCCATCCAGTATTATTATCAAAATAAATATCACAATAAGTTACCTGAAAACATATTATAATAATGGCACAAAAAGGAAAAAAGAAAGTAGGAAAAGTCACATGTGGGTGTTAGAGATGATTTATTCCTGTCTGGTGCTTTAATTTTCAGGGTTTTCTTATTACAGATATGAGTACGATTACTAGCTGTGCATGCAAATCCATCACCATTATTCAGCAAGTACAAACCTTTCAAGGGATTTGAAAAAGTGATTCCATGACACATTGCTTGCAGAATTATTTTTCAAGTAACTGAACGCATAGCGGGCTGCTTTTGGTGTCGATGCCAGACTGCAGAGCATCTTCATGTGTGGAACGAATAATGATGGCAACAACTCGGTTCCACCTTCGTACACAAATTTTGAAAGCAACATCTGTAAATCAAAACATTATACAAAATGTGAATTTTAAAAAATTAAATAAATATGCAATATCTGTTAAACACTGCAGTAATGTGCATTACTGTGTGTCCATATGAACAGAATTTCATTATTCCATCTCATTTGCATTCATGTTAGTACATAAACTAAAGAACTATCACAAATCAGCCATTTTTTATCAAGAACATATACACTAAGGTGATGTACGAAATTTAATAAACACAAAATTTTTAAAAAAAGTTAAACCACCACCCATGGTCTTCATAAATGTAAGTTACGTTTAGCAGTTAGCTCTCAGGACATCAAGACTTACAGTGTGTCCACGTCAAACTTCCCTGATTTCCAAATACAATTAAAAAAAAAAAACTATGCGACACAGATAGATACGGTCTTCAGGCTTTCCCAGTGAGGCACTGCCATCTTGGAGGATGGTATGGATAGGTACAGTTCGTGCCATGATGTAAAGCAACTCAAAAAGTTTTGTATAGTTTTTTTCTAAATAATTCCTTTTGCTTTGTTACAGATTTGTGGTATGTGTGGACTCACTGTTTCCAGCTGCCAGAGTCGAGGGGAGAGGAGCCTGAAGTTAGCGCAGCAGTAAGAAATGTTACCGCAGTCACACTAGTAACGAACTCAGTACGTTACTAGAGACTACTTTATTTTTTACAGTGAAGTAAACATAACTCATCACATAATATTCTTTTACTTTCATATATTTAAGGTTTTCTCCCCACTGATATGCGTACCTTACTTGACCATGAGTGGAAAGTGTGTGAGATGTCGCAGAAAGTAAGAAGTGGGATGCATTGTGGGAGCAGTAGTAAACGACCTTTTTTTTTTTTTTTTTTTTTTTTGGGGGGGGGGGGGGGGGATAATGGATGGGTTCTGGGGAGGTCACTGAGGCTATCTCCTGAAATTGCAAAACATGCAGCAGAATAGGTTAATGAAGGAGCAGGAATGTAAGATCTGTGTCCCTCAGGCACAGCTGGATCAAGCTAGGAGAGAGCTACTGAGGGTGAGGGCAGGCAGGGGCAATGGGGATCGTTGGGAACTGGCAGCTGGTAGGAGAGCTAGCAGGGGGAGCATGCAGTCTGACCGTTTTGTGTCGTCCATCGGCAACAGATTCCAGCTGGGGGAGCTGATGGGGAGGAGCCTCAAGTTAAGAGTAGAAGACTCTGCCCACGACTAGCAGGAATAGGAAGAGCATAAATGTCAGGAAGAAGAGAATACTTCTGCTCAGCTGCTGTCATTGCAGAGGTGTAGACCCTCAATTCACAGACGTTAGGGAAGGGGTATCAGGTCACAAGCATTCTCAATCTTAGTGCTGAGCTAAATCGAGGCAACTGAGGGTTTAGGGCCTTTGTGCGAGTACTTCACAAAAGACGATCAGGTTGTGACAGTGGGTGGGGCAGGGAACACCTTGGGTAGGGACGAAGCATACAACATATGTAGTAACCTAAGTAAGACTCCCTAACTTATGGCACCAACGTGAACACGGTTGAGCTCCTCTGGTGGCACAATTGGCATCATCTTGGCAGCGATGTCCAGTGAGTCCGTGCAGAGCTGGAGATAGCAATAGCACTGACGACTGCTGGCTAGGTGTACACTGAACTGATGCCCGCGGGGACTATTAGGAGCTGGGCTACACTCTGTACGGTCGTCGCAAACAGTTCTGGGAAAGGGAGGTTGACGGAGTTAATAAGTGACAGTACAGAAGGTGGGTGTGGAGCCACACATGGTCAAATACCTGTTGTCACGGATAGGACGACGAGGCCTTTTTTAGGATAAACCGTGACAACACGCTAACAGAAACAATTCCTCTAAATGTTTCTATACTGCACTATGCTGCTGATATATGCTTATACCGATCTGATTCCATAAGGGTTCTGCAATCAGCAATCTGATAGCAGGTAGTAATAGAAGAGGACAATTTCACATCATTCAATTCATTTTTTCAAGATGTTTTCTCTTCATTTTGACAACTACCCTTATCTCAACGACGACATTTATTCCAAATATTATCATTATTTAAAACTATAAAAGTGCGAAAGTTTCCCATTGGTCCCCTAGTTGTATGCGAATCTAAGAACAATGTACAACAGGTACCAACTGTATGAGGTACTTCAGCTTGTAGCGGTTCACCTACTTTTATTTCTTCATTTGTCGTCCTCAGTGTCAATGTACTGCGTTGCTACACTGGCTGAATGGGATTTGTAATTTGGACAATGACTACAGTAAATAATGTAGTCGACAGGTGCACAGTTGCGTTTCACAGATGTTTCCTTTCATTTTTCACAACCCCCCACCCATATACACATTTAATATGGCCAGTGCATTATTGTTTAACTTTCCATAAGCCTCATTAATAGTTTGCAGGTGAACATCCACATACAGCTACAACAGTTTACTGTTGAACATCAACAAGCAGTAAAAACATAACCACAAATTCACAATTTTTTCGGAACAATCAGGTACGTACGGAACAGATGCTGTCATTGTTTTAACACATGGCCTATTAGTGTAACACTTAGTTCACTGTTAAGTTGATGCATTGTCGTTGTTCTAACCAACACACGTTCCTCGTCTGAAGCTTTGCCATGGACTGACTACCTTGGGACCGAAAATCGGGCACTTACATATCGTCACAATAATAGGTACTGAAACTACCTATTGCTTAAAGTTAAATTTACATAAAATACAATTAAAACTTAACTTATTAAACTAACTCAATACATCAAAAAATTACGGCTTTTTAACAGTTTCTTCTACTTCAAGAGTTAGGCCGAATTATTTGTTTAAATCATGAAATTAACAAGTATAGTTACTTAAACAATACTTTTGACAAAACTGTTAATTACTTTGGACTTAATTAAGGTCTGGCTTTGCTAACATGTTTTTGAACAGAGCCAAATAAGTACTTTAAGAATCTATTAGGTGTTCCTCCAAATGCTTATAACTAGTACAGATTTTATATTTGTTTATACATCAAAGATAGAATTTAAGTTACATAACGATTACTGATTTCACCCTATAACAAAAGATAAATTATAAAATCAATTACATACATAAAACTAAGCATGACATAGACCTGCTGTTATCTTCTTTAAAACTGAGGGGCCAACCTTTCTCTTTTATGGAAATGCATATAATACTCACGTATGTTAATGTTAACTAGTTAAAATTGAAGAATAAATGTTTAAGGGGTCAGATGGCAAAACAAGAGGGGAAGTAAAAATATCCCAGCTTGCTTCGTCACAAGCTGTAAATACATTAAGCTCATATTCAGGAGGATGAAGTTCACTGTGCAAATCCATTCTCATTTTGGTTCTCTCTTGTTTTTCCTACAACACTTCAGGCAAATGTCAGGATAGTAGCTTCATTAAGGCCACCATCAATCACCTGTCCTATCCCCTGAGAGCTTGTATTCTGTGTATACTGAGCTTCTTAGTTTTGTTGTATTACCACAAGTCCTATATCATTGTTAGATGATCTCTGGCTGAATAAAAATAAATAAAATAACTCAAATAAAATAATTACCAGAAATTTCTACTCCCCAAGACAGTCCAATGCATGGTATGTCACATGGAAAAGAAACCACTCTTTGCTGCCACAAGATTTTTCCAACGTGAATTTTAAAGGCAGCCACTAGGCATTAAGACAATTAAGGCTTGGTATGACAAGTTCCCAGCCCCTGGGAGTGTAAGCAGATAGTCATGTTCTGGCAGAAAATGTGCATCTGATAAAATGGCAGAGCACAGCAGAGAGACCTTCCAAAGAAGCCCATCACAGTCAGTTTGCAGAGCATCACAGGAGTGAAACATCTCTCATTCGCCGGTTTACAAGATGTTGCATAAATGACTTCACTTTTAGCCTTTCAGATTTAAAATTGTGCAAGAATTGAACCAAGACGACTTTTACCTTTGCCATGTATTTGCTATTAAGGTGGTGAATCAGGTTAGGCAAAGCCAACTGTATACAAAATGTTGTTTCCTCCGATGAAGCAACCTTCCACATACGTGGGAAGGTTAATAGGCACAGCATTTGCATCTGAGGTTCATAAAACCCACACTGTTTTCAGGAACTTATCGGAAATAGTGTAAAGGTGAATATGTGGCGTACACTGATGAAAGGTAACACAGATGAGACAATTTTTCTTAATCAGGCAAACATTAACAGAAGCTGACTATCTGAACATGCTTGACCAATTTGTTGTCCCTCAGCTTCTTCTCCAGCCAAATGTGATCAATCACCAGGACTGCATCACATTACTGGAGTATACATGTTCATGACTTCCTGGACTGAACATATCCACAGCAATGGACAGGATGTGATGGATCAACTAAGTGTCAACTGCAATCTCCAGACGTATCCCCTCCAGATTCTTCCTCTGGGGTTACATGGAACACACTGTATATGCCTCATCTGTATGTACCTTGGCATAAGAACTGTGGCCGGAACAATCTGCATCACTGCAGAGGTGTTTGTGCACACAGAGGTAGAGACTGACAACCATCTACACAAGTTATGGGTTATGAAAAGAGACCAAGTAGAAGTGTATTAATTTTTTGAGTTACATGAGGCTGCAAACTGCAACTATCTAAATCTCATAATTACTTTTTAATTGCCTTTGGTAATCAAGGACAGGGTGTATACAGGGACAAGGAAAAAAAATTCCCGGATTATTCCCGGATTTATCCCGGACATCTCGTTTAAAAAATATGCTTTTTCCCGGGTGGCCTACTGTCACTTAGCACAGAAAAAGTTCCCTCGGAACTGTAAAACTTATCAATCCTTTGAATGGTTAACGTTTTATATAATCGCGTAGAACTTCCCGGAAAAAAAAAAGAAAAGCCGGAGCAGAGAAGTTTTGGAAAGACCTTTGATTTGCAGCAACATGTACGCTGCATATTTTCGTATTACGAAAGTATAAATTCGAATTGCACCAAACACAGCTTGTTAGTTTCCGGAGCGTTGCAACCGAGGTTGTGATGTCCTTTTGTAAGCGAGTCATATCTCAAGCCACGAGATCTCGCCAGCCGATGACAGCAGCTATTCAGAGCATAGGGCACGTGTTATAGTCAGCCACTAGCAAGATTACTGGTTACATAGCGCGAACACACAAGAGGAAAAGTTAACGGTTTACATTAATGTACACAGTACCGTATATCTACAAGAAAAGCTAAGCTTTCACGTGTAATATTGGTCTTTTTTTGGTGTGATATACTTTAAGATACATCACACAAATGTGCCAGTAAATTTAAAATTGTGACATAAATGCCTCGGCTCGAAATTCTTGAAGTGGCTGGTCCTCAAACTGTTCAGTTTCGAACGCTCTGTGATTTAGATATCCATCCCACTTTCACACACGTAACATAATTCATCTTGCGTAAAAAGAAATTTACTTTGAAAGTAACGCTTCTCTAACCACCGTTCGCAATACTGTTAGTTATAGGTTCGATTTACCAGTTGCCAGAGAGCGCCAAAAACGAATTATTGTGCGCGTGCAACTGTGTAGAAAGCCCGCATGTTCGTGTGTATAAAGCACTAAGAGAGCTTACACTACACCATAAAAGAAACAGGGCATCAGAGGATACTCCAAAAGGCATCAAAATTTCGTGAATCATACTAAAATGCATAATTCGGCTTGAAGTGCACATTGGTTTTTTCCAGATTCACAATGAAGTAGGTCCCATCTGATATTAAGCTTTTCAGTGTGGTTTTTGGGATGTAAATTTTCTTGGAGTACCAGTACTCTACGATCTCATGTTTGGTTCTTTATTATGGCATAATGCCATACATGGCAGAAGATGATAACGTGCACTTCACCGAACAGTTGGAAGTACCCAAAATTGTTAAATGAAACACTTCGTTTCAAATAAAATGATTGCCTCAGCGGAATTTCTTTAGCAAACTTGCAAAAATAACTTCATTCTTCTGCAAGGCGATTAATGCTTGACTGCTACTAACTTGGAAAGAAAAGAAAATCAGAAACTGAAATTAATAATATATTTTTGCCCTCTGTAATTATTTGAATGCATTTTAATTCACTTGATAGCTCCCGGCCACAGAAATCAGTTTTGTTTTCATTTGACGTGGGAGCTGTACACGAAGAGAAGCAGCGAAATCACTTAACGTAAACACGGGTCACGTGGAGACTAACCCCCTCCCCACTACAACTCAGACAACTCTGTGCAAGCGTGAATCTGGCAGCTAGGGCGCGCGAGAAAAATTTTTCTCGTTTGCATCTGGCTGCTTGCTGCTACTACCGATGCAGCTAACAGCCAAACTTCAAGAAGCGGGAAGCGAGAGAAGGTACTGCTTATACGCGAGTCAAATGCGCATGCGCAACAGACCGCTGGCAACTGGTCAAACGAACCTAATGTGAACAGTTGTGACATCATGCTCATAGCAAGCAGTTTATTGTTACGAAGAATTACAGTCTGCGCCCTACAGCCTTTAACATATTTTTGCTATCTGTAGACGCTTGTGCGTGCACGGTGTTTTGTTGTCGTAAAATGCACATTTCCTTTGCCACTACAGTTTTATTTTTTTCCCTCTCGTTTATTTTTTATTGCTGCAGTATCATTCTCCAGTAGCAGGATACAATAACATTCTTTGCTAGAGAATCAATCCTGCAGTCAAAACTACAAAAATGTAACTGAAAGCTAAAACAATGAAAAATTCCCGGAATTCCGAAAAATTCCCGGGTTTTTCCCGGATGAAAAAATTCCCGGGTTTTTCCCGGAATTCCCGGTTGTCCCGGGTCGTATACACCCTGCAAGGAGATTTCATGTGGACATCTGTACATCACATTTGTTTCAGTGTCTCCATAGAGTGAAAGATCTCTATTTATTCTACATGTGAGGGTCATTTCAAAAGTTCTGCACACTGAAATTTAGAATTGAAGAAAATAATTTATTTTACAAAATACATTTGCAGGCCTTCAATATAATCTCCATTTCATTGATGAGCTGTCTGATTACTTCAGTTACCTCATTGGAGGCTTCATCAATTGCATCAAAATGTTTTCCATGGAGTTGTTCCTTCAATTTGGGAAACAAATCAAATCTGGTGGACTCATATCAGGACTGTATGGTGGATGAGGAAGTATTTCCCATCCATATTTGTCAAGCATTTCTCTTTCTGGTAGGGCAATATGTGGTCTTGCATGAGGACACCAGCTGCAAGAACGTCAGGCCTTCTTTGACAAATTTTTGGGAGCAAAACCTTTTGCAAAAACAGGTTGTAGTACATGCCTATTACAGACATCACCTGGGGTATTATTTGCAGCTATGGCCCCATTATGTCATATGCAAAGACTTATCAATTTCGCCTTTGACTGTTGGCGGTGGAATATTTTTCAGGCATGGAGGGTCAGAACCCTTCCATTGTGGCAACAGACTTCAGTTCTGGCTCAAAATCTTGTATTCCAGGTTTAATCAAATTCAACAATGCTTTTCAAAACGTTTTCTCCTTCTGTTCAATAAAGCTGAAGGATTCTTCTGCAACCTCCTTTCTGCTCTTCACTCAGATCATGGAGAAAACTTCTGGCAGCAACTTTTCTGGATAAAATCGTCTCGGTTTTCAATGCGTGTCAATTCCAATAAAATTCTTGAGCTTTCAATGACTAGCTCCACCACTGTCAACAGGAGTAAAACTTCTGACTGCTGGGGTTTCGCACTATTTCCCACTTATATACCTACAATTACAGCCACTGGCACTGATCATAGAGGGCCAAGTTGGGCAGCATGCAGCAACTCCGGCCCATCGTGCGACCGAGTGACCGCCAGGTGGCGTGAGGTGCTGGCACCGTGTTTGAAACTGCTGCTCCAGCCTCCCTACAAGTGTTAAGCGTCCACCATTGCTTCCTTTCAATTTCCAAAGACCTCCTCCATCCTTTACTCAGTGTGTAGCACTGGTCTCTGTTGAAATTATTACTGTTCATTCTCATCTCAATCACCTCTTTTATAACGGAATCCCAGTATGTCTATGCACGAGCCAAGACTCTTGTGTCCTCACATTGTATTTTGTGTCCATTTTCGAGGCAATGCTCCGCAATGGCCAACTTGTCAAGCTCCCTTTGCTTAATATGTCTCTCATGTTCGGTACAATGCTCTGCAACTGTGAGAATTGTCTGGCCTATATAGATGCTGCTGTACTCGCCAGGGACACGAAGAGTTATGTTGTCTTTAACGGGGATCAACATATCTCTTAGCTGGAACACTGTTCTCAAGCCATGTGTTATGAAAAACACGTCCTAACTTGTTGCTCGTTGCCCCACAGTATGGCAGGAAAGCCAGTGTTTAGAACCAAGGTGGCATTTTCTTTGTCGGCTACTGAAGACTACCACCTGAAGATGCTAAATTTATCAGTGGATGAAGCGTACCAGAAGGTTAGTCGTGATCAGATACAGGCCACAGTCAGGAAGACAGGGAAGTTATTAAACGAATCTGGTTTACCATATGAAGTGGTGAAGAAATTAATGCCTCACACCACCAAACCTCCCAGACTTTATGAGCTGCCGAAGATACTTAAGAAACACATTCTTCTCAGGCCTACAGTTAGTGCAATCAGCTCACCTACTACGGACTGGCAAAACATCTTGCAGAATTATTAGTGCCAAAACAGGGTCACTGAACATCTTGTTGTAAACTCTCTGACATATGTTGAAACGCTCAAGAAAAATTAAAATACATCGAAAAGACATAACTGTTATTCTGGACATGGTGTTACTTTTTACAAGGAGGCCAGTACAAGACATGCTGGATCTTTTGGCCCAACAGTTTCCACTTGGAATCGTCAAGTTGTTCCGTCATGTTCTAATGACGATGTACTTCTTGTACCCTGACAAATATTATGAAATGACAGATGGCACAGCAATGGGCTCGCTACTGTCTCATGCAGTTGCAAATTCCTTCAAGGAGCACTTTGATGATTATTATTATTATTATTATTATTATTATTATTATTAATGCTGGAGGGCGCTAAACAACTATGTCATCAGCACCCTGGCAGTAATGATATACCAAAGAAGATCGTGAAAATCTATGGAAGGATATCAATAAACTGGAAAACTACATTTGATCCCATCACAGGAATCATAAAGCAACCCCAAGAAGGTGAGCTTCAGAGAAGCCCATGACAAAATACCAGCAAGACACAGTGGGATAACTAAATAAAATCATGGATAAATTACCTTTAAAGATACTGTTAAAAAAGGGACAAATAACTGTGGCTGGATGACGACTTAGAAATAATACGTGACCCAGCTACTCAGTGACACATTAAGATTTCACATCCAGTATTTTTGGGAAGAATTCCAGACACAACACAAAATCTTAAGACGTGAACAACACTTGTCTCGTTATCAATTAAAATAGAGGGGAAAATCCTGTGGGAGACCCAGTTCAACCCTCAGGTCACCATATAAAACACATTCAGTTAAAATATGTCATACTGACACCTGTGTCCTGCATCTCTGACATACTGGGGGCTCCTCCCAACGTAAGATGAATCTATGGCCAATGTCCCACTCTCAGCTGAGTAAGGGCTACTTCTTCACATCGTCACAAGCAGAAGGAGCTAATCCATGGTTGCAATAAAGTCTTAATGGAATACTGTTTATTATTTCTCACTTCCGGCCACTGAGACTCCCACCAACATACGGCCTTCCTGGTCACAAATGAAGTGACAGCTCGCAGAAGGACTGAACAGCGAGCAGGAGGAGGAAGGGTGCAAGCCTCCTTGGCAGCACCATCAGCGAGTTCGTTTCCCTGGACGCCTGTGTGCCCTGGAACCCAGCAAAAAATGATTTCCTAGTTTTGCCGTTGCAAGAGAAGGAGAGCATCCTGTAACTGTTGCACCATCTGATCTGCTGGGTACATCTGTCCACCAGCGAGAGGGGCACTTTTAGAATCAGAGCAGTTGATAAATTTTTTGTCACGACGCCATCTCATCTGCTCCATTGCTCTCAGGATAGCAAACAGTTCCACGTAATAAACTGAAAACTGCTCTGGGAGCCATATCCTGAGGATAATGTCAGGGAACATGACAGAACAACCAGGAAAATCTCCCTGCTTAGAACCATCCGTGTAAGACAGTAATAAAATCTGGGTGGCTTTGTAAAATCTGGGTAGCTACATAAAATCTCATTAAATTCAATTTTTAAAAATACAGTCTGGGGTAAAAATATAGTCTGGGGTACAATGCTTCTTGTAAGCAGTCAGTTCTAAAAGCAATCTGGGGCTAGGTAGTAGCCAGGGGGATGCATTACTCCACCCCTGGCTTTGGACCTTAATGCCCCCAACCTGTAATAATTCAAGGCTCTCCCTTGCAAGGATCCCAAATGGCCATGTTGCTTGTGGCCAATGATCAAACAGCTGTTTCAGTGGCGAGTGAACAACATAGCTGGATGGTGGTGATGTAGGAAAGGACAGTGCCCTATTTGGTTGGCGTACTACGAGAAGACGACATCGAATAGTCAGCGGAGGCTGACAACAGGGCTCATGCGATAGGCCCCAGTTGACAGCCTAATACGCTCGTGGTGAACTGCATTCAGCATTTTAAGGTATGAAGGCCTTGCTGACCCATAAATCTGGCATAGGTATTCAAGCCAGGGTCACACAAAAGCCTTACGAAGTTGGATCAGACGTGCCCTGTCAGCTCCCCAAGACCAATGACTGACAAACTTCAGGATTGAATGAAATTTTGACTCTACAGCGGAGTGTGCACTGATATGAAACTTCCTGGCAGATTAAAACAGTGTGCCGGACCGAGGCTCGAACTCCGGACCTTTGGCTTTCGCAGGCAAGTGCTCTACCGCCTGAGCTACCCAAGCCAACTCACGCCCCGTCCCCACAGCTTTAATTCTGCCAGTATCTCGTCTCCTACCTTCCAAACTTCACTTGTCCGCGAAAGGCAAAGGTCCCGAGTTCGAGTCTCGGTCCGGCACACAGTTTTAATCTGCCAGGAAGTTTCACACTTCAGGATGTTTAAGACTTTGAGACATCTGAGTTTCAGTTCTTTAAGGTGTGGCATCCACGTTAACTTCTCATCAAAGATACGACCTGGATACTTCACCTTTTCCTTAGAAGTGAGGATGGTGTCTCCCAGTTTTAAAATGCGTAAGTCAAACAGACAGCGGGAACGATTAAAATCAACACAAACTGTTTCAGGGTACATGGGGAGGGGGGGGGAGTCCACGATATCCCGGTTAAAGATGCATTTCCTCCTGGGTGAAAATACCCTTTTTCCGTGTCAAATGACAGTATACTTTTCCTTGTAACTGTAAAACTTGTCAATCATTTGAATGGTTATGATTTTATAGACCGGCATAGAATCTCATGGCCCTTTAGGAAAAAAAAAGGTTTGGAAAGATCTTTGATGTGCAGCAACATGTACGCTGCATATTTTCATATTACGAAAGTATACATTTGAATTCCACCAAACACCGCGTGTTACTTTCCGAAGCACTGAAATCGAGATTGCAATGCGCTTTTGTAAATCAGTCATAGCTCATGTCATGTGATCTTACCAGCCGATTATAGCCAATAGCAATATCACTGTTAAATAGTGCGTATACACAAATTGGAAAAGTTAACATACATATACATGGTGTTGCTACAAGAAAATCAAAGCTTTTCACATATAATAGTGGTCTCAAATATCAATAAGCTGCAAGAGAAGCTAAGCTTCCATATATAATATTGGTCTTTTTTGTGCATGTTACACTTTAAGATACATCCCACAAATGTGCCAGTAAGATTTTTAATAACATCATAAATGTCAGATCTTTTGGGTTCAAACTTTTTCTAAATGGTCATCGTCAAAGAGTTGACTTTTAAATGAGAGTCAAACGCTCTGTGATTTAAGAAATTCATTGTATATTGTTACACATCGTTCAGCTTGCATAAAAGGAAATTTACTTTGAAAGTAACGCTTTTCAAACAACCACTCGCAATATTTTCCCGCGACCTGTTAGAAATAGGTTCATTTCAGCAGTTGCCAAAGAGTGCCAGATAACAAGCGTCACCGCGCTTGCGCAGCTACGATGACACAGGAAGCCCATATGTTCGTACGTGTGAAACATTAAAAGGTCTTACATTACGTTATAAAAGAAACAGGACATCAGAGGACACTCCAAGAGCATCGGAATTTCATGAACCACACTAAAATGCATAATACGGCTTACAGTCCACATTCGTATGTCCAGATTCAGATGTAAATTTTCTTGGAGTACCAGTACTGTATTATCTCATGTTTGGTTCTTTATTATGGCATAATTCCGTAAATGCTGGAAGATGAAAAGATGCACTTTTGAAATGCAGTGAACAGTTTAAACTAGCCAATAATGCAGAACTAAACACTTAATTTCAAATAAATTGACTGCCTCAGCGGAAAAGATTAATAAAAGCCAAATTTCTTTAGCAAAATGGTGAAAATAACTTCGTTGTTCTGCAAGGTGACTAATAATGCTTGACTGTCAGTTACTGGAAATAAAATAAAATTTGAAACTAATAACAAAATTATGTAAATATATTTTAATTCACTTGATAGCTCCCGGCCACAGAAATCCATTTTATTTTCATGTGACGTGAGAGCAATAAACGAAGAGGAAACAGCAAAATCATTAAACGTAAACATGGGTCACATGGATACTATCCACCTTCCCACTACAACTCAGACTGCTCTTCACATCAGCACCGGATCAATCCATCATCATCATCATCATCATCATCATCATCATTTAAGACTGATTATGCCTTTCAGCATTCAGTCTGGAGCATAGCCCCCTTATAAAACTCCTCCATGATGCCCTATTCAGTGCTAACATTGGTGCCTCTTCTGATGTTAAACCTATTACTTCAAAATCATTCTTAACCGAATCCAGGTACCTTCTCCTTGGTCTGCCCCGACTCCTCCTACCCTCTACTGCTGAACCCATGAGTCTCTTGGGTAACCTTGCTTCTCCCATGCGTGTAACATGACCCCACCACCTAAGCCTGTTCGCCCTGACAGCTACATCTATAGAGTTCATTCCCAGTTTTTCTTTTATTTCCTCTTTGTGGACACCCTCCTGCCATTGTTCCCATCTACTAGTACCTGCAATCATCCTAGCTACTTTCATATCAGTAACCTCAACCTTGTTGATAAGGTAACCTGAATCCACCCAGCTTTCGCTCCCATACAACAAAGTTGGTCGAAAGATTGAACGGTGCACAGATAACTTAGTCTTGGTACTGACTTCCTTCTTGCAGAAGAGAGTAGATCGTAGCTGAGCGCTCACTGCATTAGCTTTGCTACACCTCGCTTCCAGTTCTTTCACTATGTTGCCATCCTGTGAGAATATGCATCCTAAGTCATTGAAACCGTACACCTGTTCTAACTTTGTTCCTCCTATTTGGCACTCAATCCGTGTATATTTCTTTCCCACTGACATTACTTTCGTTTTGGAGATGCTAATCTTCATACCATAGTCCTTACATTTCTGATCTAGCTCTGAAATACTACTTTGCAAACTTTCAATCGAATCTGCCATCACAACTAAGTCATCCGCATATGCAAGACTGCTTATTTTGTGTTCACATATCTTAATCTCACCCGGCCAGTCTCTTGTTTTCAACATATGATCCATAAATAATATGAACAACAGTGGAGACAGGTTGCAGCCTTGTCTTACTCCTGAAACTACTCTGAACCATGAACTCAATTTACTGTCAACTCTAACTGCTGCCTGACTATCCATGTAAAGACTTTTAATTGCTTGCAAAAGTTTGCCTCTTATTCCATAATCTCGTAGAACATACAATAACTTCCTCCTAGGAACCCGGTAATATGCCTTTTCTAGATCTATAAAGCATAGATACAACTCCCTGTTCCACTCATAACACTTCTCCATTATTTGCCGTAAGCTAAAGATCTGGTCCTGACAACCTCTAAGAGGCCTAAACCCACACTGATTTTCATCCAATTGGTCCTCAACTAATACTCGCACTTTCCTTTCAACAATACCTGAGAAGATTTTACCCACATGCTGATTAAAGAGATACCTCTGTAGTTGTTACAGTCTTTTCTGTTTCCATGTTTAAAGATTGGTGTGATTACTGCTTTTGTCCAGTCTGATGGAACCTGTCACGACTCCCAGGTCATTTCAATTATCCTGTGTAGCCATTTAAGACCTGACATTCCACTGTATTTGATGAGTTCCGACTTAATTTCATCCACCCCAGCTCCTTTATTGCACTGCAATCTATTGACCGTTTTCTCCACTTCCTCAAACATGATCCTACTTCCATCATCATTCCTATCCCATTCTACCTCGAAATCTGAAACATTACTGATCGTATTTTCACCTACATTGAGCAACACTTCAAAATATTCCCTCCATCTGCCCAAGGCATCCACAGGACTCCCCAGCAGTTTTCCTGACCTGTCCAAAATACTTGTCATTTCCTTCTTACCTTGCTTTCGAAGACTGCTAATTACACTCCAGAATGGTTTTCCAGCAGCTTGACCCATAGTCTCCAACCTGTTTCCAAAGTCTTCCCATGATTTCTTCTTGGATGCTGCAATTATCTGTTTGGCTTTGTTTCTTTCTTCAACATAACTTTCTCTGTCTACCTGAGTTCTGGTATGTAGCCATTTTTGATACGCCTTCTTTTTCCTTTTACGGGCTGCCTTGACTGTGTCATTCCACCAAGCTGTTTGCTTCATCCTACTTTTACACACTACTGTTCCAAGACATTCTTTAGCCACTTCTAGTACTGTGTCCCTGTACCTTGTCCATTCCTTTTCCAATGACTGTAATTGACTACATTCAACTAACTGGTACCTCTCTGAGATCGCTGTTATGTACTTGTGCCTGATTTCCTTATCCTGAAGTTTCTCCACTCTTATCCTCCTACATATGGACCTGACCTCCTGCACTTTTGGCCTCACAATCCCAATTTCACTGCAGATTAAATAATGATCAGTGATCAATGATATTTCCAAACCGCGGCAATACTAGATAGTGTTTTGTGTATTCGTACAGCTGCTATTGGCGGTCGAGAGTTGTGCCTCGAGAACCTCCTGATGGCTTCCCATACTTTAATTGCCAGTGTGGACCTACTGATTGAGTTAAGGAACTCTTGCCAACACCTCTGCTTACTCTCCCGAATTATTCTCATCGCCTTTACAAGCGCCATTTGAAAGTTTGCAAGATTCGCATCTGTAGGGCATCGATTGAATCCGCGCATAGCTGCCCTCCTGTGCCTGAATGCAAAATGATACTCATCGTTCCACCAAGGGACAGGTTGCTTCCTAGACATTTCCACAGACTTTGGGATGGTTACTGCTGTGATGCACCATGCGGCTGGACACCGTCACATTGCTCGAAAACAGCTAACTGCCTGTAAAGCATCCAGTTAGCCTTTTTCAACAACCATCTCAGTGGATTTCTTTCGGGGTCTGCTCCATCAAGTAGATGGATCCATATAGAGAAAATGGTCACTACCATGAAGGTCCAAGCAAGAGCAGGTGAGCAGAAGAGGTCTACGGCTCTAAATGAACCTGTACAGGTGCTAAAATGTGTGGCTTGACCCAAGTTCAGCAGTATAAGAGCTGCCCATGTGTAGCATATCCTCAGGTACACGACTCTTGGGGCACGTGGTGTTAGAACCCCATAGTGCACTGTGTGCACTGAAGTCCCCCAAAAGGAGAAAGGGATGTGATAGTTCATCAAGAAGATGAGCAAGGACCCCACTGTCAAGATGCTCATGGCATGGTAAGTACACGGAGCACACTGTGATGTCAACTTCGGCTGCTATCCAAACAGTATCCGCTTGTAGTATTGTTGTTGAGGGAATATGTGAGGAGTGAAACGTATCCTTTACAGACAATGCAACCCCACCTTTTGCCCTGTCACCAGTAAGGCCGTCTTTACTATAAAGGTGATAGTCTCCAAGTATAGGTGTGTCAGTCTCTTTAAAATGAGTCTCTTGAAGGCAGAGGCAAAAGGGTCTGTCCTGGACAATGAGTCTCAGTTCCTCCAGATGAGTCTTCTATCAATTTATATTTCATTGGAATATGGTAGCCATCAACCTGAATGTTGGGGTCCTTTCCCTGCTCCCTTTCCCAGCAAGGGTGAGGGTGAAAGGGGGGAGGGGGGTGAAAGCCATTTTTCTTTGAAGAAACTTGGCGTTGAGGGGCACTCTGCTTTTGGAGTGCCTTTGGGCTGTGCACTGGGGAAGAATTACGGGTCTCTTCCATCGTAGCTACCTGAATCGCTATATCTTTCACTTTGCTTTGGCACATACAAGTGCAAGTACAGGTGCTAGATGTGGATACTGGTACACTGGACGTAGTCTGAGTCAAAGTTTTGACCTCAGTAACAGGTTTCTGCACCAACAAAGCATAAGAAGTGGCAAAGATGGGGGTTTCATTGCCTGATAGTCCTTTTTGGCTTCTGCACAGGGTCACTTTGATTTTCCGTTTCTTTGCAAAAACAGGGCAGGCTCAAGTCCTGCTGGGTGGCTCCCAGAGCAGTTAATGCAGACTGCTGGAGATGGAGAGTCAGTCCCAGCTTCATGGGCTGCCTTTCCACACTTCCCACAAGTTCCTTCTCTTCTGTAATTCAGCATTGTATGGCCAAAATGCTGGCGTTTGAAGCAGTGCATAGGGTTAGGTACATAGGGCCTAACCCTAAGTCAGAAGAAACCTGCCATGATGTGTTCAGGTAGTGTCAGAGAGTTGAAAGTTACAATAAAAGTGGCAGTCTTCTCAATCTCTCCATTGTTCTTACGTGTCCTCTGTTCCACATCTATTATCCCCTGTGATGCCCATTCTTTTCTGAGTTCAGCAATATCTATGTCCATAATATCATGGCAGGTTAACACACCTTTGCTGGAGTTACCCAACTCCTTTATGGATATAGAAGGGGGACATTTTTTCAAACGTCCCCTCCCTCCTCTTCATCACTACAAATACATTGTGATTGATGACTCCTTGAACCCTGTTACTGACAACAAGTTTATTATCAGGAGGACTAGCCTCCCTCATTCTTTTTGATGATTGGGTGTGAGTACTCCCCGGTAGTACACCCTTCCCGCCAGGAGGAGAAGAAGATTTCAAAGGTTCCATCTCCGTCCCATGAGCAGCTAGAGAAATAAGGGTCCACTCCAGACAGAGCCCCGCATGCCTGAGTAAGCCTTATACAACTGAGATGTGGCAGGTTCCCCAGAGGTTGCCCGCTAATGACTGTTCCACCTCAACAGCCATGCATCTAATCAGTGCACAGAAAACCTTGAGATTGCGGTTTTCTTTATAGAGGTTTATCCCGTCCCTGCGATCCGGGCAGTCAAAGATCCCCCCCCCTCCCCCCCCCCCATTCCCTGTGACACACAACATTCCACTGCTGCACCACACGGTGGTCGCTGAAGTGTGCCCAGAGCTTACGGTGGCAGAGGACCGTTCCCCAACTCAGGAACGTCAGGGTCGCCTAACCCGTACTCAGCAACAAAAAAAAAAAAAAAAAAAAAATGCTGAGCCCCTGCGGGCTGGTGCACTTTGAGGAGCAGGCTCTAAACTCTGTGGTGTCGCATACATCTTGCTTCCTTAGGTAAGAGAGCCATTCAGAAAGTATGTAACATTTTGGCATTAAAAAAAACTAAGTACAAGAAATACATTTTATTATATGCATCTGAAAGAGTGACCAACATAATACTTTTCCACATAGTCACCAAACACATTGAGGCACTTATCATAGTAGTGGACAAGACTTGAAATACTTTCGTCATAAAACTCTGTCGCCTGAGACTTTAGTCAGTGAGTCACGACTGCCTGGAGTTCCTCGTAGTTGTCGAAGTGCTGCGTTGCAAGCCAGTTCTTCGTCTTGGGGAAAAATTGGAAGTTGTTTGGTGCAAGAGTGGGGCTGTAGGGCAGATGAGGGACAATTTCCCGTTTGAATGAATTAAAGAGTTCTTTAAGGCAGTTTGCCGTATGAGGTCGGGCATTGTTGTGCAAAAACAAAATTTTGGATGTCAGCTTTCCTCAGCGTTTGTTTTGAACTGCTCTTCTAAGGCTGATCAAAGTTTGACAGTACTGGGCAGAATTTATGGTTTCTCCACGTTCGAGAAAATCAATAAGAAGCACACCTTGCCTATCCCAAAACACTGTAGCCATCAACTTCCTTGCTGACAAGGTTTGCAAACATTTTCTTGGTTTTTGAGGGGACCTTTTCAGCCCCCACTCCATGGACTGTAATTTTGTCTCACAATTGACGTGTTGCACCCAAGACTCGTCACCAGTTAAGATTCAATCCAGTAATGAATCACCATGTTTGTGGTAGGCCTCCAGAAATGTCAACGTTGCCCCCATTCGCTGCTCTTTATGGTGCTCTGTAAGCATTTTGGGTACCCATCGGGCGTAAAATTTGTGGTAGCCTAGGTTTTGAGTGACAATTTCAAACAAAAAAGTCCATGAAACTTCTGGAAAAGGAAGCGAAAGCTCCATTATTGTGAAGCGACGGTTTTCACAAATCATTTCATCAACTTTAGCGACCAGATTGTCAGTCACAATGCTTGGGCGTCCAGTCTTCTCTTCATCATGAACGTCGGTTCAGCCATTTTGAAACTGAATGCACCATTTCTGGATGGAATATTCATTCATTACGTTGTATCCATACACTTCGCACAGTTCACGATAAATTTCTATAGATTTCAGGTTTTTTGCCAACAAAAACCGTATGACGGGCCACATCTCTCAACTGGAGGGATTTTCGATTGCAACGCATATTTCAAATTCGAATATCGAAAAACCCAGACGCACAGAGATGTTCCCGCTGTCACGGATGGATGCCGACTGAGCTGCCGAGCACGCACATACCAAAATATATGCGATCGGCATGCACCTAGTGGTGCCAGACGGAAACATTCCTTACTTTCTGAATAGCTCTCATACACTGATGACACCTTCCTGATATAACCTCACGGTGAAAATACACAGCAGCAGTTCGTGTATCACATGAACTGTGTCCATCCCAACATTAAATTTACCATCGAGACGGTGAAGGGTGGTAAGCTACCGTTCTTAGATGTTTTAGTTGAGTGGAAGGCAGGAGGCCAGCTTTGTCATTCAGTGTAAAGGAAACAGACGCACAATGATTGATATTTGAACGCCGGTAGTTTTCTCCACCCTGTACACCAGAAAGCGGTCCTGAACATGTTAATACACAGAGCCAAAGTTATTTCTGATGACTACCACCTACAATCTGAGTTGCAGCACTTGAGGTACACGTTCAGGGAGAATCGCTACAGCAGAAGATAAATTGCAAATGCTTTCAGGTGCCACTGAAGAAGGACGCCTCGTGAATCGGTAGAAGAAGCAAAGTCAGCAGTTTTCCTGCCATACTATGGGGCAACCAGCACCAAGTCAGGACGTGTACTTCAGAGACACGGATTGAGACCAGTGTTCCCGCCCGCCCCCAAGATACAAGATACGTCGTGCCCTGTTAAAGAGTACATAGCTCTCTGTGTGCCAGATGTGTACGGTGTCGCTCCCAAGTGCGGCAGCATCAATATAGGCCAGATAATTTGCACATTTGCGGAGTGCTGTACCGAGCATAAGAGAGACATTAAGCAAAGGAAGCCTGACAAGATGGGCACAGCTGAGCATTGCCTCGAAAACAGGTACAAGATACAATTTGAGAACACAAGAGTCTTGGCTTATGCATCAACATACTGGAACTCCGTTATAAATGAGGCGACTGAGATTGGAATGAACAGCAACAGTTTCAACAGAAACCAGGGCTACACACTGAGGAGGGCATGGGGACGGGCTTTGGAAGTCAAAAGGAAGCAACGGTGGATGCTTAACACTTGTAGGAAGGCAGGAGTGGCAGTTTCAAACGTGGCGCTGGCCCACCGCGCCACCTGACGTCACTCGGTCTGCAGAGGAGCTTCCCGACCTGCCTCCTGCGCACGCATCATTTCGGCCCCCTCTGACTGGTGCCAGCAGTCATAATCGTGTGTGTATAAGTGGGAAATAGTGCCAGCCCTAGCGGTCAGTAGTTTTACTCCTGACAACGATGGCAGAACTAGCCATCAAAAGCACAAGACTTTTAATGGAATTGACGCGGCTTGAAAACTGAGAAGATTATATCCAGTCGTGCCGCCACAAAAGACTCCGAGGAGACGTAGCAATTTTTCTCATCTAACTTTTCAGTTACGATTCAGTAAACTGAAATGAGTGATACTGATATTCTTACTTCATACGCAAGTTCCTCATGTTTTACACACATATATCCATCCGCACATATACAGAAACAAGCAGACACATGTAAAGGCCTGCTGTCTGTGTGTGTGTGTGTGTGTGTGTGTGTGTGTGTGTGTGTGCGCGCGCGCGCGCGCGCGCGCGCGCGAGTGTATACATGTACCTTTTTCCCCCTAAGGTCTTTCCACTCCCGGGGTTGGGACTCCTTACCCTCTCCCTTAAAATCCATATCCTTTCATCTTTCACTCTCCTTCCCTCTTTCCTGATGAAGCAACCATTGCTTGCGAAAGCTTGAATTTTATGTGTGTGTTTGTTAGTGTCTCTATCACCATACCAACACTTTCGTTTGGTAAGTTACAGCTTAAAAAAAAAAGTAAAACTTTTGACCAGTTTTTTTACATATAAAAGCCACTATTTGCCAATTTCATAGCTTCACTGGTTCAGAAACTTTTAAATCTTCTTGTTATATTTTACCTTAATAATTTAACAATCTACACAATCCTTTCATTTCGTGTATGACAACCTGTTTCTTGTGGTTTACAATTGCCCTAATAACTATTTTCTTCCCCCCCCCGTCCCTCCTCTTCCATGTGACAATAATTTTTGGAATAATTCTACTAGTTCAGAGTCTGCATATAACACAATCCTCTTTTAAAGTAACAAGTCAGTTAATATCCTACAGTTACTAACCTTTCGAGGGGTACTACGGAATGGAAGTATATTCCCTCTGTTTTCTTCTGGGGGATTCCAGTATTCGAGGACAAGTTCCTGTTGTAGTCTGTCACAATGATACAAACGAGCCATCGCCAGTAACATGTGCTCATAATGATGTGGAAGTCTTGCTGGAGGCTCTAAACCTTCCTGCAATAAGAGTATGAGAAAGGCAAATTAAAACACCGTTTATTTGAAAATTGCAAAGCAAAAATACCAGTAAAAAACCTTAAATATTTATATACTTATTTTTGTCGAGCAAAGTAACTTTCTTATAAATGTTAACACAGTACACAGTCTAAAACAAAAGCTTTAGAAGAAGACAGTGAGTAGACAGGAAGCAATGTGTCACAATCCCAATATGCACATATATGTTCCACAGTAATAACTTCAGATATTTAATACTTGTATTGGCATTATTGGCATTTGAAGAACTAAACTGATTATCATTATCATTTACTTCATTTTCAAACCATCAAGCCACAAGAAAGAGTGTTCAAACAGAAACTGCAATAATTTTATTTTGAAAATGGGTTTCCAATTTCATTCTTAGCTTTTTAAAATCAGTGAGAAGTAAGTTTAATAGTTTGGCAGCACAGTAATCAAAACTCCTTTGCACTAACGAGAGAGAGAGAGAGAGAGAGAGAGAGAGAGAGAGAGAGAGAGAGAGAGAGAGAGAGGCTCTACAACAGGGTTTTTAGTGCCTTTACTAACATGATTAGAGACAAATAATGTTAAAATGTGTAAATCAAAATAAATGTATTAAATACAATGTTCATTAATTGAAATTCCACTCTCACTGTCCAATCTCTCTCATGGCCACTGACACGCGCGCACATGCACACGCAGGCACATGCACAATCTGGAAAAATATTGTAACTTGGTCAAATGATCTAAGATTGTTTAAAAACAAATAATACTATGAGGAGATTAAAATAATGACACTTGAATGGGTAGCTTGTTCATCACTTGCGAAACACGTAGATGAGCCAGCCACTTTAATAACACACTGAAAATTTTCTGCATAATATTTTAATGAGCAAGTTAAATATCTCAAAAAACCTTATAATTCGTACCTCCTTTGTATCATTATTGGCTGAAATACGGAGCATTCCTATGCATACATCAGCTGCTGCCCTCGTCTCTACATAATTCACAGTAAACTAAAATGTGACACACTGATCTGTACTTCCAAAACACTACACATTGCAGGGTCCCCACTCTGGAGCAAAATCCAGACGATACATGATTGCGTCCTGAACACAAAAAAATATGAAGGATGTCATATCATTTGTGTGGCTGGATGGAGGTACACCACAGCTGTAATTTTAACTTTAGTAGCCACTCTTATTGTTTGTCAATTTCAAACATCCTTCTTCCCACCGACATACGACTGTACCTCAATAGCAAGGGTGTAGGATGTAGGGGTACAGCATACCGCATCAATTGATTATCACTACATGCCTCCTTGGCTACTACATTTGCCAATTCATTTCCTCGAATTCCCAAGTTCCCTGGTACCAATACGAATGACACATCATCCCCTAGCCTCAGTAGGTGGAGAAGGATGTACTGGCCATTCTGAACTACTTTACTTCTGGGTTCAAGTATTGTTGGGACTAAAGGGTACTGAGGGAGTCAGAACAGATGAGGAAATTTAGTAGTTTCACTTAGTCCAGTACCTTCAAGATGGCAAATAATTCTGCACCGAGCACACCGAATTCTCTGGACAGATCGACCTCGAGGACACGATCAATGAGAATTACACAGTAGCTGAAGGGAGCCCCTACTTAGACTCATTCGTGAATGCAGCTACACAGGAGTAGCTGTGCATTCACAATTTCATAAAATACTGGATTAAAAACAAGCAAGACTGTAGTATCTACTGTAACCCAATAACCTAAAAATATCCCAGGGGTCTCTTGTGCAACTACGACAGCACACCGAGTGTATCCAGCTCAATTTTTGTTCCAATTCCAAGTGGTATCATTGCCCACAGACAATTTGAGAAAATTTGTTCCAGAATAGAGTGAGCAAAAGTGTGTCAGTCTGGTGAATTTGAAACATTAAGGATCTTATATGCATGACACACCACAAGAAGCTTGTGACAGATGGAAAATGCTGGGTCACCAGTCCCAGCACAGACTGGATAAGTAGCTGTTCCTGAGAGCACTTCTGGTTAGCCCGATATACTCTTGGCGAAGAGTAAGGATAATATTGAGATAATTAAGTCTTCCTAAACCATACACCACCTATACACAATAATACAGTGATTATAAGAAAACTTTATGAAAGTGGATCAGGTGTGCCATGAATAATTGATTTAAGCATGCCAACCTTCAGGTCTTTTAGGTGTGGTAACCAATAGTGCTTTAAATAAAATATGAGGCCCCACAACCTCTCTAATTTGCAAGTCACATAAAGAATTACAATGAGAACAGTCGAAATAACACACACACACACACACACACACACACACACACACACACTTGTAGAAAATTAAAAACCTCTCTAATGCTAATTGCAACTGATGAGTCGATGCTGCAGGAGTGAAAGAAAAGAAAAAAAATTGCAAAATCATCCATGAATAAGGAGCGCTATGGTAGACTCCTTAATGTAGGCACTAAACAAATTTATGTCAATGGAAAAAGAGAGTAACACTTAAAATGCTTCCTTAATGGGCACTATATTCATGTCCATAGCTATCAGACAGAACTTAATATACTCAGTACTAGTAAAAGGTGTTGTAATAAGAAACACAGAATGAATGGAAAAGAAAATATCACATGCAATGTTGTCTCTGTACTAAGGCCTACTGCACAGCCGCCGTCAGTGCGGACAGATCGTCAACAGTGGGAAAACACCTCCAGAACCCACACTGAGAATGGCTAAGGAGACGCCTGTCTCCAATTTCCAGGCAAGATTATGTTCAACTCATAAGACTGATATTTCTGTAACTACCGGGGCAAGTTTTGAACAATGGAAAATCCAGGATGGAATGTAACAATACCAAAGGAGGAAAGTTGCTACTCACCATATAGTGGAGATGCTGAGTCACGATAGACACAACAAAAAGATTCACACAATTATAGCTTTCGGCTATTAAGGCCTTTGTCAGCAGTAAACACACACACAAATGCGCGCGCGCCACTCACACACACACACACACACACACACACACACACACAATCACCTATCCCATCAAAGGCAGGGCTACCTGTGAAACCAGTCATGTGATCTACAAGCTAAGCTGCAACCAATGTGCTGCATTCTACGTAGGCATGACAACCAGCAAGCTGTCTGTCCGCATGAACGGCAACCGACAAACTGTGGCCAAAAAACAAGTGGACCACCCTGTTGCTGAACACGCTGCCAAACATCATATCCTTCATCTCAATGACTGCTTCACAGCCTGTGCCATATGGATCCTTCCCACCAACACCAGCTTTTCTGAAATGCACAGGTGGGAACTTTCCCTGCAATACATCCTATGTTCCCGTGACCCTCCTGGCGTCAATCTTCGTTAGTCACTGTCTTCACCAATCCAGACCCCTCCCTGTTCCCATTCCAGCACTACACAGCTGTCATTTCACCACCACATCCAGTCTTTTAATTTCTTTTATTTCTCTCCTTTCCGCTGCTTACCCTCCCCCCTCCGCACCTTCTCTCCTGCCCTCCATCTAAACTCCAACACTTCACTGTCCGCCACTCCCACCATACTATCCCTCCCCCTCCCAGCCCCAGCCTCCTCCTTACCCCCACTCAGTCGCCACTCCCACCATACTATCCCTCCCCCTCCCCGCCCCAGCCTCCTCCTTACCCCCACTCAGTCGCCACTCCCACCATACTATCCCTCCCCCTCCCCGCCCCAGCCTCCTCCTTACCCCCACTCAGTCGCCACTCCCATCATGCAGTCGCCACTCCCATCATGCACTGGTGCTGCTGCTTGCAGTGTAGTTTCAGCTCTCTGAGACCGCAGACATGTGTGTGTGTGTGTGTGTGTGTGTGTGTGTGTGTGTGTGTGCGTGTACTGCTGACAAAGGCCTTAATGGCCGAAAGCTGTAACTGTGTGAATCTTTTTGTTGTGCCTATCGCGACTCAGCATCTCCACTATATGGTGAGTAGCAACTTTCCTTCTCTGGTATTGTTACATTCCACCGGGGCAAGTTTGCCGCAAACCTGATCCAGACTGCTTAACGGCACTGTGAAATGTGATTTATTCATCTAATTACATATAATTTTCACAATGTTAGATTTGATTTATAGGAGTCATGTTAAGTTGTACAATAAGAACATTTTAGGAGAATTACAAAAATTTACATTATTTTATATAATTTCTGAGGCATAGCCACAAAAATACTTATCATAGTTCTCAGTACACAAAAATAAAACATACTGTTCCCTTATTCAAACTATGAAACTGTTCTAAGTGAATTCTTTAATAGAATAATAGCACTTTTCTACCAGAAGAGTAAAGAGCAATCTTTTTGGTGAACCAAGCTCCATGTTAAATATAGTGTGAATTTTTAATTCCATATATTTTGGTGTTTGGGCATAAGGGTTTTAAATGTTGTACAGCAAGTTTAAAATTATCACTATGGTGAATGTTGTGGTTGTGGTGGAAACGGGAAGCGTCGAAGATATATACCTCAAACAAAAAATTTTTTAACAGTGGTCAACAGGATTGCCACTGTTTGGCAACACACATATTCTTTTTTTTTTTTTTTTTTTTTAAATGCTAGGAGCCTTGAGACACTTGCTGAATTCCCCCAGAAAATTATACCATAACCAACAACCAACTCAAAGCAGCTATGGTAAACTACCTTTCTGGTGCCTATGTTTGTGTTATCTTACAAAATAAGCACTGAAGATGCTCACCTACTCAGTTTGTTTGCTAAGTAGTCAATGTGTACCTTCTAATCTAACTTTTTATCAAAATTTATAACTAAGGACATAACATTATTTGCCTCTGTGATATTCTAATGATTGTTAAGTTATATTCTTTTCACTATTTTCCAATGATTTAGTTTCAAACTGCATCATTTTGGTTTAAGTTACATTTGAGTTTAGTCTATTTTTATGGAACCAAGATTCAGGTTGTTCTAAAATGTTTTGGCACTTTTTGGAATTCTTCCGGAAGTCTCATTTTCAATTAGGTCTGATGTATTATCAGCACATAAAGCCAAATTAACATCAACAGCAAATAGTAGGTCACTCATCAAGGTACATGCTGCCTCCTAAGGTGGTCCAAGGACTTTGTTACAGATACATCAGCAGCATGAAGGAACACACTACGTTATCCACCCATTCATGGATCCTGTTTAAAAGTCCAGAAACAGTCAGCAGGCTCCACAGCATACAGTTGGCTCTGCTGATCACTCATCTTGGTAACTCCCTTTCAGGGACTGCTCCATTTGCTAGCTGTATCCACAATGGGACGTAGTTACCAGAATGTAGGTTATCAGTACCTACTCACTGACCAGAAACTGCGACAGCAAGTAAGGAGAAAGAGGGACCCATGGCTGTGGACGATTGAGTAATAGTGCAGAAATGTCTGTGGCTGCCAGAGATGGTGTACACAGCTCCTGAGACATCACATAGTCCTCTGATACCCCCAAGCCTCATTAAACATTGGGTACACAGAAGTCTCTCAGCAAGAAAAATGATCGAGGATGTTGTTCTCTAAGGTCTTTTATAAAGACTTGTATCTGACTGCCTCTTGTAGTGGCAAGTAGTGAGAGCATACTGTAATCTACTGTATCGCATGCTTTCAACTGCAGCTGCCTGGTAGTCGATAACCAGGGATATAGCAGAGGAGTTGTGTGTATTATTTACAAATAAAGTTACTGCTCCTCCTTTCATTTTCCCACTCATTCTTTGCAGTGGATTGAGCAAAAAGCTCAGTAATTTCAAAATGTCTCTAACAAGCACAGACAGCTACCCTGCACATGTGTCCTGATACCATTAATATTTCACTGCAACATAGGAGCAACCGTAATGGTGAGGCTTGTCTTGCTCTTCATCCTCATTCTTCCACCAAGTTGGGGAATCTACATCACAATGCAAACTCATGATGGGCTTGATCACCCTATCGGACAGACTTCATAGTCCGTAGTATCTGTAGAGCTTATGTTGAATCTATAAGATAATACTAGTGTTGAGCAATCTGAAAGCTCTGAACTCTCTCTTTTATGTAGTCTTGCTTTTTATTTCCTCACTAATCTTTTGATTATGAAGATGGGAATTTAACTGTTGTACAAACATTATTAATGTTTATCTGTTATTTGTGTAGATGTAGAGGCTTCATTAGCTGTTTGGAGGGGATAATTCATTTTGTAGGTATTACACTAATGCAAGTACATTCGTATGTACATATTTTTTATTTTTCAATACTAGTCTCAGTACGTGTCAATGTGTTAAATCTTTATGCCTTTTTTTTCACTGCAGTCATTATTAATATAGCAAGAATAGCTGTTGTGCCTAAAACTGCATCCACGCTAAACGCGCTACACCGTGCACTGCAGAATTGCGCAGAGGCAGAAAGCTGTTCATGATCTCTGAGCTGATTCCAGTTAGTGTGCATGCACGGCTACAAGTGGTGAACCAAAACTGTCAATAGTAGATAACCTTAGTATTGAAAAATAGGAAAATGGATGGGAAAAATTATCTTTAGAGTCAAATACTAGAATGAAGTCAATATTCTTCATTACCTTTATATAAAATACCATTTATGAGGAACTGTAACTATTTGTTTATTGTTTTTGCTAGTACGAACTCACATGCATACACGGTTTCATTCTTCTGCTATCTTACTTAACCGTTGAACCAGTGACACAGTCAAATGAGTCTAGTAACATCTTTTAAGTAAGACAGCAGAAGAATGAGCAAGCCTTATACACGACAGCAGAAGCAGGAGCAAACCTTATACAATGAGGATTCAGCAGGTGCCACTGTGGCTGCTTGCTAATGAATTTTTCACCTAAACAGCCAGCACCTAATTAGCATTTTGTATCCTCGCAATGCAGACCATTAAGGCCAGAACCCGTGCCAGCTCCCTATGACAGACAACAATCCACTAATGTGTGTACAGCAGTTGCTGAAACAGGCCCAGAGCTTACCGTTATAGAGGACTGGCAGCCGCCATCAGTCCACAGCTAAGGTACCCACATTCGCCAGACATATACCGAGCCGAGACGGGCCGTGTTCCACGAGATGCTCACCATTTGGTATGACTCTGTCACTGTCCCCAGTTTTTAAACAGTTCATTGAGATTTCTGTGTCTTACACTTCATCAGAGGCTGACACAGTTACAACACCTGAGATTATAATGGCTAAAATCCTACTCACTGAATATATTAAAATGCCTCAGCCTCAGCTGATGATCAGACTGAACATATCCACTCCAGTTCGTAGAGACTTTTGTGTGTGCCTGCCTTCACTACAAATGTACAGTTCATGACTCATCTAGGCCATCACATCTCAAAATCGCCAGTGCTGTTCACTGTGAGGGGATTAGGTTGGCAACAAAGGCATTTAAGACCAGTTTGATTCCCAGCCTCTGTGTAGAGACTGGTGAGCCACTACTCGTCTTCAAGAGGAAGAGCCCCAACGTGCGACGTGCGTGCAGCCTACTTTCAACCCTGTGGTCACTGGCATTCTGTACTGTTGCTCGCTCTCCAATGGTGTGAGCATTCGTAAACAGGCTAGGAGCAACAAGGTCATTTTGGATTTATACCAAGTCAGATATAGTGGCACTTAATCAGGACCCTATTACTGTGCTTTATCAAGGGTGGAAATGTTCGCCAGTCTGGCTAATAGGGGTATCCAGAATTACTTTAGAGTTATTAGGGTACATAAACAATTTTACCCAAAGCTTCATTTTAAAATCCAAGTTTTACGGAATTTTATACGGCATCTAAACGGGGATTCATTGCTCTTGCAGGGGACAATACAGCTGTAGCAGTCCTCTTTCTGGCTGCTGAGCCAGGAAGAAGACTTTCGATGTGCCTGCAGGTAGGGCACTGTGTTCTGATGCAAGGATTTCTCCTCCAGTGACTGAGCCCACCGGTGGAGAGCGATTGTGGTGTACCGGTATGTACAGGCGACGATGTGACAGGGTGTATTCTGCATTACCAGATGATCTGACCTCTACGTCAAGAGATGATGAAACTAGTGTGGTCTGTGTTGTGAAAGACTTACAAAGGTTATTACAACATTTCATGTATGTTAGTGTGGCTGGCTCAAATAAAATTTTTTTTCCTCAGTGATCAAAAACTGACAATCCTCCTTACATTATTTTAGCTATAGTGTAGTTATTGTATGTGTATTTCATCAATCAGTTTTCCAGACTGGCTCTTACGTCATTCGCGCTTTTGTGCAAAGGAGAATGGGGTGTAGTGAATCAGATTTCCATTTCGTATTTTACCTTTCAACACAAAATTTTAAATATTTTTGCAACATTTGTCTCACATTAGTTTAGTAACGGTGCCAAGGAACTCGACGCTGAGGGCCACATACGTACAACAAACTAACCGACCGAGCAGCCGACAGAAGTGTTGCTTATTAAATGTCACCTATGTGGTAAGCATACTCCTCTGAGCCGAGTATAAACTTTTTAGTGTTAGTGGAAGCCATTTTTGTGTTTGGTGCCACACTTTTAGACTTTTGCAATTTCTTTTGTTGGGAGCAGGGTTCTTCAGAACAAATCAAAATATGTACTCAGAAACAGTAGTTTTGTACTCTGAGCAAATGGCTCTGAGCACTATGGGACTTAACATCTATGGTCATCAGTAGTTTTGTACTCCAGATTGCCTAAAAAATATGTGCAAAAATATGTACTGGACATCAAAAATTATAACAACACTTTCTCGGGCAATTAATATTTTCTGAGACAGAAAAGAGTTCCTCAAAGCATAATTTTATAATATAATGGAGGGCACAGGGGAAAAGGATACTCCCACTCACCTGCATATACACTTGCATCGTACGAGCAGTTTCATCTGCCCGATTTCGAAGTTCTTTGACCTTGAAAGGCATGAACATGATGAAGTCTGTAATCAGTGTGTGTAATCTTTGCAAGTAGAATGCCTGTCAACAAGAAAGAGAAAGTATTCTTATTTAAATCTGGATTAAGTTACATGAAATACAAGAAACAATTTGTGAAGCTTCAAGCAGTCAATGAGAATGCTTATAACAGTCTGATAAAACTGAGGCAGAATTACTGGCCAGTACTTAAATTCATGACATGAAATGTGCATTACTTCTGACAGACGCACACAATAATATAAATAGCACAGCACCTACATTTCGGAACTAATAGTTCCTTCCTCAGGGAGGAGAAGAGGGTGCATTGTGGAAGGATCTATTTTTCAGACCCCATGATGACTGGAGCCAACTGGTTACAGGAGAGTCCATGTCCTCTCACGGTACATGTCTGTAGGAAGTAATGCACATTTTGCCTCCTAGAGTTAAGTACTGGCCAGATATTCTGTCTCAAATTAATTATTTTCCTTTGATAAAATAGTATCTCTGCTAAAGCACAAAAGTCTTTGATTAAAGCTGATACAGACATGAAAGGTATATCGACCAGGAAAACAAACAATACAAACAGACAAAAAGTTTGAGACACATGAGCTTATAAAGGTGTCAAACTTTTTGCTCCAAAAGGAAAGAGAAGAGAAGAGAAGAGAGAGAACTACAGAAACAAAACTTATGAAGTGTTAAATTGAAATAAACTACGCTACAATAGGTAAGAAGGAATGGAAATTATAATTAGCAATCTGCAACAGACCACATTTAATAATTTCAAGTTCGATACGATGAGGAGGCTAGCTAACAAAACATACCTTCATTGACTGTGTACTTTACACTTTCTTGCAGTCACTGTTAGATCACAAGACAACACTGTTTACCTGTGTGACAGTCCACACTATTTACTTTAATTTCTGTACCACAATTTGTGCATTGTAATTCCAGCACTCTTATCTAGCACTGAGAAGTGTGATCTAATTCATGAACACATTTTGAGTTTGAAAACAATAAATTCCCCTGAGACAGAAAAGCTTCTGCTCACAAATCAGCAAAGACTTAGAAAGCACCGCTGTGCGAAATTCAGCTTGCCCTTATCTCATATGATATCTTATGAACCATGGATGGAGGGCAACAGGCAGATTCCATATTTCCAGAATGAGATTTTCACTCTGCAGCGGAGTGTGCGCTGAAATGAAACTTCCTGGCAGATTAAAACTGTGTGCCCGACCGCAGGAGAGCTTCTGTAAAGTTTGGAAGGTAGGAGACGAGGTACTGGCAGAAGTAAAGCTGTGAGTACCGGTCGTGAGTCGTGCTTCGGTAGCTCAGTTGGTAGAGCACTTGCCCGTGAAAGGCAAAGGTCCCGAGTTCGAGTCTCGGTCGGGCACACAGTTTTAATCTGCCAGGAAGTTTCAGATTCCATATTGCCAGATTTCTGGAAAGCATCTGACATGGTGCCCCACAACAGTATGAGCATACAATATAGGTTTCCAGGTATAAGAGTGGCCTGAAGACTTCATAAGTAACAGTACCCAGAATGTTGTCTTTGATGGTGAGTGTTCATCAGAGACAAGGGTATTGTCAGTAGTGACCCAGAGAAGTGTGATAGGGCCATTCTCATTCTCTATATACACAAATAATCTGACAGGGTAAGCACCAAACTGCAGCTGTTTGCTGGTGACGTGCGGTGTACAGGGAGGTGTCATCATTGAGTGACTGTACGAGGATACAAGATGACAGACAAAGTTTCTAGTTGGTGTGATCAATGGCAACTTACTCTACATCTAGAAAAATTTAAGTTAACACGGATGATTATGAAAAACAATCCTGTATCGTTTGGATACAGCACTAGTAAGGTGATGTTTGTCACAGCTATATCAATTAAATATCTAAGTGTAACACTGCAAAGTTATGAGGAATGGAATTAATGCAGTTTGGTTGTAGTGAATGCTCGACTTCCATATTATTGGAAGAATTTGATAAAGTGTAGTTCACCCATAAAGGAGATGACATACAGAATGTTAGTGTGACCAATTCTTGTGTACTGTTCAAGTGTTTAGGATCCTCCCTGGTGTGATTAATGAAAAACAGAGGTGTGCAGCTACATTTGTTACCAGTAGGTTTGATCAGCACGCAAGTATTACGACAATGATTTGGGAACTCAAATGAGAATCCCGGGAGGGAAGACAATGCTCTTTTAGCGAGGCATTGTTGCCAAAATTTAGAGAACCGGGATCCAACTACTGACTGCAGAATGATTCTACAGCTACCAACGTATATTTTATGTAAAGACCACGAAGATACGGTGTGAGAAATCAGGGCTCATATAGATGCTTTTAGACATTCATTTTTCCCTTGCTCTATCTGCGAGTAGAACAAGAAAGGAAATTACTAGTTGTGGTTTGTGGTACCTTCTGCTATGCACCATATGTTGACTTGTGGAGTACGTATGTAGATGCAGATGTTGAGAGTCCTGAGCCATACTCTACTGAACTGAGTTGTTATCTTTTGTTGTATTAATTTGCAGAGGGGAATTTTTCTCGCATATCATATAAAAGAGAAATGACTGACTAACAAAGTTTCTCAAGTATAACATTGATCATAGTGATAGACAGAGGCCTTTTTAGACAGATACACATCTATTGTTTTACCATTATTGACAGTAGTTCAAATTTGGGGGAGGGATTGTTTCAGTAATTGCTGTGAACTGTACTTGCAACAAACGTGGCTGTGCTAGGTAGATTACAAATCTGCCTATTAATTAGGCCTACTAACATGGTGGATTTAATTATTAAGCCACATGTAACATAAACGTTATAAGGCACATCTGTGTGGGAAAAGATTGCACCCTTAATTATATACTTTTGAGCTTATGTAGGGTGATTCAAAAAACTTACACACAAACTATAGCAACTAACAAAGAAGTTGAAATTTCCAGGTTGAAATTCGAAGTTATTCTAAACCAATTTTGGTTCTCCGTGAGAGCAAGTTTAACTTTACTTGTTTTCACAATCACAAAAGAAATTTTTTATTGTCATCTCATTTATTAGTCATTATTCCAAATTCAGCTAGGATAGACAATTTTATCAACAATTTTACAAGTTACACACTCCTGAGGCCTCTCTCAATTCCTTCATAAGTGTTGTCCGTCAACATTTAGTGTCACACCATGCCGCTGTCTAACTACTATACTATGTATGAAACATTCGCAGGAACATGCCTGTAACTATTGTTGGTGGAATGTTATATTAACAGACTTTGATAGCAATGATACATCACATTTGAAACTGAACGAGGTGCACATTAAGCCCACTGTTCAGAATGTAGTCACATTGGACCAAAATAATTTTCCAAATTGCATAAGTTTCCTGATTTCATGAAACACACTAAGCTACACAAAATTTGTCAAGTATCTTGCACAAAGTATAAGATTATAATTATGTACATATTCACACACCTTCACAGCAGATGTTCATTTACTGTATACTGTACACTATAACACCAAAGTTGAAACAGCATAACATGATCCTTGACACCCCGCAATGCTGTTGCCAGCTTTCAAATGCAAAGCACTAAGGCTGCAGGCGAAAGCAGTAGCCACCTACACAGTTGTGACAATACTGAATCATTGCCATAGAGATGTTTACAAAATCACGTTAAGTTACTGGTTGAGGTAGGCCAACAAAGCTGCTGATCCAGCCCCCTGCAACTGTCAAGGATCAACTTATGCTGACTCAACTACAGACTGTTACACTTAATTGATACATAATATGGTATGTCTGTATTTTTGCTGTAACTTTAAAATTTGCTTATTGTTGTACATACATATTATTGCTGTTCATTTGCTTTAAATTTTCTAGGCGCTACAGTCTGGAACCGTGCGACCGCTATGGTCACAGGTTCGAATCCTGCCTCGGGCATGGATTTGTGTGATGTTGTTAGGTTAGTTAGGTTTAAGTAGTTCTAAGTTCTAGGGGACTGATGACCTCAGCAGTTAAGTCCCATAGTGCTCAGAGCCATTTGAATCATTTTTTTGCTTTAAATTTCACATTTTTGACACATATCAAGGAGGAAAAGTTGTTTGAATTTCTTGTTCAAAAATTTTTTCTGCAAAATTTTTCCACTATACCATAGTTCCAACAGCTTGAGAGAATTTGTGTGTGCTGCAAATTGCGTATCATCATTTATGAATGCAACTGCTTCTTCAGGCACATTAACTTTTATACATCACTTTGCTGCTCCTCTCCTTCGTTTGTTTCCTCATCACCATCTGGGTTGTGGATTTCTATCAGATCTGTTGGCGAAGTAAAAGTGGAGACAGTTGACAGAAAATCATCACACCAAAAGTAGTCTTATGGATGGCATGAAATATTTTACATTTGGATTAATTCACCAACTACTGCTGCATTTTCTTGAGCTTTGATGAGTGCAGAAGCATCTTTTTCTTCACCTCCAAAGCCCACTGTGTTGAAAACTTTGTGACAGTTTTCAGGCTTTGCTTCTCTTACTCCCATGCCAATCCTATTTACTGCATACACATCAGAAAATTAGCATGCAAGAGCTAACACACATTTGGCTTCTTCAACACGAATAATAAGAGAGTGCATCAATACAATCACCTACAATGGGACTCGATGAGTAAATACTTTCCTGGCTCATGGGTTGTATGCGGCTATTTGGTAAGTTGACTTTCGGGTGGCAGTTGATTTATTTATGAAAAAGAGAAGTTGCCTATTTACTTTTTTTTTCATTTTGGCATTGAAAGAGGCCAGCCATTCTGCCGTAAGACCACTCACCATCCACACCGTTTTACTGCTTCACCATGCAACTGGAAGCTCACTTACATCTATGTTTTTGGAACTACGGGTTTTTGCTGCTTTTGCAATCACCAGTGACTTCTCCATTTCACCTAACACATTTCCACACAGCAGTATAGTAAGTCTTTCCTTGGTCATTCTTCCACATCTAACTACTAGAGATTATGAAGGCAATGCACTATAAGAGAGACCTGTTTCATTGGCACTGAACATGTTTTTCGAGTCATAATTTGCAGTCAGGTTGTGCAGTATTGTCTTCCATTCTGTTGCTACACTTTCCTGCACATTCTTAGGTTTGTCGCACACTTTTTCCATACAATGTTGTGTCTTTCTTTGAAACTGTCCAGCCATCCTTCGGCTGCCTTGAACTCCGTATTCTCTTTAGTGATTTCCAAGTGTCACTCTGCAGCACGGGTTCAGACAAACTTAAGATTTTTAGCACGTACACTTATGATCCATTCCCACACTATTCTTACAGTTACAGATAGTTGTGTTTTACCACATTTGAAATGCAATATTATTTAGCACCCAAATAGTGTATTTCGCACTCACCAGGATTACCTTAACCTTTCATTAAATGTTAGGGAAACATACTTTTAGTTCAACATCATGTGCTATACATCACATCAACTGAAACTGGCAGAAAACAATACAGATAGTGCATTTCTTTTGAACGTTTGCTCTTGACAGTAAAACCATTGTTTAATGGAACAATACTCATGTCTTTCACATAATGGCATTGTCAGGACTGTACAATCTTCGTGTTGAAATTAGCATCCTAGTAAAGACATGAATAATTAAGACACACAGTAGTACTGTGTAATCTTTTTCTGCATTATACAATGAATCATTAACTAAGCCTTAAAATTTGAATTCCATTACCACATAAGGCATGTTCCACGTTTTTAAAAAAAAAAAAAAGATCAAAGGGCACTGAATGCGTCTGGACTGAAATATTTGAATGGTTTGGCCAGATTTCCAAATTACATATGTTCTGCTTTGGCCAAGTTTGTCATCAAGTGCAATGATCCTACCATGCTACCTTGAGGTATAATAGACTTCTGAAAACTAGGTACAGAGATCTGTGTTCAACACAATGCTTCATTTATTTATTCCTTTCCTCTCCACTTTCACTATTTACAGTTTCCATTCCTCTGTTCTCACGTTTTGACATCTGTCAACATCTTTGTCTCATGGTACTTCATTTCCTTGTCTCTCTTTTCTGTACCTGTGGCTTCTAACTCTCCAGTTTGCTAATGATTTGTTACTATCAAATTGTTAGTTTCTTCTTTCTATCTCCTGCTGCCCCACCTGTTCTTGTCACATGCTAGACGCATCTTGAGAGCTGTTTGTCATCTTTAAATATACAGACCCTACATCCTTTCTCTTTTTAAGAAGGAGTAACATTACAAAATGGTTCAAATGGCTCTGAGCACTATGGGACCTAACTGCTGAGGTCATCAGTCCCCTAGAACTTAGAACTACTTAAACCTAACTAACCTAAGAACATCACACACATCCAGGCCCAAGGCAGGATTCGAACCTGCGACTGTAGCGGTCGCGCAGTTCCAGACAGTATCGCCTAGAACCGCTCGGCCACTCCGGCCGGCAATAACATTACAATTCGAAATGCTCATGTGCATAGTTTTTTATTTGACAGTTGATTCACTTTATGCTATTATTTTGTTGTAAATAATCCATTTCAGTAATAGTGCAACTGAAATACATGCAAACAAAACTATCAAAAATATACGTAGTTCTTACCTCATTATACAAAGAATCATTGATAAGGAAGGTTTGATGGAGGAAATCAAATACATTAAGCTCTATTGCAGAGTCAACAAGAATTTCATCCTCTTCTGAAAATGCTGCAAAGAAAATAAAATACTGAGACTGACTTTTCTGCATAAATTCTCAGGTGACAATGTAAAAAAATCCCCAACAATGATGACAGGAAACACCTCTGCAATTTCACAGCAATGATTTTAATCAACACAAACATACACAATAAGTAAGGAATGAATACGAAGAGGGAGGGGTATGGGGACTACAAGACTGGTGGCACCTGCCAAGGACTAAAAATCACATTTGTTGATAAAAGTAATGACAAATGACCATGTGTTCTGTATACTTACACTACAAATATCCTGCATTTATATTAAAACAAGTAAATACCAGAAAAGATAAATTTCTTACATGATCAAATGATACAGTTTTGCAATCTGGCCAATTTCAAGATTACAGACCAAACACACAAATTATATGACTGTTATAGTTAGTACATCTGCTACTCTTTATTTTATTATCACACTGTTAAGTAAAAATGCTCAAACAAGTGAAAAATGGAAGACCATTCAATTGCACTAACACAAATTGTAAGTACCAGAAATACATACGTAGAGTTAAAGAGAAATCTGTGTATGATATTGCAGAAAGCCAGTTCCTATATTTTGTTCATCAGAAGATAGTAATACCTCCTTAATCAACTTGTGGCTGCAATTCATAATCAAATATCATCTCTAAACAGCAGCAGACAATGTTGACAGGGGATGGGGTATGGGACAAAAGCTTGTAATGGGAGCTGGGAGAAGCCAGCATAATCTTACGTGCTGTACCTTCGGAAGAAAATCTATCAAAATCACAACAATATAAATATGAGAACTGTAGATCCTCATAATACTTAGTTGAGATGTCAATTCCATCAGATACAAATAGCATGAAAGAAATCAAAAATCTAGTTAACTATCATGTACATTTATGTATCACATAAGACAGTATTCTAAACACCCAGCCAGTGAATACCATGTAGGCAACAGAGTAATTACATGTTAATAGCATGATCACGAGACAGACAATCACATAATTTATCTTTATTATCAGTCTTGCAAGATAAACCATGTGCTCCGATGATTCTCTTACGCTGTATCACATTTTTTATCGAGCTGTGTAAATTTTAGTAGTAGACACTTTAATGAAGTGACCAAAGCAGCACACTAATAATACAGTACTGAAACCACGGTAGAATGAAGTTCATATCCTAATCACTAGCAGACAATAGTTAACATAAAATAAAAATTACATACATTTCGTCATTCTCACAGAACTCATAAGAGACATCAAATTCGGTGAAGCACATCTCCTACGCATTTCACGAAACATTAAAAAAATTGTGTAAATTTTGGTAAAATGTAAATGGTGGGTAATCAGTTTTTAAGCACAAGTTATACACTTCATAAACCTATTGCTAGCCACTTTTTGAGGATAAAATCCAGAATTACAATTGTTTCATTTTCTTCTGGTGTATTTTCTTCTACCTGATTTTCTAGTTGATAAATATATTTGAAAGTTTTAAACACACACACCTGGCTACCCAATGCCAGGGTCACAGTTCAGCAGGTGGACTGCGGCTGGGGGTTTTGTCAGGTGGAGTGTGCAGAGGGACAAAGAGGTGGGAAGCAGGTTAGGAATGGGTAGCTAGCGGCTCAGAGAGAGGCAGCAGGTGTGCACGGTAGGAAGGCAAGAGGGAGGGTAGCAAGTGCACGTGCTTGCAGGCATGTGACACACGGCAGAGCTGGAGAGCTGCGGCATACAAGGAAGATG
Organism: Schistocerca cancellata; assembly: GCF_023864275.1. Lineage (NCBI taxonomy): Eukaryota > Metazoa > Arthropoda > Insecta > Orthoptera > Acrididae > Schistocerca > Schistocerca cancellata. The sequence continues at coordinate 2,846,152 of NC_064630.1, read as the reverse complement.
ACTTGGAGGAGTGGATTGGGAAGGGGTGAGATGACAGAGGGAGGTGTCACTGTTGGGCAGAGGATTTGAGAACAGTGGGTTAGCGGAGGTCGAGGCCAGGAGGATTATGGTAAACAGAGGATGTTTTGCAATAGTAAATTCCAACCACGTAGCCCATAACAGCTGGTATTGGAGGGAAGGATAAAGATGGCAAAGCTTGTGAAGCACCAACTAAACTTGAACAATGGAAAATCCAGGATGGAATGTAACAATACCAGAGAAGGAAAGTTGCTACTCACCATATAGCGGAGATGCTGAGTTGCGATAGGCACAACAAAAAGATCCACACAATTACAGCTTTCGGCCATTAAGGCCTTTGTCAGCAGTACACACACACACACACACACACACACACACACACACACACACACACATACACACACAAAACTTGCACACACGTCTGCGGTCTCAGAGAGCTGAAACTCTTAGACTGCAGACGTTTGTGCAAGTTGCGTGTGTGTGTGTGTGTGTGTGTGTGTGTGTGTGTGTGTGTGTGTGTGTGTGTGTGTGTGTGGACATTTAATTGTGTTTGTATTGTAATTTTTTTTACAAAAGCACAGCTACCTACATATGAAGTGCTTCACTGCAGTTACCACTAGACACTAATGCATTGTTTAAGTTACTTGAAGTATCAACTACATTACATAAATTAATCTGCGTAAGACCATTAGCTGTTAAGCCAGTTTTTTCTTGTTTAGGGCTGCTTGGATGTTGGTCTATGCTACCATTTACTCTAAAAAAAAAGCATTCATAATACCTCTGAAATTTAGAATTTTGTTTAAGTCGCCTTTTCTGCAATAATTTTGCTTGTTTTGTCACTTTTTGCCTTTGAAATTTAGGTGCGACCCATTAAAATCTTATGTGAAAGTATAAATATCATGAAATATTGACAAAGAAAGAATCTGTTTACTAGTGACGTGCCAGACTTAGTGATAATATTGTAATGTAGGTCATCAGCGCCTAAGGTTACGTACAGATATATTGAGACCAGCTTATTGATATATTATACACATGAATGATTCATAAAAATACAAACTTCAAAAATATTAGAAGTTTATACTATCCACAATACATCAGTGGGACCAGATGACAATTCAAGACAAGTAAATCTGTGCCTCTAGGTCTGCCTTTTATTACACCAAGATGGATAGAATGTGATCATAGGAACCACTATAGATATAAGTCTACAAGCACACTTAAAATTCATTGCAACAATACTGCACACAGAAAAAAAAATATTCTTCTGTATGAAAAGTCATTAAGTTGATCTCTGTGTGTAATCTTGACACACTGATGACCTATGATAACGTTTGTAGTAGCCTCTACTTTTATTCGATGCATGTGTTGAAATTATTTTTACAAGGGTAATCCCAAAAGTAAGGTGTCTCTCTCTCTCTCTCTCTCTCTCTCTCTCTCTCTCTCTCTTTTTTTTTATATATATATAAGTACATGGACCTGTTTATTTCTACAGTGGTTTACATCAGTTTACAGCTTGAACATTTAGCTGTTTTTCGACATAATCACCATTTCTGTTGATGCATTTTTGTGGAAGCTGTGGCAGTTTTTGTATGGCCATGTCATACCAGCTCGCCGCCATGCTGCTCAGAAAGTTATGAACCTCTTTTTTCACCTTGTCATCGGAGCTGAATCACTGGGACCACAATTAACGCTGACAGGCACTGCAAGACTCTGAAAAAACTCAAACGGGCAATTCAGAACCAGAGGAGAGGAATGTTGAGCAAGGGCATACACATTCTCCATGACAACGCTCGCCCAGGGTGTACACATTCTCGATGACAACGCATGCCCACACATCGCACGGCAAACAGTTGCTTTCTTGCAACAGTTTCAGAGGAACGCAATCACCCATCAACCCTATAGTCCTGACTTGGTGCCCAGTGACTATCACTTGTTCCCTAGGTTAAAAAACATTTGGCCGGAAAGCAATTCAGCTCTGACGATGAGGTGAAAGAAGAGGTTCATAACTTTCTGAACAGCATGGTGGCGAGCTGGTATGACATGGCCATACAAAAACTGCCCCAGCTGCCACAAAAATGCATCGACAGAAATGATGATTATGTCGAAAAACAGCTAAATGTTCAAGCTGTAAACTGATGTAAACCACTGTAGAAATAAACAGGTCCATGTACTTATATTAAAAAAAAAGGAGACCTTACTTTTGGGATTATCCTCGTACCTGTATTTGCCAAACATTGCTACTTGGTTCAACACTTTTTTTCTTTGCCTAATTTGATTTGTGCTGTGTGCTTTGCTTAACGTAAAATACATTTATGTGGTTTTCAGAAGAATGTTTTCTCATTTTTCTGTGTGCAATATTGTTGCAATGAATTTTAAGTGCGCTCTTAGACTTATAACTTTATAGGTTCCTATTACCACTTCTTACAAATCTTGGTGTAACAAAAGGCAGACATACAGTCACAGATTTATTTGTCATAAATTATCATTTGGTCCCACTGATCTATCAGAATAATAAAAACTTAAAATATTTTTGAAATATGTGTTTTTATGAATCACTCATCTGTACAATATGTTAATAATCTGATCTCCGCATATCTGCATGTAACAGTAAGTCACTGATGACCTATGTTACAATACTTTCATTAAGTCTGGCACACCAGTAGTTAACATCTACTTTCTCTGTCAGTATTTCATGATATTTACACTTTTATATATGATTTTAATATCCTGCAGAGAATATAGGATGTGACCTTTGGTCACCAATTACTGGGTTGACAATACTTCACTTAAGTCTGGCATGCCAGAAGTAAATGAAATTGCACATAACTATCAAAAGGATTACAATGTTTGGAAGTAAGTGCATCTTTGACAATAACGTAACAGCTGTTTTAGTTGTAATGCTGCAGCACTTAAGAGTATGTTAAGATGGGATACCACTTATGGTTTTATGTATGTGACATAAAAGAATGTGAGGAGCACGATACGTACTACAGGACATAGCAAATGTAAGTAATGTTATTGCACTGTTAAATCTGGTTATGTTTATGTGAGTTATGGAATGCTTTATTTATAGGTGACGATCTGTGCAGACATGTGACGTTCTTCCATATCTGTTTATTTCATGTGTGTGATAATGGTTCTGGGCTGAAATAGCTAACAGCATGATTTTAATATAGCACAATACACCATTTCCCTTCAACTTATTTCACTGTATTTTTCCCAGTACATGTCAGTTTCATACTTTGTCTTTTTGCTCGAAACACAATACTGAAACCATAAGCATAGGAATGATAACATTAAGTTACTAAATTAAGTTATGTGAAACAATATCAATGGTGCCTTAAATTAAAACTCTTATTTAATTGTGCAATATTTCAATGGAATAACACTGTATATTTACGACAGTATAACAGGTACATAGCTATTGGTGCAACTAATGAAAAAGCAAGTGGTAATAATCCCAGAATTACTGGAAAACAAACCCCAAGTTCAGATCAATAATCGTTTCCATGAAGTATAAAATAAAAGTGGCAAATAGCTTTCATACAAGATTGAAGCTATGAAATGACAGAAGAAGCAGTTATCAAATTGTCACATACTACAGTTACAAGCATCAAGTGATTCAATGGACCTATCACTGGTCTGAAAAGCAAAGTTATGAGTCCATTCCTCTCTGACAACCAGGGCTAAATTAAACTGTGTGAATGGTTTTTAACAGTTGATGGCTCAGCTCACATCTATAGAGTGATTACACACCATTTGCATTATCCAGTATGCTATTCTGTTACTTTAAGAAAATTTTTAAACAAATTGCAAGCAAGATAAGAATGATGGAAAATAACTTTACCTGACACAGTGTGGTTATAATTTACAAAGTGAAATTGTTTACTCCATGTTTGTTTATGATGTTGTGGTGTGATGACAGACTACCCAGCTTTTCTGGTTACAAACAATTCAGTCTACAGTTAAAGTTACATTAATGTTGTAAATGGTGGCAGCCGCTGAGACATTCCATTGGCGGTCGATTCTATTACGGAATTTTGTCGATAATTCACATATTTCACAAGATATTATTTCAAACAAAACATATAGGGAAACAAAAATGAACACTTACTACAACAGTGCCCATCTTATGCACAGTAAGACTCTGATACATTCCTGGAGAACATGACAGTATGCGTTTGTATGAGAGAGAGAGAGAGAGAGAGAGAGAGAGAGAGAGAGAGAGAGAGAGAGAGAGGGAGAGGGAGAGAGGGAGGGGGGAAGGGGGGCAGGGGTGTTAGCTATCTTGCACACAGAAATACAAGCACCGCACACATATCAACAGCACAATTCTTCATTGCTCGCAGGGTATGTGAGGTCATTTTTATGTGGAAGTCTAAAGTGGGGGTATTTTGATGTATGGTTGCTTAAGATACCAGTGGAGATCTGGCCTGAACTACCACGTTAACGACGTTGCCAACCTCAGCTAAGAATTGTGCTCTAGCCATTACCAAATGATTTATGTGCTCCACTTTGCCTTGAGTTGTGCTTGCTGGTTGTTTCCTTTCCTTATTTTGAAATGAGCGCAGGCAGCAATCATGCTCCGTCACAGGGTTCGAATACAACTCTCATAAAACCAGATGGAATCAGTGACTTAGGCTGCCAGTCCTGTGAGAGGGAGGCGTGGTTTGAACCAGCTTTTTCAACTGTAGAAGATAGTTTTATGCTCTCACTTGTTTCAATGACTTCCATAACAGTAATAAGATTTTCCCTGTTTTTGAAAACATCTTTACTACTCGTGAATAACAATTCCATCTCCTGACACACGCACATGCGCACGCATGCACACAGGGCAAGCATTTTTTAATAATTCTATGCAATACTTTTGATCTCTGTGGAGAGTTAGAAAAGAAAGAAGAAATACCTGAAAGATGTGCAAAGAAGACACGGGCTTTGCGATTAACAGATGTTTTCGTAGACATAATAAGGTTGAACTCGTGCGCATAATAGTGGATGTAGTTGCATTTGGGTATTTGACTTTAATTTCTGGGCCCCATTCAGCTTGCCATTCAAAACACTGGCACCATCGTAACTCTGAGCTTTTAGTTTTGATCGGTCATCGCCAATTAATGGTTCAATTTCTTTCAGAATACAGCTATAGTATGAGCATTCTGACTTTCTGGGTCAACAAAGTTCCAAAATCTTTCAACAGGTTTTCCACCAACAACATAACACAAAACAATAACCAACTGAAATCCCCAAAACACATCTGTGGTTTCATCCGCGATTATTGCAACACAATCGTTACGTTTAATTTCTTTACGAACTTCATAATGGTACACTTCCAACATGCACTGCAGTAGTTCATTCTGAAAAGTCTTAGAAATGCCTTTGAACACTGATGCTTGATTGAGATGAACTTTAAGATCTTCATTCAGTTCTGCACTGAACTGAATTAGCTCACAAAAAACCCCTTATTTTTAGAGGCATCAGATTCATCATGGCCTCTGACAGCCAGTTCCAAAGCACCACAGAACCAAATACAGTTTACAATTCAGTTTAATAACAAAGATGATGTGACTTACCAAATGAAAGTGCTGGCAGGTCGACAGACACAAACGAACACAAACATACACACAAAATTCAAGCTTTCGCAACAACCTGTTGCCTCATCAGGAAAGAGGGAAGGAGAGGGAAAGACGAAAGGATGTGGGTTTTAAGGGAGAGGGTAAGGAGTCATTCCAGTCCCGGGAGCGGAAAGACTTACCTTAGGGGGAAAAAGGGACGGGTATACACTCGCGCGCGCGCACACACACAAACACACACACACACACACACACACACACACACACACACACACACACATCCTTCCACACATATACAGACACAAGCAGGCATATTTAAAGATATATATGGTCTTTAAATATGTCTGCTTGTGTCTGTGTATGTGTGGATGGATATGTGTGCGTGTGCGAGTGTATACCCATCCTTTTTTCCCCCTAAGTTAAGTCTTTCCACTCCTGGGACTGGAATGACTCCTTACCCTCTCCCTTAAAACCCACATCCTTTCGTCTTTCCCTCTCCTTCCCTCTTTCCTGATGAGGCAACAGTTTGTTGCGAAAGCTTGAATTTTGTGTCTATGTTTGTGTTCATTTGTGTGTCTGTCGACCTGCCAGCACTTTCATTTGGTAAGTCACATCATCTTTGTTTTTAGGTATGTATATATATATATATATATATATATATATATATATGAATGACCAGCAACAAACTGTCCATTCGCATGAATGGACACAGGCAGACAGTGTTTGTTGGTAATGAGGATCACCCTGTGGCTAAACATGCCTTGGTGCACGGCCAGCACATCTTGGCACAGTGTTACACCGTCCGGGTTATCTGGATACTTCCCACTAACACCAACCTGTCAGAACTCCGGAGATGGGAACTTGCCCTTCAGCATATCCTCTCTTCTCGCTATCCGCCAGGCCTCAATCTCCGCTAATTCCTAATTTCAATCTGCCGCCGCTCATACCTCACCTGTCTTTCAACATCATCTTTGCCTCTGTACTTCCGTCCCGACTGACATCTCTGCTCAAACTCTTTGCCTTTACAAATGTCTGCTTGTGTCTTGTATGTGTGGATGGATATGTGTGTGTGTGCGAGTGTATACCTGTCCTTTTTTCCCCCTAAGGTAAGTCTTTCCGCTCCCGGGATTGGAATGACTCCTTACCCTCTCCCTTAAAACCCATATCCTTTTGTCTTTCCTTCTCCTTCCCTCTTTCCTGACGAGGCAACCGTTGGTTGCGAAAGCTAGATTTTGTGTGTATGTTTGTGTTTGTTTGTGTGTCTATCGACCTGCCAGCGCTTTTGTTTGGTAAGTCTCATCATCTTTCTTTTTAAATATATTTTTCCCACGTGGAATGTTTCCCTCTATATAGGGAAACATTCCATGTGGGAAAAATATATCCAAAAAGAAAGATGATGAGACTTACCAAACAAAAGCGCTGGCATGTCGATAGACACACAAACAAACACACACACAGACACACAAAATTCAAGCTTTCGCATATCCATCCGCATATACACAGACACAAGCAGACATTTGTGGACATTTGTAAAATATATATTCTTTTCTATACGTTTGTTGTGGCTGTCAATTGTTTGTCTATACTGCAAATCTAATTTCTGCTGAATGTTAGTTTTGCTAGAAATGAAAGACTAAGCACATTATTCATGTGTCGCTTTGACATTTCACGTACTTTCACTTTAGACCATACAATCCCAGTACCAGTTATTCCAGTCTTACACCAAAGAACATCTCCCCCAAATGGCAAACATCCATTTGTTCTTTTGGTGAATTTCTGGGCTGAACTTACGGTATCTATTTTTTGTTTGCTGCTGCAGATTCAGATTCGGAAGTGGCCTACCTAGTGTTTTTTATCTGATTTTTTTTTTCACTGTGAGTCCTGTCGCTAAATGGCGTTTTAATCACTCATTTATTCTGGTCGTGTCTGCTATTTTCACAGGCGACTGAATTTTTCTTACAGATAACACTGTGCACACAGCTATATACGGTCAATTGCCTGACGTCACAATGCTACAACGTGTTCGTACAGAACATAGCGAGTATGAACAGAAATACTACACTGTTTTTTTTTTTTTAAAAACAGTTGCCCAACGCATGGCGAATATGTTAGTGTTTTTTTTTTTTTTTTTTTTTTTTTTTTTTTTTTTTTTTTTTTTTTTTTTTTTAAGCAATAGCCCTGCTGCTGTGAATTATACCAATTCTGAAATAATGCCTATTAGTTTCAAAACCTAAGGGCATAATTATAATCAAATTATATATAGCTATTTATGATGATATTTAAGTGTATTATTTCTGTATTTGATTTAATTAAGCATTAATTTTTGTTTAGGAATGCATTAGCATTAACTTGCAGAAAAATTGTTCAAAACTGGATTACAAGAAATTTGCGCCCCGACGTATTCTAACACGATCGCTAGATGGCAGACCGTGCTTCTATACGTTTTGCACTTTACTGCTCTCTGGCGGAAGGAACGTTAAGCTCCGAGTCAGACCAGCTGTGGCTCCATCCCCACCATAAGCAGCGTGTAGACACCGACAGCCGAGCCTTTCACACAGTGCTTACGATGGGTGAAGGTGCCAATCTCTGCAGTTGGCTCCGAACTTCAGAAAACTACCGCGAGATAGCGCGCAGCAAAACGCACCTCTTCAAATCAGAAAATACGTACTACGGAACAATGTTTTATGCGAAATTCACATAGATTTCTCTTTCTTTCTTTTTCATTCGAGTGATACCACGGCACAGCTGCACTACCTCAGAAGCCGCCCCTGGTTGTAAATATGGATCGACGTTCTGATCAGTCTCGGTACAATGGAAAATAGAAGTACAGCCATTCAGTGGTTTCCAATTCAAAGCCGGCGGTAAAAACTAGTCTGAATCCACAAACGAGTAGGAAACTTTTCCGAGTCCTGACTGTATGCGACACACCACAAATGTTTCACAAATTCAGAGAAAAACTCCATATTTCAGAATTAACAGGCCACCAAACCTACTGTGAAAATATTACTAAGTACCACAAGCACCCACATTAAAACTTTCAAAAACTGCTAGGGCACAGAAAAGAAAACTTCTGCTGCATACACACAGCAGAACTGCTGCCTTCCCAATAGAAACAGTTACTTCATGCACAGCACACTGCATCAATTACAGTGGCTCCGAGTGCCATCTGCTACAAACTGACAGCTCAAAAACACCACCTCTTTTTTCACAAAGTTCACTACTGTGTTAAGATTGACAGAACTGTCATATGCCACTTCTTGCCTTATGTTTATGACACTACATTGGTCTAAAAAGGATCAGTAACAGACCTGTTGACAGTCTAGAATATACCTAATAAAAAGGTTACTCTTCAGGAAAACATTACTGTTTCAAGTATTGAATCTCCCAATAAGTTTTTTGACAAGAATGACTTTTTTTTCCTTTTTTAACACAGTAGACAATTACTTACCAAACGGCTGTAGATTTTGAGGAGCTCTACGCAGAGTCGCAAGACTCAGAGAAACAGCAAACTGGGTCAAAGCCTGCAGTCCTGTGCACTGCCAAACCTGACCACCAGAAGGCGTGAGTTCCCGTACCAGCTCACGTAGAAAATCTGCTTCTGCCAAGAGTGGTAAATTCTTCACTATATCTGTTGAACGATATGAAAGCATTTAGTCCTGCCACACGTTAATTGTCCCAAGAAGATAACTAATTGTGTAACAATAAGGAACACAAGACTATGAGTTTACACCTAAGTAATAAATTCCTTACAGAAATGTGAGAACCAAGTACTGTATGAGAAACAAAATTCACTTGAGAAAACTGTAAAATTACAAAAAGACAGAATGGCTGACCAATATTTTTATGACAATGTGGCTTGCAGTCATACAACACGTGTGGTGCTATGCATGTGGAGAATAAACCACCATGAAACTTTAATTAGCTTTCTTACTAGTACAGTATACTGATTATTTGGGGTAATGTGGGGTAAAAGATGCAGGAAAACAAAAATCGTAAAACATAAATAATCAAGATTTTTATTAGTACACTAGTAACAGTGAGAGTGAATGCTTTTAATAGCAGTTAATTTATATTTTCATTGGTTTCCTCACTACATACCAGAAACAAAGTGACCACACACATTTTAGAAAATCAGGCCATTTTTTACATCCCCGTCTGTTGCTCAGCATAACTTTCTTTACTAATATCATTATCTATACTCTATCTACCATTGCCAAATGTCTCGTTAACAGAAATAAATAAAATCATCAGCAACAAGTTAGAATTATACATTACACCGTGATACGCTCTTGGATCCTTCTCTTTTGCCAGCAGCACCCTACTAATAGTGGTATTCGAGCACAACTCGCAGACTGGCTCAAAGTTTCAATTTGCCCCAGTTTCCAAACTCTAAACGAGCTCTCCCACTGAGCTCCTGGAATACCATTTCCAGATGAGAGGATGTAACACACAGTTTAACTAAATCACATCACCACTGAGATAACAGTTCTATTCTTGTTTTAATGATCACCTGTAAAAATCAAATTTTTGGGATGTTGTCCATAAAATGTAAAGATTCAAATTACTGTACATACACAAATCTAAGTCGCACATTTTTCCAGTTTTCAGGATTCAAAACACTGCCTGCTGTTGAGAATTGAGCACACAACTATTAGAAGTTCCGAAAACTGGTGCTAGGAGCTGCCACAACTATCTTTTGCAGTGCTACACATGCAAGCTTTGCCGGCGGAAAGATATATATTGGCGACAAACCTTTTAAGGAGGCGGGAGGGAGAGGGGGGCACAGGGAGGGGAGAAGACGAGTCTACTTTTTTTAGAATTTCGACTGTTGGATTTTAATACTTCATCCAAAGAAGTAAACAGAATTTCAGTATTGCTCTTCTTCAAATGTAGCAACCTTTCAAATATTTGCAGCAACAAAAATAAAATTCTGTACATAAATACCAACAATGCATAAGGCTTTAGGATTCTTGTAGGAGTTGGTAAGCTCTGGTTCATTCCGATTTCACACATTGTTTCGTAAAAATTTTGTGAAAGCTTGCATTAGTGAACCATAATGAAGCACTTTCGTTATAGGACCTAGATAGGGAAGTTATTTCTTTTGTGGAAAAAGTTCTAATTGTGCTTGCACGTCTGCAATACAGGATTTATAAGAGCAAGTCTCTCTGTGTCCATCTTCTTAGCGATGGTTGCGGGACTCTGATGTTCAATAGAGGATGTCAAATTAAACACCTTTCAGCCCTATTTTATTAGGTAACCAGTTTCAGCATTTTACTACGCCATCTTCAGGCCCCTGACTGACGTGTAGGAGTAATCGGCCTCGCTTGTGATCAAAACAGGGACCAGCAATACTGGTATTAGTAGATATTTGCTACAGTGATCACTTCAGCCATCACCTGAACAGTAGGCAGGTGATGGTTGAAATGGTCACTGAAACAAGCATCTACTAATAATAGTATTGCTGGCCCCTGTTTTGACCACAAGTGAGATAGATTATTCCTACATGTCGGTCAGGGGCCTAAAGATGGCGTACTAAAACACTGAAAATGGTTCCCCAATAAAATAAGGCTGAAAACTGACAGCTGAAAGGCATTTAATTTGACATCCTCTGATAACAGCAACGTCAGATGATGGCCGACTGCAAAGAGACAAAGTATTTCAATTTTCCTGTAGCAATCAAGTCATTAGTGGGCCACAAGGTGGCCGATATCATGCTCTTGAAGTAATTTTGAACGAGTTTGTTAAGGAACAGCGTCCGCAATTCCTGCCTGTGAACGCTGAAATTAAAAATTAAAAGCACATGAAACTGCTCAAGTGCAACTAAAAACAACTCCGCCTGAATGGGCCATGAAGGTCCAACGGTACCGACCGGCCGCCATGTCATCCTCAGCACACAGGCATCACTGGATGCGCATCTGGAGGGGCATGTGTCAGCACACCGCTCTCCCAGCCATATGTCAGTTTACGAGACCCACTACTTCTCAACCACATAGTTCCTCAATTTGCCTCACAAGGACTGAGTGCACCCCACTTGCCAACAGCACTCGGATGGTCACTCACCCAAGTGCTAGCCCAGTCTGAGAGCGCTTCACTTCGGTGATCTGACGGGAAGCAGCGTTACCACTGCAGCAAGACCGTAGGGCTCTAGCTACAGCTCGATTGATCATTTTATGAAATGCTGGGGTCCTTCACTTCGGAGGTGAATTTCAATTGCGCAGAAGCTGCCAAAAAATTATGGAGAAAAACTTGTGGAATTTCAGCACTTCATAATCAGGTGGAGAATTGAAAACCACTGCCCATTGCGGAATGCTGACCCATATGTTCTGACATGCTGCCAAATTATACAGTTAACGCCAAAGAAAAGAAATAAGTATTCTTACACCAGCAGATGAAAAACACAATGTATGTCCCATTATGCTAGCTCACACAGCACATGAACGTAATTTACCCCCATTCATACTTTTCAGGCGGAAGACTTTACTGAAATCAGGAGTGTTTCCCAAAACTGAAATTGTACTAGCAAATGAAAATGGCTGGTTTTCAGAGGACATTGTGCTGAAACGTATTAGGCTTGTACAGGATTGTCATCCTGGTGCAATGATTGGTTTGTACTGTCTGCTGGTGTTACATGCGCACATAGGCCTTACAACACTTACAGTAAAGCAAAATTGGCAGTAATTTCACATAGGATGACATCAATTCTCGAACTATTTGACGTCTGTTTGAATAAACCATGCTTAAATGCATGTATGCAGATTGGCTTTCAAAAAATGACAGGCAACTGACACCAACAGGACGTATAAAATGAGCAAGTTTGTCACAAATGTGCCAATGGATTGATGATCCATGGTAGTATGTTCCAAATCAGACTGTGCAACAGGCATTTAAAAAATGTTTGATATTGAATGAACTAGATAAGTGTGATGACCGTGGGTGGCTAAGGCTGTATGGAAGGGACTTTTTGATATGGAATGGATGGCAGCTGTCAAAATGAAGATATTGCTGGTGATTGGTGTGTTTGATGTGTACGGAGATACTGAGGCAGCTATCCTTGAGGTGGATACCAACCATTAGGGAAAGTGGCTTGTTGGGTTGAGGAGGACCAGATGAAGCAAATGAGAGAGAAAGTTGTTGAATTTCAGGAGGAATGTGTCCCAACCTTCAATCCATATCACAAAGGTGTCATCAATGAATTAAAACCTGGTGAGGTGCTGGGGGTTCTGGGTGGTTAGGAAGGATTCCTCTACATGGCCCATGAATAGGGTGGTGTAGGTTGATGCCATGCAGGTGCCCATTCCTGTACCAGAGATCTATTTGTAGGTGACACCTTCAAAAGAGAAGTAATTCTGGGTGAGAATATCGTTAGTAATGGTGACCAGGAAGTATGTTGTAGGTTTGGAGTCATATTCAATAGTGGCAAAACTATGGGCATTGAGGATGTTAGTCTAGAGGAAGGTTGCGTCAATACTGACCATGTGGTAAACAAACAGAAACTGTGAAGAGTTGGCAGAGGAAATGTTTCGTGTCTTTTATATAGGAGGTCAGGTCCACGAGAGCAGAGATTCTCTCTGTGGGGGCACAGTGACCAGATACAATGGGACATCCTGGATTGCTGGGTTTATGGACTTCATGAAGCACGAAGAAGTAGTGCGGGGAATGGTGCAACTGTGGAGACAGACAGACGTAGGAGAGAGGTTCTTTGATATTAGGATTTGAGGAATGACAGGAGATGCTGTTTGGGTTGTGGCAGGATTTGTAGGTGCAAGGACCTGACAGCTAGTGTAGTCTCCTCCGCCAGGAAATACCTGCAGATCAATACCACAGCAGTGTAGCATTTGTTGGAACATAGGATTATGAGGTCCTGATTAGGTTTTAGGTGGTGGACTGTGGTTCTTTCTGGGGGTGTAGGGTTAGTCCTCACATTGAGAGATTTGGGGGATAATGGTTAGACAAAGTTTGAGGTTAAGAAATTTTGGAATATTATCAGGGGCTGATTTTGGGAGCAGTGGTGTGTAGATCAAGACTGAATGGAGTCGTGGACTTAGGCAAGGTTCAATATTGATTTTGGGTTGTGTGTGGTAGGGTTTGTGGCGAAAAAGTGTTTCCAGTAGAAAAGGTCTTTAACAAGTCCAGTAGGGTTCCATTTTGGAGTGAGCAGACTACAAGGTCTTTGGAAATAGCTGATGCTTCTGTGGGAGAGAGACTTTCGGAAGACAGATTTATGACTACGTTCTGGTCTGTTTAGGTTCTGGATTCCATATGGTGGTGGGAGTGAGTTTCTGAGGGTAAGGTATATGCAGTAGGTCTGCAAGACAGGGCTTTTCGGCTATGAGAGGATGTGGGGGATTTTTGGAGGCTCTTGGAGAGGGAGAGGATAGCGGTAATGCAAGATGGAAGTAGGGAGTGACTAGGTTCGAGAGGTTATTGAGGTGGCAATGTGCATGCTACTCTAGTTTCTAGGGCAGGGGGGCACGGGGGGGTGGGGGGGGGGGGGGGGGGGGGGGAAGAAGAGTTTCAATGCGAAGGATTGGATGCAGGAATTTGGAATTGAAGAGAAGGAGAATTTTAGGAATGAAGAAGAGATACAAGGGGGCTGGGGCCTGATTTACATGGTTTTGGAGAACTAGGTTGGTGAGGGCTGTAGACTAGCAGAATTTGAACAGATATGATGTCACTTTGGAAGGAGGGGTTGCAACCGCAGATGGTTCAGGCCATTTTTTTTTTAAGGTCATGTGTGTCCCTGAGCAAGGCAATTATGCAGGAACAGTATGTGAGACTGGGTTCTGCAATGGCTTGGATGGAAGGATCAAGGATCCATAGTAGGCAACAAAAAGTCCCCTCAAATGACATTACCATCAAATTATCCATCTCTGGTTGCAACCCCTCCTTCCAAAACGATCTCTTGTCTGTTCAAATTCCAGCTGTCCACAGCCCTCACAAACACAGTTCATCAAAACCATGTAAATCAGGCATAAACCACCTTGCAATCTCTCTTCTCCAATCCTAAATTCCTCCTGCACTTCAGTCCCTGATTCTCGCATCCTATCTCTCACACTGAAACTCTTGTCCTCCCAGAATTACAGCAGTGTGCACAATGCCACCTCAAAAAGCACTCCAACCTTTTCACCCCAGAGAAGTAGTAGTATGAGGGATAGAGGATTCAGCAGCTGAGAGACTAATGTCCACAAGGTGCTCGACCTGATCATCACAGCTGGAAAACGGCCATACGTCAAAGACTGCCAAGGAGGAATAGAGCCTCCAGTGTGAAAGAGAGAATTTCCAATGAACGGGCTGCTGTGGCGGATTATGACTGTACAGGCGAGTCACACAAGGGAAATGGTCACTCGAGTATCAGAAAGAGCACACCACTTGAGACGTAAAGCGAGCTGGGCAGAGCAGATCGAGAGGTCTAAGTGGGAATAAGTGTGCATGGGATCAGAGAGAAACGTGGCTTTGCCGGTGTTAAGGCACACAAGATTAAGATGATTAAGAAGAGCCGCCAAAAGAGAACCTCTTGGGCAGGCGACAGGTGAGCCCCAAAGAGGATGATGGGCATTGGTATCACCGAGGAGCAAAAAGGGTGGAGGAATCTGAGCAACAAGCTGCATTAGGTCCGCCCTAGTGACAGCACAAGACAAAGGGATATAAATGGTGCAGAGGGAAAAGGTAAATTCAGGAAGGAAAACACGGGCAGCAACTGCTTGCAGGTGGGTGTGCAAGGGGATAGAACGAGAACAAACTTCATCTCGGAGAAGCAGCATGACCCCACCGTGAGCAGAAATCCCCGCCGTAAGGGGAAGGTCCATCCGTAGCGAAGTAAAACGGGAAAGAGCAAAATGGTATCGAGGACGTAGCTTGGTTTCTTGGAGACAGAGTACAAGTGGACACTGTGACCACAGGAGCAGCTGGAGGTCCGCCCTGTTAGACCGAATGCCACGGATATTCCATCGTGAAAGGGCCATAAAATTTAGGAACACCAGAGAATGAAGAAGAAACACTCACCTCGACAGCCGCTTAGGGTGAGCTGTCGAGAGAGGACGGCCACTGGAATCCACAGGTGGAGGATTTTCATTCATCAACTCAGCGGGATCAATGGAGCTTCCCCGGTGTCAGTCAGTTGAAAAGGACCGACGAGTCGGAGAGGGGGAAGACTGTTTGCCTTCGGATGATTGTTTCGACTTTTAGTGATTTGCAGAAGTGCCAAATGGCTGCGAACTTGAGGTATGCAAGAAATCTTCCTGGGAATAATCCTTTTTGAACTGACGGTTTGCTGGCTGGGTTGCAACCGTCTTCGCCAGTGAGGGCTAAGAGCAGATAGCAGAATCTACAGCCCGGGAAGCGGGAGACGGAGTGTCAGCTTTAAGGCAAGGTGACTTTGCCACCATCAAAATGAACTGTAAGTCACAATTTTGCTTAACCATGTTTCTTGTGGGACAGGGAGAGGCTAACACGGTGCTGTAGCTTCCAGACGAAGGGACATTCAGTTTACGGCTCACCAACAGTTTCCGGGCAACAGGAAAAGGTACCTTTTTTTCACCCTCATCTCCTGAACAGCCCGCTCATCCTGATAGACGGGACAAGAACAAAAAGAAGCAACATGTTCTCCATTACGCAGCCGGGAGGTGGGGTGGGGGGGTGGGGGGGGGTGGACAGGTGCCCTCGTGTACATCCCTGCTACAAGTGACACATTTGGCTGCGTTTTTACATGATGTGCTGGTATGACTGAACTGGTGGCATTTATAACACCTCAATAGATTGGGACTGTAAGGGCGCACAGAGATGACTTCATAGCCTGCCTTTATCTTGGTAGGAAGCGTAAACTGATTGAAAGTCAGGAACAGCATGCGAGTGGGCACCAAATCAACAGCTTCCTTCTTCGTAACTCTATGCACATCAGAAACGCCCTGATCCGATACATAATTAGTTATTTCGTCCTCCATCAAACCATCCAAGAGCAGTGCAGGGGAGCAAGAGCGGTGCAGGGAGAGAGCAGTGCAGGAAGAGAGCAGTACAAGAGAGAATATTCCTACAAGCAAAGCAATGCAGATGAGTTTCAAGAGCCCATGGCAGCATGAGACATCTCCCCAAGAAAGAGGAAAAGGACAGAAGAGGAGACAAGCAGCACAGAAAGAGAAGCGGTGCTGCGAGAACTGGGGCCCCGTGGTCGCCAAGCATGTACTCACCAATGAGCGGTAGGCCCCTGGGGGGAGAGACTAGTCTTAGCAATGTTAATTGAGCAGTTCCCTCCAGTAACTGTATAGTTTTCACTCTTAGCATTTCCCATCGATTGAAACTCAACCAGCTGACATTATTACCTACATTAAAACTTACATTTTATCATCATTTACACTGCAAAGAATGATTATGGTATTTACACTGCACAAATGGCAGAATTAAGAGAAATCAGGGAAAACTGAACTTAACATACGGGTTACTGCACGTGAAGTGTCCTAGACCTCCCAGCTCGACCATCTTCAATTTTGATGAAATTTGTACATGATGTACCTGAGGGCCCTACATGAATTTAAGCAAAGTTTCAGGCTCACCTGTAACTTGGTTGAGGTGCTAGAGCCAATTTCGTGAAGACCACTTTCACAAAGACCAAAAAGTCGTGAAGAAATTGTCAAGTTTGGCATTCCACTGTTCCTAATGTAAAAGAGCTAGACTTGATTCTGGGTATAGTGGTACAACTATGTGTGCTCTACATACAAATGTTGCAAGTAGAGTTCAGAAAGCAATGCATTTGGCTTAATCTCAGTTCAAAGTGGGCAACAAATCATGTCGCGAGAAATTTGCCCCATAGTTTAACGAGGCATAAGTAGTGGAGAAAGTGCGCTATGGACCTGGTCTTTTGCCAAATTACTGTCTGCCTGGGTGTTTAGTGTATCACAAATTTTGGTCTGGCTTGTGTGTTTAATTACTGTGCTACCATCCTGTAAATTTGCTAAAAAACATGAATATATCAAAATATACCCATGTTCAAAGTCATGTAGCTCAAAATGGACACCTACCACATTACATTCATTAACACCATTCAACAGAGCACATTTCATTCTATTAGAAAATCTTATTTTCATTTTGGTGCCTCTCTGGGTGAAGTGCAAAAATGTCGCCTAAAATTTGGAATTTTGTTGATTGTGTCTTCATTGTTTAAATATTCATTTTGCTGTTTATTCGGTGATTTCAAACCTGTTTGTGACAGGTTCATTGCTAAATTTAACTATTTAACTGTAGTAGAGACTGCTACATAATTTTTGGGTAGCTGAATGCTTATTAATTTTATTTCTTTTCTTTATTTAGGACTCAACAGTTTGATTTTAGTGTCTGAAGTATATCAAGTTGTTGCTAAAATGGAAGAAGCAACTCAAGTTATTGTATACAGTTTTGGAAATACTGATTCCCCATGTCATTTAACGACATACAGTGCCTTAAAAAGACTTAAAGCTGTAAAGCAACTTTCTTTAGTCATCATCATCATCATCATCATCATCTAAGACTGATTATGCCTTTCAGCGTTCAGTCTGGAGCATAGCCCCCTTATAAAACTCCTCCATGACGCCCTATTCAGTGCTAACATTGGTGCCTCTTCTGATGTTAAACCTATTACTTCAAAATCATTCTTACCCGAATCCAGCTACCTTCTCCTTGGTCTGCCCCGACTCATCCTACCCTCTACTGCTGAACCCATGAGTCTCTTGGGTACCGTATTTACTCGAATCTAAGCCGCACTTTTTTTCCGGTTTTTGTAATCCAAAAAACCGCCTGCGGCTTAGAATCGAGTGCAAAGCAAGCGGAAGTTCTGAAAAATGTTGATAGGTGCCGCCACAACTAACTTCTGCCGTCGAATATATGTAGCGCTACACAGGCATCCTTTGTAGTAGGCACAAAGATAAATACTGGCGCCAAAACCTCTGCGTCAGTAAATAAAATTAAAAAAAAAATTGGAAGACGAGCTTTTTTCTCCGCCCGAGTTTCGACCACTGCTTTTCCATACATAATCCAACGAAGTAAATACAAATTCCGTATTGTTCATCTTCGAATTTCAATGTACTACGAAAATCCGACTGGTAATACTGGGATTTTTGTCAATATGGCCAACTCTACGTTCTGAATTTTTTCCTACCTGTGAGAAGAGATGGTTGCTAATAGGAACCTGATGAAATGTGAATCACGTGCAGTATTCTCTTCACCATAAGAATAATACGAATATAAACATTTTGCCATGTATTCTTTCGTGTTTGCTTCTATCTCATTTATATCCTGTCTGCCAAATAAACTACGAAACTAGAGTGAGACAACAGCAAACGCGGAAGAATATACGTATCGTGTCATGTTTATATTCGTATTACTCTTAGGCCTAATAGTGATACAGTCAGAAATGAAGCACGGCAACTGACTAGATTTTTAAATCTAAGATGACTAATTTCTGTGCAGAATTTGATGTACTAAAGAAGCGGCCGCAATGATTTTCAAACGGAGAAAAATTTTCGCCAAACTCTCGTTCAGAACATGTTCTATCATACGCAGTCTATTATTTGGTTCTTGTTGATCATTATCAAAGAAAGCAGCAGTCTAAGTAACAACAAATAGCAGTCTCTTGCCATTGTTTCGCTAATGAGACGATTCCTCTCCTTTTTAAATTGTAGGCGGCGGTAGCGCGCACAAAAGCAAGCCATGCCGCGAGCAGCGACAAGCCATAAACACGCACTATCAGAATGCGACAAACGATGCATGACACAGTATAGTAATGCATTTTCAGCTTCGAGTGACTGACGTAAACACCTATAACATAGAAAACGACACTTATCAGATCAAAGCAAAATAAGCAATCGATTCAAACCACACGAAGCACGTGAAAAAGGAAGGGTATCCGTATAAATACGGACGGAGCGCCTGACGCATAGCAATGGCTACCTGGTAAAGCTTAACTGCTAAGCTTTCGACTTGAACCAAATTACTGTAGCTGTCTCGTCATTCATTCGACCTAAATTGTGTCTCATATTACAATGGACCAACTTTGTTTCGATTTGGAGGTGCGGCCTAAAACTTTTCTCTCCCCTTGAATTTCGAGTCTCAAATTTCAGGTGCGGCTTAGATTTGGGAATTTTTTTTCCCTTTATTTCGAATCTCATTTTTCAGGTGCGGCTTAGATTCGAGTGCGGCTTAGATTCGAGTAAATACGGTAACCTTGCTTCTCCCATGCGTGTAACATGACCCCACCATCTAAGCCTGTTCGCCCTGACTGCTACATCTATAGAGTTCATTCCCAGTTTTTCTTTTATTTCCTCTTTGTGGACACCCTCCTGCCATTGTTCCCATCTACTAGTACCTGCAATCATCCTAGCTACTGTCATATCCGTAACCTCAACCTTGTTGCTAAGGTAACCTGAATCCACCCAGCTTTCGCTCCCATACAACAAAGTTGGTCGAAAGAATGTACGATGCACAGATAACTTAGTCTTGGTACTGACTTCCTTCTTGCAGAAGAGAGTAGATCGTAGCTGAGCGCTCACTGCATTAGCTTTGCTACTCTTTAGAAGAACACAAATTACTTACTAGACAGAGTGGTTTACATTCTACTGAAAATACTCAACTATGCTTCCATCATGAAGTTTAACTCCTAAAAAAGATTTGAATTTTTGCAAACATCATGCTGCAACACATTTGGCAAGAAAAATCACACTGCACGAAAAAGCTTGCGCTAAAACAACATAGAAACAGCTGACCTACTAAAAATGATAACCATGTCTGATATTAAACCAGGCCAAAAAATGTGCCCTTCCTGTAGAAAAGAATTTGATACACTGAAATATTCACAAATGGACATTACATATCAGTCAGATGAAGATGATGAGATTAATGCTGGTCACAATTTGAATACAAGCTTAACATCTATTGGAATATCACCATTAAAATTTCAATGAATTGGTGCAAGGGATACAAAAGGATATGCAAAGTGCAAAATACATCTAGTTGAAGGTGCAATTATTAAGAAAATTGCAGAAGTGGGAGGACTTGATCCCAGTGAATTGGAGCAACCATCCACAAGCAAGCAATGCTTGACTTGTTCAGATTACATTGAGCTGATCCAAGAATTGAAAGAAAAATTACACATATCAAATAATAACGAGAATATTAAAATTTTAACCTTAGTTTCCCAAAGCTGATCTATCAAAAAGACTATGGAAGAATTTTGTGTTTCAGGAAGAATGGCAAGGAAGGCTACAAAGTTAAAAGCTGAACAGGGAATATTGGCACAGCCCAAAGGTAAATGTCGGAAAAAGCTTTCTGAGGATGTGAAGGCAAGAGTCATAGAACATTTTTATGGTTGAGTTTAGTCGGATATGTCCAGGAAAAAAGGACTGTATTACTGTTTGGATAGATGGAGAAAAGGTTAAAAAACAGAAATACTTATTACTGAGCAACTTAAAAGAAATGTTTGTTGTGTTCCGCAGTAAAAATGGACCGGAAATTGGATTTTACAAATTTTGTGAATTAAGACCAAAGTGGTGTGTGACTGTAGGCACAGCTGGCTCACACATTCAGTTTGTGTCTGCACAATACATCAAAATGTGAAACTAATGTTGGCACATAGCCCAATAAAAGAAGATTACAAAATTTTTCTTATCAAAATTGTCTGTAACTTGGAAACAAAGGATTGCATGCTCCATCGCTGTGAACTATGTCCAGGAACAGAAGCTCGAAATGAATATTTGGAAAGCACTTTTTGCAGATATTAATCCTGAGGATACAACAGTTCAAAACAGTGTTATCTTAACTGATAATTTTAACATAAACATAACAAACAAATCCAGTGAACCAACAGAATGTACTAATCTGAGTCAAGCTTAACTTCACAGAGTGCACAAGAGAGAGTAAACATACAGCCATCCATACAGATTGATGATGATGAGTCCCATACTTCATTACAGAGCGTAGGGGAGCGACACGGGAGACCCACGCCGCCTTACTAGGCAAGGTCCTAGCGGAGGTGGTTTGCCATTGCCTTCCTCCAACCGTAATGGGGATGAATGATGATGATGATGATGATGATGATGATGATGATGATGACAACAACAACACATAGTCATCTCAAGGCGGGAAAAATCCCTGACCCCGCCGGGAATTGAATCCGGGACCCCACGCTCGGGAAGTGAGAACGCTACCGCGAGACCACGAGCTGCAGACCCATACAGATTATTGTGACAAATTATTCATTTGATGATACAAAGATATACCACATTGATATAGGTATTTCTGATCATTCTGCACTGCTTTTGGAGCTACAAAAATAAATGAATCTGCCATTAGAAAATGTGCATGAAACAGTGATTCAGTATGGAAAATGTAAACTTGCTTTATTTTAGACTTGAAGTTGTAAACTGGCCAGTGGCTCATTGTACTTCAAGCTCTAAAAATTATGAGATTTTGCTGTGGGGCACCAGCAGTCAAATGTCTGCCAGCTGCACAATTCAAACACCTGTGACTCCACTCGAACCACGGCAAGACCAAAAACTCTGCGACTAGACTATCAGACTACTACATCAGTGGCCATGCTAAAATCTCAATCGCCGCAATCTTGATCATGTGTTTTCCAGTTACTGAACTACTGTAAGACTCTTGTTTACCACAGTGTTCTAGAACAGCTCCCCTTGCCACAGTAAATTTTATGAAGAAGTATTTAATTTCTAAGATGTTAATTGATTAGTTCTGGAAGGCACTTCAAGAAGCAATTTTTGTCTAGTTGTTCATATTTCGCTAAAGGCTCAGAACTGTGCACATTCAACATAAGGGTGTCAAACAGATTCTGTATAACAATTATGTTGGCCATAATAGACCTCTTGAAAGTTTTTTTTCCGTGTTTTTAATGAAATATTTCCCCCTACAGTCCACCACCAAAAATAACAAGCAAATTGAAAAGCATAAATGCAGGTATAAAATCGTCAAGTGCCAGAAAAGACAGTTACACAATGAAGCGAAAAGGAATTTTTAAAAAATCAGATTTTATAAACTATACAAAAAATTTAAAACTGTGTTTACAAGGGTGATAAAGACAATAAAAGAAATAGCACACAAAAATTCATTTTGAACCATACAAATAAATCAAAGGCAGCATGGTCAGTCATAAAATCCAAATTTGTTGTCATAGCCAGCAGTCCACAGATCTCCAAAATCAAGATAGGTGACAAATTCATTGTAAATCCTTAAAAAATTACAGAATATTTCATTGAGTTTGACATAACATAAAATTTTGGTAAAATTTCACCATAAACAAAGAACAGAGGATGTTGGCAGAGAACATCATCATAATACAATTTTGTTATATATACATACAATAAAGTCTAACACTTAATTACCCCTTACTCAAATGATCATTTCATCCTCTATGAATTCTGCTATTGAATAGCAGCATTTCCCTCACAGAATGTACTGTAGCCTCGATTTTACAATTTCTGGCTTCATATTAAATATGTTTTTCCCTATTAACTTCTTGTATATTGTCATCCCAATATAGAGTCCGTGCATATAATTTCAACTGGTGTATGGGTAGCACAAAATTATTTTTATTTCTTATGTTATATGTATGGTTAAAATTATTCTCGTCAAATAATTTTTGTAGCTGTGTAGGAAGTTTATAATTTCATGAATGTATATGCAACAGTTAGGATTTGCAGTTTTCTAAATGGGTGACAAGACTATTTTCTGTGCATTACACATGTACTGGACAATTTTCTTTTGCAGTTTCAGGGTTCGAGATACGCTACTAGAACTTCCCCAGAAAATTATCCAATATCTAATGACAGATTCAAAATAACTATTATAAGCAATTTTTTGTGTACTCACGTCAGTGGAATTTGCTAGTATTTACATTGCAAATGCAAAACTGTTTACTTTATTTGACAGGGAGTCAATATGTGTATTCCAGCTTAAGTTCTTGTCCACATTTATTTCTAAATGTAACTGAATTTTACGAAAATGATTTTCTTCTAAATATAACATCCCAATCACCATATAGCAGAGATGCTGAGTCGCAGATAGGCACAACAAAAAGACACTCACAATTATAGCTGTTAGCTGTTAAGGCCTTCGTCAACTACACACACACACACACACACACACACACACACACACACACACACGTGTGGGGAGGTGGGGGGCGTGCGCGCATTGTTGCCTTCCTTCTCTAATATTGTTACAGTCCAGCCTGGATTTTCCATTTTAACATCCCACTCACTTTTATTTGCAGACAACTCGTCTGATACTCATTGAAAATGAGACAACAGAACAAATTCCCCAAGGATCACTGCTATCCTAAATAGTTGAGAACATTGGTTTGAAGTAAATGGATTACAATTAAACATTAAAAAACCAAAAAACCATTTAGCACAGTTAAAAAGCAGACAATCTGTTGTATCCACGGACCCAACCAACCAACCAACCAACCAACCAACCAACTCGCGCATGCGCACCCTGACCATGACATCGCTGGCAACAGTTCCTGTTGCAGCCATCGGCATCTCAGATCGTTACCGCCGATGGCAGAGGTTGCGCCATGGCTGAGCTCGGGTCCGCAGCGCCCTCTGTCTTTTGCATATAAGGAGCAGCGCTGGCCCCAAGTCGGACAGTCGATTGTCTATTGCTAGCCTTTCATGGAGTTTATAGCGGAGCCATTGCAGTGTGATATTTGCTATTGTATTCGACTAGGCTCAGTACATGGATTACTCTTGGATATTACTTGTACTTGTATTGCTGGTGCACATTTCGTCAGAAATAAAGATAAGTTATCTCTTCATTCTAGCTGGCGCAATTCTTGTCATTAATTATTTTTTTGGCCAACAGACATAATTGCATCCTGGTCACTACCCACACTTTATACAATTTGTGGTGACTGCCCCGAAAGTACCGCCGAGGACCTTGGGTTTGGGAGCTGTCACAAAACAATCAAAATCATCTGAGCCAATAAAAATTAGGAACATATGGAAGCAGGTTCTGCCAAATTCCTGGGATATTTAAAGGAAAAAATTGTTCTGATGTTCTCATGTAAGCTATTAGGCAAACAAGCCACACAGTCTTGCATTTGCAATGACAAGATTGTCCTTTACACGACACGGACACTTGGAAAGTTGTTTACCACAGCTAGTTTAAATCTATTGTAAGATATGGAAAGTTTTTTGGGGGAATGCTAGCAGTGTAAATACGATATTATCACTCCACAGAACTACTACTGGAAACGTGCGTGTAATATTAAGCCTTGAGATTTATAGAGACCTTTATTCAGGGACCTAAAAATTTTAATTAATCCATGTATTTACGTTTATGAACTGTTTATCTTTCTCCATACCAATCCAGAATTATTTATATGGAACAGTTTTCAACATATATACGACGCATAAACCAAAGATAATTTCATGTTACTATCTTATAGATCATACCTCCACTCCCAGACCCCTCAACACACGGCTATTAATACTTTGTAGTAAAATAAAAGTGAAAAACTTTCAGTTTTTGGGACTAGGTATATTGAAGACAAAATTACACATCATCTTAGCACAGAAATGTTATTTACTCACGAAATTTTTAAATGAGGATTATTTCTTTGTAGATTAAAGAAATACAGCTGTAATGATTTTTGTAAATTAAGATTAATTTTAGTCTCTTTTGACTCACTGTATGAGTATCAGGTACAGTATTTATACTGATGAGTCTCCTGTAATTTAAATCAATTATTTATGTACGTACATAATGAGAGAATAAAATTGTGATTCTGACTGGTGGCGGAGTTAGCTCAGAATAGGGCAATGACAGGGTAGGTACTCAACACTACCTTTCCATGGAACCATGGAAGTATTTGACTGAAGTGATTTAGACAACAAAAGAAAACCTAAATCTGGATGGGAGTGTGAACTGTCACCCTCCTGAGTCCATGACATTCTCATCAACACACCACATCACTCATTATCGAACCCACTCATGCCAGGCACAATTCACTTCTGTCACAAAATTGTAGTTCCAACACTGAAAGTTTCATACAGCTAAGAAATGTATGCCCCATTATTTGCATATTGCTTCATTTTCATTTTAATGTGCTGTTTTTTAAGATAGACATTACTTGTAGTACTTTGCACACTAACTATGGATACAGACCTTTAAATATGTTAGGAGTTTCTTCACAAAACTCTAATACAAACTTCCCATTTTAGGCTTCCACATTCCACTTCAAAAATACACTCTCAATCTCATTAATTATCTCACTCTTTCTGATCACTTACATTCATATCTGAAAGAACGGACACTTAACAAGCCACAGCTGAAAGAAATATTTTCAAAATTAATTCGATGATTGCGAATTCCTTGATGTCAGCTGTATTAGGTATAGATGTACTGCCCTACAGTGACATACGAAAATTTGTGCCAGACTGGGACTTGAGCCCATATTTCCTGCTTATTGCCAGTGGTCACATTAACCACTTCGTCTATCCATACACACTCCCAGATCGATCCAGACTTCCATGTCTCACTGTCTATATCCTTGTATCATAGTCCATATGGAAGTTAGCATGCACGGATAGCCGAAGTGGTCAAGGTTCCCACTTTCTGGTTACATTTATGGGCAAAATAGTAAAGCATTGTTACAGAACATACACTGCACCACACAGGTTAGATAACATACCCTCACCATCTTCACGTTTCTGAATAATGCTAAGATCCACAGCATATAGTAAGGCCATTTCTAAAGCTAAGGTAACACTGTCAATTCCTCCTGCCGGATCATCTTCAATCTTCAAATTTTTAAGCACACCCATTAAACTGCAAATGAATAAATATTTTCCAAGATTAATGACAGTTTTGGACTTGATAACTGAGTAAGAATACATTTGTCAATTAGGCTACTACAGAGCTGTGTGTGTGTTAAAGAGACAAGTGTATAATATGAATTCACTTTAAAACAACAACAGTTATGAAACATCGCAATTTTGATGAGTTAGCAAATAGCAAAAGGGAAACAGGATCTATTTTGCAAACTTACACACACTTAAGAACTTTATACTTATGAGAACAACAACATAGTTAAAAGTTATAAAATTATGAGACAAAAATGTGCCCAGCACTTAATTCAAAGTATAAACATCTTAGTACCACCAACAAACAAATAAAAATGCCTTTTCATTACTGTCGGCAATGCTGTCCCATTATTTTACAGTTTTCTCATGTGAATTATCCTTTTGATGCAGTACAGTATACTATTCCCTTGTGTGTCACAAGTGTGGACAATGAAAGAAGCAGATGGAAAAAACCTAAGAGTTTTAACTTCTGTTGTCCTATTTTCTAAGTTGTGTGTGATATGTTGAAGTTATGTCTATGAGTAACTGAATAAAGCCAATTTCATCATGCCACACGTTTTTGAAAGGCATCGCCAGTGGCAAGGTTTGTGGATGCTGCTCAACATATGTGCTTGCTTTGTTGGTTTTAAAGCTGCTGTTCTGCTTTCAATCTTTCGAAATGACATTAGCACGGAACTGGGAACATGAAAACATATTTTAATGTCAGATTCTCAATGCTGTGCTAGTTTAATTTTAAGAGACTGGAAGCAGAATAACAGCTTTCAAACCAGCAAACCAAGCACCCATGTAGAGCAGCAGTTGCAAATCCATCACTGATTATGTGTTTCAAAAAATAAGGGTAAAATATTAATAGAATGATAAAATTCGCTTTATTCAGTTGCACACAAACGGAACATGTGACTAAGTAACTAGCTAAATAACTGACAAAATCCGGAACGTTATCAACCTAAGAGCCTCTGAAGAAAAATCCTGAAAATAATCTTAAGAGCTTGTGACAGACAGAAGACTGGAGTATAATATAACCATGTATTACAGGAACTTTTACATTACAGTGGTTAGGACATATGAAGAGTATAGCAGAACAAAAGGGAGATGGTATTCCACCAGAAGGACTGGATGACCAAGAGGGAGATGGATGGACAATGTGGTCAATGACCTTGCCAGAATGGAGGTGTGCCCATCAATACCTGCAGTGAAGGTGAAGAAGAAATATTATGTAAAACACACACCTGCAGTCGAAAAAGTGCCAACTGTGAAAGTTATTTGAGACTATAGGATTGAGACAGCACATACTGGTCTCATTATTAGGTCGTTAATAAAAAATTAATTGAATGTAATGTGTTGTAGGTAGCAGACAGGTATCAAACAATTATCATGGTTGTGAGGCCCAAATGCTGAAGGAATGAAACATTGACATTAGATGATCAAGGCATTCGAGGTGGAATCCAAAATTTTCGGGAAAGGTGCTGCCATCTGGAGAGTAGGGCAGGGTGTCTATGTGGACAAGGAAAAAAAAAATTCCCGGATTTTTCCCCGGTTAAAAATACACTTTCTCCCGGGTGAAAATACACTTTTTCCATGTTAAGTGACAGTATACTATTCCTTGGCACTGTAAAACTTATCAATCCTTTGAATGTTTATGGTTTTATATACCGACGTAGAATTTCCTGCCACTTTAGAAAACGAAACACCTTTGACGTGCAGCAATATGTACGCTGCATATTTTCGTATTATGAAGGTACGAATTCAAATTCCACCAAATACCGCGTGTTACTTTCCAAAGCATTGAAATCAAGATTGCGATGCGCTTTTGTAAGCCACTCATCACTCTTGTCACGTGATCTCGCCAGCTGATAGCAGCATAGGATACGTGATGTAGTCGGCCATAGCAAGATCACTCTTAAGTAGCGCAAAAACACAAATAAGAAAGTTATGGTTCACATATAATATTGGTCTCCAAGATTAATAAGCTGAAAGAGAATCTAAGCTTCCACATATAATGTTGATCTTTTCTCCACGTGATACACTTTAAGATACACCACACAAATGTGTCAGTAAAATTTTTAATAATGACGTAAATGTGTGATGATCTGCGCTCGAAATACTTCTAAATGGCCATCCTCAAAGAGTTGATTTTTAAATGAGAGTCAAATGCTTCCTTATTTACGAAATTCGTCGTACATTCTCGCACATAGTTCATCTTGCGTAAAAGGAATTTTGCTTTTAATGTATGTAAAGCTTTTCAAACCACCGATCGCAATATTTTACCGCTACCTGTTAGAAATAGGTTTGTTTCAGCAGTTGCAAGAGAGCCCTAGATAACAGTTGTGCCCACGCGATGATGCAGGAAAGCCATATGTTCGTACGTGTAAAACATTAAAAGATCTTACATTAGGTCATAAAAGAAACAAGACATCAAAGGATACCTTCAAGAGCATCGGAATTTCGTGAACCATACTAAAATGCATAATTCGGCTTGAAGTGCACATTCGTATGTCCAGATTCGCATGTAAATTTTATTGGAGTACCAGTATTGTATTATCTCATGTTTGGTTCTCTATTTATGGCATAATGTCATACGGGCACTTGAAATCAGCGAACAGTTGAAACCAGCCAACAGTGTGAAATTAAGCAGTTCGTTTCAAATAAACTTACTGCCTCAGCAGAAAAGATTAATAAAAGCCAAATCTCTTTAGCAAACCGACAAAGATAGCTTCATTGTTCTGCAAGGTGATTAATGCTTGACTGCCAGAAAGGTGGAAATAAAATCTGAAACTAATGACATATTTTAGCCACCGTAATTATGCGAACGTATTTTAATTCATTTGACATCTCCGGGTCACAAAAATCCGTTATATCATTAAACGTGCGAGCAATAAACAAAGAGGAAACAACAAAATCACTGAATGTAAACACAGGTCACGTGGAGACGACCCTCCTCCCCACCACAACTCAGACTGCTCTGTGCATCTGGGCTCGGATTTACTATATTTCCGAACCGGGGCAATATTAGGTTGTGGCACCAAGCCACACTTCTGTAACAAGAAGCGGGACAAGGTACTACTCATACGCGACTCAACTACGCATGCCCAAGAGCCCGCCCGCAACTGCTCGAAGGAATCTAATTTAAGCAGTTGTCATGTCACGCTCATCGGAGGCAATTTGTTGTTATGAAGCATTGCATGGTCTTCCAAAAGTCTTTGACACATTTTGCTGTTGGCATATGCTTGTATTAGCACTGTGTTTTTTTGTTGTATACAGCGCATTTCCTTTGCAACTTAAGTTTATTTTAAGTTTTTTACTTTTTTTCCTCTCTCGTTCATGTTTCGTTGCAACAGTGTTATTCTGCAGTAGCGGGGTACAGTAATATCCTTTGTTAGAGTATTGGTTCTTACCACTCAAAATCACTAAAATTTAACTTAAATCTAAAACAATGAAAAATTCCCGGAATTGTAAACAATTCCTGGGTTTTTACCGGTTTTCTCCCGGATGAAAAAATTCCTGGGTTTTTCCCGGATCTCCCGGTTGTCCCGGGTCGTATACACCCTGTAGGAGTAGTAGATCTTTGCACCGTTAGGTGCCGAGAGCTGCATATCTGATGAGTCGGGGTGCGGAGTGGCATTCAGCTGGGAGGACGTGTTGCATGCCCACAGTGATTTCAATAATACTCTGTGTTTGGTGTGTGGTGATTTTACATTGGATCCGCAAACAGAACAGTGTTTGTGTATCAAATTCTGTGCGAATCTCGGAAAAAGTGCTACGGAGACCCTTGCAATGATTGAACAAATGTTTGGGAGACAGAGCACGAGCCGTACGCGTGTGAGTGGCATGCTCAGTTCAGGGCTGGCCACCCAGACGTCGAAGATGATGCTCACAATGGAAGAGCAAAGTGAAGAGCATGATCATTGTTTTCTTTGGATCCATGGGAATTGTGCACAAAGAATTCGCCCCACCCAACCAAACAGTGAATTCCGCGTACTACTGTGACGTTTTGCGATGGCTCCGTGAAAAGGTGCGGCAACAACGGCCCAAACTTTGGTGTCGAGGGAACTGGCTGCTGCATCACAACAACACGCCCTGTCACACGTCCTTGTTCACCAGGACCTTTTTGGCAAAAAACAACATGGCAGTTGTACCCCACCCACCTTACTCGCCAGATTTGGCACCTTACGACTTCGTGCTATTCCAAAAACTGAAACTCAAGTTGAAAGGCCGTCAGTTCAACACTCTAGGGAGGATCCAAGAAGCATCAGGACTTCCAGAAAATGTTTGACCAGTGGCAGAAGCGCTGGGACTGGTGTGTACATGCGGATGGGAACTACTTTGAGGGTGATGGTGACCATTAGTCCAAAGGCAAGGTTTTCAACAGATGGCAGCACCAGTCCCGAAAATTCTGGATAGCACCTCGTACATCTGAAATCTGGTTCAAGTTTCCCATTGTTACTGACTGCAATGGTTCCTTCTGTTTGACATCTGAATTATGGTGTGCCCACAGCCACTGACACACACAGTATCAAAGCACCAATAAGGTGCTATTCCAGGAAAGGCACATATATTTTGGCAAAATCTTACAATATTTGTGCACATTCAGACTGATTTTTTTGGGTGACTTGTCATTTATTTCAACCCAATCCTCCTGATTTCCTGTTAACCAATTCAGCAAATGATGTCAAAAATTTTGGTACAACGGACAATTAATTCAGAATATGCGATATGTATAGAACGGCAAATGAAAACACAAGAGCGACAATGTTTTAAGAAAGAATACAGAAAACTGTTCAGAAGTATGAGGGGCATTCAAATGAAACCCGGTCACTAGTGTAAAGTAACAGTAACAATTTTATTAACTCAAAAATTTAGTTATACACAGTACACATACGCAAAAATAGTTGCCAAAACTGTTGGCACATTTATCCCATTGCGACACTAGCCGGTCGATTCCACCCTTGAAGAAACTAGCAGGCTGCTGTCGGATCCAGGCCTCGACCCGGTCACACACTTCGTCAGACGTTGTGAATCGATGATCGCGAATAGCTTGTTTTAGAAGTCTCATCCATGGCGATTCTGCAGTTGTCTAAACTAAAGCATTCACTTCCACAACAATTTCCAGTGTGATGACACAATGTGTCTGTCCAGAACGAGCATCGTCTTCCAGTGTCTCGCACCCCTCTAGGAATCGTTTGCACCATTCCACAACACTAGAACGACTCAGACTGTACTCACCGTACACAGCCTTCATCCGCTGATACATTTCACGGCCTCTAAGTCCCTCTGCCACCAAAAATCCAATCACTCCTCATTATTCCTGCTTACTAGCCTGCATGTTCGGTAGTGTATAATAATTTGTGTGACCTCCTTCTCTTCGGTGTGAAACCAACACTGGCACTATACAACATCAAACTGTGCACACACGTCAGTTTCTCTACCAATAGATGGTGCCACCATACCTGCAGTTACATGGTGCCACCTTACGTGTAACGCAAAGGTAGACGCACTGACCTGGTTTCATTTGAATGAACTTTATAATTCTCCACAGCTTGTAACACCTTTCACAAATTTTGAAAGGAATATATTATGTATAACAGAGAGGAAAAACCAATAAGTGAACAGACTGCATGCACAGGTAGTAAAAAGTGAAAAACTAATAGTACTGTCAGAAAAAAACTATCTAAAAATTTTTCTCTGATATTTAATGAGCAAGAAATATTAGCTGCACTGTCTGTCATGACAAGCCATAGATAAAATGACTAAAGCAAGACAAAATATGAACATCAGAGATTGAGGTAACTTCGTATGATTATACACTAAATAGCATAATAAATTTTTATACTGAGTAACAGACAGACATTACAAAATAACTGTAATATATTTTTACTATTTTTACTATTTGTTTCTTGTAAATTGTGGTCATACTAGCAAACATAATATTTTACAGTAAAAGACCAACCAGACTGTAGACAAAATCTCTGTGTAACATTAAGAAGATTATCTGGTGCATAAGAAAAGAAATAATCAGCAAGGGGCTAAGTCTCAAGTGTACAAGGCAAATTACATTTATTTAGACTATGTTTTGCATAATTTAACTTCAAGCTTCCTAAAAGCTGATTTAGAAACTTGCCAAATGTCTTATGGTACTGTACAGAAATTTCTTTCCTTGATGAAATTGTAATGCACTAACCGAAATGTTGGTTCACGAGGAAGTCCACACTGAGCAGCCCAACAGTAGACAGTATCAGCCAATCCCTGCCGAATATCCTGGAACATATCCAGGATCTGTCGTTGGTGCCTCGGACCCCCAATAGCACGGTTTTGTTGAAGTAATTCAAGTTCACTGGTCAAATCCATTGTTTCTAATAAACCTGTGAAACAGACAAAAATGAAGATTTCAGAAATGCAACAAAACTTTACAAATGTTAATCTGTACTCTTGTGTGTGCGCGCATCAGCTTGAGTACAGCATAATAAGAGTGAACATTTAATCTCTACAATGTGTTAACTACTTAGCATTTTACTATAAAAAAGTAATACATAATTACATCTGGTGTCCCAAATCAGTGTTTTAATACTCAGTTTAAATTATGAACACCACCACTATTCAAGAAGTGTTACAGCCATCATTTCACGCAGTACAGTCAATAACTGTTCCAGAAGCCACAACAAAAGTGCTGCCGACTTCACAAAAATAGGCCCTAACGGTGATTCCTGGGACGTTTTGTCAACAACCTTGACACTGCTATCTGTGACAGCATATCTGTAAGTCTGTCACTCCACTCAAGGGTAGCTGACCCTACACATGTAACTTGTCATTTGACCACAAAAAATGTAAGAGGTGGCACACTTCTGCCTTGCAGGCAGGCTAGTTGTTCTTGCTTTGGCATGTTGTCCTATTACATTTTTCATCCCATTATCTGAGCTCAGAGAAGACAAGCACAACATTGAACAGAATGAGCCCAGCAGCAGACTGTAGCTATGGATCAAGGTAGTCAGGTAGAGGCAGTATTTCTCGATTTCTGAAAAAACATTTGGTTCTGTACCACACTTACACTTATTGTCAAAAACACAATTTTATGAGGTATAAGACAAAATTTGTGACTGAATTGAGAATTTTTTATTTGCGAAGCTGCAGCACATTATCTTGGATACAGTGTCATTGACAAATATAGAAGTAACATCAGATGTGCTCCAGGGAAGTGTGTTGGGATTGATGACCTTGTTGGCAATATTAACAGTAACCTCAGACTTTTCACAGATGATGCAGTCATCTACAACGAAGTACAGTCTGAAAAAAGCTGCACAAATATTCAAACAGACCTTGATAAGAATTCCAAGAAATGCAAAGATTGGCAACTTGCTTTAAATGTTCATAAATGCAAAATTCTGAACTTCACAAAATCAAAAAAACATAGTACCCTATAAACATAATATCAGTGAGTCACAGCTGGAATCTCATACAAATATTTTGCTAGTTCACACCTCTACTGCATACAATGCACTCAGCTTTCCGTTCTTATTAATTCGTGCACAATGCTTTCCCAGTAATCTCCAGTCCTTTTCATTCACCTCTCTTCCTTCCCCTTCAACCCTATTGTCAGGAGGAGAAGCCACTGGCTCCAAAAGATTGCAAATTTCAATACCTTTATAAATGTTTTCTCCTGCCACCATTTTTTTATCCATACAATCACACTACACTGTCAAAAACTGATTATTTTTGTTGATATATTAACTCATGCGGCCACAATTCTTTCTTATGTAACCCTCTTGCCAGTCTTTGTTGTCATCCACCTTGTTCAAGCTACCATCTGTTTCTGACCTTGTGCACTACTTTGCTCATCTATTTATCTGTACCATCTATGTTGACCAACATCTTATGCCTAAATCTTTTCTAGCACCAATTTCTGTGCACATAGACCGGTCCATGGTTATTTATGAATTTGTGAACAACTGTTTGTTTAAAGTTCACTACAGGTCCTTCTCCTGGACATCTTTCACCAATTTATTTGCAAATTTGACAGCAATTTTCTTTCCCACCCTCCAATTACCTTGCTTCTATACAATTCATTTTATTGCAGTTGTTTTTCACAACCACAATGATCAATTTTTACTGTCTTGTCCTGTGTTGCTTTATTTGCCAAACACAATAGATTATGTTTTCACTAATATCTTCCTCTTTCCATCTGCACTGTTTTTAAAATTTCATCTGTTTTCACAACTTTTCCAATCACAATTTTTTTCTCATAATAATTTTTTCGAATTATTGTGTCCACTTTTCTGGTGATAAATTCTCATCCAACTGATATTTCTTGTTAACCCTTGTCTGTTCTCACGATTTTCATGCAAATTTTTATGATTTTCCCATCTTTTCTCTTGCTTTCCTTCCTTTTTTCGTATTTTTCTCCTCCTCTCTTCCTTTTTTACCACTCCTACCATCCCCAACACTCTAAAGCCTTCTCTCTTGTCATGATGAACCCCATTACATATTATAAGGGGCGTTCAAAAAGAAATGAGCTGGAGGCATAATTACAGAAACCAGCACCTGTATATTAGAAGTATTTACCCTGGTTCTTGAGACACTTGCCCCACTGTGAACCAATGTGGTGAATAGCCGTCTCATAAAATTCCCGGGGCTGCAATGTTAACCAGTTCCGCTCGTGCAGCTGGATGTCGTCGTCCGAGGTGAATCGTTTGCCCAAGAGCCTTTTTAAAGGGACCAAAAATGGTATAATCACAGGGAGAGAGGTCCGGACTGCACGGAGGGTGGCCGAGAACCTCCCATTTGAATTTCTGCAGAGTGCCACAACTGTGTCGGCCGCATGAGATTTCGCATTGTCGTGGAGCAGAATGACCCCACAGGTGAGATTGCCTGGTCGTTTTGATTTGATCGCTTGGCAGGGGTGGGCAAGGTTTGCGAGTAATACTGTGCATTCACTGTTGTCCCGTGCTGCAGGAAGTGAATCAGAAGGGGGCCATCTTGGTTATAGAAGAATGTCAGCATAGCCTTTCCTGCACTTGTGTGAATGGCCTTGGTGTTTTTGGGTGGTTGTGACCCTGGATGCTTCCACTGGGGTCTTTGCAGTTTTGATTCTGGTTTGAAGTGATGTCACTGTGACTCATCTCCAGCCCCCACTTGTGCCAGGAACGCATTCCCTTCCCGAGCATAGTGCTGCAGACGAGCACAACAGAGGGCCAATCGACATGCTTCCTGGTGTGGTTCAAGACTGTGGGGCACCCACCAGGCGCACACTTTTTGCATGTGCAGTCATTGCTTCAGGATGGTGCGAACATTCCGACGCTCAATCCAACCATGGCGGCTATGGCTTTCACTGTCACTCAGCGGTCCTGGGTAATGAGTGCATCCACCAGCTGGACGATGTCATCGGTAATGCAGTGTGGTGCTCCAGATCGTGCATAATTGGCTAACGACACCCGTCCTTCCCTGAAGCACTTGTGCCAAGCCTAGATCCTAGTGAGGGACATGCAGTGTTCGCCTTACACTTGTGACATTCGTCGATGAATATCCATTCCTCCTACTCCTTCCGCTGTCAGAAAATGAACAACACCTCTTTGCTCTTCTTTTGACACCTCCGTGTCACTGTTTACAATGGTACTGATAGCGTTGGACGACCGATGCATACTACCGCTAGCTCTGTATAGTCACGTGACGTGCATGCGTTCCCTCTAGCGATGGGCTGTGAACTTCCACGCTCTGGTCGGAACACCACCTCGTTACACATGCCATAATATTACCCTCCTGTCACCAGTTTGCGCACTCCAGACTCCAGCTCATTTCTTTTTGAACACCCATTATACATTCAGTCCTTTCAAAAACAGGCTTTTGCACTATCAAAACTAAGGTCCCACATTCCGTTTCTTGAAACTTGCTTGTCCCTGGGAGTTACCCCCAAAGGCCTAACACAAACTCTGTTTCTGGACATAATCCCACTCTACACCAGCCCCTTTTACAGTTTCAAATACAGCAATTATTGCAGTTACCCGGCTAATCTGTGACCTATGTGCCTCATCTGCAAATTTCCAGTTCACCAGACTTATCTTCTTCTACAAAACCCTGCAGTTATCTGCCCCCTCACATTTCCTTAGAGGGTATCATCTGCCAAGCCAATTTCAAACTGAAACAAAAGGTCAGACTTCATACCAAGCACCTACCCCACCTTCTCCTAAACTACCTCAACTGCGGTGTTGCCCTTCATGTCCCTCTCCACCTCCCTAAACAGCCACACCATCAACCACCACTCCTCTGCTACAAACCCCAACTTTGGCCAAACTTCTTAACACACACCGACCTTCAACACTGCCCACCAGAAAATGATGATCACAAGAACCAGTCACAGGAGTACAGTGTCCTCAACCACTCAACTGAGACACTCCCCTCCTCCTCCTCCCCCCTTAATTATCAGTATTATCCCAGGGTCTCCCTTTCAGCCCTAAACCTGCATTTAATCAAGGACCTAATTTCCTCGACATGTAATATCCATTGGAAATATCACTTAGCAGCACAACCTCTACATACAGCATCTGCCATCAAGATCCCATCCTTGTGATACAAACTTACCTGTAGTCTCTCCTTGAAATCTCACACCCCTCATTAGGTCTCATACTTCAATCTATAGAACTTCTTACCCACCCAAAAAATGCACCCCCACCTTTTACCTTCTTCCTAAGAGCCACAAATCCAATCACCCTTGCTTGCTTCAAACCACCCACCAAACATATATCTGCCTCAGTTGATCAACACAGAACCTATAGTAAAGAGACTTTGCTCCTCCATTAAAGACAGTAACCTTTTTCTAGACCATCTGAAATCTGTCCCTGTCCCACTTCTACCACACTATTGATGCCACTTCCTCCATACCAACATCCCCCATGTACATTGTCTATCTGTCACTGAACATTTCCTCATTCTCCACCTGACTGCAAACCTATGACATCTTTCCTGCTCAGCTTAATCAACTTTACATGTGCTGTCTGTTCTTTCATAAATGTCCACAAGAACAGACATTATTTTGATACTGCAGCCACAATCAATCAGGGCACAAAGGAATTAAGACATTAGCTGCCAGTGGGCATGTCCAAAAGAACAGACACCATATACATAATTAAGGTGATGAAGGCCAATGAATGCTTCAGGGCAGATGCACGTCAACATCAAACTCTTACAGGAACTGACGAGGTGCCGTGGCTAATGAGCAGAGGCACTACATCAGCAGTGTGTGGTATAAGTTGAGAATTTGGGTCTGACGGGAGGCATGCTAGGGTAGTCTGTGCAGAAGAGGAGACCACTGTGCCTGGATGGCATAAAGCTCAGCGCATCTGCCCAAGAAGCTGGTGACCCGGTTTCAAATCCTGGTCCGTCACAAATTTTCAACTTGCACCACTGATATCAATCAATATCCACAGTCAATTCCTCTGTGTCTTAACCAACTTTATATTTACCAACAACTACCTTTGAGGGGAAGACCTACAAAAAGATCAGGGGCGCAGCCACAGGAACCGTGATGGCTCCTTCCTATGCCAACCTTTTCATGGGTAGCTTGGAGGGGATCTTCCTGAGATTCTTAACACTTCAGCCCCTGGTCTGGTTTGGACACGTTGATAACATCTTTGCCGTATGAACTCATGGTGAGCCTGACCCGTTAAAATCCTTGGACACTCCAATTACATTCTCCTAATTAAATTTCACATGCTACTATTCCGAATCTCACCGAGGGTCAGCAACCCACTTCTGTTTGAATTAAACCTAATAACAAACAACAGTACTTATACTCTTACTTTTGCCATCCTTTCCATGTCAAACTTTTCCTCTGATACAGTGCTTAATACTGTTCAATCTGCACCACGTCAGATTAAAGGAAGACCTCCACCACATCAGATTAAAGGGAGACATCAAAGCAATTCAGATGCGGGCTCCTATGTTTGTTACCGGCAGGTTCGAAGAATGTACAAGTATTATGGAGATGGTCTGGGAATTCAAATGGGAATCACTAGCACAAAAGCAACATTCTTTTCAAGGAACAGTTTTGACAAAATTTATAGAACCGGTACTTGAAACTGACAGCAGAATAATTCTACTGCTACCAAAGTACATTTCGCATGAGGACCATGGAGAAAAGAGTGCAGACAGGGCTCATGTGGAGGTATATAGAAATTCGTTTTTCCCTCACTCTATTTATGAGTGGAACAGGAGAGGAAATGACTAACAGTGGTACAGGGTATCCTCCGCCATACACCATGGAGATTGTATGTACATGTAGATGTTGAAAGAATTGAACTGGCAGGCTCTTTAAGACAGATGTAAACTATCCCCAGAAAGACTACTAACAAAGTTTCAAGAACCGGCTTTAAATGATGACTAGTAATATGCTACAAAACCCTACGTATTGCTCCACAGGGATCGTGAGGACACGATCAGACTAATTACAGCATTCAAACAATCATTCATCCACACTCCACATGTCAGTGGAATGGAAAAAAAGTCCTAATAACTAGTACAGTGGGACATATCCTCCTGGCATGAACTTCACAGTGGTTCACAGATTATACATGTAGGTGTACGTGTAGATGCTGTATTTCATGACTTTATGGGAGTCTGCTATTTGTCACGTCTTAAGTTCTCCATGAAATTTTGCCAGACAGATTCGTAGTCACCTTCAGGTGGTCCCTCATGACTGCTGCATCACTCTTGTCTGTGTCCTACATACACTGGCCATTACCCCCTCCATCACTCCACTTATATCGACACCAGTGAGGATGCCGCAATGGGTTATGGCACGGTGGGAATAGTGATGCCCGGCTCCCGAACATTCACCTCCAGCGTCTGTGCTATCGCTGCCAGGTGTGGCTCTCTCTGTACCGGTACGCCTTTCTTTTTCTAGGCGCAGTGTAGGGTTCCAGGTCTGACTCAGTTGTATGTCACTACCTACAATAAGTAGACAATTTTGGATTTGGGTTTGTTTTATCTTAGGGCACAAAAACAACTAGGGTCACACGTGCCCACATCGCAACTGTAGAACACTAACACAAATGGAGGAGTTAAAAACAACTACATGTTAATCCCAAATGACACAAGAGAGGATAGCTAAAAACAGAGACGTGGAGAAACGTTTATAAAATATGCCATAGAGAAAAGGAACTAAAAATTAAATAGCCTTCACCATATTGCTACGACGGATAAAAAGTAAAACACGGTTGACAGCCCGCACATCGTTCACTAAAACAGCTGATAACTCAGACGGCAAACACAAACTAAGACGCAAGCGGTTAAGAAAAGGGCATTCCGTCAGAAAATAGCAGACCATCAAAGGTTGAGTGCAATGAGCACAAAGTGGTGTGGGAGCACCATTTAACAAATGGCGATGGCTAAAAAGACAGTGCACGATGCACAACCTACCTAAAATGATCTCCTCATGGCGAGAGGGCCAAGAGGAGGTCGGTCAAGCTGCTGGGAGAGGCTTAACAGCCCAGAGCTTGTTCCCGTGAAGGGAGTACCAGTAGTGATGCCAAAGCGACACCGCCTCCTGACAGATGTCAACACGGAGATTATCAGAGGGAAAATAAGAACTAGTGGGCTGAGGTACGTGGACTGCAGCCTTGGTAGCAGCATTAGCAGCCTCGTTTCCTGTTAGACCAATGTGACGAGCAACCCACATAAACATCATACTAGCTCCATCAAGAGTGATCAAGTGACAGCTTTCCTGGACCTGTTGCACTAAGGAATAGACAATTTACAGTACACAGGGGCACTCAGGTAGCTGGAGCAGCTGACACAATTGAAAAGCCTGTGTCACCAGATGTACTGCATGGCTCGATACAGAGGAAAGAGCTTTGCTGTAAATGCTGAGCAGTGTTCCAGAACCTAATACCGAAAAACATCAGTACCAATGACGAAGGCACACACAGCCGAGAGACGTCAGTCTACACAAAGGTACTACGGCAATGTTCCGTGCAAAGGTCGTGAAACTGAAGGTGACACAGCGAGGCTGGAGTAGTGTCCTCAGGAAGAAAATGAAGGCCGAGGTGAACACGAGCCGCCGCACAAAGCCAAGGTGGTGAAGGGTTCAGACCGTAAAGTTAAGCTGCCGGAGCAAGAGCTGAAAGCAAACTTCAGGAGGTAACAGAGAAGAGGGACACATCCCATACTGGCAATCAAAGGAGTCATCAAAGGAGGAGGCACAGGATGGGTGGCCATGCATGGCGGACAAATGGAGTGCATATCTGCCGAGATGAAAGTCATGGCAAAGTTCGAACAGATAAGGAACCAGTACAAACAGAGGAAGGTGGTACGATCTGCTCCCCAGGAAGTACCACTGAGGAAAGACAGGATATTGAGGGACCGCATATAGAAGGCTGCCACGTAATAACATGTGAGAGGACCAAGAAAGTTTCCTATCGAGCATGAGCCTCAGGGATTTTGTAGTTTCAATGGACAGAAGAGCAACAGGCCCAAGATGTAAAGATGATGGAAGAAACCAATTGCGCCACCAGTAACTCATCCAAACTGTTTTGTTAGTGGAAAAATTAAAGCCATTGTTGATGCTCCACGAGTGAAGACGATCGAGATATTGCGGAAGGTGTCGCTCAATGAGACCAGTCCGTGGAGAATTGCAACAGATGGCAAAATCTGTCAACAAAAAGGGAGCCGCAGATGCCCGGTGGAAGATAGCCTATCGTGGGGTTAATGGAAATAGCAAAGAGGACAACGCTCACGACGGAACCCTATGGCATACTGTTTTCCTGGATAAAGTTATCCGCAAGACAGAACCCACACGTACCTTAAAACTCGGTCTTTTAAAAATTCCTGAAGGAAACAGGGCAGGCAGCCACAGATGAGCCACGTGAAGAGAGTACGGAGGGTAACAGTCCTCCAGCAGGTGTTGCAGGCCTTCTCAAAATCAAAAAATATGGCCGCAGACTGGGATTTCTGCACAAAACCATTCATGATATGGGTGGATAAAGTGACAAGATGCTCAACTGCAGAACGGCGCACTTAAAATCCACACTGTGCAGTCAGCAAATAGCAACACTCGAGCCACCATACCAGCTGGGCATGAATCGTTTGTTCCATCACCTTGCAAACACAACTGGCAAGAGAAATTGGGTGGTAGCTAGAAGGAAGGTGTTTGTCCTTACTACGCTTAGGTTTCGGTATGACAGTGGCTTCACACCAGCATCTGGGAAACTTGCCCTCTGCCAGATGCGGTTGAACATATGAAGCAGAAAGTGCCTGCCCGCAAGAGACAGGTACTGCAACACCTGAATGTGAATATCGTCTGGCACTGGGGCAGAGGATTGGGATGAAGCGAAAGCACTATCTAGCGAGAGCACTATCTAGATCTAGCGAGAGCACTATCTAGATCTAGCGAGAGCATGATCTAGTGAGCATGATCTAGCTCCCTCATAGTAAAGGCGGCACTGCAGCACTCACGATTCTGAGAAGACAAGGGTACCACCTGAGCCTACTCCACTCATTTCTGATGGAGGAAGGCAGGGTGATAGCGGGAGAAGCTCAAAATGTCCACAACATGACAGCCCAAGGTAGTGGAGACAGCAATAGGATCTGCTATGACATCGTCTGCTACTGTCAGGCCGGAAATTGGCAATTAAATCTTGGTCCCAGAGAGCAGTCAGAGATTGGCCCACAGTAAGAGAGAGGGAGTGGAACTGTTAAAAAGAACTAGTGAAAGAAATCCAGCTAGTGTTTTTGCTATCGTGAAGAACGCGACGACACTGTGCACCCAACTGTTTATAATGAATGCAGTTTGCCATCGCAGGATGACAGTTAAAAATGCGGAGAATACGTCTACACGCGTTAACTGCTTCGCGGCACACCTATGCCCACCAAGGAACCGAGACATGGTGCGGTAAAGAGGAAATGGGAAGAGTAGAACGTTCTGTGGTGGTAAGGATAACGTTTGTAAGATATTCTACCTGGACATCACAACTGGGGAAATGTTGTTCATCGAAGTTCGCCAGGAAGGAGTAAAGCCTCCAGTCGGCCTTAATAAGCTGCCATTTGGGTGTGCACATAGGTATGGTAGAAGTTAGAAAACGGGCAGCACACAGGAAATGGCCACTCGAGCATGTGTCGAAGAGACTGGACCACTCGAGATGATGTGCATGCTGGGCAGTGCAGTAGGATGGGTCCAAATGAGAACAGGTCTGTGTGGAATCTGAAAGGAAAGTGGGTGCTCCCATGTAAACGCAGAAGAGGTTAAGTTGATTGAGAAGGTCAGCCAAGAGGACACCTCTCTGACAGGTTCTGGGAGAAACCCATAAGCGTTATGCGCATTAAAGTCACTGAGCAGCTGAAAGGGGTGAGGCAACTGCCCAGTAAGCTGGAGTAAGTCTGCCCTCGTGACATCGAATGATGGAGGGATGCAAACAGTACAAAAGGAAAAGGTCAAGTTAGGAAGGAAAAGGCGAACTGCAACAGCTTGAAGGCATGAAGTCAGGGAGATTGGTTGACTACAAACGTCGTCTCGTTAAGAGCAGCATGACTCCCCCACGAGATGGAATGCCATCCGCGGTGGGGGGAGGGGGGCTGAAGATCAAAATGAACTGGGAAGAAATGCAAGAGCTCAAAGCAGTCATGAGGACACAATTTTGTTTTCTGGAAGCAGAGAACAAGTGGACGCTGCGATTCTAAGAGCAGCTGTAAATCCTCTTTGTTTGATCAAAGGCTACAAACATTCCATTGAAGAAGAACCATAATGAGAAGGGGAGGAGGGAAAAAATGAAGAGGTTCACCTCAGCAACTGCCAAGTACCAGCCTTCGAAGACTCATTGCTACAGGGCACTGAGGCTGGAAGATCGTGCTCCACGAGATCTACAGAGTCGTCGGAATTCTCCCTCTGTCGATCTGCAGAGTCCAGGGCTGAAGAACGGTTGGCGGTGCACTAGCGCGACACAGAGGTCGCCCGGGTGAGGGTATCGCACGGCAACACCGTCTAAGAGGCTCTGAGTCGGCGAAGGAAAAGACGGTTTGCCTTTGTTTGACTTCTTGGAGCTTTTCTGTTTGGCAGAGGAAG
Source organism: Schistocerca cancellata (assembly GCF_023864275.1). NCBI lineage: Eukaryota > Metazoa > Arthropoda > Insecta > Orthoptera > Acrididae > Schistocerca > Schistocerca cancellata. Next base: position 2,802,686 of record NC_064630.1, on the reverse strand, counting down.
ACTCAGATGTTTTGTCGGCTGGAGGGACGCAGGAAGTCTTCAGGGAACTATTCCTTATATGCTTTCCGGCCTCCCAGTTGTGTAGCAGGTGACTTCGCTGCAGGAAGCGAACATTTGGTGGCTCATTGCACAGCTGGACGACGAGACTGCGATGCTACCACGAGACTGGGCAATTTCACAAACTCGGTGCTGAATCTGAGGTCACATGGCAGCGTGACCACGTCCTTCACGGAACAAGATGTAGCAAGAACAGAACTGTAAGTGCCAGATGGTAGAATGCAGGGTTTGCAATGAACTAATAGCTTGCAAGGGACTAGGTAAGGCACATCTGCCTTTTTCTGAGTCTCCCGGACAGCCCGCTCATCGAGACACAGAGGACACTCTCGAGAGGAGGCGGCACGGTCACCATTGCAGTTGACACTTATGCCTGGTGTCGACAGGACTTCCAAGTGTGGTTGTAATGATGACACTGATTTTGAATGTACGGTCAGATTGTGATAACTTCACAGCCTGCTTTGATCTTGGATGGAAGCAACACTCCATTAAAGGTGAGAAAAAGAGTGAGTGTGGGCACTAAGGATGCATCTACCTTTTTCATCACCTGACGGTCGGTTATGACACCCTGATCAGAGAGGAACGTTTGGATTTCTGTCTCGGTCAGACAATTGAGCAGCCTAGTGGAGTGTAAATACCACCACGGGCAGAATGCAGAGTTCTACGGGCGTCGACACAAACAGGATAGCTGTGGAGAAGCGAAGCAGCTAGCAGTTGCTGTGCTTGAGAATCTGAAGTAGTCTCCAAAAGCAAAGCACCACTGCATAAACGAGAGCAGGATTTCACAGGGCCGGCAATTGCATTAACACCTTTCTGAATAAGAAACGGATCTACCATTGCAAAGGACTGACAGTCTTCAGTACAGGGAACTGTGGCGCAACTGGGAGGTTCTTTGAATTGCGAGCTTCATTCCATTTACATTTGGTAAACGTGGACTGTGAAGATGACAATTGGCCGATTGCCAGAAAATCCTCCACGATTGTCAGTGCCTCCGATGGTACACTCCTTCCGGGCTGGGGACCCCCCTCAGAAGGGGGCCTCACCCGCCTCGGGTGGTAGTTCACACCTCAGGTCACATCTCCCGAACACCTGACAGAGGACCAACCGGGAATTTTGGATGGTAACAGGTCGCAGGTCAGGCAGTCGTCCCTCCCTGGGCCTGGCCTGTGCCAGGAGGTACGTGCGAACCCTACCTGTCTACCTGGGGTCGGGAATTACATGTTACCCAGTCACCTGTTACGTGTCAGACGCGTGGGACGGCCTTCAGTAGTGCACAGGTAGGAAGAAGGAAAAAGAGTAACCTCAAATGCTGAAGCAGACGAAGTAAAGTAGAAGGTGAATAAAAAGGAACGAAAAACAGTGGTCAACTACTGAAAATACATAGCACATTGCCAAAAACATCCCAGACATGTTTCCCAAGGGAGGGGAAAAAAGAATAGGAGGAGGCCAGACATGCAGCACAGAAGGGAAAAGATGCCATAAATGCTGGGGACCCGTGGTGGGGAAGCACAAACCCACCAAAAAGCGGCGAGCCCCCGCGGGGGTAATTAGACCGTCTTGGACACTAATAACTGAAGTAAGAGATGGCCTAATTGGTGTCAAGACAGTACAATTAACAAAGATAGTTGGCTTACACGTGAGTCAAGTGTAAAACCCTGTACTGTGCCCTAAAACAAGGTGTTCACATACAGTAAGGTCTGCACCTGACAATATAGCAGGGACACCCCTCAAGGCCACAGATCGTAGCCGGGCACCACTAGTGAAAGAGCAGATCAGTAGAGGGGGTAACGGCAACATATCTAGGATGTTTATATGAATGCGTGGTGTCTGTTCTTTCAGAGACGTCCGGAAGAAGAGACACCGTGCAGGAACCACAGCTGTGATTCGTTATAGCTAAACTGTAGGAGGAGGGGGGAGAAGGAAAGGGGAGGGGAGGGACTACCGATGTCAGTTGCATCGGGACTTAATGCAGAATCCGCGGTGGCGATTGAAAGTGTGTGCCAGACTGGGACCCAATCCCAGGCTCTCCTGCTTATTAGACAGTTGCGGTAACCACCGTGCCACCTGCACGCAGAGTTTATTGCGACAGCCTCTCTGCCAATCCACACTCCCACCTAGTGCTACATCCACAGTCCCTGTCCGTGTCCTCCATGCTCACTTCTTTTAGATTCCCGCAAGAGTTAGGACATAACTGAGCATCCGCACTGAAGAAAATGGATTCATTGTCCATTGAGGCGAATCAATTATACGAATGCAGGGTGTCTGCTGTTTTGGACATGTCATGTGGTGCACACCACACCTTCATATAACTGATTCACCTCAATGGACAATGAATCCATCTTCTTCAGAACGGATGCATAATTATGCCTTCGGAAATCTCATACAAGGTGTATAAGCAGGGGGGGGGGGGGGGGGGGCAGTAAATTTCAGGTTTTTATCGGATTTCCCGGTTAAAAATACTCAATCTTCCACATGAAAATATACTTTTTCCGTGTTAAGTGACAGTATACTTTCCCTCAGAATTGTACAACTTATCAATGCTTTGAAGAGTTAAGATTTTACGCATCGGCTCAAACCTCCCGGCACATTAGTAAACGAGCGCGAGCGAAAACAAAGAAAATTTTTGATGTGCAGTATTTTCATATTGCAAAAGTATACATTCGAATTCCACCAAACACAGAACATTAGTTTCCGAAGTGTTGAAATTGAGACTGCAGTGCACTCTAAGTCAATCACAGCTCATGTCACGTGATCTCGCCAGCCAATGAAAGCAGATATTCAGAGCATAGAACATCTGATGTAATCCAGTCAACAGCAACATCACTGTTAAGTAGTGCGAACACACAAGTAGGAAAAGTTAATGGTTTAAAATAATATACAACTGTGGCTACAAGAAAAGTTAACACTTTCATATATAATACTGGCCTCAAAGATCAAGAAGCCGCCAGAAAAGTTAAGTTTTCACATATAAATTGGTCTTTTTTTGCACGTGTTATACTTTAAGATACATCACACAAATATGCCAGTAAAATTTTAAATAATGACATAAATGTCTGGGCTTCTGAGCTTGAAATTCTTCAAAGTGGCTGGTCTCGAAGAGTTAAGTTTTAAATGAGAGACCAACACTCTGTGATTAAAAAAAAAAAATCATCACACATTCTCATATGCAACATAATTCCTATTACTTAATGGTAATTTACATTGAAGTGGCGCTTTTCAAACCACCACTCGCAATATTTTCCCGTGACCTATTAGAAACAAGTTCGTTTCAGCAGTTGCCATTGACAGTCAGAAAACAGTCGTTACTGAGTGTGCGCAGCTACAAAACGTAGGAAGTCTGTATCTTCATACATTTAAAGCATCAAGAGATCTTACATTACGTCGTAAAAGAAACAGGACATCAGATGATACTCCAAGAGCATCGGAATTTCGTAAACCATACTAAAATACATATTTCCGCTTAAAGTTCACATTTGTATGTCCAGATTCACAATGAAGTAGGCCCCAACCTGATATTAAACCTTTCAGTGTGGTTTTTGGGATGTTAATTTTCTTAGAGTACAAGTACTACACTATCTCATGTTTGGTTCTTTATCACGGCATAATGCCATGTGTGCCAGAAGATGAAAACATGCGCTTGAAATCCAGCAAACGGTTGACACTAGCCAGTAGTCTGCCTCAGCAGAAAAGATTAATAGCAGCCAAATTTCTTTAGCAAACCGACGAAAATAACTTCATCATTCTGCAAGGCAATTAATGCTTGACTGTCAAAAACCTGGAAATAAAATAAAACAGAAAAACTGAAACTAATAACTTATTTTGGCATTCTATAATCATGTGAATGTATTTTAATTCAATTGACGGCTCCCGGCCACAGGAATCTGTTTTGTTTTCATTTGACACGAGAGCTGTAAACGAAGAGGAAACAGCAAAATCAGTAAATGTAAACACTGCGTGCCAGAAATTTTTTTCCGAGTAGCATACGGCCGCTTGCTACAGCCGATACAGCCAACAGTCACACTTCAAGTAGCCGGAAGCGAGACAGTCTACTGTTCAAATGCGACTCAACTGCACAGGCACATGAGCCTAGCAACTGCTCTAATGAAGCTAATGTAAACAGTTGTGGTGTCACGATCATCGCAAGCAGTTTGCTGTTATGAAGTATTGCGTAGTCTTTCATCCTAATGCCTTTAGCACATTTTGCGGTTGGCAGACCCTTGCATGTACAATGTGTTTTGTTGTAAATGGCGCATTTCCTTTGCATCTTAAGTTTTACTTTATTTTTTTCTGTTACTTATGATTTATTGCTGCAGTATAATGTGTGTGAATTCCTAAGGGACCAAACTGCTGAGGTCATTGGCCCTAGACTTACAAACTACTTAAACTAACTTCTGCTAACACCACACACACACACACACACACACACACACACACACACACACAAAGGAGGACTCGAACCTTTGTTAGACAATCATTTCTTAACAGTCAAAATTCTAAAAAATTAACTGAAAACTAAAACACTGAAAAATTCCCAGAATTCTAAAAAATTCCCGTGTTTTTCCAGTTTTTCTGCCGGATGAAAAAATTCCTGCATTTTTCCCAGATTTTACGGTTATCCTAGGGCGTATACACCCTGTCATAGTAGCGAGCATGAAGGACATCGACAGGGACTGCAGATAGGTGGCACAAGGTGGGAGTGTGGGTCGGCTGACGTGTGTGGTGATATGGTCGGCACAGTTGCTATATGTATTGTATCTGGGTGTGTGTATTGTATCTGGGTGGCGCACTGGTTAACACAACCGTCTTGTAAGCAGGAGATCCCAGGGTTCGAATCCTGGTCCAGCAAACGTTTTCACTCGTTATCACTAACTCTGTGTTAAGATCCGAAGCAGCAGTCATCAACAGTCCAGTCCAGTCCCTTCCCTTCTCTTCCCGTCCCTTCCCTTTACATTCTCCCCTCTACCTTCAATTTACACATAATAGTATACACAATTCTGAAAAGTGTGGAGCAGGAGTCAAGAAAGACCGCCTGGAGATGGCAACAACTCTGCCAAAATATTGAGGAGAACTTGCAATAACACGGATTAACACCCAAGAATTCCTCAAGTTACATGCTGTCTAATCATACATAGTGTATGCACATACTTAATGTGTTATGTCAGAGCAAGAGATTCCACAACCAATAGACCGTGAACCAAATTAGAGAACTCAGATTATTCCCCACGACTAAACTGCAGTTTCAGAAGTTGCTCATAACCTCTCAAAAATTCATCGTAACATAAAAAGTAAGTCTATTCTGCGTCTCATGAAAACAGAGAACAGCCATTTAGCAATGCCATTGTCCTGTTCCCTGTTCATACAGCAGAGGCAGCAACAGGATTAACTGCTCTGGGAGCATATGGGAAAATCACTGCAACTGCTGCCCCAACAGATTATCAGGCTCCAACCTACGATCCAGCCACATGAACGATATGTCAGCATCATCTTTTTTACTCTTCAGAATTCAAGTTAGCAACGTAAAATTAGGATACATATATATCACGTGGCTCCGCCTAAACTTTCATGCATATGATATAACAGAAAGCTAGTAGCAATCAGAAGGGTGCCAATTATTCCAAAAAATATTTCCCCTTGACAACATTATGTTACGGAACTACAATAAGTGAAGGTGTAACTTTCTCAGTGCTCTGAGCAATGAATCTACATAGCAAGTGTACGGCTTACTTTCCAGCAGAATAGGGAAGGAAGTCAGTCTTATTCTTAGCAGGTGCCTGTTTTACAAGGCACCATGACAGATTTGAATACAAGGTATAGCAGATCATACACTGATTCAATGATCAGATATATCAACATTCCATACGTTCCTGATGGAGGTACTGATGCTGCCAAATCCATCATCGGATGAAATAGTAGCCATCACTCAGATCTACAAAGCTACTTTTAGGGCGGCAAAATGCCTAACTCGTGGGCACTCGTGCAAATTCGAGCTCCACCTGCTGTATCAGCAGGGCCTACATTTCAAATCATACAAAACTGTGGACACCTGCATCCCCCATCCACTGCAGAGCTAAACGGCATTGCTATGCTTCAGGAGACAGGTACTGAATCACTGCAGAGGTCACAACTTCTCTGTTGACATCATTTACTATTTCCTCAGTAGTTCACCGACCCACAGCTGCCATCTTGACATAGTCATCAACAAATATTCTCATCGTCTGGCCCACACCTCTGGATGCCAGCAGATTTTCTGGGTCTCCCCAGTCTCAGATGATTTGACGTCCCAGTGCCATCATCATCTCCACTACCACTGCATCAACCAAGATGATAACACCTTCCACTTCACTTTGATTGCTTTCATGAACAATTGTATTGTTTGCTGGTGAACCTTTCGAGCTGTGTGGCTGTGGACCACGAACTTTTGCATCCCTTAAGTTTCATCCAGAGCTTTGTTGGACATCTTAAGTGCTGCTATCAACAAGACTCAATGCGACGAGGAGCACCTCTGAAGATTTCCAACACTGACTTGGACGAAATGTTAGAAACAAATAGTTTAATGGACCACGACTGTACATCAGGAAGATTCACCGGCAACCTTCCACTTCGCCCCAGACAACCATCATCCTTTCTTTCCTAACATAAAACACATACACTCCATGTTCTTTTTCTATGGCCTCTTAGGGATAGATGAGAAGTGATTAGCTTTATATCACCCTGTCATAATGGGTACAGTTATGTTCCTTTGTCTTTTTAATTGTTCGTGCATTGATAAATTTGTGACATAATAAGGGCTTTGAACACTCCCATAAGACTATCATTATAAGAAATATCAAAGTAGTTTTCCAACACAGTTACAAACAAACTGGGGTTGCCGCACAGCCACAGTCATCAAACTATGATGAAAAGTGGTAGTAATGAGTGAACAGTTACCCTGTCATTTTAACATACTTTTCAGATCTCTTCCCTTAAGGTATAAGTGTACAGAAGTTAAGAGAAGAGAATGACTTTCGCACCAGTGAATCACAAATTACTGAGGAACTTCTGTACAAGTTACAATACATTCAGCTAACTAAATGTCGGAGTATTATCACTTGCACTTACTCTTATATAAATTCATTCTTGCAAATATCTACAATATGAAACAACAGCTAATTGTTACAGATTTTCTGTCCCACTAAATACAACTTGCTTTTCTCAAAGACAAAAACCTTTTTTAATATTGACAATTCAGCACTTTATTAACACAATCAACACAATAATAATTAAAGCAAGAAAGTCATTTGAACTTTCGGTATTCATAACATTCATCATCCTTTAGGTGCATTTTATTGAAGGTAACTGAAGGATTTTTAGCTACATTTTAAATAGGTGTATCAAATAGTTTGTTCTGGTGTGAGAAATGTGACACACAGGTAAAGACAAAGGCAAAGATAAGTGGAGAATGTACAAATATATGATGATCTAGCTATACACTCAATATTTGAGTTTCACTGCCAATGAACAGATACTGTAAAGACATAAACCTGCAGTCCCTCCAAAATATTACCTCTGTTTCCAATTACAGCATGGTGTATTAAATAGTTCACATTATTACATCTGATTACAATCACATCTTCTGTGTAAGAAGCATCACAAACAATATAAAAGTGTATAGCTCACCCAGTATCCGGTTTATTACACCGTGATCCATCAGCTCCTGGGTATAACGCGTGATATATCTAGTGACCTCCTCAGTTGAACTCACAGTCCACGAAATTCCATTTCGAGCTTGCACTAATGCACGCAAAGCATAAACTAAGGCACGCCTGCCATCATAGTACAGCAAGACAGCAACCAGCCCTCGAGGCAGACCTGGGTGATGAGGCATGCGCTGCTGAGCTACAAGAAAAGGAAATCGTTAGCAGGATTTCTCTTACAAATAGTACTTACAAACATGGTTCTGGTTAGAAAAAATTAAATTTGACTGTAAATATACCATTAAACACATATATCTGCATATGCTAGTAAAATTAAATTTTAAAATAAGACTAATCAATATTATTAATGCATTATGAAATTTAGTAATATTTCAACCAGGTTTTTAAAGGGAAAGGTCAATTTTTTTTTTATTTATGCTAACACTGGCTCCATTTTCATACTGTAATAGATAGAAAGATAATATGCACATAACTGTCCTCTCTTCTCCTCCAGTCTTTCGCTGAGTCTTGAAAATATCCTTAACATTCTAATGCAAAATACTGAAAACCATACTGCATATTATGTTTTTTCCTGACTGATAATAAAATGACAAGAAAGCACAAGGAGAGAGGATTATCAAACAATGGAACAATTATTCTTGCTTTTCCACTTCTTTAACATCCTACCAATGGCTCTATACTATAGCTTTAACTTCTTATTTCTGCAAAACAATTTTTCTCTTTCATACACATTCCTTTATAAGGAAGCTCTCTACGCTTTAAAAACAAAAGACTATTTGGAACATCAGTCAGACTTTTATGTAGACACAAGGATCAATCAAAAAGTTTTGATATTCTGTGTAAGCACACAGTCATACACCAATCAAGGAGGACTGCTGTTAAAATTTCTGTTTATATGCTTGCTGCTCACCATATATTGGAGACACTGAGACATAGAAAGGAACAAGAGAAAGGCTGTAAAACAAAGCTTTCAGCAAAACAGGCCTTCATCAGAATCAGACAACATCCACACACAAATTCATGCAAATGCAGCTCACACATGTAACCACAGTCTCTGGCTGCCAAAGCCAGACAGTCTGGTCTTGGCAGCCAGATTGAAAGTGAGAGTGTGTGTGTGTGTGTGTGTGTGTGTGTGTGTGTGTGTGTGTGTATTTCAAAAATTCTGTGTAGGCATCATAATTTTACATACAGTGTTAAAAGTTTGTAACTAATGGTAACTGATAGCACTGCTACTTCTGCAACTTCAAAAGCATCTGTGATACTCTGTGTAATGTTTTCATTGAAAAAACTGCCTATCTGTACCTCAGTCAACATCAAAGTGGAAAATAAAATTTATTTTATAATATTTGGAGGTCTCCAGAACAGATATCTGCAACAGCAGTGAAGCTGACCTCTATGCTGTTGCTAGTACATATAAGGCTTAGTAATAATTACAATGATTGTAGTTCTGACTAACTCAGAATAAGTAAATATTTAATTTCATAAAAATAAATTTATTAACATTACAAAACTTCCAGCAATTGTCACATAACGTTCCAGTAAGCTGAAGTTACTATACCTGTGCACAGTAAGTCAAGGGCGATGAACTCGTTAAGATCATACATGTCTGAAATTATTATTGCTTCATCCACTATCTCCTTAGACAGAGTTTGATGGCCAATGCCTGGAAGCATTATACCTTCCGTAATTCCTTTTCGTAGCTCTTCTCTATGCTGGGAATTCTTTGGCTAAACAGAAAAGATGACAACCAATGACGCTTCCAATAACTACCTCAAAGTCTTAACATTACGGTGAGTGGTTACTAGATGAGCTGGTGACAAAGCAGGATTGAAAGCAAAGATTTCCATAAATATAACAAAGTTACAAAAACAAATGCTGTATTTTGATGCATGTAACACAAAACAAAAAATGAAAAGTCATACACAACTGTGAATGAGGATCAGTCAGAAAAGCAACAAAACTTAAAAATTGTTAGACCAATGCGAAAAGCATAGTGTAAAAGGCAATTTACTAGCATAAAAGGGGTGTGTTTGAAAAGATAGCCTATAATTGAAACCTGGCCAACTTTTCTGTGCAGTACTTATTTACTGCCTCATATTGTCTTCCATGGTGGAATCTCTTCACAGAAATCAATATATAGCTCAGAATAAATAATTTCTTACCAAATTTCACAAGAAAAATTCTGCATTTGTATTTTCTATGACATCGTTTATCCTGCTGATGATGTAAGCCATAAAATGCTCCCAGAAAAAATTAAAATATTGTGGCATTATTAACAAGTTCACATATTTATTGCAGTAAAGAATTCAGTCAATAATGTCTAGCGATGTTATTGTGGATTCAGAAACTGAATTAATCTGGGTGAACTTAATCAGCAAAAGTGGGTCAAATATGGTAATCAGGTTCATTTATAGACCTCCTGAATCAGGAGTTGTTGTGGTAGAGTGCTTTACACAGAACTTGCAAAATTTCTTGAATACATTCCCTGATAATGTTGTTGTAAGAGGTGGTATCAGCTTGCCACTTAATATGAAGATCAACCAATAAGTAAGTTTCCCATTTTATTATTCTGCAAAATAAATTGAGGCCATGACATCTGAGGGCTGGAGAGTTCAACTGGTGTGTGTTGACAATGCTCTCACCAGCTTGTGGTGCATACTGCAGTACCTTGCCAGTAGGCCGTCAGTGAACATGGAGTTACCACTACAAAGTGTGTCTGCTTGTGAGCTGCCTCTATCATTTGTTTTTTATCGCAGCGAAACAACTATCCACTGTCAATATCCGTCGGAAGTTAACATCTGTCTACAGGGAATGCTGTACGAGCATTCAAATGGGGATAAGACCTGGGTCCATTGCTCGAACCTCGGCACAAAATGTAAGAGCATGGTGTGGAAGAAACCTGACAAAAGTGCTGCAAAAAAAGGCAAAGGTCACATATTTTGCAGGGAAAGTTACAGGAATCATCTTTTGAGACTATCAGGGGGCATTAGTCATTCACTACTACTGCCTCACAACACCATAATGAATACAGAGGTACTGTAATTTCTGAAAGAGTCTGCCATTGAAAGAAAACGTTCTAGACTTTTGTCCCACAAAGTTCTCTGGGGACTGGGCTTTTGTCTCGCAAAGCTCTCTCTCTTCTGGGAAGAGTCAGACAATATACTGCTTCCTCTAACTGTCAGGTGGGGCGCAGAGTACTAATGTAGATGAAGAAGTGGATCCAGAAACGTAACAAATGCTGCCCCACACTATTCAGTGAAAGTTATTAATTTACATAAAGCACCTTGCAAAATCTTTTAGAAACAATGTTTGCTGACAATATAAGCATATTATCAAGAGTCAGAGATCTATCCACCACACACAACCAAGATGAAGCTAACAGTTTTACAGCAACCTGTTTACAAGAACTCTCATTATGCAATTTTAAATAAATAAAAGTTGCATAATGCAAAGAAGTAGACATTGTCACACACAAATGACATATTGGAGTAACATTACTTGCCTTCCAGGTTATTTGAATAAGATAACCAAACATCTTGCAAATGTCTTTACTACAAACATTGCCAAATACATGTAACTGTTATTAATTTTACATCTACATCTAAATCCATATTCTGCAAACAACCATGAGGTGCAAGGCTAACAGTAGATTGGGTGGTTGGTTTAAAGGCAGGAGAAGGGACCAAACTACGAGGTCATCGGTCCCTTGTTCCTAATAAAACAATGCTACAAGTGCGAGAATAAAACGGGCGAAACATATAACACAAAACAGAAAGAAAGGAAAAGCCACAAGAACGAAAGGAAGGCAACGAACACTAAGAGGAACAAAAGAGGACAAGAAAACAACAGAGAGACGCTAGAAACAGAAGATAGTAAAACACGAAAGCAGATTACAGTGACCGGCCAACCACGACAATAAAAAGGGAAAGCCAGCCACTCTGCAACACACTAAAACCTCCACCCTAAAAGCACTAGAGCGGAGGACACAGAGGGACAAAGGACATGTGCTAAAACCTACACAGAAGTACAAAACCCACTCTCACGGATAAAACAAAGCTAAAGCTGCTGTGGAGGCATTGTCGGCCAACACCAAAGGCAGGGTGCTGGGGAAGTTAAAAGTCTGCCGCAGAGTGGCTAAAAGTGGGCAGTCCAGCAAGAGGTGGACGACTGTCATTTGGGAGCCACAGCGACACTGAGGTGGGTTCTCGCGACGGAGTAGGTAACCGTGTGTTAGCCACATAAGGCCAATGCGGAGTCGGCAGAGGACAACTGATTTCCTGAGAGAGGCCTGCACAGAATACTTACACGCATTCAGTCCCCTTAATGACACGCAGTTGTTGTGCTTGCTATTAAGCCATTCGGTCTCTCAAAGTCGGCAAAACCCTGCGGTATAAGACAGAATGCACGTCAGCTTCGGAGATGCCTATCTCCAGAAGCAGTTTCTGTGTCCCCTGTTTGGCCAGCCTGTCGGCAAGTTCGTTGCCAGGGATTCCGACATGTCCTGGGGTCCACACAAACACCATGTTCCAGGGTATAGATGGGCTCCTGAATGGACGCCACCAGAGGGTGGCGAGGGTAGCACTGGTCGATAGCTTGTAAGCTGCTCAATGAGTCAGTACACAGGAGAAATGACTCGCCAGGGCATGAGCGGATGTACTCAAGAGCATAAGATATGGCCACCAGCTCTGCAGTGAAAACACTGCAGCCAACTGGCAAGGAGTACTGCTCCATATGTCCTCCATGAACATATGCGAAGCCTACGTGACTATCAGCCATTGAGCCGCCGGTTTAAACCGCTTCAGAGCCCAGGAACATGTCAAGAATCGAGAGGAAGTGACAGCGGAGAGTGGCGGGGTTAACTGAGTCCTTAGGGCCATGCGAAAGGTCCAGATGAAGCTGTGGCCACAGCGTACACCATGGAGGCGTACGTGAACGGACCGCAAGTAGAGGTGGTAAAGGGAAGGACTCCAGTTCGAAAAGAGAAGGGACCGCACGCGAACCGCAATCGTTAGCTCCGATCTGGGCCACCGATGCGGGAGATGGACTGCTGCGGGCGGGTAAAGGATACGCTAATTCGGATGCTCAGGGGAACTACGAATGTGTGCTGCGTAACTGGCGGGCAGTTGCACACGTCTGATCTGCAGTGGAGGAACCCCAGTCTCCACCAGTACGCTGGTCACCGGACTCGTCCTAAAAGCTCCTGTCACTAATCGAACCCCACAGTGGTCCACAGGGTCAAGTAAATGCAATGCTGAAGGCGCTGCCGAACCATAAACCACACTCTCATAGTCAATTCGGGGTTGGACAAGGGCTCTGTAGAGATGCTGCAGCGTACAGCGATCTGCACCCCAATTGGTGTTGCTCGAGCAACGGAGGGCATTGAGGTTCTGCCAGCACCTCTGCTTAAGCTGATGAAGATGAGGGAGCCAAGTCAATCTAGCATCGAAAACCAGTCCTAGGAATTGATATGTCTCCACTACAGTGAGTGGATCATCATTAAGGTAAAGTGTGGGTTCTGGATGAACGGTACGACGCCGACAGAAGTGCACGACACACGACTTTGGGGCTGAAAACTGGAATCCGTGGGCTAGAGCCCATGACTGCGCCTTGTGGATAGCTCCCTGGAGGCGCTGCTCAGCAACAACAGTACTGGAGCAGCAGTACAAAATGCAGTAGTTGTCTGCATACAGAGAAGGTGAGACGGAGGGCCCGACAGCTGCAGCTAGACCGTTAATGGTGGTTAATAAAGCCACAGCCACAACAGTAATTTCAGACAACTGTTTTTCTCCATTAATATGTTCTTTGAATCATTCCTAATTACACACGCCCTCCTTCACGATGGTGTCTACACAACTTAAAGTATGAATGACAGAATGGTTGATTGATCATCAAAAAATTTTTATCACCATACCCGTGTAGCTGCTATACCTGTACCCGGTATCTTCCTATAAGTGTATGCAAAGTAAGTTGTTCTTCCTTTTCCACTGTCTCTCATGTTAGATTTTTAACATAATAACTCACAAGAGCCTGAGAAATACCTCAGTTGGATAAGTGTGAGTAAACTGACAAGCTCTTATTGAACAATTTTACCAGTATTCAGCTGAAGTGATACCTTTCGCGAATCAAAAATACAGTATATCTAAAACAAGATAGCAGGGACTGACTAACTACCCCTTCCTGTGGACAAGGCCCAAATCATAATTATTGTGCAACATTTATCAGTGACATGGAACAATCGTATTGTATTCTTTCACATTCTGTGTACAGATAGCAGCATCAAGAAAATGGCAGTTTCTCTTGGATAAGACTTTCAAAGTAGCTTCTAATTTACAGTGAAATGATGATAAAACAGAGCTATGCATGCCATGTGGGTGGCAAGAAACGCGTATAAAACAAAAGCGATCTATGACCTACAGAGTTCCAAGGGAATGGTATAGGGATTAGGAATATAAAGCACACATACAAAGCCGACAGATGTTTTGTAGCAGAGCATGCTCTGCACCAGATTATTGAATGACACCAGAATAAGCAACCTGTTTACAGCAATTGACTTTTCCAGCAGTTTTTGGTAAAATATTTTATAAATTATTGATTAAAAACACGTGACAGTAGTATAATACTGAATTTTCATTCAAGCTGTTTCAAATTTATTCTCCAACATTTATTGCTTTGTAGTTATCACGCCAGCATAAAACTGAGAAATGGTTTAGGGTCAGCTGGTGTACAATGGTAGTTCTCTCTCCAGTGACTTTCTCGTTGACAAAAAAACTTACAACATCAAATTGGGAGCGTACAATGGTAAACCTTGAAGTAGCAGCTGTCACAAACATTATGATGAAAAAAAGTCTTCTGCAGATGGTGGCAGCAGCACACAGGGTCTTCACCTGGATGCTGTGGAGATCAGAACACAACAAAAAACATATTCTAGGTTGTATCGATTACTTCTAGAATTGCAGCCTTGACATACAAGATTATTGGCCCAGTCCAGAGCAGGATAGTATTGTGTGACAAGTGGTACATTGTTGGCCATTTTTAGGAAATGAACTAACAGTAACAGGACTAGCTGCAATGCATGGGAAATCTGCTAGAGAACTAATCTTGTGGAATAATCATGGGAAGCAAATGCAACAGAGACCTAATGTCAATTTGTGTTCTGAATCAATACGTGAACAGATATGTTTAACATACATTGAAAATAACAGCAACTGTCCAAATATGAATAATGTCATTTGTAATTTGATTTTAGAATCCTTGTCTTACAGATAAATTCTTATTTAACTACATACATACCGGATTTTTCAGCAATGTCAAAAAATTCTGTTTATGTTTCCTCAGCACTTCTTGGACTTTCTGTAAAACCCCATGAATGGGCTGTGAGACTACGCCCTCAACAAATGACTGAAGCTCCTTAAACGGTGACCACATATCTTCATTTTTTAGAAGTTCTAGAATTTTATAAAAGAAAAATATCGTTAGAAAACTTTATATAACATGAGAAACTGATATTCGACAGGAAAATATATAAAATTCAAATGCTAATACACGTTTTTCTTGTTATCAGAGAGAAAATTTTCTCCAAGATGAAATTGTGTGTGTGTGTGTGTGTGTGTGTGTGTGTGTGTGTGTGTTTCACTGACACAGTTTATTAGTGAAAATATCCAATTATGACATAAATATAGTCATTTAATTCAGGTCTTCCCTATCTATCTGACTTTTGCAAAAAAGTGTGGGTCAAAATCTCTCCATGTTTTTTATTGTTGCTCAACAGCTCGCTCAACGTAATATTATTCAAATCCATGAAGTACGCTGCACAATTAGGGGACTCTGCCCTATGTTATTCATTATCTATCATGTTGGAATTGTGTGAACAATATATTTCGTGTGTGACGGCGCAAAGTGCACTGTGTAAAATAGATCTCTTTGACATTGTCTAACACTCTTTGTGTGCGCTAATTATTCTGTTGTGTTCGCTGTAATTTTATTTGTTCTTGAACGTGCAAATATAGTTATTAGTAAGATGTCATTTTTTCTCCTTAATACTTATTCAGCTGCGTAAATTCCAATAGGTTATGGGCCCAACGTGCATTTGGAATAAGTATATCAATAAAATAGTAGGGAGACAGTATTGGAAAAGTTCCAATTTACATGAAGTGCGAGTTATCCTTACAAGACGATCGCAATTTTTTTTTCTGCATTATTCTTCGGTGTTCTTTACGGCAATAAAAAGCAAGTTACCGTTAAGAATGAGTGCGGCACAAATTCCACAGATTGAAAGACTTATAGGTCGCGAAAACTATGCAACCTGGAAGTTTGCAGTAGAAGCATATTTACGTTTAGACGACCTATGGGTCGTGGTAGATGGGACAATGAAATCCACAGATCAGAATTATTCAAGTAAGGATAGGAAAGCAAAATCAAAATTGATATTACTGATTGATTCGGTGAATTATGTTCACGTTGAAAAAGCTGCTACAGCGAAAGAAGTCTGGGACAATTTACGAAGTGCATTCGAGGATGGTGGTCTTACAAGAAAAGTAGGATTATTATGCGAGTTAATTACCACTCGTCTGGGCAAATGTAAGAGTGTAGATGAATACGTTAACAAAATAATAACCACGTCGAACCGACTGAGAAACATTGGATTCGAGATCGCTGACGAATGGATAGGAACATTGCTGTTGACAGGACTGCCCGAAAGGTATGCACCTATGATTATGGGACTTGAAAGCTTGGGTATACCAATCACAGGCGACAGTGTTAAGGTGAAAATCCTACAGGATGTAAAGACTGCTCCAAGCTGTTGTACATTGGAGAAGGAAGGTGTGTCTGCTCTCTACTCAAAAAACAAAAAGAAGAAACCGGTGAGGTGCTATAAATGTCAGAAGATGGGACATATTGCGTCTCAGTGCGAAGAAAAAGTAAGCCCAAGATCAGACACTCAGCAAAAGAGGTATGTTACTGATAGCCCAGAGAGAAGGACCAATAACAAAGGTAAGGCACTCTCATGTTTTTATTCTTTTGGTGGGATGAGCAATCGTGATATGGAATGGATTTTAGACTAAGGTGCATCTGTGCATATTGTTAAGGATAAATCACTTCTTTATGACATCAAAGATAAGACTCATATGGGAATATCTACTGTTGATGGCAACAAGCTCCAGTGTCACCTGGCTGGGAAACTAGATCTACATGTAAGTGTAAATGGTGAATCAGATATGGTTACAGCACACAATGTTCATTATGTGAAAAATGTGGCAACTAACCTGCTGTCTGTAGGGGAAATTGTCAAGAAAGGAAATACAGTCACCTTTGACATGCAGGGTGCAAGAGTAATCAGTGAAAGTGGTGAAGTTATAGCTACAGCAAGTAACGAAAGGAGTATTTTTAAGTTGGATACCATTGACAGTAAACATAAAAATGTTAGTGATTCAGTATATTCAGCAGAAGGTTTTTTATGGCACCGGAGGCTTGAACATCTAAATAGAAAGAGTATGTCTATAATAAAGGATATGGTAAAGGGAATACAGAATGTTAGTGTGTCCAAGGATCCTTGTGAGACATGTATAAAGGGAAAACAAGCAAGGTTACCCTTCAAGACTAGTAAGAGTAAATCCACAGAAGTCTTACAGTTAATCCACACAGATGTACGTGGCCCGATGGAGTGTGAATCCGTAGGTGGGAGTAATTATTTTCTTAAGTTTATTGATGATTACTCACGATATACTCATGTTTATTTTCTTAGTTCTAAAGACCAAGTGAGAGATATCTTTGAGGAATATTGCAATATGGTTGAAAGATGGACAGGAAAGAAGATCAAGATCATCAGGTCTGATAATGGGAGAGAATATATTAACCAGAAATTGAAGAAACTTCTGGCAGAAAAGGGAATCAGGCATCAAACTACCATAAGGCGCAGCCCATCTCAAAATGGGGTTGCTGAGAGGGCTAATAGGACCATTGTTGAGAAAGCAAGGAGCATGATGACTGACACTGAATTATCCAAAGATTTTTGGGCAGAGGCAGTGTCAACAGCTGTATATTTGAACAATAGATCACCTACAAAAGCATTAAAAAATAGAACCCCTTATGAGATATGGGTAGGAAAGAAACCTGATCTAAGCAATATAAGGGTTTTTGGGTGTGATGCAATGTCACATATTCCAAAACAGCTAAGAGGAAAATGGGATCCGAAAGCTAAAAAGTATATTTTTGTAGGCTATTGTAAAAATTCAAAGGGCTACCGATTAATGGATCCATTGACTAAAAAGATTGTCACGAGTAGAGATGTAATATTCTTTGAAAATAGAAAGGACTCAAAAGAGAGCAAAACCACTAAGTCAACTGCACCTAGTTCAGAAGGTGAAACCTTGTGTGAGGAAATAGGAAGTGAAGAAGAGGAAGACGACAGCCAAGGACAAATGGATACTATTTATGATGACAATGAGTTAGAGGATGAAAAACATGAAGAAAACAATGTAAGGCGTTCTTCTCAGGTACCAAAACCGAAGGAATATCCGGATTTTGAGATGTATACAGCACAGTCTTTTAATGATGAGCCAAGAACAGCAGAAGCAGCAATGAGTGGCCCAAACTTTCAAGAATGGAAAGAAGTGATGAAGAGAGAATTAGAATCTTTATATCAGAACGAAACCTTTGAATGGGTAGTTATGCCAGGAGATAAGAAACCACTGCAGGCAAGATGGGTATTCAATTTGAAGAACCCTGAAAGCTCATCACCAAAATACAAAGCAAGACTTGTGGTAAAAGAATATTCACAAAACAAGGGGTAGATTACGAAGAAACTTTTTCACCTGTAGTCAAGTATGCATCACTGAGATATCTTTTAGCCTTGGCAGTAAAACGAAATTTAATAATTCATCATATGGATGTTAAAACGGCATATTTAAATGGGAAATTGGAGGAGGAGATATATGTCATTCCACCAAGGGAAGCCATAAAAACCAGGACAGAAAGTAAAAAGATTTGGCGTTTGAGAAAAAGTATTTATGGACTTAAACAAAGTGGACATTGCTGGAATCGATGTCTACATGAAACTCTAATAAATATGAATATGAAGCAATCCAAGGCAGATCCCAGCATTTACTATAAAGGGAGTAAAGGGAGTAAAGGGAGAAAAGAAGAAATAATAATAATGGCGATATGTGTGGACGATTTCTTTATCCTGACTGAAAGTGAAGGCCAAATGAGAATTTTCAAGAAACAGCTGCAAACCAAGTTTAAGGTGCATGATTTGGAAGAAGTCAAACGTTATTTAGGTATGCAGATTACTAAGGATGAAGAAAGACAGGAATTGAGCATAAGTCAATCATCATACACGGAAAAAATATTAAAGAAATTTGGCATGAGTGATTGCAAACCAATAAGTACTCCAATGGGAGTAGGAGTGAAGTTAAGTGTAAATGAGACTGATGTGGAATGTGACAAGAATGTTCCTTATTTAGAAGCAGTAGGGAGTCTGTTATATTTGTCTCAAACATCACGACCCGACATTGCTTTTGCCACCAATACAGTAAGCAGATATTGCAGAGACCCAAAGGAAAAGCACTGGAAAGCTGTAAAGAGGATATTCCGATACCTAAGAGGAACCTAAAACTATGAGTTAAAATACCATAGAGATGGTAACGCAAAACTAGAGGGATATAGCGATGCGGACTGGGGGAGTGAATTGGGAGACAGATACTCCACCACTGGCTGCTGCTTTAAATTAATGGGGGGCCTCACATCATGGTCCTGTCAAAAGCAAAAAACTGTTGCATTGAGCACCGTAGAGGCCGAGTATATGGCACTATCCTACACCACACAGGAAGCATTATGGCTACGAACATTAATAAGTGAAATAGAACCCAATTTAATTGAGGAACCTACAACCATCTTCTGTGACAATAAGGGAGCCATAAACCTAGCTAAAAATGATGTTACTAGTGCTAGGACAAAGCATACTGATATACGGCACCATTTCATTCGGGACCACGTAGAGCGACAGAACATTGCCGTGGACTATCTGCGTACAGAAGACATGTTAGCTGACCTTCTGACCAAACCCTTGGAAAGGGAGAAGTTTGAGAAGATTGTGGGACTATTGGGTTTATCTTGTGGAAGCAACACACAAAATATAAGTTCAAGGAGGGGTGTTGGAATTGTGTCAACAATATATTTCGTGTGTGACGGCGCAAAGTGCACTGTGTAAAATAGACCTCTTTGACAATGTCTAACACTCTTTGTGTGCGCTAATTATTCTGTCGTGTTCGCTGTAATTTTATTTGTTCTTGAATGTGCAAATATAGTTATTAGTAAGATGTCATTTTTTCTCCTTAATACTTATTCAGCTGCGTAAATTCCAATATATCATAACAGCTGATCAATTTTTCCTAGAGACAAAAAGTAATTTTACTGTGTTTCTCAATACACTGAATGTTGACGCACACAAGTGGAGTGTGCATGCACTCGTCTATGTGTGTGACATGTTAAAGGTTTACCACAATAAGTCAAACATTATTGTTTGAAATCATATGTACATCTTGAGGCATTGTAGCTTGCAGTACACTAATTACACAGACTATATTCACCCAGCAGTTGACAAAGAGTGCATTTAGCAACTTCCAATAACTCAAACAAAATTTCAAACGTGTATGGGTGACTAAACCAAAACTAATAAAATCAACATAATTAGGGTTTTGCATCTTCAACCATATAGATTTTACATGCTTAACTTCAAATATTTAACACACTAATTCATTTGTAACTAATAACAACACACCTGAAGCAGTTTTATACATGGGAGTTCAAGAATCAAAATGGGGGGTCGCTGTAATAATGTAATCAGTAGACTAATAGGAAAGTCCCAAGAACTAGCACATTTTGTAAATGATTATTTTTTGGCTACTGCAAAGAAGTGCCACAAAATTTCCCTAATAAGACGTGCATAGCACCCAAAATGAACTATATGGCCAGCACAATGATTATGTTTGCTACAACAGAGCAAGAAGCCAAGACGGCAATACAAAAATTAACAAACAAGAAATTATCCTGTGCCAGTCTCTTATATGAAGACATACATGAACAGTATACATACTTGATTAACAAATATAATAAATGAGTCTTTTAGTTCACGTATTAAAGCAGCACATTTAAAGAATGCACAAGTTGTGCCTCTACAAAAGGATGGTAATTGCTACTCCAAACAATACAAGACACAGAAGAGTGCAGAGTTGCCTACAACTCAGGTGCAACACAGTCAGTCTCTCTCTCTCTCTCTCTCTCTCTCTCTCTCTCTCTCTCTCTCTCTCTCTCTCACACACACACACACACACACACACACACACACACACACACACACACACACACACACACACACAAAATAAGGACTAGGTTACACGTCGACCTTACATCACAAAAACAGTTTCCAAGTGGATATCCACTGCCCAAATGTGATTATAAACAGACACAAGGGCCCCTCAGCAGTGTACAAGGCAGTAGCTCAGGAAAGTGTTACAGTGAGTGCTCTGGACTCACCTATAATCACCACCAAGAAGAGCCAAATTGGACATTATACAAGTCATAGTTCACTGCATATAGGACTATAGCAAGGTTTAAAGACAGGTCAGTGGAAAAGAACACTGACCTATATTGCTGTTATAACTTCAAGTTGAACAAATATATTTCAAGGAAGACGCAATACATGAAAGTCACAGATCAAGTAAACAGAGTAAGACATGTGTACACTTTAACAGTCAAATCATAACTGAGTCCAAGTCTAGCGGTCGCGGGCTGGCTGGCCGCTCAGGTGGCGCTGCTGCTGCTGCTGCATGGCTGGCAGACAGCACCGCATGTAGAGGACGCGCGTAACTGTGCGGCGGCACTTTGAAAGATCGGCGAGTCAGAACACTTTCCCCCCCTTTGAATTTTTTGCACAGTTCTTGATGGAGGTGGCCTGTAGATTGCTAACGTCCATAGGCATTGTTTGACTGGCCGTAAAGTCTCGAGGAGGAGGCTTCCCGTACGGACGGAAGTGTCCCCGATGATAATGGGTCGAGATGACAGGAGACGTGGGGGTCGAATCAGCTGGGGCCCCATGCACCAATCTGCCCATTGCGGCAAGTCCAGTTGTTATAAAAGGAGACATGGGTGATGTGTTCGCGTCTGTAGGAGAAGGAGGCGAGTAGAGTTGCTCCGACAGATGATGGTCATCTGGTTCCTACATGGTCACATCTCCTGGTGGCGTCAGTTCTTGTGCTGGCACCGATATGATGGTGAGAGGACTGCGTTGTGAGTAATGAGAGATTCCAGTATCCCGAGCGTCAGGCAGAGCCGAAGGTGGTGTAGTGACATCTGGAACAGGCGATACCGGCACACGAGGCCGAAGCTGGTCCAAATGATGCACTGCAACACCCGTGTCCGTCTGGATTTCATACAGGCATCGGCCACGGTGTCGTAAAATGCGGCCAGGACTCCATTTTGGCCACCTGCCATATCCGCGTACCCATACAAGGTCGTCGGCAGTGAACCGGCCAAGCGAAGGCACCCGCGGCCGTGAGGTGGAAGGCCGCAGAAGATGAAGTAGCGTGCGGGGCTGTCGGCCATGTAAGAGCTCGGCCGGGCTGTGGTCGCCCGTGGGGGTGAAACGGTAAGACGCCAGAAACTGGAGGCACCCATCATCAGCAGCAGAAGAAGTCAGAAGTTTCTGCATCTGAGCCTTAAATGTGCGGACCAGTCGTTGAGCCTCACCGTTGGATTGTGGATGGAATGGCGGGGCCGTGACATGCATAACTCCATGACGAGCACAAAAATCCGCAATTTCGGAAGAGGCAAATTGTGGACCATTATCAGTAACAAGAGTAGAGGGGAGGCCTTAGCAAAGAAAAAATGCGGGTGAGAGCACTGGTGGTTGCCGTGGTGGTAGGCGACGTGCAACGGACAATGAAAGGAAAGGAAGAGGAGGTGTCAATTACGAGGAGCCAATAAGTAACTAAAAAGGATCCCGCAAAGTCAGCACGAATGCGCTCCCAGGGCTTCTCAGGCGAAGGCCACGGTGACAAAGATGATTTCGGGGCAGCGGCCTGTGACGCACAAGGGCCGCAGGCAGCGACCATGTGTGCTATTTCAGAGTCAATGCCAGGCCAGTACACATGACGGCGCGCCAGAGATTTTGTGCGAGAGACACCCCAGTGCCCTTGGTGAAGGAGTTGCAAGACCGATGCACGCAAAGACGCAGGTACCACAACACGCGGCGAAGCATCGTCAGTAGAAAGGAGGATAACACCATCCCTAGCCGTGAGGCGGTAGCGCAAAGCGTAGTAGTTCCGCAACGGATCATAAGTCTTAGCAGGCGGACGATCTGGCCAACCCTTCTGAATACAGCGTAAAACCCGGGAGAGGGTAGGGTCAGAACCTGTAGCAGCTGCCAGCCGGTCCCCGGTGATGGGGAACCCGTCCACAACCCACTGCTCGGCAACATCCAGGTGGAAACACAAAAGTTCGTCCCTATCAAATGCCAGATCAGGACCCATGGGAAGGCAAGACAGTGCATCAGCATTCACATGTTCAGCCGTCGGCCGGAAATGAATCTCATAATTGAAACGAGAGAAGTAAAGAGCCCATCGCTGGAGGCGGTGTGCAGCCTTGTCGGGAAGTGACGTTGATGGATGAAACAAGGAAACAAGTGGCTGGTGATCCGTAACACGATGAAATTTGGATCCATAGAGAAAAACACCAAGCTTATGAAGAGCATAAATAATGGCCAAAGCTTCTTTTTCAATTTGAGAATACCTTTGTTGGACCTCCGTGAGCGTATTGGAGGCATAAGCAATGGGTTGTTCAGAAAAACAGTGCGCAAAGACTGCACCGACCCCCGTATTGAGAGGCATCTGTGGCAAGAACAAGATGTTGGCCAGATCAATAAGTAGCCAGGCACGGGGCCTCTTTCAGCATAGTCTTCAATTTCTGGAAAGCCGCATTGCATGACGCGGACCAGTGAAAAGGCACGTTTTTATGCAACAGGCGATGCAACGGCTGAGCCACCGAAGGAGCAGACGGTAAAAACTTGTGATAGTACGCTACTTTCCCCAAGAAGGCCTGCAGTTCCTTAACAGATGCAGGGCGAGGAAACGCATCGATCGCAGTGACAGTTTGCCAAAGCGGACGAATACCATCCCAAGAGAGTTGAAACCCCAAGTAAATGATAGATGCCTGAAAAAATTATGATTTCTGAAGATTACACTTAAGTTCGGCAGTCTGTAAGACATGAAAAAGTGTGCGGAGATTTTGAAGATGTTCGTCAGTGGTGGAGCCAGTGAAAACAATGTCGTCCTGGTAATTTATACACCCACGGATAGTGAGCAATAATTGTTCTAAGAATCACTGAAAGAGAGCAGGGGCGCTGGCAACCCCGAATGGTGATCACTGGTATTGATAGAGTCTGAAAGGCATGTTAAGGACCAGAAACTGCCGGGAAGCAGCGTCGAGAGGAAGTTGATGATAAGCTTCTGACAGGTCAAGTTTAGAAAAACACTGGCCTCCAGCAAGTTTAGTGAACAATTCTTCAGGTCATGTTGATTTAGCCTCAGAAGATGTCAAATTTGGGCATATTCAGTAGGCTTTTAGTCTTAGATTGGTCCTGAGAATCAAGTAGTCAAGAGTTACTGGTTTTATGTGGTCTCCAAACTTCATCTATGGAGGAAGGTGCTGTACATGCTTCCAAGTAAACAGCAACAAGTGGGACTAGAAAGATGACATTGCTCAACCAGTTTTTAATAGTGTGGTAGCACAATCTAACATATAACAGATAGTACGGAGAGTAGTGGTAATTGAATAGAAGTATATACCATCAGCATGTTCTAACAGTTTAACAGCTGGGGGCAGGGAAGTTTCAATATCAATTCTATACAGTACAGGACTATTAAAAATGATTGAAGTGATTTCATAAATTCACTGTAGCTCCATTCATTGACATATGGTCACGACACACTACAGATACGTAGAAAAACTCATAAAGTTTTGTTCGGCTGAAGCCGCACTTCAGATTTCTGCCGCCAGAGCGCTCAAGAGCGCAGTGAGACAAAATGGCGACAGGAGCCGAGAAAGCGTATGTCGTGCTTGAAATGCACTCACATCAGTCAGTCATAACAGTGCAACGGCACTTCAGGACGAAGTTCAACAAAGATCCACCAACTGCTAACTCCATTCGGCAATGGTATGCACAGTTTAAAGCTTCTGGATGCCTCTGTAAGGGGAAATCAATGGGTGAGCGAAGAAACGGTTGAACGCGTGCGGGCAAGTTGCACGCGTAGCCTCCGCGGGCTACGAATAAAGCAAGCAGTGTGCTAAACGTACCACAGCCGACGGTTTGGAAAATCTTACGGAAAAGGCTAAAGCAGAAGCCTTACCGTTTACAATTGCTACAAGCCCTGACACCCGATGACAAAGTCAAACGCTTTGAATTTTCGGCGCGGTTGCAACAGCTCATGGAAGAGGATGCGTTCAGTGCGAAACTTGTTTTCAGTGATGAAGCAACAAATTTTCTTAATGGTGAAGTGAACAGACACAATGTGCGAATCTGGGCGGTAGAGAATCCTCACGCATTCGTGCAGCAAATTCGCAATTCACCAAAAGTTAACGTGTTTTGTGCAATCTCACGGTTTAAAGTTTACGGTCCCTTTTTCTTCTGTGAAAAAAACGTTACAGGACACGTGTATCTGGACATGCTGGAAAATTGGCTCATGCCACAACTGGAGACCGACAGCGCCGACTTCATCTTTCAACAGGATGGTGCTCCACCGCACTTCCATCATGATTTTCGGCATTTCTTAAGCAGGAGATTGGAAAACCGATGGATCGGTCGTGGTGGAGATCACGATCAGCAATTCATGTCATGGCCTCCACGCTCTCCCGACTTAACCCCATGCGATTTCTTTCTGTGGGGTTATGTGAAAGATTCAGTGTTTAAACCTCCTCTACCAAGAAACATGCCAGAACTGCGAGCTCGCATCAACGAACTCATTGATGGGGACATGCTGCACCGAGTGTGGGAGGAACTTGATTATCGGCTTGATGTCTGCCGAATCACTAAAGGGGCACATATCGAACATTTGTGAATGCCTAAAAAAACGTTTTGAGTTTTTGTATGTGTGTGCAAAGCATTGTGAAAATATCTCAAATAATAAAGTTATTGTAGAGCTGTGAAATCGCTTCAATCATTTGTAATAACCCTGTATACAATACTGAGGTAAGGACCACACCTTAAGGGAGACTTGCAGTGTTCAGTATTTGCCCACTATATCTTTGTTCAACTAAGTGTATGCCTTACAGAGGCGAAGTAACGCAAATACACCTGTGAGGAAGGTAACAAATGCTGTACAAATGTAGCTTATATATTAATATAGTTATTCATTCATTATAATAGCCAGCAGAGATATAGAAGAATATTGTAGTGAGGAATCTGCACTCGCCAGAATGATCCAAAATGTCAGTTGTTGATATTGCAATTATTAGTTTTAGGTTCTGCTCCCAGTTTCTGAAGCCATTTTGGATGTATGACAGTAAGTAATTATGCAGCAGCAACCAGTCTAGTTGTGTTTTAACTTTTTTTTTCAGTTTTGCTCATGCATGAAGTTAGAATAACTGGCCTCTAGCACTTGGAGCAACTGAGCTCATCTTCCTTGATTCAGTGCCAATTTGGCACACAGATTCATGTAACTCATGTTGTTGGGAGTAATTCCTGGAGTCAAATTCCATTAAGGATGCTACTATCTAAATTGTAAAGAGTGGTCATCGAGAACCAAATGTTGTGAATCACAGAGGCAATTTTAAAGGATTGCTGATTGTCAGTTAAAGGTTTCTCAAGTAACATGGGCGCATATAAAGTGATCCTCCAGTGTGAGATCCAATAAAACTGAGGATTAAGAAAAGGTGGAGCGTCTGTTTCTGCAGTCATCTATCTGGCAACAATCCTTGCTCTTAGTTTTCTATGGGAACACATATACCTCTGCCTTGTGGTTCACAGTAAAATGGTATGAGAAATATTCAACCAATAAAACTAACACAAACACTACATATTGTCACAGCACACCTTTTCAACTCAGACTACCATTGCTAATATAAACTGCCCAGCCTCCCTGGAGTACCACGTGCTCTGGGCAGTTCCTTTCCATCTCCTAAACTGAACTTATCACATCTAACAACAATTTTAATCATGCATTAAGTCTGGTCTGAACATCAATATCTGCAAAGCCACCAACTGGCTTGAACTTTACTCGGAAATTAAATTTGTGTGTCAGTATATCTTTTGAGTTGTTTCTCACTGATCCTCTTAAATAAAGATCAAACCTTAATCATCAAATTATGGTGAAACTAGATTATGTAATCTCAACTCTACTATACTTATGTCAAATAATGAACTTTCATTATCACATCAAGTAGTTACTTTATCTGCTCAAGAAACTATGATCTGATGAAATTAATTTGAAATAATATGTGGGTCGACAGAAGTGACCAATCCCACGCATCTGCTTTGACCCGTGACGTAAGGGTGTTGTCATGTGTGAAGTCATGACTGCGCGGAGTTTGGTTTGTGAGTGTGGCGTGTTTGTAGATGTTGTCGTGTTGTGGTTTGTTGTGCTCTCTGGTGGTATGTTCAGGGTTTTCAGTTGTGTGGTGTAATGGGCTCAGTTTGCTTTTGCTCACTATCAAGACTTTTTCGAGCGTCGGCTGTGTTTTAGTGGAATTTATTTCAGTGAGTTAACAATTTTGTGTGAAGGTTAATTTAGTGTTGTTCGCTGTACATCGTGTGGTAATTTTAGTAAAATTAATCAGTTGTTGTTTTTGTTCAGGAATGGATATGACTGATAAAATTAACACTGCACATGTCAAGGGAAGTGTTTGATCCCAATGTGTGGCTGTGTATGTTGGTATTGGTATCAGGAGATGTTTTTGAGCTGTATAGGCCAAGGGAAGTGTTTGATCCTAATTTATGGGATCGGGAGCTACTGTTGAGCTATACAGGTCAAGGGAAGTGTCCGATTCCATATGATATTGTGTTTAGTGATATTTGGGGAGTTTTGTGATGTCATTTTTCTCGTCGTTTTGCATGGTTTTGTATGGGGATGGGTGTCTAGATTTGTTTATATTTAGTTTGCCCCCACCCAAAAACACCCCATTTTTCGCGCTTGTCCCATTAGTGTCATTAGGCTTCTTGTGGAAAGTGTGTGTGTGTTTTTCGATGTATTTTCGTCCTCATAATGTTTACGTATTGACTTTATATGTGCCATATTGGAATCGTGGTTTATGGTTGTTTCCGCCATATTTGTGACGTCATGGGTCAAAGCAGATGGGCGGGATCGGACGCTTCCGTATTTCCTAATATGTAAGCAATGTTGATTTTTTTCATATAGAAGGGATGAAGAGTGAGAAGCTGACTACTTCAGTCACTTGCTCATTCAGATTTAGCATGTACAATACTGAATTATTTACTTGTATATACTGCATACAGAGGAGAAAAAGACAAATAAACAAACTTGAAACCACACATCAAAATAGCTATTTTGTATACCTTTCAACACATATCAGTGTGACCGAACTTCAATGGTGTTAAACTGTAAAAAAAAATCACCTGAGTATTCAAATTCATAGTCACAAAAGAATATTGAAACATTAACACATCTTCTATGTTCCAATAGATAGGACCTTGTAACAACATGTAGCACACAGTATTAAGTGCACTATATCACATGCGTCATACGCACACAGAAATAACAGGCGAGGAATGGTGGATGAGAAACATATACCCTGACACAATAAACACAATACAGATTGTCCCTTTTGCAGTGGATGCTGGGACCATAAACACACAATTGCCATTTAGCTTGTGGACTGCTGGAGATAAGAGAGGGCAGGCAGTTATAAGGGAAAAAGGTTCTGCCCTTTTTTTCACACAGCATGCAGCACACTGGAATAAACATTAGATTCACAGTGTCTACAACGATGCTGAGGTGTGTTGTATTGTTTAATACCTGAAAGATGGCCATAGGTAGACACATTCTGTACTCGCCCAAAATCATCCAACATCCACGAATTCTTTCACGCCCAGAAAGGACCAAATTATACTCAGCATACGGTACTGTTTGTTAACAACAATGACAATTTCAGTTCTCTCTCATCACATAATCACAGCTCTCTATCGCATCTTCACTATACCTATTGAATTCAGCTTATGTCAGGACTCTCCAAAGGTGTGAAAACAAAAGTGTTACAAATTTCAAGAACTCATTAACTGCAAAGGTAACTGTAAACATAAAGACACCCTTTGCATACAGCACCAATAATAATAAATGCAAAAACAAAATAAGAAAGAGCCCTACAACATGTAACACTGTTCGCATGCCTGGCAGAACTAATAATTGCAGATATGTATGAAACTTCATATTTTTCACAGGGCAGTAGACATTTGCTTTAAGTTTTACATTCAAAAAATTCAACTCATTCAACAGGTGGACACTATCACTGCAAGAATGATGATGATTTGTTGAGAATGACAGTCAGGGAAAAATGCTGTCTTGACAGCAAAAATGTTTCAAATTGCTCTATAGTTTTCTTTTAGTTATTCTGTCAACTTGCACATAAAGCCACCAGTTTTAATATGGGCAGCGGAAATGTGAATCATTGCCGCTGTCGGTTCTGTAATAAATCTGAAATATGACAAATAACAGCTGTTCACCAATAAAGTCTATATAACGACGATCATGATTATTAATGGCATGGCCGGTCAACAGCCCTGATATATTTTTTTCCCCAGTTGTAAGAGAGCTATAGACATCTTTTCTGCTGGTCTGAAGTATTTGTTGAGAGCAGAATGTATGGATAAGCAACACATACTGGGATGTAAAGAAAATTTGCAAGGATTCGTTCATGCCATGACTTCTCTTACAAACGTGAATGACAACACACGACACAACTGGTCAAATAACATCAAAGTCAGAGCAACAGCTAACTTAATTACAACAATTATCTTCAGAACAGCGCTGTTGTTATGCTTTGTAATTACCTCTGTCCATCATTAAACGTTACACTAAAGAAACAGTCAGCAAAAATTCTTCCCACAGTAAACTCACTATTTCAAACAGAAACCACACACACCTAAGATATTATTTTACAAACAAAGACAGGGCGGGAAAACAGTACTGCCAAGTGTATAAACTAAAAAGCAGCTGGAGAAGCTGCGTACCAACCTAGAAGGTTCGAATCTATAGAGATTCCCTACAGCCTGCCGGATTTTCCCCGGAGCAGGAATTTTACCCCATGCGAACATGACGCAGTGTTTTACGTCGGCAAGGACACAAAACTTAAATACGTTGCGCTATTGGTTTTTCCCAGAAAATGAAACCGGAGTGCATTAGCTATTCAGTCCATACATGCTGCCTGGGAAGAGTGTTCAAAGGAAGTGTTATTACTTTAACCAGTCCCAATAGACTCACAAGTTGTCACTGTACACTACAGATGTATCGCGTGAGAGAAAAGAAAACTCCTGGGTTTCCTAACAGATAAACGTATAATGGGCAATGAAGGATAAGATTATTTGCTCCAGTATTACCCGAAGTGCAGAGAAACAATCAGCTATATGTCTTTGACACTGCGTACAATAACAGTTCATCTTCCTCAATACAGAAGATCACTTGTAGTTCTTAGAACACTTTTTAGCCATTATTCACACGACCATCACATGACTTGCAGCAATTTCTTCATCAGAATGCAGCGTCCAATGAAGCAGACAGCTGTAGGAGACCCAGAAGTATAAGTGTAAGATCCAAAAGAATCTCCTCCACAAGCGACAGTACCATAAACCTAGAAGTCAACTGCCAAAGCATACGCAACAAAGTGCCAGAGTTTGAAGCATTCCTGGAAATCAGAGCAGCTCACTTACAATGGTAGGTATGGAAAGCTGGTTGAAACCTGAAATTGATAGCAGTGAGATTTTTAGGGAAAATGTAAGTATTTATCGATAGAATAGGCTAGCGGGAAATGCAGGTGGGGTATTTGTCGCAGTAGAAAAGAAACTCAAATCCGCCGAAATAGAAATTGAACCTTAAAGCAGATTGTTTGGGCAAGACCCAGTAACCTAGAACGGATAGTTCGAAATCCATTTCGAGTTGGAAATATATTAAATCTAATGGCCACAAACAGAACTGCCATCTTTGAGGATGTCCACATCGAAACTGGTATCAGCGACCATGATGTAGTGTGACAAGAATGATTGTCAAAAGTACAAAGGAAAACTAGAACAAATAGAAAGATACATATGCACAGTAAACTATATAAAAAGCAGTAGAATCGTATCTCAGTGAGGAACTTGAAATTATCAGCACAGGATAGAAACACGCAGAGGAACTGGCTTAAGTTTAAAAGAATAGTTGACCAGGCACTAGACACATACGTAGACAGTAGAACAGTTCATCGTGGGAGATATCCTCCACGGTATACACTAAATATAACGAAACTTCTAAAGAAACAATGACTACTGCATAATAGGTATAAAACAAAGCACAAGACTATAGATAGATAAATGCTAAATGAAATCAGTTTGGCTTCAAGAGACCATTGTATGAAGCTTTCAATTACCACTGCAGCAGAATACTGTCGTATGATCTTCCACAAGAGGCAAAAAAATTCTGGTTGTATGTAAAGGCTGTTTGTGGCACCAAAGTCAGTGTCCACTCACTCACGAGTGAAACAGGGACTGAAATTGAGGGTAGCAAAGCATTAGCTGTAATGCTTAGCTCTGTTTTCAAATGTTCTTTTAGAGAGAAAACATAACAGAATTGACCCAATCTAATCCTTGTAGACTTGAAAGATGAATGAAATAAGTATTAGGGTCAGCAGTGTTGAGAAACAGCTGAAATCGTTAAAATTGAGCAAAGCTCCAGGGCCTGATGGAATCCGTATGAAATTCTATACCCTCTCTTCCAACTACAATCTATAGTAGCTCTCCTGAATAACCAACCGTTCCCAGTAGTTGGAAGAAAGTAAAGGTCACATCCACTTAAAAGAAAGGTAGTAGAAGTGATCCACAAATCCACCATCCGATATCTGTGACATCAATTTGTTGTAGAATTTTAGAACACATTCTGAACTCAAACATAATGAGATATCTCGAGCAGACTGACATCCTCCATGCCAACCAGCATAAATTCCAAAAACATCGATCGTACGAAACCGAATTTGCACTTTGCTCGCGTAACATACTGAAAGCCTTGGATCAAGGCAGTCACGTAGATACAGTTTTTCTTGATTTCCGAAAAGAATTCACTCAGTATGACACCTACACTTATTGTCGAAAGTACGATCATATGGGGTCTCAAGAGAAATCTGTGGCTGGATTGAGGATTTTTGGAAAAGGGGAAAGAGCATGTTAACTTGGTGGAGTGACATCATCTGGGACTGAAGTAACTTCGAATATGCCCCACAGAAGTGTGCTGGGATCTTTGCTGTTCATGTTGTATATTAATGAACTCGAGGAGAATGTTAATAATAACCTTTAACGTTTTGCAGACTGTGCAAGCTGCGTAAATATTCAGCCAGATCATGATAAGATACCAAAGTGGTGCAAAGATTGGAAACTTGGTTTAAATGTTCAAAAATGTAAAATTGTGCAATACACAAAAGGAAAAACGTAGTATCCTAAGATTGTAATATCAATGAGTCACAGTTAGAATCAGTCAAATTCTACAAGTACCTCAGTGTGTCAGTCTGTATAAATATGAAATGGACTTATCGTATGATCACAGTTGTGGATAAAGCCGGTTGTAGATTTCTGTTCCTTGGTAGAATACTGGGGTAGTGCAATTGGGCTACAAAGGAGATTGCTTACAAATGACAGATGTGAACCATTCTGGACTAGAACTCAAGTGTGTCGGACCTGTGCCAAGTAGGACTAGATGGGGATATTGAACGTGTACAGAGAATAGCACCATGACTGGTCACAGGTTTGTTTGACCCATGGGTATGTGTCACAGTGTTGCTGAAGAAACTGAAATGGCAGACTCTTCAAAATAGACATAAGCTATCCCAAGAAAGCCTACTTAAGAAGTTTCAACAAATGGCTTAGTGATAACTCTAGGACAGTGGTTCTAAAACTTTTTGAGCTTCAGGTGCATTTAAAAGACTTAAAATAATTGTGGGAGCACCATAGGCATATTACTTAGGCATACTGTGAAAAGGAAAGTTACTGTTCACCATACAGTGGAGATGCTGAGCTGCAGATAGGCATTGTCAAAATTAGACGACCAACAAGCATATACACACTCACGCAAACTTAACAAACACACCATTTGCGTTTGCGTGAGTGTGTATGAGAGTGTTTGAAGTCTAATTTTGACAAAGGCCTTACTGACCTCAAGATACATCTGTGAGAGTCTTTTTGTTGTGCCTATCTGCGACTCAGCATCTTCGCTAAATGGTGAATAGCAACTTTCCTTTTCACAATATTGTTACATTCCATCCTGGATTTTCCCATTGTTTCATTTCTGAGGAATATTTTACAGTAGTCAATATAGGAAATAAATAATGTGATAAAATAACACTTAAGTCATTTCATTTTGGATTTCGCGTCCAGACTACAGAAAGTACAACTTATGTTTTAAAAAAATACATTATCACAATATGAACAAATAATTTTTGTATTAAAATTTGAGAGATTCGTGAAGCACGATTTCACGCAAATACGACGGCCGAGCGCAGTGTTGCCTCCTACC
This sequence comes from Schistocerca cancellata, assembly GCF_023864275.1. Classification (NCBI taxonomy): domain Eukaryota; kingdom Metazoa; phylum Arthropoda; class Insecta; order Orthoptera; family Acrididae; genus Schistocerca; species Schistocerca cancellata. Next base: position 2,769,181 of record NC_064630.1, on the reverse strand, counting down.
CACCCAAGACGAAAGGCAAGAGAAACTATTAAGTGAAACGTATTGAAATTAAATAATGCATAAAACCAACGATTAATTCAAATTATAGAGAAAAGTAATAATGAAATACAGATGAAACGTATCTTGTGTCTACTCTTTCTAGTGTTCATGAGAAACATGAGCCTGATATGTTCTCGCGATTTCTTCAATGTTTGGAGATATATTTGAAAGACAAACTCTTGTCTCCTCGTCAGTACATTGAAGAGTTCATCTCTTTTTCATTTAATTGTGATAAGCGCAGAAAATCCTAATTCACATAAATATGATGTCGAAAAGTAGTAAAATCTTCAAGGCCTTTTTAGATATCGACACATACTCTTCTTTTACAGAAATCCAAAAGGCTCCAAGAGACAACTCCTCTCGCCTAATCATCAGTCCATGATCAGAGATATAGCTGCCAATTCTTTTTCTATTAATGTTAAGCTGAAGTCATCTGAAGTTTCCATGAATGGAATTTGAATCCAATCGTACTGTTCAGTGTTGAAGGATGGAAAATATGAACTCAGGTTCTCTTTATTTATTTATTTATTTACATGTCAAGTTCCGTAGGTCCAAATTGAGGAACAAATCTCCAAGGTCATGGAACATGTCAGTAATATAATATAATATAATATAAAAGTAATAACACATCAAAATAAAATGTGTATTTATAAACCAGAAAAAAGTCAAGCCAAAAGTTTAAGTAAACACAATCAACAATACAATAAGAATCAGCTTAATTTTTCAAGGAACTCAACAGAATAGAAGGAATGACCCATGAAGAAACTCTTCATTTTCGATTTGAAAGTCCCTGAATTACTGCTAAGATTCTTGAATTCTGGTGGTAGCTTATTGGACATGGATGCAGCAGTATACTGGAAACTGCTCTGCACAAGAGTTAAGGAAGTCTGATCCAAATGCAGGTTTGATTTCTGCCAGGTATTAACTGAATGAAAGCTGCTTATTTTTGGGAATAAGCTAATACTGATAACACAAAATGACAATAAGGAATGTATATATTGAGAAGCCAATGTCAAAATACCCAGGTGTCGTTAAGAGATTTGTGAACTTACACCACTTATTGCCCAAACTGCCTGTTAGTTTATTTTCTACAAGCCATGAACTTAGGTCATGAACTGCACTATTTGAAACAGAGCCAATGTTGCACACAACATCCTTTACTACCAAGCTAGTGTCATCAGCAAACAGAAATATTTTAGAGTTACCTGTAATACTAGAGGCATCTCATTTATATAAATAAGGAGCAGGAGTAGCCCCAACACTGATTCCTGGGGCACCCCCCCTCCACTTGACCATACCCCACTCAGACTCCACATCACAACCATTCTCAACACTGTGGATAATGACCTTTTGCTGTCTGATGTTAAAGTAAGAGGTGAAACAGTTGTGAGCTACTCCCTGTATTCTGAAATGGTCCAACTCCTGGAGCAATGTTTTGTGATCAACACAACCAAACGCCTTAGTCAAATCAAAAAAATATGCCTAGCATTCGAAACTTTTTGTTTAATCCATCCAGTACCTCACAGAGAAAAGAAATATAGCATTTTCAGTTGTTAAACGACTTCTAAAGCCAAACTGTACATTTGATAGCAAATTGTGTGATATAAAATGATCAATTATCGTTACATATACAGCCTTTTCAATAACCCTAGGAAACACTGATAGCATAGAAAAAGGTCTAAAACTGTATATATTATCCCTTTATATAAAGTGGCTTTACAACTGAGTACTTTAATCATTCAGGAAACTGACCATTCCTAAAGGAAAAATTACAAATAGGGCTAAATACAGGGCTAACATGTGCAGCACAGTACTTTAATATTCTGCTAGGCACTCCCTCATATCCATGAGAGTCCTTAGTCTCAGTGATTTAATTATTGACTCAATCTCCCCCTTGTCTGTATCTCAGAAGAGTATTTCAGACATCAATCTTGGAAAGGCGTTTGCCAAGAGAGTTGTATGATTCCATGTAGAAACTAAATTTTTATTTAATTTATCAGCAATGTTCAGAAAATGATTCTTAAATACTGTACATATATCTGATTTGTCAGCAACAGAAATATTTTTACTGCAAACTGACTTTATATTGTCAGCCTTGTGCTGCTGACCAGACACTTCCTTCACAACTGACCATATGGTTTTAATTTTATCCAGTGAATTAGCTATTCTATTTGCATACCATACTCCTTGCCTTCCTAATAACATTTTTAAGCACCTTACAGTACTGTTTGTAATGGGCTACTTTAGCTTGATTGTGACTACTAACATTTTGACACAATTCCCTCATTGTACTACATGATATCCTTATCCCACTAGTCAGCCACCCAGGCTGCCTTTTACAGCTAGTACCCTGTTTAGAACATTCTAATGGAAAACAACTCTCAAAGAGCGTGAGGGATGTGTCAAGAAAAATATTATATTTGTCCTCTATGTTATCAGCACTATAAAGATCCTGCCACTCTTTCTTCCTTGACAAGGTTAAAAAAACTCTCTATTGCAGTTGGATTAACTTTCTAAATAGTTAATAATTATATATGACAGTTTTTTTACTACAAAAGCGTTTTAGTCTTAAAATTTGTGCATCATGGTCTGAAAGGCCATTCACCCTTTTACCAACAGAATGCCCTTCTAGTGACGAAGAATGAATTAAAAAATTATCTATAGCGGTGCTACTGTTCCCCTGCACCGTTGTTGAGAAAAACACAATCTGCATCAGATCGTTTGAATTTAGGAGATCTACCAACATCCTTTTTCTTGCACCATCATATACAAAATTTATACTGAAGTCACCACATATAACTAATTTCTGGTACTTCCCATAAAGTGAATCAAGAACCCTCTCTAGCTTGAGCAGAAATGCTCTTGAGTTAGGCGCTATATAAATAGCAACAACAATTAGAAGTTTAGTTTCAGTAAATTCAACTGCCGCTGCACAACATTCAAATATCTGTTTGGTGCAGTGCCGTGATACGTCTATGACCTCAAATGGGATACTGTTTTTTACGTACTTGACCACTCCCCCACCCCAAAAGAAACTCCTTGAAAAACAGCCAGCTAATCTGTATTCTGGCAAAGGAAGCCTCTGGATTGTCAAATTATTTAAGTGGTGCTCCGAGATACCAATAATTTCAGAGTCAACATCTATAAGCAGTTCATTAACTTCATCTCTAATACTACTCATATTTTGATGAAATATTCTAATTCCTTCTCTACTTGGAAAGACGACATCCTCTGAAGGTGAGCCCTTACTTAGAGGGACTTCCTTTAAGCAGGTATACCTATCAGCTGCCTTCAATCTAAAAAAAGTGCAGCTCTAACATCAATTACTACATGAATTTTTCCATGAATGATGCCACTACCAGCCAGCCGCCCCATCCCATACCTAAAGAGGTGGAGGCCATGCCTAGTGAAACTCGATCTATTGACAGACCCAACTGGCACCACTGAAATGTGACCTACGCCCTCTGCCATCAGTGCCCTCTCCAGCCCTATGTTAACGCGCCTAACAGCCACATTAGAATGAGGCCGATCATGGTGCTGAAACAGTTGCACGAAATGCACATCAGTGTCACCAGTTTGAGTAGCTATCTTTACCAGGTCACCACCTACGTCATATTCCCCGTCCCTTTCAAGACTGTTCCCTGCTCCACCCACTATCACTACCTGATCGAATCCTGCCTCGGGCATGGCTGTGTGTGATGTCATTAGGTTAGTTAGGTTTAAGTAGTTCTAAGTTCTAGGGGACTGATGACCTCAGATGTTAAGTCCCATAGTGCTCAGAGCCATTTGAACTACCTGATACTCCTTCGTAAAATTCCTATATAATTCCCCTATGCTGTCAGTCACCTGAGCCAACCCTGCACTAGGGTTCACAATGCTCCTGACCTGGTACTCACTCCCCAGCACTTCCTTCAACTGCTGGCCCACACCACTAATAAGCGAACTACCTAGCAGCAGAACCTTCTTCTCTTCTAAATTTATTAAATGATCTATTAATGTTGGAAGTACACTACTGGCCATTAAAATTGCTACACCACGAAGATGACTTGCTACAGACGCGAAATGTAACCGACAGGAAGAAGATGCTGTGATATGCAAATGATTAGCTTTTCAGAGCATTCACACAAGGTTGGCGCCGGTGGCGACACCTACAACGTGCTGACATGAGGAAAGCTTCCAACCGATTTCTCATACACAAACAGCAGTTGACCGGCGATGCCTGGTGAAACGTTGTTGTGATGCCTCGTGTAAGGAGGGGAAATGCGTCCCATCACGTTTCCGACTTTGATAAAGGTCGGATTGTAGCCTATCGCGATTGCGGTTTATCGTATCGCGACATTGCTGCTCACGTCGGTCGATATCCAATGACTGTTAGCAGAGTATGGAATCGGTGGGTTCAGGAGAGTAATACGGAACGCCGTGCTGGATCCCAATGGCCTTGTATCACTAGCAGTCGAGCTGACAGGCATCTTATCGGCATGGCTGTAACGGATCGTGCAACCAAATCTCGATCCCCGAATCAACAGATGGGGACGTTTGCAAGACAACAACCATCTGCACGAACAGTTCGACGACGTTTGCAGCAGCATGGACTATCAGCTCAGAGACCATGGCTGCGGTTATCCTTGACGCTGCATCACAGACAGGAGCGCCTGCGATGGTGTACTCAACGATGAACTTGGGTTCACGAACGGGAAAAGGTCATTTTTTCGGATGAATCCAGGTTCTGTTTACAGCATCATGATGGTCACATCCGTGTTTGGCGACATCGCGGTGAACGCACGTTGGAAGCGTGTATTCGTCATCGCCATACTGGCGTATCACCCAGCGTGATGGTATGGGGTGCCATTGGTTACACGTCTCGGTCACCTCTTGTTCGCATTGACGGCACTTTGAACAGTGGACGTTACATTTCAGGTTTGTTACGACCCGTGGCTCTACCCTTCATTCGATCCCTGCGAAACCCTACATTTCAGCAGGATAATGCACGACCGCGTGTTGCAAGTCCTGTACGGGCCTTACTGGATACAGAAAATGTTCTACTGCTGCCCTGGCCAGTACATTCTCCAGATCTCTGACCAATTGAAAGCGTTTGGTCGATGGTGGCCGAGCAACTGGCTCGTCACAATACGCCAGTCACTACTCTTGATATACTGTGGTATCATGTTGAAGCTGCATGGGCAGCTGTACCTGTACACGCCATCCAAGCTCTATTTGACACAATGCCCAGGCGTATCAAGGCCGTTATTACGGCCAGAGGTGGTTGTTCTGGGTACTGATTTCTCAGGAACTATGCACCCAAATTGCGTGAAAATGTAACCACATGTCAGTTCTAGCATAATATATTTGTCCAATGAATACCCGCTTATCATCTGCATTTCTTTTTGGTGTAGCAGTTTTAATGGCCAGTAATGTATTTCATTTATGCATGTGCTCCTTAGCAAGTTATCTTGAACAGCTTTTCTTTTTCATATTTGTAGTTTTCTGTGAATTGCTTTAATTTTGTACGTGGATGTGAGAATATTTTCTTCTTTTCCCTGCATGCTAGTGTTCAAAATATTGAAGTGCTGAACTATATCGGCCAAATACTGCAATCTGGCAATCCAAAATTCACTCCAAAGGAGGTTGCAAAAATGTAAATGTTTCATTTCTTCGAAAAAACACGAGTTCTTGTCATAGCTCATGCACTCAGGCAAGTACTTTCCCCATAGACAACTACCTGACTTCTCTGTGTAAAGGCAACTGTTTGTGTTCTAACTCCATACCGTCACAAAGCTTTTGGAATAAATGGAATCTGACAGGTTTTCTTTTAATAAAATTTACCGACTGAACAACTTTCTCTAAGACTTCTCTCAATTGTTCTCCCAATGTCTTTGCTTTTAAGGTCTCCCTACGAAGAATGCAGTGAGATACGATAACATCTTAATTTTTTTTTACAAAATAAATAACGTACTTAGCACAGCCTACTAATGAGGGTCGCCATCTGTACAAATTACAATGAAATCAACACACTTAGCTGCTTACAGGCGTTGACATACGTCAAAGGGGACAGATGAAAATGTGTGCCCCGATCGGAACTCGAACCTGGGATCTCCTGCTTACATGGCAGACGCTCTATCCATTTGAATCACCGAGGACACAGAGGATAGCGCGACTGCAGGGATTTATCTCTGGCACGCCTCCCGCGAAACCCACATTCTGAACGTATTGTCCCGTACTACAGAAAGAACAGTATATATATAGTTAAGGCTCACCGGCCATTTCATTTGACCATCTTCTTCTTCTGTGCGAATGCACAAACAGAGCCCCAACTCTTACGGGAATCGGCAACGCGCCGCGAGTAATGAGTATAATGGGCGGGGGCACTACGAATGTAGTGCGGGACAATACGTTGACAATGTGGGTTTCGCGGGAGGCGTGCCAGAGATAAATCCCTGCAGTCGCGCTATCCTCTGTGTCCTCGGTGATTCAAAAGGATAGAGCGTCTGCCATGTAAGCAGGAGATCCCGGGTTCGAGTCCCGGTCGGGGCACACATTTTCAGCTGTCACCGTTGACGTATGTCAACGCCTGTAAACAGCTAAGGGCGTTCATTTCATTGTAATTTCATTCTAACGAGCTGCATGGTCACCGATGGTATCTGTTCCTTCGGACATGTCCGAAAGAACAGATTCCATCTTAGTATATATTGTACAAATGCCTACACAGGACGTCCATGTTAACTGCAACTTATTAAGATAAGCATTTAAAATGTTGAAAACATCCTCACCTTTAGTAGACACACTTAGTTCTTTGCAAAAAAGACGCTGATTTACTAATTGATCTTGATTAATAAAATGCAAAAATGCTAAGAGTTGCGATTGGTTGGTAATATCTACTGCATACATTTCTCAATATTAGTAGACATTTCTGTAATATGCCTGTGAACTGTATTATTCGATAAAGGAATCTTGCTTATTTTCATAGCTACTTTATTTCCTAGCATCCTCATGATGCATGTTTTGCAAGCAGGCAAAATAAGTGACTCGCCTATACTACGAGCTTTCATACTCTTTGCTATTAGTTCAGAGACTTGGTAGGAAGCGATCAGAACTTAATCAGAAATACTTTTAAAAGAATTTGCCGCCCTTGTTTGTTGTGCAGACGGTCTGTTGAAATAGCTTACATGTTTGTTTTGCAAATGCAAATGTATTGTTTTAAAAATGTTTGCTCAGTTTACTAGGAAGCAGAGATTCAGTTGCCATTTTATACCCACATACTAAGCATAGTCGGAAAGGATAATCTTCACTCCCAGTCCAAGTGAAACCATAGATTACGTAGTTTTCATTGCGCTTACGACTAGGCCGCTGTTTTGCTTCTTTACTTGCACTTAGCGTTTGTTCACATCCAGAATCGCATTCTTTGACGGCATGCTTGTTCTTCAGAGATCCGTCCACTTTATTTTATTGTATTTTGCACATAGTATTCATTTCTAACACTTTGAAATTAAGTAATACGCTGTACACAGAACATGAGCACCACAAATGCTAACAACACCTCACTGTACACATCACCTGAAAGCTCTGCGATAGCGTCAAAGCCCACAACAAAGGAATCGCGTTTTAATTTTGGGCCTGGAGTCTTGTGCCTCCATGGGTTAACAGAGCTGCCAACGATAATTTTCAGGTTCCGTTAACCTTGCTGGAAGCTTGTGTCATGAATCCGCTGGATCACTAAACTGCAGTGGAAATGACGCTCAGAACTAGCAAGGCTTCATGAACAACGACGATCATGTTCACTTCTGCTACTTACCTGTAGCAAAGAACATGAAATGAAATTCTTTTAGTCATGGACAGCTCGAGGTCAAACAATAACCAGCTCTCATAGATAATTTCCTCTCCCGATTTCTCTTTTCAATAATATTTCATTGACAACAGAAAGGCATGCATTTTCAATAACATATTATTAAAAAGTGACTGGTTGCGGATGTTACTTATAATTTTTGATACACTGTCATTATACCTACATCTATCTACATCTACATGGATACTCTGCAAATCACATTTAAGTGCCTGACAGAGGGTTCATCGAACCTCCTTCACAGTTCTCCATTATTCCAATCTCGTATAGCGCGCGGAAAGAATGAACACCTATATCTTTCCGTACGAGCTCTGATTTCCCTTATTTTATCGTGGTGATCGTTCCTCCCTACGTATGTCTGTGTCAACAAAATATTTTCGCATTTGGACACTCGCTCCCATATTTCACGATAATACAAAACGTGCTTCCCTTCTTTGAACTTTTTCGATGTACTCCATCAGGTCCTATCTGGTAAGGATGCCACACCACACAGCAGTATTGTAAAAGAGGACGGACAAGCGTAGTGTAGTGTAGGCAGTCTCCTTAGTAGGTCTGTTACATTTTCTAAGTGTCCTGAAAATAAAACACAGTCTTTGGTTAGCCTTCCCCACAACATTTTCTATGTGTTCCTTCCAATTTAAGTTGTTCGTAATTGTAATACCTAGGTATTTAGTTAAATTTATGGCTTTTAGATTAAACTGATTTATCGTGTAACCGAAGCTTAACGAGTTCCTTTTAGCACTCATGTGGACGACCTCACACTTTTCGTTATTTAGGGTCAACTGCCACTTTTCGCACCATTCAGATATCTTTTCTAAATCGTTTTGCAGTTTTTGTGATCTTCTGATGACTTTATTAGTCGATAAACGACAGTGTCATCTGCAAACAACCAAAGACGGCTGCTCAGATTGTCTCCCAAATCGTTTATATAGATAAGGAACAGCAAAGGTCCTATACCACTACCTTGTGGAACGCCTGAAATCACTTCTGTTTTACTCGATGACTTTCCGTCAATCCTAAATAGGTCATCATGGCCAATAGTAATAATATGCAGTTCACTACCTACGTGCCGTTGCAGTGCTACTCGGAGTCAGGTGGAACAGGTTCGCAATCATTGTGAACGACACAAAACCTTCCAAACTCTATGAACAAGCTGTGATCACATGCATAGCGCACAAGGCTCAATTTCAGCTTGGCTACCACCATAAAAGAAAAACCTCCATAAGCAAATCAACTGCGAAACAATAGCCCAACAAGATCAGACAATATCCGTAAGAGTTTCCATCGGAAAAAATCTGTCAATCGTCAAATATTTTTCATCCCTTTTGTCCTCATTCTGAACGTTTGGATCTGACCAGAAATCCATTAATGCTTGACAACACTGTGGATTAACCCAGTGATTATTTACAGACCTTAAGAGAGACACAACTTTCGTACTGTTTGGTTTCCGAAATAAGGCAGGGAACGAGGAGTGCGAAAATAATTTGCACAGCGCCTACACGGCGAAGGAAGGTGAGAGGGAGGGATGGTTGGGAAAATTTCATGACCAATGCTAGTCATCCACGGATGTTCGTGTGTCTGGTATCGACCAGCGATTAAGATAGTTATATTTTTCACACAAAAGTAAAAAGGGTTCCCTAAAAGCGCATTCTTTCCCTCAAAAATTGTAAAATTAAGGTAAGGCTGTTGTAATTCAGTTCTAGTGCGAGGAGTTGAAGTAAAAGGCATTTGAAGCATTTTTAGTTATAAATGAGCGTGAAGCATTATGTTGTAAGAAACTTGCAGTACATGGTTGCAGTCTTGGACTGCAAGTTTTTTACGACATATGTAATATGTTACTGTGTTGTCCAGGCCAAAGTTTACCATAAATAAAGTGTTACATTTATAACCATAGTTACATTCATTATTAAATGAATTAATCACTCCCACCACTGCATATTGTTATAATTGTAGCAATGTGACAGTTATCTGACTTTTCTGTTTCTCCAGACCGCAGCATTCTGCCACCCAAATAATTATTTTTCTTGCCCCACTGCGAATTATAGTTTTCCTAGAATTCCTTACACCTCTCAGTGATGTAAGGGATGACCTTGATGGGTCAGCAATGGCTTTGTCATCACTCATTATATTGAAATACCATTGCCCAGTTTCCAAACAGCAGCTACTGTTAGATAGCTAAGATTAGCAGCAATGGAGAGAGAAGACAGTCGGCATGAAACGTTCCGAATACTATCGACTCTGCAAGGAGAATAAGCCATCTTATTTCCTTAACGAAATTGAACCATTCTGCAAAAGTTAAGGACTCGTTCCGTTTTATACCTGTCGTGAATTGGATAAAACTGAGTAACTATACGTTCTTTCATATTTGGCCATATGTTTTCCCAAAACGTTACAGGGCACACCTTTGTAGAGATGGGCAAAACTGTTCTTTTCAGAGATCGGATCAGAACTGTTCACTCCCTGAAATGAATTAGCTCTGTTTCATGACTCACCACTCATTTACAATAGAAAATAAATGGAAGGCACATTGCCCTTTAAACTTAGTTTATTCCAGTACTATACCTGTATTTTGATCTTATTTGATCCTATTTTGAAGTAGCACAGATAATGAGTAAGAATTTTGTATTGTTTATTGAAATTTCCACGATATGACAAAGTTTTTGATTATTGATTTATTTTGCACTATCGTGGTTTTTTGGGTGATCGGAAAATGTTGTAACTTGAGATTTACATTAACAATATATTTGGCTATAATGTATTAAAATTTCATTAACCTCATACAAATACATCGCAAGCCATATATTTTTAAAGTGAACGTTTCCTTCCGAAGACGCCTAAAATCGCAAAATCCGTACCAGAATAAGAAAAAAAATATAAATTTGACTGTAAAACGAAAGTGCTGCATATAGCCTTACGCAGAATAAAACAAGGAAAATATTGATGTATCACATTTTGCGATACGTTTACCGGTTCGCTCGTAATTAAAGCGTAAATTCGAGTGTCCATAATAAAAATCCTGTAGTAAGAGGAGTCATCAGGAACCTAATCTGATCAGTTTAAACAAATAAAAATAAAATAAAAACAAATTATGTATACATAACATAATAATGTAATATACATAGCGGTATTACTACGAAGAACAATATCCAGTAGAGACGAACTCCGATGCAGAAGCACTGAGTCGAGCAGGTCGAGCCGCGAGCTGTATTACTGCGTGAGCTAAGACCGCAGAGACCATAGTGACACCTGAGTTGCTTTGCTCAACGCTCTGGCTAGAGTCGAGAACGGTGGGGTGAGCGTTGAGCGGGCGAGTTCCGAGGGTGGGGGGAGCGGTGAACTCACCCGCTCTGAGACAAATCGTCCGTTCCCTTGCGAGCAGGTTGTTGCAAGTAGTTCCTATGTTATCCGCTAGGTGGCTCTCTGTCCTGTTGCTCTCATCAACTGCCCAGAGGGCAGGACGTGCGACTGAAACGATCGCCGACAGAGTGCGATGCGAAGTTAAGCTGCACCAGACACTGCACGCAGCAGACGACACACAGAGACGGCATGGCATATGTGAAACACAAAATCCAATGGTGCACTGCACAATGCAGGCAGCCAAGGTAGAAGCAGGGCAGAGGCCGGCGCCGGCGCTGGCTGTGTTGTGTGGTGTGCACTGTGCTGTGACCAGCAGAGGCGCTGTTGGTATGCTCTGTCTCTCTCTCTCTCTCTCTCTCTCTCTCTCTCTGCCATGGGAAACGTTTGGAGCTACCGTTCTTTTTTTCTGAATCACTGATTGTTCACTCCTTTGAAAGATTCAACTCTATGAATCAGTTCAAGAGCGGATCCCCCATCTCTACACCTTTGAGAACCACTGCTCTAGGAAAATACCACACCCCCTATGTACGAGGGTAAGTAAAGTCAATTATTATCCACAATTTAGTTATATTTTTGTTTATTTTGGTAGTACTGTCGGTTTACGTTGATGACGCATGCTTTGTTTATTTGCTGTTACATCTTTGCAATTTTAGAGCTTCTAGGTTACTTTGATTATCGCTGCCATTGTGTTAATCGTGGCTGCTCCGCTGTCTATTTGCACCAAAGAAGAGCAATGTTCAGTGATCCGTTTTTTGTGGTCGGAAGGCATATCAGGAGCCAAACTTCATCAAAGACTTTCGATGCAGTGTGGGAACAGTGATTTCAGTGTTTTGCCACAACGGAGTGTCTACGAATGGATTGAAAAATTCCGAAATGGTCGCACAAATATTACGCATGATGAAGGAGCTGGACGACCGTTTACTGTCACAAATGAAGAAACCATTGAGCGTTCACGTGTAATGATTCTCTTAGAAAAACGACTAACTATTGACAAAGTGGCACATCGTCTCCAACTTAGTCATGGTTCTGCCTACGAAATCGTGTACAACAGACTTGGGTTTCATAAAGTTTGTGCAAGATGGGTCCCAAAATAACTCACACAGTTGCATAAACAAACACCCTTGGAAATCTGCAAAAAACATTTGGAACGCTCTGGTAACGTAGGGGGCAACTTCTTAGATAGGATCACTACTAGTGACGAAACATGCATCCATCATTACGCGCCGGAGAGTAAATGGCAGAGTGTGGAATGGAAACATCCAAATTCGGAGTGTAATAAAAAGATCGAGACCCAACCGTTCGCAGGAAAACTAATGTTTACGGTGTTTTGGGATTCACAAGGTCCAGTACTGGAACGTTATGGGGATAGGGGCATAACAATAAACAGTGTACGTTACAGTGAGATGCTTACTGCCAAACTAAAGCCTGCAATTCGAAGCAAACGCCGAGGATAGCTGTGAAAAGGTGTTGCGTTGTTGCACGAGAATGCCCGTCCGCATACTGCTGCCTACACTCCTGAAACTCTTCAGAAAATCAAATTTGAATTACTGGATCATCCTCCATATAGTCGCGATCTTGACCCTTCTGACTACCACTTGTTTGGTCCAATTAAACAGGCATCAAGGGGCCACCGATTTGCCTCGGACGAAGCAGTGAAAGAAGCAGTGCAGCTCAGCCGAGAACCTTCTTTTATGAGGGCATCAGGAAGCTTGTACAGTGATGGACCAAGTGCGTTGAAACGCAAGGAGACTATGTCGAAAAATGATGTTCTTGTAAGTTTCCTATTCGATTACAATAAAATTTTATAAGTACTTTGCGGATTAAAATTGACTTACGGTCGTATCACCCACTTAAGGACTTTGAGGACAAGATTAGATTTATTACAGCATGTAGAAAGACATGTATAGAATCATTCTTCTTGGGTTCCATATATTAATGGAACGTGCAGAGACCCTAATAAGTGGCGCTGTGCAACGTACCCTCTGCCATGCCCCTCACAGTGTTTTTCAGACGTAGACTGGAGACGGGCGCAGTGTGGCAGGCTGCACGCAGGCCGGACGTGTGGGCAGCTTGCGGTCCGAGGCTAGGCGACACCCCCGGGATAACAAGGCCGTCCAGCAGTGTTAGTGACGTCACACTAAGCCGCCCATAGCCGACGCAGCAGTCCACGGACACCTCCGTACAGACGCGCCTGATGCTAGCGATCTTCTGTCCGTCATACAGAAAGAAGCGAACTGTAATTCGAACCAAAGACCAAATTATATATATTCTTGTAAACAGCATAAAGGTTCATAACGAAATACCGATTACATATACGGGCAGGAATAGGTTCTAGAATTCCTCTGAAAAGTGTTTAACTTCAGTACCACAATGAACATCAAATTGTCAGGTTTTCTAAATAGAAAAGCACTTTGTTAGTAACAGACAGCAATAATGAGACTTGCAGTTGGTGATTTATACGTGGAAAAGGAAATAAACTGTAGAGAGATTGAAAATGGTAAGTAAAGAGAGCCTCAGCCTTTTGCTCACATTCTTACATGTAATGCACTTGGTTGTTTTTCATTTCCTTACCTTTCATGACATTTTTAATATTGTCTCAAGAAGTGTATCTTCAATAGCAGAGTGAACTTCAAATTGTCAGGCTTTTCTTAAAGGAAAGAGCAGTCCCTTAGTATCACAGTGCAAGACAGAATCTTGTGTTCGGTGATTTTTTAAAAGGAGAATGTTTGATATCTATCTTTTGTTTCCATTCTTTATTACGGGGGGTACACTTGTAAAAATTCTTGAAAAGAGCTGTCACCATGAACATATGAGTAAATTCACAATAGTCACGTGTTTTATGAGATAAAGCCAACTCTTGTTACCTTATTGTAAACGAAAGTTGTGAGGGTTTTGCTATGTATGACAGTGTTTAAGATAATTTACTTTCAGTGTAATAGCTTGAAAATGTTAAGTCCTGCTGTCAGTTGGCATTTGTCACCACCTGTATGCGTGTTTTAAAGCTAAATAGTGTTCTGACAATTATAAAATAGTGGCAAAGTTCCTCAATCCATTAAACTTATTCCTGCCCATATATGTAATCGGTATTTCGTTAAGAACCTTTATGCTGTTTACAAGAATATGTATAATTTGGTCTTTGGTTCGAATTATAGTTCGCTCCTTTCTGTATGACGGACAGAAGATCGTTAGCATCAGGCGCGTCTGTACGGAGGTGTCCGTGGACTGCTGCGTCGGCTATGGGCCGCTTAGTGTGACGTCACTAACACTGCTGGACGGCCTTGTTATCCCGGGGGTGTCGGGCTAGGCCTGTCTCGGCTCTGCTCAGTCCTGCCCTCCTCAGGAGCGCGCAGTGCAGCGTGACATTCCATCCAGCGCTGGGGTGTGGCGTACGACTGTCTTCAGTTCGGCAGATCCGTGGTGTCCGTGCTGTCTACCCATCGCTACTTTATCGTGATATAATGGATGTGCACAGGACAAGGCGCCGTTTGTGCAAAAAGTGCCTACCTGGTGATCTATCGCCACAATCCTCTGAAAATGAATGCAAATGATAGAGAGACGAGAATTCTCAATCTCTATTATGCAGTTGTATAATCTATGTGTACTGCAAATGTGCTACGAAACGACATTACAACACCATGCAAAAAGAACTTAAAGAATTATTTGACAACGAAAGTGTAACAAATTACAGCGATCAGGAGACTGGGTTCATTGTTCTGTACGTCAAGAAGCACTTTGTGACAATTTTCAGGTATGGAGTACAGTAGAGCGTCGATTATCCGAAGTAACTGGGGGACATGGGTGTTCGGAAAACTGGTTTGTTCGGATAATCGAACCGTACATGTTTATTTGCCAAAAAGAAGTACTGTACTGTAAATTTATTCATAAAAACAGGCATCTCTTTTAGTATTACAAAGTAACATACAAAGGCAACTTCAGTAGGAATATATACACCCCTGGAAATGGAAAAAAGAACACATTGACACCGGTGTGTCAGACCCACCATACTTGCTCCGGACACTGCGAGAGGGCTGTACAAGCAATGATCACACGCACGGCACAGCGGACACACCAGGAACGGTGGTATTGGCCGTCGAATGGCGCTAGCTGCGCAGCATTTGTGCACCGCCGCCGTCAGTGTCAGCCAGTTTGCCGTGGCATACGGAGCTCCATCGCAGTCTTTAACACTGGTAGCATGCCGCGACAGCGTGGACGTGAACCGTGTGTGCAGTTGACGGACTTTGAGCGAGGGCGTATAGTGGGCATGCGGGAGGCCGGGTGGACGTACCGCCGAATTGCTCAACACGTGGGGCGTGAGGTCTCCACAGTACATCGATGTTGTCGCCAGTGGTCGGCGGAAGGTGCACGTGCCCGTCGACCTGGGACCGGACCGCAGCGACGCACGGATGCACGCCAAGACCGTAGGATCCTACGCAGTGCTGTAGGGGACCGCACCGCCACTTCCCAGCAAATTAGGGACACTGTTGCTCTTGGGGTATCGGCGAGGACCATTCGCAACCGTCTCCATGAAGCTGGGCTACGGTCCCGCACACCGTTAGGCCGTCTTCCGCTCACGCCCCAACATCGTGCAGCCCGCCTCCAGTGGTGTCGCGACAGGCGTGAATGGAGGGACGAATGGAGACGTGTCGTCTTCAGCGATGAGAGTCGCTTCTGCCTTGGTGCCAATGATGGTCGTATGCGTGTTTGGCGCCGTGCAGGTGAGCGCCACAATCAGGACTGCATACGACCGAGCTACACATGGCCAACACCCGGCATCATGGTGTGGGGAGCGATCTCCTACACTGGCCGTACACCACTGGTGATCGTCGAGGGGACACTGAATAGTGCACGGTACATTCAAACCGTCATCGAACCCATCGTTCTACCATTCCTAGACCGGCAAGGGAACTTGCTGTTCCAACAAGACAATGCACGTCCGCATGTATCCCGTGCCACCCAACGCGCTCTAGAAGGTGTAAGTCAACTACCCTGGCCAGCAAGATCTCCGGATCTGTCCCCCATTGAGCATGTTTGGGACTGGATGAAGCGTCGTCTCACGCGGTCTGCACGTCCAGCACGAACGCTGGTCCAACTGAGGCGCCAGGTGGAAATGGCATGGCAAGCCGTTCCACAGGACTACATCCAGCATCTCTACGATCGTCTCCATGGGAGAATAGCAGCCTGCATTGCTGCGAAAGGTGGATATACACTGTACTAGTGCCGACATTGTGCATGCTCTGTTGCCTGTGTCTATGTGCCTGTGGTTCTGTCAGTGTGATCATGTGATGTATCTGACACCAGGAATGTGTCGATAAAGTTTCCCCTTCCTGGGACAATGAATTCACGGTGTTCTTATTTCAATTTCCAGGAGTGTAGTATGTGGCACAGTTTATTAAACAAAAATATATACATATTACATACGCATTTTGCATGAACAATACACACAGTACACAAAATTAACATTTAAAAAAATCCTTTATTTTGGTCTGTCTAAGCAAGCCTACAGCTTACCAGCAGCTAAGTCATGTACTTTCTTCATTACAGATATCTGAAACTGGTCACTTTCATCTTGGGCTTCAGACCATTGCAAGGCAGTATCTAAACAAGTGAACGCCTCAGAAGCTGTTGGTATGCTTTCATCTTCACTTTCTGGAGCACCGATTGATGAGATGCTAGCGGCGTCATCTTTATCAGTGACGACGTTTGCAATCTCGCCGTCCTGCATGATTTGGTGTCCTGGATCTGCATCATCGATATGCATCCATTCATGAACGTCTTCTTCATCACATTCGTGGCAATCTATTGCTTGGTTTGGAGTGAGGGAGGTGACGGACGGTAGGGTGGGGGAGTAACAGGTGCGGTGCGAGCGAGTGCACAGTTCGGTTAAGCGGTCGTTCGGTCGACCGACGTTCGGATAATCGACGCTCTACTGTATATGAAGAAATCGAATTTCTGAAGCCATACGCATTATTCCAATGTCTGTTATAACAGTTTTCGGTGGAATTGAACAGTGAGTATGAAGACTTTATATACTGCTGCAAAGAGTGTTGGTTAAGTCAAGGGGCCTGCTTGGAACGATTTCTCGATTTAATATCCGCTATTGTAGAAGTTATGAAGCAAAATGGAGTGCAGGAGCGAAAATAAAAAAAAAAATCTGGAATGGATTGCAGACCTCGCATTTTATTGTGGACTTTCCTGCACACTGTCACCAGTAAGACACTGAAATTTTTTAAACAACTTATTTCTGATTTCATGGGGATGCATTTTTAAAAAAAATGGCATTGTAGAAGGGACAGATCTGGAATAAAAGAAAATGCAAGGTTTAAAGAATTCTTTGTGGCCTTTGAAGAATTACAAGGATACTTTTCTAGACATTTTGGGCACACTGCCAGTCTTACCACCGTCTTTGAACTGTTTACGACAGTGTTTGCCATTTCAGTTGATAGCATGAGCATATGGAGCTGATTCATCTGCAGTTTAATTCCTGTTTTAAAGACAAACTTTTTACGCTACAACTGTCCAGGACGGCTACATTGTTTTTCTCACGAAGAGTTTCCAGTTCTCCGTAATAAGTTTGCAATTCCGATCTACATACGAGTGAGAAAGACTTTTCTCGATTATGAAACAAAATAAGTCACTATTATGTAGCAACGTTAGCGCGAAAATCTGTGAAATTGTTCCTGTCTGTCTGTATGGAGTAATTCACAGTTAAGACAAGAAGTATTCATTGCACAAAAGCGTGTAATAAGGACAGTAGCAGAATCCCTACTAGGGTCGCCTTGCAGACATTTATTTAAGGAACTAGGGATATTCATAGTGCTGTCACAATACGTATATCCACTTATGAAATTTGTTATTAATAACGCACCCCAAATCAAAAATAATAGCCCATTGTATAGCTACAACACTAGAAGATAGGATGATATTCACTATTCTGGGTTCAATCTGACTGGCACAGATAGAAGTGAATCGTGCTGCCCCATAAGTCTTCGGTCATTTGCCAAACAGCATTAAATGTCTGACAGATAGCATTTAAAAACAACTTAAAAGAATTTCTGAATGACAAGCCCTTCCATTCAGTAGATGAATTTTTGATATGAAGTAGTAACTGTAAAAAAGAAGTTGTGTAAAGAAAACTTATGTGAAACTGACGCATTCCACATTATTACAAAATGCTTCATTCATGATCTATGGAACTAGTACGAATGTAATGCAATGTATGCCACGAGTTTGTATGAGATGTGCATGGGGGCTTAATTAAAATAAAGATATAAGAATGCAAAGCAAATACTTTTTAATTTTCTGTCGCTGTATGTCCGATTACGCTGTTTCGTAAACGGCTGGCCCTGACTAGTATTATTACGCAATCTGACTGCATAGAACAACAACAAAGAATGAAATGAAAATTTTCGTTAACACAATTAATTAATTAAGTCCCCAGCAACTATAAAACCTACGAAACCAAAGCACAAGTATAACTGTTCTGTGTGTGGGAGCGTGACTCAACGTACACATCTGGCACGGTTCTTCTTCAACAAGACAAGAAATTTCAAATACCATTTATACTGACGTGATAGAAAAAAAATTAGAAATACTATAATTGCTCAAGAAAACCAAAATTACACTCTAATACAAGAACACACGCCAGATGCTTTGTTGACTGAACCTGTAATGACACATTATTCAGGTCACTGAAAGAATAAAAGAAAATACCTCCATATATATTGACGAAATGCACTCTGACCATTACAATATCTCCATTAGAACAACATCTGCTATCTCTCCCATCAAACCACTGCATAAAACATGGAACAACACTCTCCACTACCACATCTTACTCTGACTTCACGACAAGCAGTGTCCACCACAACTTCTCGGTAAGAACTGCCTGCCGCCACGTCTCAATAATCACTGCCAGTGGAGGCGGCGGAACAATACTCTCTGGCGCGATCTTTGGCGCTGTGGCTCAGTGTAGCCACCTTTCATATGCCCTTCCTCCACGGGCTAGAATTTGATGGTATTTTTGCCAGCATTGGTGGTGAAAATACCACCAAATTCGTCAAAAAAATACAGACAAAAATAAAAGATAATATTAATACGTAAATATCATATAACTAGATAAAATTTTGGCTTTGCACTGACCTTTCAATAGCCTAATATATAAAATACAGTAAGGAATACAAATTCTTTCATACGTATGACTTTACATAATAGTTTACACAAATATCATGTGGTTAAACAATTCAATCGCGTCAGCAATGACGAATATGAGCAGGTAAGAGTCTTATAACTTTTCACAAACAACAATACACAAAAAATCAGTTTATACAATATTCACATAAAATGCTTTCCTAACAAGTCGTTGACAGTTCCAGCAGTAGCACCCAGCAATGTTGAGTAGGTGCAGACACCATCAGGTGACATCATTTCAGTAGAAGCAGTGAATCGATGTGTCAGAGTCATCGGCGGTCTTGAAGAGAAGCTCCATCACCGACTCTTATCGCAACCTGACATCTACTTCATGGTCCATTATGACTCACCTGTAAATAAAAGGAAATACTTTTGTATACTAACCTATAGCTAAATGTTCCAAGTATGTTCACAAAAAATTTCATTCTCCTGCAAAAAAATTAGAAACAAGTGGGCAAAACTTTTTGAACTCCTCTGTATGACAAAATATAAACAAAAAGTTGTTCATGTAATAAAATAAAATTGTTGATAGTCGTAAAAGAAATTAAAATAATTTAACATGTACAAAAATATAAACAGACAGCTGTACATATAATGAAGGAAAAAAACAGAGACTTTTTATAATTGGAACTACAGCTAAATCTATGGTTACAGCCTAAAATATTTCTATTGGGGGCCGCATCATGTCCTATGTGACCGCTAATACCTAATTATGAAGTAACTCACACATACCCTCCATCTTTAAGAGTTTCATATCCTAACGTTAGCCTAACATGCATAAGCATATGACTTAAAACTAATATCCAAGATTTCTTGATTTAAACATAACACGCAAAAAAGTTGCTATCTGAAACCTAACATGCTTAACTGTGATAGGATTTTTGAATGTGTGTGTAAATGTGAATGTGTGTGTGTGTGTGTGTGTGTGTGTGTGTGTATGTGTGTGTGGTGTCTTACATGTAAACCTTCCCAGTTTCTAGTCTTCCTTTCCATTGTCATTGTGAATGCAGCACCTGAAACTTGATTTAGGAAGACAACACAAGTACGTTAATACAAAGAAAATGTTGCAAATAAGTTCATCAGTGAGTTTCTATAATTTACGGGTAGTCCAAGTGACAATATATCAGACTCCTCTTCATCTACATCTACATCTACATCCATACGCCGTAAGCAACCTGTCTGTGTGTGGCGGAGGGTACCCTGAATACCCCTATCTGTTCTCCCTTCTATTCCAGTCTCGTATTGTTCGTGGAAAGAAAGATTGTCGGTATGCCTCTGTGTGGGCTCTAGTCCCTCTGATTTTATCCTCATCGTCTCTTCGCGAGATATACGTAGGATGGAGCAATATACTGCTTGCCTCCTCGGTGAAGGTATGTTCTCGAAACTTCAACAAAAGCCCGTACCGAGCTACTGAGCGTCTCTCTTGCAGAGTCTTCCACTGGAATCTATCTATCATCTCCGCTTTCACGATTACTAAATGATCCTGTAACGAAACACACTGCTCTCCATTGCATCTTCTCCATCTCTTCTATCAACCTATCTCGTACGGATCCCACACCTGTGAGCAGTGTTCAAGCAATGGGCAAACAAGTGTACTGTAACCTATGCCACACGGCCAGCCTCCACATTGGCCCTCCGACTCATGCGACGCAAACGCAGTTGAACACGCCACCCCCCTTGGGGAGAGGTTGGCCCAACTGCACCCGGTACCCACGAAGATGTCTCGACAGCAGGGACCGTGGGTGAAGCATGTAACACCTGGGGTGTACCTTGCGACGCACCAGACTCCCACTGCCACTACACTCCGAGGCAGCAGCCTGTAGACGACTGACCGCGGCCATCAGCATGTTAAGCTGTTCGCGAACAGTGGCCAGCTCCTCCTGCATCCGTACACAGCAGTCACACATCCTATCCATCCTAAGATATCAACAATTTACTGTAGAGAGCTAAGTAATCAACTTTTAACTAGACTCCTAATTCAAATGGCTCTGAGCACTATGGGACTTAACATCTGAGGTCATCAGTCCCCTAGAACTTAGAACTACTTAAACCTAACTAACCTATGGATAACACACACATCCATGCCCGAGGCAGGATTCGAACCTGCGACCGTAGCGGTCGCGCGGTTCCAGACTGAAGCGCCTAGAACCGCTCGGCCATACCGGCCGGCCTCCTAATTCACTAAAGACGGCTGATAGCTGACTAAACTGTCGTTACCAGACACTTCTTGTTGTAAACGATGAAAATAAGCACTAAGTGCCTCTGGACTGTATTCAAAACAAACACGAAATCTATGGAACACTATTACTAGTACTCGAAAATTAAATCTTTCTAAAAGCAAAAACACACGGAAAAAGAAGTGACAAGTAAGAAAAACACAGTTAATACTTAAATTAACGTAGCTTGCTGCACAAGAGATGTGAAGCTGACGGCAGTTACGACGACACTGGCAGTACTCGGAGGAGAAAACTGGTGACTGAAATTTCATGAGAAGATCCCGTCACAATGAAAAACGCCTTTGTTTTAATGACTGCCACTCCAATTCACATATCATGCCTGTGGAGCTATCTCCCCTATTTCGCGATAATACAAAACGAGATGCCCTTCTTTGTACTTTACTTTTTCGATGTCATCCATCAGTCCCACATGATGCAGATCCCACACCGCAAAACAGTACTCCAGAATAGGGCGGACAAGCGTGGTGTCAGCAGTCTCTTTGGTAAACCTGTTGCATCTTCTAAGTGTTCTGCCAATGAATCGCAGTCTTTGGTTTGCTCTGTCCACAACATTATCTATCCAATTGTTCCAATTTAGGTTATTTGTAATTGTAATCCCTAAGTATTTAGTTGAATTTACAGCCTTCAGAATTGTGTGATTTATCACATAATGGAAATTTAGCGGATTCCTTTTAGTACTCATGTGAATTACTTCACCCCGTTCTTTATTCAGGGTCAATTGCCACTTTTCGCACCATACAGATATCTTACCTAAATCATTTCGCAATTCGTTTTGGTCATCTGATAACTTTACAAGACGGTAAATGACAGCATCATCTGCAAACAATCTAAGACACCTACTGAGATTGCCTCCTATGTCGTTAATATAGATCAGGAAAAATAGAAGGCCTATAACCCTTCCTTGGGGGATGGCGGATGTTACTTCTGTTTTACTCGATGACTTTCCATCTATTACTGTGAAATGTGATCTTTCTGACAGGAAAAATTCGGGCGTATTATAGTATTTGCGAGTTGTAGCATCGCGTTTTAGTACCTGAATAGTGTAAATTCGCGTAGTCGTCTGTCTTCTGTTTTTGTTTTGAACGGCCAGTGTCGGTTGGTCACAGTCAGTGTGCTCCCTGCCGCCGTTGGATAAGCAGCTGCAGCAGCAAGTCGTATACTCCTAGCTCATGCATTTTTTACATAGTTTAATTCTTAATTTCTTTGCGTGTTTTTGGTATTTGCATTGTTTAATTCATAAATTTCGAGCGTATTATAGTATTTGATAGTTGTAGCATCGCGTTTTAGTACCTGAATAGTGTAAAATCGCGTAGTCTCCTTCCGCCGCCGAGCAGTGTGTCAGCAGTGCGCAAGTAGCAGCATTACTGCATTTACTAGGCAATCTTGTATTTTAATAACCGTATAAATTTTGTGTCGATTTGTTTGCGCTCTCTGTAGATTAGTTCAGACGTTCTTTGCACAACATTTTTTAGCATGGATAGGGACTGCAACTGCTGTGTTCGGATGCAGGCTGAGTTGGCATCCCTTCGCTCCCAGCTTCAGGCAGTGTTGGCTTCGGTCACTCAGCTTGAGGCTGTTGCCAATGGGCATCACTGTGGGGGTCTGGATGGGGGTTTGTCGGGGACGGCCAGCTCGTCCCACGCATCCCCCGATCAAACTACGACTGTGGTTGCCCGGGATACTGCTCGCATTGAGGCTGATCCCTCACCTGTGGTAGAGTGGGAGGTCGTCTCAAGGTGTGGCAGGGGGGAAAGACATTCCGGAGGGCTGAACGGAAGGCCTCTCCAGTTTGTCTGACGAACCAGTTTCAGGCTCTGTCTCAGGCTGATACTGATCTTCGGCCTGACATGGCTGCTTGTCCTGTTCCAGAGGTTGCCCCTCAGTCTGCAAGATCCGGGCGGTCGCAGAGGGTGGGCTTACTGGTAGTTTGGAGCTCAACGTCAGGCGCGTAATGGGGCCCCTTAGGGATATGGCAGCAAGAGAGGGGAAGAAAACCAATGTGCACTCCGTGTGCATACCGGGGGGAGTCATTCCAGATGTGGAAAGGGTCCTTCTGGATGCTATGAAGGGTACAGGGTGCACCCATCTGCAGGTGGTCGCTCATGTCGGCACCAATGATGTGTGTCGCTATGGATCCGAGGAAATCCTCTCTGGCTTCCGGCGGCTATCTGATTTGGTGAAGACTGCCAGTCTCGCTAGCGGGATGAAAGCAGAGCTCACCATCTGCAGCATCGTCGACAGGACTGACTGCGGACCTTTGGTACAGAGCCGAGTGGAGGGTCTGAATCAGAGGCTGAGACGGTTCTGCGACCGTGTGGGCTGCAGATTCCTCGACTTGTGCCATAGGGTGTTGGGGGATTTCGGGTTCCGCTGGATAGGTCAGGAGTCCACTACACGCAACAAGCGGCTACACGGGTAGCAGGGGTTGTGTGGCGTGGGCTGGGCGGTTTTTCAGGTTAGATGGCCTCGGGCAAGTACAGAAAGGACAACAGCCTCAACGGGTGCGGGGCAAAGTCAGAACATGCGGGGACCAAGCAGCAGTCGGTATTGTAATTGTAAACTGTCGAAGCTGCGTTGGTAAAGTACCGGAACTTCAAGCGCTGATAGAAAGCACCGAAACTGAAATCGTTATAGGTACAGAAAGCTGGCTGAAGCCAGAGATAAATTCTGCCGAAATTTTTACAAAGGTACAGACGGTGTTTTGAAATGATAAACTGCATTCAACCGGTGGTGGAGTGTACATCGCTGTTAGTAGTAGTTTATCCTGTAATGAAGTAGAAGTGGATAGTTCCTGTGAATTATTATGGGTGGAGGTTACACTCAACAACCGAGCTTGGTTAATAATTGGCTCCTTTTACCGACCTCCCGACTCAGCAGCATTTGTGGCAGAACAACTGAGAGAAAATTTGGAATACATTTCACATAAATTTTCTCAGCATGTTATAGTCTTAGGTGGAGATTTCAATTTACCGGATATAGACTGGGACACTCAGATGTTTAGGACAGATGGTAGGGACAGAGCATCGAGTGACATTATACTGAGTGCACTATCCGAAAATTACCTCGAGCAATTAAACAAAGAACCGACTCGTGGAGATAACATCTTGGACCTACTGATAACAAACAGACCCGAACTTTTCGACTCTATATGTGCAGAACAGGGAATCAGTGATCATAAGGCCGTTGCAGCATCCCTGAATATGGAAGTTAATAGGAATATAGAAAAAGGGAGGAAGGTTTATCTGTTTAGCAAGAGTAATAGAAGGCAGA
Source organism: Schistocerca cancellata (assembly GCF_023864275.1). Lineage (NCBI taxonomy): Eukaryota > Metazoa > Arthropoda > Insecta > Orthoptera > Acrididae > Schistocerca > Schistocerca cancellata. The sequence continues at coordinate 2,744,254 of NC_064630.1, read as the reverse complement.
TTTCAGACTACCTAACAGATCAAAACGAAAATTTCTGTTCCGACACTGACAATGTTGAGTGTTTATGGAAAAAGTTCAAGGCAATCGTAAAATGCGTTTTAGACAGGTACGTGCCGAGTAAAACTGTGAGGGACGGGAAAAACCCACCGTGGTACAACAACAAAGTTAGGAAACTACTGCGAAAGCAAAGAGAGCTTCACTCCAAGTTTAAACGCAGCCAAAACCTCTCAGACAAACAGAAGCTAAACGATGTCAAAGTTAGCGTAAGGAGGGCTATGCGTGAAGCGTTCAGTGAATTCGAAAGTAAAATTCTATGTACCGACTTGACAGAAAATCCTAGGAAGTTCTGGTCTTATGTTAAATCAGTAAGTGGCTCGAAACAGCATATCCAGACACTCCGGGATGATGAAGGCATTGAAACAGAGGATGACACGCGTGAAGCTGAAATACTAAACATCTTTTTCCAAAGCTGTTTCACAGAGGAAGACCGCACTGCAGTTCCTTCTCTAAATCCTCACACAAACGAAAAAATGGCTGACATCGAAATAAGTGTCCAAGGAATAGAAAAGCAACTGGAATCACTCAACAGAGGAAAGTCCACTGGACCTGACGGGATACCAATTCGATTCTACACAGAGTACGGGAAAAAACTTGCCCCCCTTCTAACAGCCGTGTACCGCAAGTCTCTAGAGGAACGGAAGGTTCCAAATGATTGGAAAAGAGCACAGGTAGTCCCAGTCTTCAAGAAGGGTCGTCGAGCAGATGCGCAAAACTATAGACCTATATCTCTGACATCGATCTGTGGTAGAATTTTAGAACATGTTTTTTGCTCGAGTATCATGTCGTTTTTGGAAACCCTGAATCTACTATGTAGGAATCAACATGGATTCCGGAAACAGCGATCGTGTGAGACCCAACTCGCTTTATTTGTTCATGAGACCCAGAAAATATTAGATACAGGCTCCCAGATCGATGCTATTTTTCTTGACTTCCGGAAGGCGTTCGATACAGTTCCGCACTGTCGCCTGATAAAGAAAGTAATAGCCTACGGAATATCAGACCAGCTGTGTGGCTGGATTGAAGAGTTTTTAGCAAACAGAACACAGCATGTCGTTATCAATGGAGAGTCGTCTACAGACGTTAAAGTAACCTCTGGCGTGCCATAGGGGAGTGTTATGGGACCATTGCTTTTCACAATATAAATAAATGACCTAGTAGATAGTGTCGGAATTTCCATGCGGCTTTTCGCGGATGATGCTGTAGTATACAGAGAAGTTGCAGCATTAGAAAATTGTAGCGAAATGCAGGAAGATCTGCAGCGGATAGGCACTTGGTGCAGGGAGTGGCAACTGACCCTTAACATAGACAAATGTAATGTATTGCGAATACATAGAAAGAAGGATCCTTTATTGTATGATTATATGATAGCGGAACAAACACTGGTAGCAGTTACTTCTGTAAAATATCTGGGAGTATGCGTGCGGAACGATTTGAAGTGGAATGATCATATAAAATTAATTGTTGGTAAGGCGAGTACCAGGTTGAGATTCATTGGGAGAGTCCTTGGAAAATGTAGTCCATCAACAAAGGAGGTGGCTTACAAAACACTCGTTCGACCTATACTTGAGCATTGCTCAGCAGTGTGGGATCCGTACCATAGCGGGTTGATGGAGGAGATAGATAAGATCCAAAGAAGAGCGGCGCGTTTCGTCACAGGGTTATTTTGTAACCGTGATAGCGTTACGGAGATGTTTAGCAAACTCAAGTGGCAGACTCTGCAAGAGAGGCGCTCTGCATCGCGGTGTAGTTTGCTCGCCAGGTTTCGAGAGGGTGCGTTTCTGGATGAGGTATCGAATATATTGCTTCCCCCTACTTATACCTCCTGAGGAGAGATTAGAGCGCGCACGGAGGCTTTCAGACAGTCGTTCTTCCCGCGAACCATACGCGACTGGAACAGGAAAGGGAGGTAATGACAGTGGCACGTAAAGTGCCCTCCGCCACACACCGTTGGGTGGCTTGAGGAGTATAAATTTAGATGTAAATGTAGATGTAGAAATTACGAATCCAGTCGCACAACTGAGGCGATATTCCATAGGCATGCGGTTTGGTTAGAAGACGCTAGTGAGACTACTGGAAATCTGAAATTATGGAATCAATTTGACATCCCCAGTCGATAGCACTGATTGCTTCATGAGTATAAGGAGCTAGTTGTGTTTCACAAGAACGATATTTTCTGAATCCGTGCCATGTGTCAATAAATCATTTCCTTCGAGGTCCTTCATAATGTTCGAATACAGTATATGTTCCAAAATCGCACTGCAAATCGATGTTAGTGATATGGGCCTGTAATTCAACGGATTAGTCCTACTTCCCTTTTTGGGCATTGAGCAATTTTCCAGTCTTTAGGTATGGATCTTTCTGTGAGCGAGCTGTTGTATATAATTGCTAAATATGGAGCTACTGTATCAACATACTCTGAGAGGAACCAGACTGGTATACAATCTGGATCGGAAGCCTTGCCTTTGTTAAGTGATTTAAGCTGCTTTGCGACACTGTGGGTATCTACTTCTATGTTTCCCATCTTGGCAGTTGTTCTTGTTTGCAATTCAGGAATATTTACTTCGTCTTCTTTGGTGAAGGAGTTTCGTAAAACCGTGTTTAATAACTCTGCTTTAGTGGCACTGTCATCGCTGACTTCGCCGTTGTCATCGTGCAGTGATCTACATCTACATGGATACTCCGCAAATCACATTTAAGTGCCTGGCAGAGGGTCCGTCGATAGTATTGATTGTGTCTTGCCACTGGTGTGCTTTATGTATGACCAGAATCTCTTTGTGTTTTCTGCCAGATTTCGAGACAAAGTTTCGTTGTAGAAATTATTAAAAGCATTTCGCATTGAAGTATGCACTATATTTCGAACTTATGCAAAACTTTGCCAGTCTTGGGGATTTTACATTCTTTTAAATTTGGCATGCTTTTTTCGTTGATTCTGCAACAGTGATCTGACCTGTCTTGTGTACCATGGGGGATCAGTACCATCACTTATTAATTTATGTGGTATATATTTCTCAGTTGCTGTCGATACTATCTCTTTGAAAACATTCCACAACTTTTCTACACTTACATGATCAGATCGGAAGGAGTGAAGACTATCTCTTAAAAAGGCGTTAAGAGCATTTTTATCAGCTGTTTTAAATATATATACTTTGCGTTTCTTTTTGGTGGCCGTAGGTGTTATGGTATTCAGCCTAGCAGTAACTGCCTCGTGGCCACTAATCGTTGTATTGGTCACGATATTCACTATTTGTCCAGGATTATTTGTTACTAAGAGGTTAAGTATACTTCCGCAACCATTTACGCTTCGAATGGGCTCATGAACTAATTGTTCAAAATAATTTTATGAGAAAGCATTCAGTACAATTTCGGATGACGTTTTATGCCTGCTACTGGCTTTAAACGTAGCATATCGAGAGTGTCACCACTGACCATAATTGTATGATTGGGGTACCTATTCGAAATGAGACTCAAGTTCTCTTTGAAGTGTTTAGCAACTATATCTTTCTGAGTCGGGCGGGGGTGGGGGGGGGGCGGTAAAACGATCCAGTTAATAGTTTAGTTCGACTGTCAAGTATAACCTCTACCCATACTATTTCGCAGGAACTATCTACTTCAATTTCGCTACAAGGCAAACTACTTCTGACAGCAGTAAATACTCTACCAGCAACTGTATTTAATCTATCCTTTCTGAACACTGTTAGATCGTTTGAAAAAATTTGGGCTGAACTTATTTCCGGCTTTAGCCAGCTTTCTGTACCTATAACTGCTTGAACTTCAGTACTTTCTATTAGGACTTGGAGCTCTGCTTCTTTTTCAACATAGCTACAACAATGTACAACTACGATACCTATCGTTTCTGCAACTAACTTCCTGTGTTTTACCTTCCCCCTTTTAGACAGACGCCCTTTCTGTGGTTCCCTGAGACATCTAACCTACAGAACCGCCCAGTCCCTTCCACACAGCCCCCGCTACTCGTCTAGTCGCTTCCTGTGTGTAGTGGGCTCCTGGCCTATTAAGCGGAACCCAGAAACCCACCAACTGCTGTCGCAAGTCAAGCAATCTGCAGTGTACATGGTCACAGAATCACCTGAGCCTCTGATTCATATCCTCAACTCGGCTCTGCACCAAAGGACTACAGTCGGTTCTATCGACGATGCTGCAGATGGTGAGCTCCATCTTAATCTCCCAAGCAAGACTGGCAGTCTTTACCATTTCCACTATCTGCCTGAAACCAGAGAGAATCTCCTCTGATCCAAAGCAACGTATGTCATTGATACTGACATGAGCCACACCATGCAGTTGGCTGCACCCTGTACTATTCATAGCATCTGGAAGCACCCTTTCCACATTTGGAATGACTCCCCCTGGTATGCACACGGAGTGCACACTGGCTTCCTTCCCCATCTTGGCAGCCATGTTCCTAAGGGGCCCCATTACAAGCCTATATGTCATTGATACTGACATGAGCCACACCCTGCAGTTGGCTGCACCCTGTACTATTCATGGCATCTGGAAGCACCCTTTCCACATTTGGAATGACTCCCCCTGGTATGCACACGGAGTGCACGCTGGCTTCCTTCCTCATCTTGGCAGCCATGTTCCTAAGCGGCCCCATTACAAGCCTAATGTTGGAGCTCCCAACTACCAGCAAACCCAACCTCTGTGAATGCACAGACCTTGCAGGCCGAGAAGCTTCCTGTGGAACGGGGCGGATGACTGCATCCGGCTTAGAGACATCGTCAGAAACAGATAACGCTCTAAACCTGTTCATCAAACGATTGGCCCCTCAGAAAGTTTTTCGCTGCCTGCCAGACTTTGGAATGATCTCCCACTCGACCACAGGTGAGGGGTCAACCTCAGTGCAGGCAGTACCTGATGTGGCCAAAGCAGTGGACCAATCGAAGGACACAAGGGATGTGCTCTGGACGTCCCTCGCATCCCCTTGTCTGACCCCCACAGTGATGCCCCTTGGCAGCAGCTCAAGCTGAATAACGGAAGCCAACACAGCCTGGAGCTGTGAGCGAAGGGTCACCAACTCAGCTCGCATCTGTACACAGCAATCACAGTTCCTATTCATTACTGCAGTCGCTCCTGTTTGAAGCTCATAAAAATATATAACAAACGAACAGTATACGTACCTTATTAGCAGCAGGAACACGAGGTGCTCTGTCTTTGTTGGTCTATCCGACATTGAGCTATAGTAAGCAAAACAAAGAAAAGCCTGTACGATTCGAGGGTCGATATAAGGGTCTTTAACAATGGCGGTACTGTACACTACACTGTTATTAAAATAAAAGCTTGTATTTAGTAAGCACTTGAACATGCAAGAAATTACCAGCATAATCTATTAACTACACAGGTATCTGTAAATAAGTCGCTCCTGCTGGAAGCTCGTAAAAATATATAAGAAACGAACAGTGTACTCGCCTTATTAGCAGCAGGAACACGAAGTGCTCCATCGCTGATGGTCTATCCAACACTGAGCTACACAATTTATAAATCTGTTATTTCATTTTAATGTTCATCATGTTGTCTTAAAATGGTTCTGTAATTGTTATGAATTCCTCTAATTTTTTCCTTCTTTTGTTTAGTTAATATATCCCATATTTGTAATAATACTATTGTTATTTAACTCTTCTGCCAGGATCCATGTGCCAAAACTTTTGTTAGTTGCCTTTTTTTCCATGAAGGTTCTATTATAGAATATCTATTTTTGTTTGTAGTACACATTTTATTTTGAGCTTCCATTTATATAGAAAATTTTTTAATTAGATTTGTGTAAAAATTGCTAAAATTAGATATGTAAAAATATTACAAAAATTTAATTGTTTTCAAAAAGGAGTTGAAACTGTGTAGCTGAAAGCATTGTGATATGATTTACTTACATATTTGATTGCCTGGAATATAGCTTGGGAATCAACATACAGTTCATTTATTTTTTATGGAAAACATAAATACAGCAAATGTGAATTTTTAAAAAATGAAAAATAAAAACCTTATTAGAGTTTCAAATAGAAAAAATATAAATTAAAAAAATTTAAAAGATTCTAGTTTTTCTGAGGCATATTCTTAGGTTTTTTAGCATTTTAATTTTTTCATATGAGTGAGAGGCTGGCCCATGTCACCAACATTATTTAAAATCTATATAGAGATAAGTCTAAAGACATAGTCTTGTAAATGCAATGGGACAGGGCTAGTAATTACTGATGGAGTTTATTTACATCATCTGCTTTAGCTGATGATCAAGTAGTATTAGCACAAGATGGGGAGGATGCAACTTACATATTTCACTATTTTGCAATGGAACACAGAAACTGGGGATTGAAGATTAACTATCAGAAAACAGTATACCTCACTAATATTCCAGATGAAGAAAATTAAGAAGGTCAATACTTTTTGTTATTTGGGATCCATGTTATAGTGAGAAAATCAGAGGTACAAATTAATATAAGAATTAGCAGTAGAAGGAAGGTCTTGGGATGCTCAACTCAGTCTTATGAAGCAGAAATGTAATAATCTGAACCAAAAGAATCTTCTATAAATTGTTACTAGAGAGTATAGCTATGTATGGAGTGGAAACGTGGACTACTAACATTAAACATTTTAAAAAGCTTCAAGCAGTAGAAATGGACTTCTGGAGAAGATCAGCATAACGAAATAATAAAGAAAATGAAGTAAGAGAAAGAATACATGACCCAATTGTTAGAAGGAAGTGACAATGGTTTGGACACATAAGAAGAATGGAGGAAGCCAGAACACTGAAAATGATGCTGCAATGGGAACTGGATGGAAAGAAGAAGATGGCCTATGAGCACCTGACTCCAAACTGTACAATTAACAGTTAAGAAGACTTGTCACAGAGGAACAAGATCTATAGGATCAAAACACCTGGAGGCACATCCTAAGGAGATAAACTAAGGTCTTATGTAACAGAGGCAATAAATTATGGGTATTTGTTATGTTGGAGAAAACCTTCATATAGAGGAAAATCTTAGTAAAAAAAATCATAAATAAAAATATTTAAAAAATTTAAAAATTTTAAAAACTTTGAACAATTAAAAATTTAAAGTTTTAAAATATGTGAGATGTTTAATTGTTTTATATTCGATTAAAATTAATAATTTTAAATGATATAGTGATTGATGGAATTCAGTTATATTTTATTTAATAAACTGAATTGAATGGCCGCAATTTTTATTAAGGAGAAGGACAGAAAAATTTCTGACTTGCTCCAAATTTGGGCCCTTGTCAGCAATTTCCAGCTACTTTTATCTTATGTGCAATGCATAAATGCAGTTTCAAATGATTGAGAATTTCTCAAAAACGCGTCGGTATTGGTAAAATTTCTTCTAACAAAATTGCGGTGTTGGTGGTGTCTAACACAAGTAAACACACACACAAATAAGAACTTAAAACTTCTTTATTATAACATTTTATAAGACGTGAATTGGCATGCTGCTTAGGCAATGATACATTTTACAACTCTCAAAAACAATACAATCTTCTTTTGTCTCTTCTGATATCACAGAACATATAGCTCTGAAGCCAACCTTATCGATGTCAAAACACTCACTAACACACCAAAACACTATATGGAAGAGCAACCTGTTCCCACAACATCCTCTTCTCAGTAAGACAGTCTCAGTTCACTGTACCACGTCCACTAGCCTTGCAGGAAATCCAATAACGTGACTAGATCTCGATATTCGTGGTTTTTTATCTTCAGGTTGTTTGTCCTGGGGTGGTGGTGAAACTGGAATATCTTACGGCAATCTAACGTCTTCATTCAGCAAATATGCAGGTTTCAATCGGTCGATGGAAATGTTTTTTACTTGGTCTTTAATTCTGAGTACCCAAAACTTTCGTGTTCTTTCCACGACTTCATATGGGCCTTCATGTGGAGGCTCTAACTCTGTCAACCCTTACAAATACGTCTGTTGAAGTGCTGAGGTCCTTATATACAAATGGTGTCTCTTTTACTCTGTGAGCTATTTGCACAGGTTTCAGCTGGTTCATATATTGTTTTAGTTGTGAAACAAATTGGGGTAAGTCTGAATCCCTTTTTGTTCTGACTTCTTGAAAAAAGTCACCAAGTATCCTGATGGGTGAACCATAAACCATTTATGATCGTAGCATTCGTGTTTTCTCTGATTGAGCAACAAAGACCAAGAAGGATTACAGGTATTGTTTGAGTCCATATTGTAGGTGAATGTGAACAGATTGCTGCTTTAAGTGTGTGATGAAATCTTTTATTTTTCCATTGGATTGAGGATGATATGAAGTAGTTTGAGTTTGATTACAACCACATATATTTGATAGTGCTTGAAATCGCTCAGAATTAACATGTCTTCTGCGATCGGTTACTGTGTGATAAGGTGTACCAAATCTACACTCCTGGAAATTGAAATAAGAACACCGTGAATTCATTGTCCCAGGAAGGGGAAACTTTATTGACACATTCCTGGGGTCAGATACATCACATGATCACACTGACAGAACCACAGGCACATAGACACAGGCAACAGAGCATGCACAATGTCGGCACTAGTACAGTGTATATCCACCTTTCGCAGCAATGCAGGCTACTATTCTCCCATGGAGACGATCGTAGAGATGCTGGATGTCGTGCTGTGGAACGGCTTGCCATGCCATTTCCACCTGGCGCCTCAGTTGGACCAGCGTTCGTGCTGGACGTGCAGACCGCGTGAGACGACGCTTCATCCAGTCCCAAACATGCTCAATGGGGGACAGATCCGGAGATCTTGCTGGCCAGGGTAGTTGACTTACACCTTCTAGAGCACGTTGGGTGGCACAGGATACATGCGGACGTGCATTGTCCTGTTGGAACAGCAAGTTCCCTTGCCGGTCTAGGAATGGTAGAACGATGGGTTCGATGACGGTTTGGATGTACCGTGCACTATTCAGTGTCCCCTCGACGATCACCAGTGGTGTACGGCCAGTGTAGGAGATCGCTCCCCACACCATGATGCCGGGTGGTGGCCCTGTGTGCCTCGGTCGTATGCAGTCCTGATTGTGGCGCTCACCTGCACGGCGCCAAACACACATACGACCATCATTGGCACCAAGGCAGAAGCGACTCTCATCACTGAAGACGACACGTCTCCATTCGTCCCTCCATTCAGGCCTGTCGCGACACCACTGGAGGCGGGCTGCACGATGTTGGGGCGTGAGCGGAAGACGGCCTAACGGTGTGCGGGACCGTAGCCCAGCTTCATGGAGACGGTTGCGAATGGTCCTCGCCGATACCCCAGGAGCAACAGTGTCCCTAATTTGCTGGGAAGTGGCGGTGGGGTCCCCTACGGCGCTGCGTAGGATCCTACGGTCTTGGCGTGCATCCGTGCGTCGCTGCGGTCCGGTCCCAGGTCGACGGGCACGTGCACCTTCCGCCGACCACTGGCGACAACATCGATGTACTGTGGAGACCTCACGCCCCACGTGTTGAGCAATTCGGCGGTACGTCCACCCGGCCTCCCGCATGCCCACTATATGCCCTCGCTCAAAGTCCGTCAACTGCACATTCGGTTCACGTCCACGCTGTCGCGGCATGCTACCAGTGTTAAAGACTGCGATGGAGCTCCGTATGCCACGGCAAACTGGCTGACACTGACGGCGGCGGTGCACAAATGCTGCGCAGCTAGCGCCATTTGACGGCCAACACCGCGGTTCCTGGTGTGTCCGCTGTGCCGTGCGTGTGATCATTGCTTGTACAGCCCTCTCGCAGTGTCCGGAGCAAGTATGGTGGGTCTGACACACCGGTGTCAATGTATTCTTTTTTCCATTTCCAGGAGTGTAGTAATCCAACAATTGAAGAAAGCCTCAGCTACAGCTTCTGCTTGTATATCCCATAGTGGTATTACCTCTGTCCAATTCGTAACTCTATCGATGCATGTTAAGCAATATTTATATTCTTCAGAAGGAGGCACTGGCCCTATCAAATCCAGATAAATTACTTTAAAACATCAGTGTCAGGAAAGTGTCCTATTGGTGAATGTACATGTCGTGATACCTTGTTTTTTGAGAAGCATCACATGCTCATGACCATTTTGCAATGTCCTTTTCATTATTCATCCAGACACATTTTGATGTAATCATTTTTACAGTTGTCTTGATACCTGGATGAGCCAAATTATGATAATGTTGAAAAATAGTATAACAAAATTGTTCAGGAATATAAGGTCGAATACTTTGTGTCGAGACATCACACCACAATTGCTTTCTTGTCTGAGTCAAATAGTATTTTAACTCAAGCTACGTATTATTGCCAGATTGCAGTTGATGAAGCTCTTCGTCCTCATCTTGTGCTTGGGCTATCTCTTCATAGTTAATTGGAACCAATTCTTCAAGCCTTGAAAAGCTATCAGCCACAACATTTGCTTTACCAGAAATATGTCGCAAACTGTTGTAAACTGTGAAATATATTGGAGATAACGTAATTAGATTAATGTTACTTCCTCATTCTTCTGCTTGAATGCACATGTTAGAGGGACATGATCAGTATAAATAACAATGTCTCTACCTTCTAACAGATATCTGAAATACTTGACAGTCATATATATGCTAAGTAGTTCTCTGTCATATGTGGAATACTTTTTCGGTGCATTCGTGAACTTTTTTGAAAAAAAATCCAATAGGTTTCGATTGTTCATCTTACCCCTGTTGCAACACAGCACCAGCTGCAAAATCGGATATATCCACAAATAATGCGGGTTGGCTGTGCAAACCCGGAAATGTTAAAAGCGTTGCGTTTGCAAGATCTTCTTAACATATTTGGAACTGAGCAATTGCCTCTTCTATCCAGTCAATATGTCTTTGGTCATTTTTAATTGTAATGATTCAATAAGGTTTTGTTTTCTGCAGCGTGTTCTACATATCTACAATAAAAATTGATGACTCCTAAAAATTTTCGAAGTTCGCGAACAGTTTCAAATCGCTTGTAGTTTGATAGCGCAAACTCGTTTTCTGGATACGGCTTAGTTCCTGAAGGTGTGATTAATTGCCTCAAGAATGTGAGTTCTTTCACTCCAAATACGGATTTTGCAACATTTATTACTAGACCATACTGATTCAATTGTTTAAAGAGTAAATTTAGATGCTCAACATGTTGTTCAGGAGATTCTGATGCTATCAAAATATCCAATGGAGAGCAGCGCGCTTCGTTACTGGATCATTTAGTAATCGAGAAAGCGTTACAGAGATGATAGATAAACTCCAGTGGAAGACTCTGTAAGAGAGACACCCAGTAGCTCGGTACTGGCTTGAAGTTTCGAGAACATACCTTCACCGAGGAGTCAAGCAGTATATTGCTCCTTCCTATGTATACCTCGCAAAGAGACCATGAGGATAAAATCAGAGAGATTAGAGCCCACACAGAGGCATACTGTCGGTCTTCCTTTCCATGAACAATACGAGACTGGATTAGAAGGGAGAACTGATAGAGGTACTCAAAGTACTCTCCGCCATACACCGTCAGGTGGCTTGCGGAGTATGAATGTAGATGTAGATCCAGATAAGGAAAGTAGAAATACAGCTCTCTCACAACTTCGTGTATCAACCTCTGAAATGTGCTAGGTGCATTTCGAAGTCTGATGTGCATATAATTAAATTCATAGAGACCAAAAGGAGTAATAGCTGCTGACTTTGCTTTGTCTTCTTCAGCTAAAGGTATCTGATAATATGCTTTTAGTAGGTCAATATTGGAGAATATCGTCTTATTCTGAAGCATCAAATTTGCGTCATCTACTCGAGGGTCTGGATACTGGTCTAGGAGAGTCCTGTCATTAAGACTACGATAATCTCCACAAACTCGCCACTGACCATGGGACTTCATAACAAGGTAAAGTGGACTAGCCCATCGTGACTGTGATGGATGTATAACACCATTATTCAGCAGAAACTGAAATTCTTTCTTAGCCATTTGTAATTTATGTGGGTGATTATGATTTTTAGTGGTCCTGTAAATTACCTTTTGTACAGATATGTACTTGTAACATAGGACAGATCATTAGGCTTACAATCTAGATAATATGAAATATAAAAGTATATAAATTAGCTTATACATTAAATATACATAGGAGCTTTCACAGTATATATATATATATATATATATATATATATATATATATATATATATATTACATTGTACACAATGACTTATGATGCAGTACATTCATAATATTACACGGTACAAAAGTAATTACGATACTTGATACATACAAAAAAATAATTTTGTGAGATATAATTAGTTTATACTATACATCAGTAGTTCCTAATTATAGTTAAATTCTTTAACTCTGATTTCTGTTGCTATGTCTTTTTATGATGCGTGAGATTTATCACTCACAGGATGAACTTTTGATCACTGTTTGCTAATGTAGTCAGCTAGACTGTAAAATTCTCCTTGTATCAGAAACTTTTTTAGAGTTGTGGGGAACGTTTTCTCAGTTTTGAGGTCTTGTAATTCCCTTGGCAATGCTTGTATTAACTTGATGTCTTGGGTCCTTTTTCAAAACTCTTAAGTCTATGTGGAATGCACTGCAGTTGTTTCCTGTTCCTCGTGTTGTGTGTATGAACAGTCTCATTAGTCTCCAGTTTTGTGTGATCATGAAATGCATGGTCTTGAATATATACAATGATGGAAATGTTAGAATGTTTAGCTGTTTGAAACAACTTTTACACAATTCTTTTTGCTTCTTTTTCAATATTATTCGAATGGCTTGCTTCTGTAATGTGAATATTATCTTCATTCCTGTGACAGTTCAGTTCCCCCATACTGTGATTCCATATCGCATGTATAGTTGAAAAAGTCCATGATAGACAGTACGCAATAGATTTCAGTGATATACTGAGCCAGTTGTTTCATTATAAATATCACTGAGCTTAGCTTACTGGAAACAGTATGTATCTGCTGTTTCCAATTTATTTCACTGGCTATTGTAATGCCCAAGAACTTAACTGAAGCTACTTCTTCCAGTCCTTTTTCATCTAAGAAAACATCTATATGTTCTTCATTTTGTTTATTTTTCAAGACCATGTACACAGCTTTTTCAGGTTAATAAGTACTTCATTTTCAGAGAGCCATTCTGCTGTACTACTGACTGATATGAATGTATTTTGCTCAAGTGCCTCCAAATTGTTGGAAACATTTAGCACAGTCATATCATCTGCATAAAGCATTTTGATTTCATTATCGCATGTTTGTATATTATTCACAAATAAATTGAAGAGAACAGGTCCCATTACAGATCCTTGAGGTCCACCATACTTAGTGCTTCTGACTTCTGATCTGTATAAGTTATTAATGGCTACATATTGCCTCCTGTTACTTAGATATGATGTTATCCAGTTCGCTGCATGCCCATGAATACCAGTATTCTCCAGTTTCTTCACTAGGACTGTATAATCAACTGTGTCAAACTCCTTGGATAGGTCAAGGAAAACTCCAGACACTACCATCTTGTTGTGCAAGGCCTGTATGATTGATTCTGTTAATGATTCAATTGCTGTTTCCGTTGATTTCACTTTCTGATCCATCCTACGAGCTTTAATATACACCGGTGGACCACTAGAAGTAGTGATATAATGCTGTACTTTATGCTTTAACACCTTTGGTGTTATAGATGGTTTTTTTTAGCTTAGGAAATTTCTCTAACAGCTTTGCAATCTGACATTTTGCATAGCGTGAGCTTTCTGAATCGTTAGCATCCACTGCAGTTACCTCTGCCGAAATTTTTAACTTAGTAATATTATCTATAAGCTTTTTATTTTTCAAATCTATGAGTAAACCAAAATGACGAAGAAAATCAACTCCCAATATTCCTTTTGATACATCTGCTACTATAAATGGCCATTCAAATTATGTTTAAGACCTATATCAATGGATAACAGCTTTGATCTGTAAGCTTCTATTTCAGAACCATTTGCAGCATAGAGGCTACACTCAGAGGGTTCAAGATTCTTAGTTTTTGCTACTAGTATAAGAGACAAATCTGCGCCGCTATCTACCAGATAAGATCGTCCACAAGTTCTGTCTTTAACAAACAATCGATTTTGGCGGCTTACTGTAGGAACTAGGGTAGAGCATTCAGCCGCTTTTGAATCTACCCTTCCTTGTTTTCCTTATTTTTACATTGGCAAGGTTGCATACACTTTTCAGGTTTACAACGTGATCCAAATTTGAAGTGATAATAACAGTATTGACCTTTTTTTCTTTTTTTTTTTAGCTGTTTTCTGTTTCTACTTCTGCTGCATGAACTGGATCTATTTGATCCTCGCAGCATCTTAACTTCATTTTCTAAGTCTTTTATTTTTAAAAGAAGATCTTGGACTTTATTGGGATGTGGAAGGAACTGATAGGGATGAGGTAATTTGAAGCTCCTCAGCATATTGCATCTCCACTATACGATCGGCCATCTGCGCGATCTTGTCCGGCCTTTCTTCCGATATTACTAATATACTTCGATTATTACTAGGAAGTTTATCGAGCCACAATGTTTTTAAAGTGTTCTCCGACAAGTTGGTACCAGCATAGTTTCGCATTTTTCGTAATAACTGGCTAGGTTTCATATTGCCAAGTTCCAACCAACTCAACCGTTTTTTTTTTTTATTTTACGCTCTTCACTTTCCTTGAAAATTGTTGAGAGTCGTTCTTTTGCCAGAGAATATTTATTATCTTCGTCACTGATTACCAGATCCCAGATGTTTTCGACATATTTCGGTTCAAGCTGGGCCAGCAGATAACTAAACTTAGTTGCTTCCGTTGCTATGGCAGCGATTGTAAACTGGGTCTCGGCTTGGCAAAACCAAATATCCGGCTTTTCTACCCAAAAGAGAGGAAGCATTACGCTTACCTTATTCATTTATGGAGTACTGACAGGATTGTCCCCGTCAAGTCCACTTCCTGATTGCATTTTGAGTATTTTATTGAACACCGTCTGTGCCGAATTTCAGCAGATTCCGCGTTGGACAATTCGCCGATAATTACGTTGCAGGGTTTATTTTGTTGTCTCGCCGACCACGTCGGAGTGACCAATTTTTTCGGTGGTGTCTAACACAGGAAAACACACACACAAATAAGAACTTAACACTTCTTTATTATAAAATTTTATAAGACGTGAATTGGCGTGTTGCTTAGGCAACGATACATTTTATAACTCTCAAAAGCAATATGATCCTCTTTTGTCTCTTGTGATATCACAGAACATATAGCTCTGAAGCCAGCCTTATCGATGTCAAAACATTCACTAACACACCAAAACACTATATGGAAGAGCAACCTGCTCCCACAACGGAAAACGTCAGATTGGTGGTCAAAGATGTACTTCAGTTGAAGACATTTTTGTTTGCGAAATAGTGTCCTAAAAGAACTAACTAGGTCGTAAATTTTCTTTTATGCTTTATAGATGGCAGAGACTAAGCTGCCTTTCAATTGTTTTTCAAATGTGTCATTCTTTCTGCGCTTTCTATTCTGAGTGGTAGTTTGTTTTGCCAGATGATCAACAATTTTGAATATTTATTCCCATTTACGTGTTTCATGCTTAATCTGTAAATTACTAACAATGACAATTCACTCTTGAGACAGATGGATATATATATATATATAGAGAGAGAGAGAGAGAGAGCACTCTTATATTTACATAACATCGAATATCGGAGAACATAGTTCTATTAATAAGGCACTCCCAGAAACTTAACATTATAGAAAAGTATGGCGAGAAAAAAGTTTCAGATACGGCAGGACGCTTACCTGCTGTATAGTTACACTGCACTCTGTAACCCAAGAGTTGTAAATGTTCAACATAATGAACCGCCGATAGCTTGCGTTTTGCACTGAAACTCGGGTCTCATGAAGGCCTTAACCTCCAATGCATCAATATGTGACGTTTAATTATAAAAATCGTACCAACAACGACGTGTTTTTCTAGATCATCAATGTACCACTGCCTTGAAATTGCACACTTTCATAACACGCACGTTATGACACGAAATTATGGAATCCAGAACGGTGTTTCCCAAGCACTCAGCATCGAATCTTAGCGATACTCGATGGTAGCTCCGGCGGTCTTCAATAAGTTCGTTTCATGTGAAAATGAGATCATGTTTGCACAAAGCCTCGTGGATTATAGGTTACCCTCCCATGCAATGGTCATCCATGTTGCGTTTACAGAGATGTATTACCGCCGTTGCCGTGAGTCTGCTGTCTCACGGCTTCACTTCGAAGATGGCACTGTCATCGTGATGATAAGTGTAATACTACTGGGATGTTTTTATGATAGCAGTTCACTGACCTAAAACAATGTGGCTGGTTGTTGTGTTCAATATCACACCTAATTATTTACG
The DNA here is from genome assembly GCF_023864275.1 of Schistocerca cancellata. Lineage (NCBI taxonomy): Eukaryota > Metazoa > Arthropoda > Insecta > Orthoptera > Acrididae > Schistocerca > Schistocerca cancellata. The sequence goes on along the minus strand of NC_064630.1, from coordinate 2,727,841 downwards.
AGCATGAAAGTAATGGGTAGACAAAAGTTTATGTTCTTTACAGAAAAAGCCTGCAAATACTCTATCATTGTGTGTGCCTTATTAGTATTTATTGGTTGCTGACCAGTGGATAAGTCACAGCTTTCCTCACCTTACTCGATTTGACCTGTTTATTGATTTCGTTTTAATTGAACTGTTTATTCATTTTAGGATCATATATAACGTAATTTTGTATAGTTACGTGTACAAAATATAAGTGCTTTGCACAACAAAATAATAAATGTAGTATAATTATAACACTCTTCTGAGATTGTAAATATGGAGTAATGCTGTGGCTTTGGTAGCTATTCTTGTTCACGAATTAAAGTGTATCTTCATTTTCTACATTCATTGTTATTTTTCAAGCTATTGTTGCCTTCTATTTCTTTAAATGTGAGAACCTGTCAACTACATACTCATTATTTAGATAATTATGTATTACAAAAGTACTTCACAATACGCTTCCCCAATGGTAAAAGTGTGCCGGTTGCGAGAAGTAAGTTCCAATTTGTGAGAAAAATTACAGATTACAGCAAGAAAATGAACTTCTTCCTTTGCACTAGAGAGTAACTGAAATAACGAGAAAAACCAGCAGCAGGTACATTATATAGCAGTGCCAGAATACATTTCATCTGCAGGTATATGAGAAGTTCTTGTTTGGAAAAGAATTCTCCTAAAACTAAACTAGCTTATAAAATTTCTCTTATACTTAACAGACGGCTTAGACTAAGTTACATTTTTATACTTTTTCAGATGTATACGTCATTTCTGTGCTTTTTATTTTGAGTGGCATATAGATAAATTTACCAGATGATCAACGTATTTAGTAGATTTACTGGCATTTTCATTCTTAGGAGAGAAGCGCTCTTATAAGCACATAAAGCGATTACTGCATCGAGGATTTCAGCCGTAAATAGAAATATTAAAAAAGGTAGGAAGATTTTTCTGTTTAGCAAAAGTGACAAAAATCAGATTTCAGAGTACCTGATGGCTCAACACAAAAGTTTTGTCTCAAGTACAGATAGTGTTGAGGATCAGTGGACAAAGTTCAAAACCATCGTACTACATGTGTTAGATGAGTATGTGCCAAGCAAGATCGTAAGAGATGGAAAAGAGCCACCGTGGTACAACAATCGAGTTAGAAAACTGCTGCGGAGGCAAAGGGAGCTTCACAGCAAACATAAACATAGGCAAAGCCTTGCAGACAAACAAAAATTACGCGAAGCGAAATGTAGTGTGAGGAGGGCTATGCGAGAGGCGTTCAATGAATTCGAAAGTAAAGTTCTATGTACTGACTTGGCAGAAAATCCTAAGAAATTTTGGTCAAAGCGGTAGGTGGATCAAAACAAAATCTCCAGACACTCTGTGACTAAAATGGTACTGAAACAGAGGATGATAGACTAAAGGCCGAAATACTAAATGTCTTTTTCCAAAGCTGTTTCACAGAGGAAGACTGCACTGTAGTTCCTTCTCTAGATTGCCGCACAGATGACAAAATGGTAGATATCGAAATAGACGACAGAGGGATAGAGAAACAATTAAAATCGCTCAAAAGAGGAAAGGCCGCTGGACCTGATGGGATACCAGTTCGATTTTACACAGAGTACACGAAGGAACTTGCCCCCCTTCTTGCAGCAGTGTACCGTAGGTCTCTAGAAGAGCGTAGCGTTCCGAAGGATTGGAAAAAGGCTCAGGTCATCCCCGTTTTCAAGAAGGGACGTCGAACAGATGTGCAGAACTATAGACCTATATCTCTAACGTCTATCAGTTGTAGAATTTTGGAACACATATTATGTTAGAGTATAGTGACTTTTCTGGAGACTAGAAATCTACTCTGTAGGAATCAGCATGGGTTTCGAAAAACACGATCGTGTGAAACCCAGCTCGCGCTATTCGTCCACGAGACTCAGAGGGCCATAGACACGGGTTCACAGGTAGATGCCGTGTTTCTTGACTTCTTCAAGGCGTTTGATACAGTTCCCAACAGTCGTTTAATGAACAAAGTAAGAGCATAGATAACAGAACGCAGCATGTCATTCTCAATGGAGGGAAGTCTCCTGAAGTAGGAGTGATTTCAGGTATGCCGCAGGGGAGTGTCGTAGGACCGTTGCTATTCACAATATACATAAATGACCTTGTGGATGACATCGGAAGTTCACTGAGGCTTTTTGCGGATGATGCTGTGGTATATCGAGAGGCTGTAACAATGGAAAATTGTACTGAAATGTAGGAGGATTTGCAGCGAATTGACGCATGGTGTAGGGAATGGCAACTGAATCTCAATGTAGACAAGTGTAATGTGCTGTGAATACATAGAAAGAAAGATCCCTTATCATTTAGCTACAATATAGAAGGTCAACAACTGGAAGCAGTTAATTCCATAAATTATCTGGGAGTAGGCATTAGGAGTGATTTAAAACGGAATGACCATATAAAATTAATCGTCGGTAAAGCAGATGCCAGACTGAGACTCATTGGAAGAATCCTAAGGAAATGCAGCCCGAAAACAAAGGAAGTAGGTTACAGTACACTTGTTCGCCCACTGCTGGAACACTGCTCACAGGTGTGGGATCCGTACCAGATAGGTTGATAGAAGAGATAGAGAAGATCCAACGGAGAGCAGCGCGCTTTGTTACAGGATCATTTAGTAATCGCGAAAGCGTTACAGAGATGATAGATAAACTCCAGCGGAAGACTCTGCAGGAGAGACGCTCAGTAGCTCAGTACGGGCTTTTGTTGAAGTTTCGAGGTCATACCTTCACCGAGGGGTCAAGCAGTATATTGCTCCCTCCTACGTATATCTCGCGAAGAGACCATGAGGATAAAATCAGAGAGATTAGACCCCACACAGAGGCATACCGACAATCCTTCTTTCCACGAACAATACGAGACTGGAATAGAAGTGAGAATCGATAGAGGTACTCAAGGTACCCTCCGCCACACACCGTCACGTGGCTTGCGGAGTATGGATGTAGATGTAGATGTAAACTGCGAAAACATTCTGTTGGCACTCACCTACGTAGGGAGTATGGATGTAGATGTAGATGTAGATAACATTAAATACATGGTCCCAGAATCTTTTACAAAAGTGAAGGGAAGGAAAAAACAGCAGGATGTGAACCCAAGCACAAGCTAAACTTTTCTTCATTACCCGACATTCTTTCGTCTATGCAACGGAGTAGACAGGGGACTTGTTATCTTATTTAGACTCTCTGTAGCGTTCAACTGCCTTTATCTTTCTATCTTATATTTTAATTATAACAAATCGTACCAACAACGACGCGTTTTCGAGAGATTCTCAATATCTGAACACCGTACAGTCATAGGACATATGCTGTAGTTTAAAACTTATCAGATATGGCTTCTGCCACTTCTCAGAACAGGGTATGACCACAAAAGTCGATAGATCTCCCTGACGGTCGAAACTGGATATGCAGATGTCATAGTCACACAAACAGATAAGTGTTACAAAGCTGAATCTTTGCTTTGGCCAAAGATCATAGAGGTGACAAAAGCCATGGGATATATATATATATATATATATATATATATATATATATATATATATATACCATGGAGGTAAGAATAAGGGGAGATGGCACTACGTATCCCAGCTGTACTACGTTTTGAAGCCATGGGGGCGTGGCTCGCTGCCATGACACTCTGACCAAAACATTGCCAGTGTGCTATAGCGCTGCGTGTATTACAGTCGCTAATTGCACCATATACGCATGTAACGTCATCAGATTGGTTGTTTCAAAGTTTTTGTTTCAAATTAAATCTCGTAAAGGCGAAATTCCGCGTTTCTTCGGATTAAAAATAGTTTTAATGTAATATTACGAACAGCTAGCCTTCAATGTAAACGATACAATTTTGTTAATTCAGTAATAAACGTGTATCACAAACTAAATAATAGAAACTGAAAACTAAGTTAGCTATACCCTCCCTCCAAAGCCCCGTAAATACATCTTGTTTGTAATACGTACTGGGACATTTCAGCTACGTTACACTACTGGGAAACACTGTTCATTACCACCAATATTTACTGAAATACGGTACATAGAATGGCAAATGTACACAGTGTCTTGTTTAGGCCTATACTTTACGCCAGTTAATGTAGTGTTAGCTTTTAATTTGGTACGTGATGAAGACAAAGTGAGTTACTCAACACTTCGATTATCGATGATACGTAGGTATTATACTGAATCGTGAACTTGAAAACTAAGAATGTAATTCTTTGAATTAACATACCTTTTGCAAATGGTTTGGGTGTGTAGGGAAAACTGATGGTACAGCATTTTCTCGGAGTCTTACTGTTGAAAGGGAAGTTCGGTCTATGTCCTCTTCTCGGAAACGCTGATAACATATAGTGCTCCATTTAGACGCACGCCAATTCTTCCTCCTCACGGCACTCTCCCACAGAGCTTTACGACTTTCATTTTTAGGAAATCTAAAATCAGGAGAAAAACACGCTATAGTATAAGTACCGATGTAGCACAAGTTCATTCACAATGAAGTGGTAAAATCACACTTAACGAGACAACTTACACGTGAAATGTTATTCCCTTCGATTTCGCATTACAATCAGAACGATTCGTACATCCGAACACCACACAAGTCACCATAATAGCGCAAAATCCTTCCAAAAGCGAGCGACAAGCCTATGCACACAAGCTTACAGCAGCAATGTTTTGGTCGGATTGAGATGGCTACCCTCGGCTTCACATAGCTTCACAGCTGTGACGTCACGGCGTCTCCCTCTATTCTTACCTCCATGACATATACAAATGGCGGTAGTATTATGTACACAAGGTATAAAACGGCACTGCATTGGTAGAGTTGTCATTTGTACATAGGTGGTTCATGTGAAGAGGTTTCCAATGTGATTATGGCCGCACGACGACAGTTACGAGACTTCGAATGCTGAATGTTAGTTGGAGCTAGAGGCTCTGGACATTCCATTTTAGAAATCGTTAGGGAATTCAATATTCAGAGATCCACAGTGTCAAGAGAGTGTCGAGAATAGCAATTTTCAGGCTTTCTCTCTCATTGTGGACAACGTAGTGGCTGACAGCCTTCATTTAACTGCCGATAATTTGGTTCACTTGGAGTTCACCATCTGGACGGCCTTTGTATGTCGTTATCACCTTCTCACTGTCTTTTTCGACCCACAGAAGGCTTACAACGCGTCATGGTGACACCATATCCTTACTGCCTTACATGAGTGGGGTCCGCAGGGTCCACTCCCGACTTTCGTCAAGAACATCCTGTAGCACAGAATCTTCCAGGTTCAATTGTGTGCTTCATTCAGTACCCTCCACATCCAAGAGAATGGGCTCACACAGGGTTCTGTACAGGACGTCCCCCTCTTTCTGGTAGTCATCAGCGATCTAGTGGAGGCTTGAGTTCTTCGGTATCGCCCTTCTCGTATGGTGACGATTTTTGCTTTTATGTTTGCTCCTCTAATACAGCCACCAAGACTCGTGTCATGCACTTCCATCGCCATGATACTGCCCATCCACACCCAGAGTTTCACCTGAATGATCAATTACTACTTGTAATTGAGACACCACTTTCTGGGACTAGTCTTTGATTCTCGGCTGATGTGGCTTCCCCACCTTCGCCAACTTAAGCGGAAGTGCTAGTGACACCTCCGTACGCTGCCCCATGAACGCTAGCTACGGTGGTGCACATCACTCAACCCATTTGTGGCTCTACAAAGCCCTGATTCAGTCCCGTCTTGACTACAGGAGTCTTGCGTATGGTTCTGCATCACCCTCAGCATTGCAGATACTGGACCTCATTCATCATTGTGGGGTCCAACATGCAAGAGGAGCCTTCTCAACTAGATCTGTGAACAGCCTCTAATCGAGGCTGTCATTGAAGGAAGCATAGGACAGGTGACCAGGCATGGCAGACAAACAGCATGCATTTCAGCTGAGGAGAACATCACATTGGTATGACAGCAGTAGTTCGGCAGCAAGTGCATAGAGACTGTCAACTGGGCTAGTGTAAGGGGCACCAGTGGCCAAATAACCACCTCACATACCATTACATGGCATATAGTCCACAGCGGCAGAAAAAGCCTTCAGCTGTAGGTCAGTATATTTTAACTGGTCAGATTCAAATTCTCTAACGGTTATGTGGTTAATTCCAAGTAATAACACTCAGCTTGTCTTTTACAGGACCTTACATTTTAGTCAAGAAGAGAAGATCCAGCGCTTCCCTGCAAACAAATCTAGCCGCAACCTGCAGGATGACCTGAACGACTTCCTGGCCCTCATCCCCCTCGACGAAATCGCCAACATCGTCCTCAACTACGTCGCCAACGGCGCTGAAGTGCAGGCCGCCCTTCAGTACCTCGTGTCTGAGGAGTTTGAGAGCATTGTCGTCTTTGGCGACCACCAGCCTGAGCTGTACAATGTAAGCATCACTCCATTTGACATATCACAAAGCTATGAGGTATTGCATGACAAAGTTTTTGATTGCTCAAATTTTTCCACAACTGCCCAACTTCCTCAAGGACTCAGGCCTTGACCCCTACGGATTCATCAACATGATCCACGACTTCCTGGGCAGTCCTCCGATATGAAACCCGCCAACCAAATGAGGAGCAGCAGCAGGAGCCTCAAGTCCACGCTCAATGAGATCCTCGCCATCGTCCCAGTTGACGAGTTCAAGGCTCTCTACTATGAGACGGTGCAGACCAGCGCCGACATTGCTGAACTTATCAACAGGCCCAGTTCAGGCGAGTTCCGAGTAAGCAGTAATCCTTTCATACCTACTGTATGGCTTTAAGTGTGCAATATTGTTATATATTGTCCCCACCGTACTTGATGTGTAACCAGAAATGATGCTGGATTGTATTTGGATGGCGTAAGATGGACAGACGTGCAGATGCATAACGAAACGCCCATATTCTACTTTCAAACTGACAAGGGATCGGTACAAATGTAGTAGGGTGGTCCGATCCCCTCCCCAGGAAGTACTGCTTAGGACACGCAGGACACTGAGGGATGAGGTAGAGCAGGCGGCCTCGTATGACTCCTGGGAGGACCAAGAAAGTTTTCTATCAAGTAGAACCCCAGGAATTTTATAGTTTCAGTGAACAGAAGAGCGACTGACCCAAGATGCAAAGACAGCGGAAGAACCCCAGAAATTCATATAAACGGTTTTACCAGTGGAAAAGCGAAAGACGTTGTCAATGCTCCACGAGTAAAGACGATCGAGACATAGCTGAAGAGGCCGCTCAAGAAGACAAGTTCGTGGAGAACTTCAATAGGTCGCAAAATCGTCAAAGAAAACGTAGCCGGAGATGGCTGGCGGGAGACAGGCCATATCAGCTTAGTGGCTACCAGGGTGCGATTTGTGCTTCTACCAGTGGGGGGGGGGGGGGGGGGGGGATGTCTTAGGGGGTTAGTAGAATTATGTATGTTACTAGCTTGGACCGTGGCATTACGCATGGTTCAACAGCTATTTAGAAATAGATGTTAAAGCACCGAAACTCACTGTTGACGCGTATGCACTATCAGAAAAGCCATCCCTTGTTATATCTTTAAAAGTACATAATAGGTAAAGCTTATTTACAAAATCATCTACATACAGGTACAGATACACGAGGGGAATTCAAAACGTAGAGGCAGATTTGTGAAAAGTTGTACTTATTCTGATGATAGAAAACTGAAACATATTAATAGTGTTAATAGTAATACTTATTAAAAACTTTGTGTTCTGCTCCACAAATTTACATTATATGTCAAGTTTTACTCCAGTGCGTGGGAAATAAACATCCCAGGTTGGGATGCATAAACTAAAACCAGAGGAGGGGATTGTCTGATGCAGAGGCGGGAAATCCCCCCCATCCCCCCTGCAAATCGCACACTGGTGGCTACAGCAAAGAGAACGACGCTCAAGTTGGCGCCCTGAGGCACCCTGTTTTACTAGATGAAGTTGTCCAACAAGGCAGAAACCACACCTACCTTGAAAACTCGGTCTTTTAAAAAACCCTGAAGGAAACAGGCCAGGTGACCTTGGAAGCCCCACGTGTATACACCACGGAGGATACTAGTACTCCAACAGGTGTTGTAGGCTCACTGCAAATTGTCTGGTATTTCTGCAGAAAATCGTTCTTGACATGGATTGACAAAGTGACGAGATGGTCAACTGCAGAACGGCGTGCTCAAAATTCACATTCTGCAGTGATCAGTAAATTGCAAGACTCGACCCACCATACCAGCCAGTCATAAATCATATCTTCCATCACCTTGCAAACACAGCTGGTGAGGGAAATGGGGGAATGGCTAGAAGGAAGGTGTTCGTCCTTATCAGACTTAAATAAGGGTATGACAGTTGCTTCACACCAGTGTCTGGGAAACGCGTTATCTGCCTAGATATAATTGCACACATGAAGGAGAAAGCACTTGCCCAAAAAAGAAAGGTGCTGCAACATCTGAATGCGAACATCGTTCGGCCCTGGGGCAAAAGACTGGATTGCAGTGTGCAGTGAGGGCATGATCTAGCTACCTCATAGTAAAGGCTACATTGTAGCATTCACGATTTTGAGAGGAGAAAGGTATCAACCAGGCCTGCCCCACTCGTTTCCGATGGAAGAAGGCAGTGTGGTAGTGGGTGGAACTCGAAATCTCCGCAAAATAGTGGCCTAAGATGTTGGAGATAGCGGTGGGCCCGACAATAACGTCATCTTCTACAGTGAGCCCAGTAATTGAGGAACTGACCTTGATCCGAGAGAGCCATGGGAGACTGGCCCATATGGCAGAAGAGGGAGTGGAACTGTTAACAGAACTAGTAAATGAAATCCAGTTAGGTTATTGCTATCCCAAAGAATGCAAAAATAATGTGCAAACAACTTTTTATAACGAATGCATTTCGCTATCGTAGGATGATGGTTAAAAATGTGGACAGCACGTCTCCATGCACGACACAACGTGGTAAAGGTGAAGTTCAAGGAATGGAACATTGTGTGGTGATAAGGATAACATTTGTAAGGTATTCTACTTGGTTATCAGAACTGGGAAATGTTCATCGAAGGTCGCCAGAGAGGAGTGAACCCTTCTGTCAGCCTTAGAAAGATGACAATTGGGTTTTCACGTAGGTGGAGTAGAAGTTAGCAGACGGATAGCACATGTGAAATGGTCGCTCGAATATGTGTCAGAGAGAACAGACCACTCGAGATGACAGGCAGGTTAGGCAGTGCTGAATGAGAGGCCCAGATGGGAATAGGTGAGGGTGATGTCTGAAAGGAATGTGGGTGTTCCAATGTTAAGAAAGATGAGGTTGAGTTGATTGAGAAGGGCAGCTAAGAGGGCACCTCTGGAACGGGTTTTGGAAGAACCCCAAAGGAGATGGTGTACATTGAAGTCACTGAGCACCAAAAAGGAGTGAGGGAGTTGCCAGGTAAGTCTGCCCTGGTGACACCAAATGATGGAGGGATGTAGACAGTACAAAGAGGAAAGATGAAGCGACGAAGGAAAATGAAGAATGAAGACTGCAACAGCTTGCACACGAGGATACAGTGAGATGGTTTGGCTATGGACGTCATCCTGAATAAACAGCATGACTCCTCCCATTAGATGGAGTGGCGTCCTCGGGGAGGGTGGGCAAGAGGTCAAAGTAGACTGGAAAGAAATACGAGAGGTCAAAAGCAGTCGTAATAACGGAATTTTGTTTCATTTGTTTCATTGGAGGAAGTCATAATGCGGAAAGGGGAGGTGGGAGAAAATGAAAGGTTGTCACTTCAGCAGCTGTCGAAGACTCAGTGCTACGGGGCGCAGAGGCTGGAGGATCCTGTTCCATGAATATACAGAGGTGTCAGCATTCTCACTGGGTCAGACTGTAGAAGCCAGGGGAGAAAAACGGTTGGCTGTGTGCATGGCGAAATGGAGGTCGACTGGGTGAGGGTATCACACGGCGACACTGTTAAAGAGGATTTCTGATTCGGTGAAGGAGTAGACCATTTGTCTTTGGTTTTTTAGAGCCTTTGAGGTTGTCACATGAAGACTTGGAAACTTCATGGCTGGAGGGACATAAAAAGGCTTCGCTGGAATATTCCTTCAGTCCTTACTAGCGTACCAGTTGTGAAGCAGATGATTTGGTCGCTGGAGGGCAAGATTTGGTGGCTTATTGCACTAGAGGAGAAGGAGACAGGGCTGCTACCATGACACTGGGTGATTTTACAACCACGGTGCTGAACTTGACGTTGCAAGTCTGCATGCCTGTATCCTTTGTGGAGTGAGATGTAGCAAGAACGGTACTGCAAGTGCCAGATGGTAAAATGCAGGGCTTTCAACTAGCCAACGATTTGCGAGTGACAGGGTAAGGCACTTTTTCCTTCACCCAGATCTTCAGGATGCCTTGCTCATTGAGATACTTGGGACATTCTCTGGATGAGGCTGTAAGATCACCACTGCTGTCGATACAGTGGGGAGAAGGAAGTGGGCAATCATCCTCATAAGTACCCCTACCACAAGTAACACATTGGGCACTGTTTCAACAGACATTCGAGTGTGGTTGTAACGTTGACACTGGTAGCAGCGCATGGGGTTTGGAATGTACAGTTGGACTGTGATGACTTCATAGTCTGCTTTGATCTTTGATGGAAGCACTACTCTACAAACTTGAGGAAAAAAGTGTGTGTAGGCACTAAGGCTGCATCAATCTTTTTTGTTACACGATGGACTGCAGTGATGCCCTGGCTGACCTCCTTCAGTATGTGATACCACGATGAACTGAGATGCAGCTAGAAGAGTCTTGGAATTTTCAGCCTCATTCCGTTTACATTTAGTAGATGTAGGCTGAAATGGTGATTGGCTCATTGCAAGAAAATCCCCCATGATTGCCAGCATCTCCAATGGCACACTCATTCCAACTGGGAGCCCGCCTCAGAGGGGGGCTAACTCAGCTTAGGTGAATGTTCACACCTCAGGTCATAGCTCCTGAACTGCTGACAGAGGGGCCAATTGGTAATTTGGGAAGGTAACAGCTCAGACAATCACCACCTGTACCAGGTGGTACATGCGAGTCCTACTTGTTAACCCAGGCTGGGAATTGCACATTACCCAGTCACCTGTTAGGCGTCAGATGGGTATGGTGGGCCTTCAGGAACGTACATGGAGGATGAAGAGACGAATAGGACACTCAAACGCAGAAGCAGAGAAAGGATAGGAGATGGAGAACAAAGAAAGATAGAACAGTCAAGGACGTTTTCCGATGTCAGGCTACTAAAACTTCATAACGCATTCCCAAAACTATCCCAGACAAGTTCCCCAGGGGAGGGGAAAAAGAACAACAGGAGGATAGAGATGCAGTACAAAAGGAAAAAGATGCTCCAAAGGCTGGGGCCCTGTGGTACTCAAGCACGAACTCACCAAATAGCGGCAAGCCCCCTCGGGGGAGGGGAGGGGGGGGGGGGGCTATCAATTGTGACTTCAGATATCACGTTTTTTAATGTAAGCAGTGCTCCAACATGAAAAAGTCCAAATTTCACCTTGATTTAACGCAAGCAACAAGTTTAAACGGTGAGCCTCCAGGAAAATTGTTCCAACTTGAATTTTTTAATATTTGTCTGTTTGCACAACACTCCTTGTAGATCAATTCACTATTTATCGAACTTTATATGTTTTAGAGCAAAGTATTTTAAAATCTCATCGACGACGAGATTTACTGCATGTGTGAAGGCTGCTAACATAGAGCTGACATTATTTGTCACAATATGGCGAATTTTCTTTGTGATATACTCCTGTTATCAAGAATATCAGGAAGTGTTTTTGATACATGTGGAGCTGTGCATCATTCGATAGTGCCCAAGTGTCTAGGTATAAAATATGAATTTCGCCATTTCATAGTAAATGGACCGTCACACCTAAATTACCTTGTTCATTCATTGTTGCAGTCCCAATATCCAGTGTGAGACAAATATTGTGTATTTTTGGCAATCTAGATCTAGCTGTAGCCACATAAGCTTCATATTTTGACAATAAGCATACACTGCACGATTGCAAAGCACAACAAACAATACGGCCGACAAACGCAGCAAATGAAAACAGAAGAGGGGGGGGGGGGAGGAAGTGCAGAGTGCAGTACATGGAGGGGATTCTTACTTCCATGCTCACTCACTATTAGGATATGCACATAAAATGGATTCAATATAAGTACTTTTCTTTCGAATCGAGTAAGTATTGAAAGAATGATTGGACTCTCAAAGTAGTAGGTTTCGAAACGAAGATATCGAATGCTTACTTGTATTGAAACATACTACAAGTGCATACCATCTTTCCATCTAGAGTTTACTAATTGAAAGCTGCAGTTTCGTCTGAATGAGTCAATGCTGTCAAAAACAAATCCCATGATGGCATATGTATAAAGGAATGGCGGAGCTAGAATCCCAAGACGACTGAACAATGGCCTACATGAAGTTGGCAAATTGACACTGCAGGTCAGTCTGACTGCCCTTTTTTGAGCTAAAAATATTATTGGCTGGTGTGCAAGTAGTCCCAAAATATTACTTTGTACGAGATAATAAAGTGAAAGTAAACAAGCCTTTGTGTTTCAGTGACAGAGACATTAAAAATTATTCTTGTAATGGAGGTAGCAGTGTTCAGTTCTAGAACAACATCTTGAATGTGACACTTCCAAGGAAGTCTCCCATTTTCCCTCTGTCCTAAGAATTTGAAATAATCAACTTTATTCGCTGTTTGACGCTTGAGACAGTAAAATTTCGCCTTTACAAGCGTTCCACGTCAGAAACTGGGTGCATTGTGTTTTGTTGCTACGAAATCTATGTACAGATGTTACTGACTACTATATTAGATACATTATTTATATTATGTTCCATGTCTTCATGGTAATACCTATGTCATCAGCAAAGAGAAATATTCTTGAGTCAAGTGTCATGTTTAGTGGCAGATCCCTTGATATAAATTATCAAGAAAATGTATACTTCCAAAAGTAAACCCTGTGGCATTCCTCACTTTATGTGAACCAACCAGGATCAAACAACTTCCCCATTTGTTAACACTGGAGGACAACCTTTTGCTTGCAACTTTTCAGATACGAGGCGAACTATTACTGAGGTTTTTACCTAACCCCATATTGTCTGCAACTCTCATGCAGATTTGTTGCATGGCCCACATGATCAAATGCTTTTGCTAAGTCAAAGAAATTACCTACTGCACACACATACCATTTAGCCCTGATAATGACTTATACACAAAATAATAAATTGCATTTTCTGAGGATACTCTTTTCCTGAAATCAAACTATGAGTCTGGCAGCAAACTGTGTGTATTGAGATGAGTCACTACTTTACTTATGCATTGCTTCCTCGCCAACTTCTGGAAACAATGGTAGCAAAGAAATTGGCCAGTAATTGTCTACGTTATCTCTTTCAGCCATTTTCATTCAGTGGCGTCACTGACGAGTGTTTGAATGTGTCAAGAAACTGACGACTCCTGAAATCCATTCCACAGGTGACATAATACAGAACTAATGTAAGCCCTGACATTCATAATCCTACTTGAAATTTCAACATACTCACAAGATTCTTTACTATTTAACAATGTAAAATGGATTCAGTATCATCTTGGTTGTTCCCTGTAACTGAACACCAGCTTTCAAGAGTTCTGCATATTTACTTGTACCAATAAAATTTTAATTTAACTTGATGACTACTGACAAGGACTGGTGATTAAGTATTTTCCACATCTCTGGTGGATCACTAACAGTTTCATTGTCACATAAGACAGGCGTAACTTGTTGAGCACCCACATTCTGCACTGATATATCTTCCACAGCTGACCATATAGATCTACGATGAGCATCGTGTGGCTCTGGCTGCCAGCGGTCACAGCATGCCTCCAACATGGTGGTGAAACGTCCATCTATAAGTGCACAGCGATCAGCGCGTTAATTTTGCTCTTAATGTACAGCATTGTTTTAACCTGCTTGATAACACTTGTCAGTACTTTTCAATATTGCCTGTTATCATGTCCTGACAGTATTTGAGGTGAAAACTGTAAATCATTAAAGATTCAAGTGAAAACATTTACCATTCTTGGAATAATTAAAAATAATAATTCTCTTCTGTCAGGTATATGGGACTTATTGCGTATATTACTCCACAAATGCATTTTTCGGTGCCATTTTTTTCCTTCTTCTCTATGAAAACATAACTTTCATGAATGTATGTAATCTATGATTCAGCATTCTGCTTTGCGAGTCAGGGGCCACAGTGATGTATGGTGCAAGGTCCCATGTACATACAGGATTTTTATGTACAGGAACAAAATCAAAAATTCCACTTTTCATTATATTTTAGGCAACCTTCAGTGGGTGTTTCCAGCTACTACAGTTCTTTGTGGTGTTTTATATTAGCTATTTGAATGAAACAATTACAACATGTTAGTGAATAATGCAACCAGGCTCAGATGAAGATCCAGGAGAAATAAAATCGATCGAGTCATTTCTTACAATATTTTTTGTTACTGTGATTATTTAGTTTTGATGTTAAAATTAAATTTTTGGAATTAGAATATGATTTACACTGAAGAGCCAAAGATACTGGTACACCTGTAGGGCCCCTGTGAGCACACAGAAGTGCACCAACACGATTTGGCATGGACTAAACTCACTTCTGAAGTAGTGCTGGAGAGAACTGACGCTATGAATCCTGCAGGGCGTCCATAAATATGTAAAACTACGAGGAGGTGGAATTCTCTTCTGAACAGCATGTTGCAATGCATCCCAGATATGCTCAATAATGTTCATGTCTGAGGAGTTTGGTGGGCATCGGAAACATTTAAACTCAGAAGAGTGTTCCTGGAGACACTCTGTAGCAATTCTAGACATGTGGGGTGTCCATTGTCGTTCTGGAATTGCCCAAGTCCGTCGGAATGCACAATGGACATTGGGTGATCAGATAGGATGCTTATGTATGTGTCACCTGTCAGAGTCATATCTAGATGTATCAGGGGTCCCATATAACTCCAACTGCCCGTGCTCCATACCACCAGCTCGAACAGTCCCCTCCTGACATTCACAGTCCATGGATTCATGAGGTTGTCTCCATACCCGTATACATCCATCTGCTTGATACAATTTGAAACGAGACTCGTCCGACCAGGAAACATGTTTCCAGTCATCAACAGCCCAATGTCGGTGTTGATGGGCCCAGGCAAGACATAAAGCTTTGTGTCGTGCAGTCATCAAGGGTACAGGAGTGAGCCTTCAGCTCCGAAAGCACATATCGATGATGTTTCGTTGAATGGTTCGCACGCTGACACTTGTTGATGGCCCAGCATTGAAATCTGCAGCAGTTTAAGGAAAGGTCGCACAGCTGTCATGCTGAACGATTCTCTTCAGTCATCGTCGGTCCCGTTCTTGCAGGATCTTTTTTCCGGCTGCAGCGATGTTGGAGATTTGATGTTTTACAAAAATTCCTGATATTTATGGTACACTCATGAAATGGTCGTATGCGAAAATCCCCAAATCATCGCTATCTCTGAGATGCTGTGTCCCATCGTATGTGCGCCGACTATAACACCACGTTCAAACTCACTTAAATCATCAAAACCTGCCGTTGTAGCAGCAGCAACCCATCTAACAACTGCGCCAGACACATGTTGTCTCATATAGGCATTGCCGACCGCAGCGACGTATTCTGCCGATTCACATATCTCTGTATTCGAATACGCATTCCTATACCAGTTTCTTTGGCACATAAGTGTAGTTTACAAGCCTGCAGAAGATCTAAGTGAGGAAGCACCTCCTGTGAACAAAGATTAGTCAATCGTTGGAAGGATCCTGGGCGTGAAATAATGTTGACCATGTAGCAGACTCGTCTGGAGCAACCAAAAATTCCTGTTAAGCCTGTTCTATCATAACTGAAGCATTAATGACTGATTAATAAAACAAGAAGCTGACACAATTTTATTTGTATCTCACCAACGATGTTTCATTTGACTCCCTCCTCTTGACAATTCATTTCCATTCATTCACAGGTTAACAATTCTCCTCACAGTTTATCTGCACCAGAAGATACAAAACCCCCAACTCGGTTCCACACATGGATATGTCACAAGATTTGATACCAAAGAAAAACCAGCATACAGAGTGCATATTATAGTTACGATATGATACTCATATAACTGTTGGTCAATCAGAGGTGCACTGCCAATATACATAATTACTATGGTTAATAGATTGACATACACATACTGAACTTGTCAGACCAAACAAGAAACGGCAATACCATAATATGTGCTAACTTGGCCAACTGGGGTAATTTTGGCCAGTAGACTGTCAAATCTGTTTTTATTTTTATTTTTTGTGTTGCCATTTGTTGACTTCATGGTTTAACTATTTCTAAAGGTTGATACAAGTCTTTGACATCTTCATTGTTTCTCTTGACTTTGCGCACGAAAACTGCCGTGCAATGTTTGTTGATTTCTAGTCAGTGCAGAATAACGCAGAGCTGAAGTGTGAAAACAAACTTCTGCACAGCTGAAATCTTATTTCGAAAACCATTACCTCTTTAACAGAACTGCTATATAAATATCTCTCAACACTCACAGGCAAAAACTATACCTAAACAATTAGTGTTTGGCTGAGTTAGATTTAAGGCTGCCAGTGTGAATTTTCAGGGTAACTTCGGCTCTGTCAAAAGCACATGAGAAAAGTAGGAGGGCACACCTTTTGTAATTACAACCAGGCTGATTTACAAAATGCATTATAAGAGACTCAGAAACAAATATCGTTACACTGCACGTCCAAAATGTGTGCTGCTCCTTAAAACAACCCTCCAGGACTAAATGAAAGTAACTCTCAGGAAAAATCGGGCATCCTTGTGTCCTTTCTGTGGAGGGATGTTAATTTTCATGTTACTGTTCTTAGAAATTTATACGCCGAAATGTTTGAATTTCATGACATATCTTTTCAACAACGTGAAAGAGTGTTTGGAAACATTTTGAAATATCGTACTCAAATATTTTTATATTGTAATGTTTGCAGTTAGCGAACTGAAGGTCGTATGATAGAAATAAATATATTTAAGCCAGAGGCTATGATGTACCAACTTTATTTTCAATAAACTGTTTAATAAAATTATTTGTGTATTTAACTCCCTAATACAAAATTTAGTCTGAGGAAGTTAGAGGAAATAACTGTGATCTTACAGATTTCGTTTACTATCACATAACTAATGAGAAAGTATTGAATAGGATTGGGGAGAAGTAAAGTTTGTGGCAGAACTTGACCAGAAGAAGGGATCGGTTGGTAGGACATGTTCTGAGGCATCAAGGGATCACCAATTTAATATTGGAGGGCAGTGTGGAGGGTAAAAATCGTAGGGGGAGACCAAGAGATTAATACACTAAGCAGATTCAGAAGGATGTAGGTTGCAGTAGGTACTGGGAGATGAAGAAGCTTGCACAGGATAGAGTAGCATGGAGAGCTGCATCAAACCAGTCTCAGGACTGAAGACTATAACAACAACATACTATAATGGTACAGCCTCCCCAAGGACTCATATGAAATGTCCGATACCACCTTTTATTTGTATGCATCTGGATGGTTATTAAACAATTCAGTGCTTCCTAAAGCCTTGTATGTGTGTCTATATATGTATCATTCTGTACTATTTGATAAAAAAACTTGATATTCATTGTGACGGGATGTGGAATGTTCTGGAAGGACATGTATTGTAATTATCGGTGGTCCTTGATAAAATTATGTACATATACTAAATTAAGTAACTAATCAAAAAATTGAAGTAATAAGTCCTTAGCAATAAATAACTAGAGACTGCAGAGATGTTAGCATGAAAAATCAATGCTTCTAATTAACAAAATGGTAATCTAAAAATCCAGTATCAGAAGACCACACTATCTTAAGAAACAGCTTAAAAGTTACATATTTTCATTTGTTATTTATTTTTATGTCTTCCTCTGTAATTAATATTCTTTGTAATTACATTTCTAATTAACTCTCCAATTGTTTACATCTCACAGTTCTCCAGTTTCCAGAATTTGAGGCCTTATTTGTACATTCTATGTATTTAATCAGATAAAGCACAAGTTCTGTACTAGCATTACATGTTAGTAACCAAATCCAAACTGTAATTAATCATGTAACTAAAATAATATGAGATACATTATTGTAATTAAAGTTCAGAATGATTTCCTTATGGAGAACTGAAGATATTACTATAAAAGACTGTCACTGAACATTGTTTTTTATACCTGTTTTAGCTGTAACATCAGTTTCTTTACATTTGTAAATTTTAATTGTAACATCAAAATTGTACAAAATTAATAATGCTTTATTTTGGAAACTATTGTTAAAATTCTATATAATGCAATGCAGTGATAAGTCAGTTTTAAAGTTACTTTTGGATCAAAGAGATCAGTGAAGTGTGTCCATGTTTTGTTTACATGACGAGTGTGCAGTTCGGATGTCAATTAATGTCTATAAATTTTGTGAAGCATGAAAATTTCGCATTTTTTCATCAATGGACTAGGCAGAAGAAACATAAGTAACATTCTACATGAATCGTTGCACTAATACAAAATTTAGTCTGAGAAAGTTAGAGGAAATTACTGTGATCTTAGAGAGCTTTTTTTAAGTGGCCAGAGCTAATGCAGGAGGGTGTGACTGTGTGTTTCCATAATATTTCGTTGCTGGCTGAAGTTACCCCCTTACCTGGAAAACTTCGGCCAAAAATAAAAATTTTATATAGCAAACAAAATGCATCCTGACAGTTATCTTTCCTCATGATTGTGTGTAATATACTATGTAGAGTGGTCTCTAATTTAATCCCGAGGTTAGTTGTAATCTTCACATAAAAAATTCAGAAAAAAACTTCAGAAGTGCAATAAATTAATAATAGTTTCGTTTTGCCGACTCCTCGACTCAAATGAGACAGTTGTTGAACAGTTCAAAGAAAACTTAAGTCTCATTTCAAAGATGTACCTCACTCGTACAATTATAGTTAGTGGTGACTCCAATCTACCCTAGATATATTGACGATAATAAATGTTTGGAGTCGTTGGTAGGCATAAAATGTCGTCCAAAATTGTACTGAACTCTCTTAGAAAATGTTTTTGAATAACTAGTTCAGGAGCCCACTCGAAATGTAAATGGCTGCGAAAATATACTTAACCTCTTAGCAGCACACATTCCTAACCAAATATGGTGTATCATGATGGATGCAGAATTAGCGATCACAAGGTGATTATAGCTATACTGAATACCATAACATCTAAACCACCAAAAATAAACGCAAAATACATGTATTTAAAAAGGAGATAAAAATTCGCTTGACTCCTTCCTAAGAAACTGTCCACACTCCTTCCAGCCTGACTATGTATGTGTAGATCAGATGTGTTTTGAACTCAAAGAACTATTGTTGACACCAACAGAGATACATACCAAATAAATTAACAAGAGATGATAGTGATCCTCCATGGTATATAAACGTATCAGAACATTGTTGCAGAAGCAATGAAAAAAGCATGAAAAAATTAAAAGAATGCAAAATAGCCAAGACTGGCGAAGTTTTACAGAAGCTCGAAATTTAGCATGAACTTCAATGCGAGGTGCTTTTAATAATTTCCACAACGAAACCATGTCTCCAAATCTCGCAGTAAACCCAAAGAGAGACTGGTCATACGTAAAGTGCACGAATGGTAGGAGACAATCAATACCTTCACTGCGCAATAACAATGCTGTCGTTATCGATGACAGTGCCACTATAGCAGAGATACTAGCACGGTTCTCCGAGATTCCTTCACAAAAGAAGGCGAAGTAAATATTCTAGAATTCGAATCAAGAACAACTGCCAACAATAGTAACTTACAAGTAGATATCCTCGGTTTAGCGAAGCAGCTTCAAGCATTTAATGAAGGAATAGCCTCCGGTCCAGATAGTATACCAGTCAGGTTCCTTTCAGAGTATACTGATAAAATAGTTCCATACTTAGCAATCATATACAACCGCCCAGTCGTGGAAAAATCCTACCCAAAGACTGGAAAGCTGCACAAGTCACACCAGTTCCCAAGAAAGAAAATAGGAATACGATAAATTAGAGACCCATATCGCTAACGTTGTTTTGCAGCAGGATTTTGGAGAAAATGCTGTGCTCAAACATTATGAATCACCTCAAAGTAAACGATTTATTGCCAAATAGCCAACACGGATTCAGAAAATATCGTTCTTGTGAAACATGACTAGCTCTTTATTCTCATGAGGTAACGAAGGTTATCGACAGGGGATGCCAAATTGATTCCATATTTTTAGATTTCCAGAATGCTTTTGACGCCATTCCTCATAAGCGACATCTAATCAAATTGTGTACTTATGGAGTATCATCTTAGTTGTATGACTGGATTTGTGACTACCTGTCAGAAAAGTCAATTTCGCAATAACTGATGGAAAGTCATTGACTAAAACAGAAGTAATTAGTGGCATTCCTTGAAGAGGAGTTATAAGCCTTCTGTTGTTAATCTACATAAACGACCTAGGAGACAATCTGAGCAGCCGTCTTAGATTGTTGACAGATGAAACTGTCATTTACCGTCTCGTAAAGTCATCAGATGATCAAAACGAATTGAAAAATGATTTCGATAAGACATTGTAAGATGCAATATACAATGAAAAGTGTGAAATAATCCACCTGAGTACTAAAAGGAATTCGCTAAATTTCGATTACATGATAACTCACACAAATCTAAAGGCTGTAAACTCAACTAAATGCTCAGTGATTAGACTTAAGAATAACTTAAACTCGTACGATCACTTAGATAATATTGTGGGGGAAGTACACCAAAGTCTGCGATTTATTGACAGAAGACTTACAAGGAACCCCTTGAGTGCGAGGTCACAAAAGGCCAATGATGTTTACAGCATTTGCTGCGCCACATATTGTCTGTCATCCAACCACAATATTGGCTGCTAATGGCAACAGCCCCCCCCCCCCCCCCAAGCCCCCCATGAACCATGGGCCTTGCCGTTGGTGGGGAGGCTTGCGTGCCTCAATGATACAGATAGCTGTACCGTAGGTGGAACCACAATGGAGGGATACCTTTTGAGAGGCCAGACAAATGTGTGGTTCCTGAAGAGGGGCAGCAGCCTTTTCAGTAGTTGCAGGGACAACAGTCTGGATGATTGACTGATCTGGCCTTGTAACACTAACCAAAATGGCGTTGCTGTTCTGGTACTGCGAACGGCTGAAAGCAAGGGGAAATTACAGCCGTAATTTTTCCCGAGGGCATGCAGCTTTACTGTATGATTAAATGATGATGGTGTCCTCTTGGGTAAAATATTCCGGATGTAAAATAGTCCCACATTCAGATCTCCGGGTGGGGACTATTCAAGATGACGTCGTTATCAGGAGAAAGAATACTGGCGTTTTACGTATCAGAGTGTGGAATGTCAGATTCCTTAATGGGGCAGGTAGGTTAGGAAATTTAAAAAGGGAAATGGATAGGTTAATGTTAGATATAGTGGGAATTAGTGAAGTTCGGTGGCAGGAGGGACAAGAATTTTTGTCAGGTGAATAAAGGGTTATAAATACAAAATCAAATAGGGGTAATGCAGGAGTAGGTTTAATAATGAATTAAAAAATAGGACTATGGGTAGGCTACTACAAACAGCATAGTGAACACATTATTGTGGCCGAGATAGACACAAAGCCTACTCCTACTACAGTAGTACGAGTTTATATGTCAACTAGCTCTGCAGATGACAAAGAAATTGATGAAATGTATGATGAGATAAAAGAAATATTCAGGTAGTGAAGGGAGACGAAAATTTAATAGTCATGGGTGACTGGAATTCGAGGGAGAGAAGGAAACATAGTGGGTGAATATGGATTGGGGCTAAGAAATGAAAGATGAAGCCGCTTGGTAGAATTTTGCGCAGAGCATAACTAAATCATTGCTAACACTTGGTTCAAGAATCATGAAAGGAGGTTGTATACATGGAAGAACCCTGGAGATACTAAAAGGTATCAGATAGATTATATAATGTTAAGACAGAGATTTAGGAACCAGGTTTTAAATTGTAAGACATTTCCAGGGGTAGATGTGGACTCTGACCACAATTTATTGGTTATGAACTGTAGATTAAAACTGTAGAAACTGCAAAAAGATGGGAATTTAAGGAGATGGGACCTGGATAAACTGACTAAACCAGAGGTTGTACAGAGTTTCAGGGAGAGCATAAGGGAAAAATTGACAGGAATGGAGGAAAGATATACAATAGAAGAAGAATTGGTAGCTCTGAGTGATGAAGTAGTGAAGGCAGCAGAGGATCAAGTAGGTAAAAAGACGAGGGCTAGTAGAAATCCTTGGGTAACAGAAGAAATATTGAATTTAATTCTTGAAAGGAGAAAATATAAAAACGCAGTAAATGAAGCAGGCAAAAGGGAATACAAACGTCTGAAAAATGAGATCGACAGGAAGTGCAAAATGCTTTGACAGAGACCCAGTTCTAAGCAAAGAAGGGGAAGCAGAAAGGTGGAAGAAGTATATAGATGGTCTATACAAGGGCGATGTACTTGAGGTCAATATTATGAAAATGGAAGAGGATGTAGTTGAAGATGTAATGGGAGATATGATACTGTGTGAAGAGTTTGACAGAGCACTGAAAGACCTAAGTCGTAACAAGGCCCCGGGAGTAGACAACATTCCATTAGAACTACTGACAGCCTTGGGAGAGCCAGTCCTGACAAAACTCTACCATCTGGTGAGCAAGATGTATGAGACAGGCGAAATACCCTCAGACGTCAATAAGAATATAATAATTCCATTCCCAAAGAAAGCAGGTGTTGACAGATGTGAAAATTACCGAACTATCAGTTTAATAAGCCACAGCTGCAAAATACTAACACGAATTCTTTACAGATGAATGGAAAAACTGGTAGAAGCCGACCTCAGGGAAGATCAGTTTGGATTCCGTAGAAATATTGGAACACGTGAGGCAATACTGACCCTACGACTTATGTTAGAAAATAGATTAAGGAAAGGCAAACCTACGTTTCTACCACTTGTAGGCTTATAGATAGCTTTTGACAATGTTGACTGGAATACTCTCTTTCAAATTCTAAAGGTGGCAGGGGTAAAACACAGGGAGCGAAAGGCTATTTACAATTTGTACAGAAACCAGATGGCAGTTATAAGAGTCGAAGGGAACGAAAGGGAAGCAGTGGTTGGGAAGGGAGTGAGACAGGGTTGTAGCCTATCCCCAATGTTATTCAATCTGTATATTGAGCAAGCAATAAAGGAAACAAAAGAAAAATTCGGAGTAGGTATTAAAGTCCATGGAGAAGAAATAAAAACGTCGAGATTCGCCGATGACATTATAATTCTGTCAGAGACAGCAAAGGACTTGGAAGAGCAGCTGAACGGAATGGGCAGTGTCTTGAAAGGAGGGTATAAGATGAACATCAACAAAAGCAAAACGAGGATAATGGAATGTAGTCGAATTAAGTTGGATGATGCTGAGGGAATTAGATTAGGAAATGAGACACTTAAAGTAGTAAATGAGTTTTGCTATTTGGAGAGCAAAATAACTGATGATAAGTAATGAGGAGATATTGAACAGAATTGAGGAGGAGCTTGTGGCCCAACTTGACTAGAAGAAGGGATCGGTTGGTAGGACATGTTATGAGACAGTGAGGGATCACCAATTTAGTACTGGAGGGCAGCGTGGAGGGTAAAAATCGTAGAGGGAGACCAAGAGATGAATACACTAAGCAGATTCAGAAGAATGTAGGCTGCAGTAGGTACTGGAAGATGAAGAAACTTGCACAGGATAGAGTAGCATGGAGAGCTGCATCAAACCAGTCTCAGGACTGAAGACCACAACAACAACAATGGCAACAGGCGGGAGCGGGACTGGAAGTATCCAGTGGTGAGCACAGGATGAGGATATGGAGTGGAGTTGAATTGCTTTGTCGTTGAGTAATTCACAACAGTGCTACAGGTGTTGATACAAAGCATAGCAGTGGAAATGCTAAAGCAGTCATTACATTTTGTCAACAATAGTTGCCGAAGCTGACATTTTGTCAGTAAGGAAACCTAGGCATTTTGCAGAGTGAGAAATATTAGCGTTTCTCCAAGATAAGTAAGTGGAATGCGTGATGTCGTATACGCTCGACTGTGCAGACAGTATACATGAGAAGTACAATGACAACAGTACGTGTTTAACAGTTGATACTGCAACAGGTGTCAAGCCATGTAGGTCATCATCCTTGTCGGCCTGGGTGCCGCAAAATCCAGTGAAACGTAGCAAAGGACAGTCATTCTCCAAGGAGCAGGTACTAAACATAATTATGTACATGGAAGATCGTCTGCAGCATAGTACAAAAATAATTATGAACAGATTCTGAATAAGTCTGCAGTAATATTGCCGTGTAGTGCATAAGCAAAGTGATAGATATTCATAGGAGGAGAAGGCGCACTTGTTAAAATTGGTGCTTCCGAGTTTCAAGGATGCTCGATATAGTTTACATGACGTGCATTATAGTAACCAACTATGTTATTCACATTGTATTGTGAATGAAATAGATTCCAGTGATTTCAACAGAAGCAGTGGGTGGTTGCACAACTTCAAACAGTGTTACAGAATGGTAAGGCACAACGGAATTTCGAACGAAGTGTGAATTTGATGTCGCATGGCAAACAGCGGAATCAGGCTAAAAATTTGTACATGAGATAAACAAGCTTATACCATTGTTCAGTAAGCAGTCTATTTTCAACTCTGATCAGTCGGGATTTGGAAAGGAAATACATATGAAAAGAACCCTGGAAATTAGAGGTACGAAGTGAGTTGTATCAAGATCAACTAACACCAATGCGTTGTTGTGGTCTTCAGACCTGAGACTGGTTTGATGCAGCTCTCCATGCTACCCTATCCTGTGCAAGCTTCTTCATCTCCCAGTACCTACTGCTGCCTACATCCTTCTGAATCTGCTTAGTGTATTCATCTCTTGGTGTCCCTCTACGATTTTTACCCTACACGCTGCCCTCCAATACGAAATTGGTGATCCCTCTATGTCTCAGAACATGTCCTACCAACCGATCCCTTCTTCTAGTCAAGTTGTGCCACAAACTCCTCCTCAATTCTGTTCAATATCTCCTCATATCTAATCTTCAGTATTCTTCTGTAGCACCACATTTCGAAAGCTTCTATTCTCTTCTTGTCTAAACAATTTATCGTCCACGTTTCACTTCCATACATGGCTACATTCCATACAAATACTTTAAGAAGCGACTTCCTGACACTTAAATCAATCCTCGATGTTAACATTTGTAACACTTTAAACTAATTTATTACGTTAATTACAGTGCTCTTCAAGCGTACCATTAAAGGTTTTTGTCTTACTAGCGTATTTTCACAGTAATCACGTAAAGTTCGTTTTGTTTACATATCGCGGTCAGGCCGAACTTTTGAGCTTTCAGATTAAGTGCATTTACTGATAGTTTGGTGTGCTAAATACGTTTGCTGCCCCTTTATATCTGTGGAGTATCGTCATCTCTTAAGTAATTTCCAGTAATAAACTTCTGAACCACTGTTTACATAGTCGCGTGTAGGCCTAATTTTTCGTACACGTATTTTCATTGTTTTCCGGTAACTTAATTGTCTTTCTGTCACTAAAATCGATTTGTACCATGAGTGTAAAGTGCCTGACGTGCCGTAGAATCGTTAGCTCCGGGGTCTGGTGTGATGGATGTAGTAACGTTTTTCATTGGGGCGATTGTAGTGGCGTGGGAATTGGGAAAATGATCGAGACTCATCAGTGGTTCTGTAGGCTATGCAGTAGAGATAGAAAGATTGTGGAACAGGAGGGGAAAATTGCTGCCCTTCAGGCTGAGTTAGACGAGGCTAGGCGAGAACTGAGCAGGTTAAGGGGGGAGAAGAGTAAACAGGGGTGGGAAGTGGCAACAGGCATAAGGAACAGGCCAAGAAATTCTTCTGACAGCTTTTTTATTAATGTACAAAATAGGTTTGACCTGTTGCCTCAGTCAGAAACTGATGAGCCTCTCACAGAAGTAGATGTAGACAGGGCTCAACTAGCTTTCAGCAGCAAATTGAATAAGAATGTAGAGAAGTCTGCAAAGAGAAAGAAAGTCTTGTTGCTAGGTAGTTCGCATGCTAGGGGTGTGGGCCAACTTCTACAGGATGAATTAGGGTCAGAATACCAGGTCACAAGTTTTTCAAACCTAGTGCTAGACTGGGGCAGGTTACAGAGGGTTTAGGTTCACTATGTAGAGGCTTTACTAAGGAAGATACCGTGGTTATTGTGGGTGGGCCGGGCAACAGTATTGACAGTGATCCGGGGTACAGCAAAGAGAGTGACCTGGAAAAGATTGCATCAACATCGAGTCATACCAGTGTTGGGTTTGTGTCAGTTCTGGGAACGGTAAACTGGCTGGGCTGATAGCAGGAAATTTAAATGGGGGAGGAACTACATCTCATGGTGGAAACGCTTTTTTAGTGTAAGATCAGTGTCCAGTGGGAAACTCAGCCAGGCAAGTACTAAAGATGTTTAAAAAGTTCAAGATACTCACAAAAGTAAAGTGAAAAATAATGTTAGTATATTTCATCAAAACATTGGGGGACTGAAGAATAAAATTGATGAGCTTCTGCTTTGTTTAGAAGATATAGAAACTGAGAATGTAATAGATGTACTATACCTGTCTGAGCATCACATTGTCACTGATATGCAAAAGGTTAGCATCAATGGGTACAAATTAGCTGTACATGTAGGTAGAGATAATATGATGAGAGGAGGAGTTGCCATATATGTCAAAAGCTTCCACAGTGTAAAAAATTTAGAAACTAAAAAATTTTGTGTAGAGCAACATATGGAAGCATGTGCCACTGAACTTAAACTAAATGATGGCACTTTCATAATTGTAACAGTGTATAGGTCCCCCTCAGGGAATTGCCAGCTATTTCTAGAAAACTTGGATGCTTTGTAGTGCTGTGTCAGACAGGGGGAAGCAAATTATCATTTGTGGGGATTTCAATGTTGATTCCCTGAAAGAGTGTAATAGGAAGAATGACCTTGTAATATTACTCAGTTCTTTCAGTTTGAGCTCAGTCATTGATTTTCCTACTCGGATAACAAAGAACAGCAGGACGTTGATAGATAACTTTTTTATAGACCAAGATAAGTTTAAGGACATAAATGCTTATCCTGTTGAGAATGGTCTTTCAGATCATGGTGCACAGCTAGTTACAGTACATGACATAGCTCCATGCAGTATATCAAATCAGACTTTCAAAGCAGTGCGTTCAATTAACAATATAAATATTGCAAACCTTAGGGAAAGCCCACAGCAGCTAGACTGGAATGAAGTGTATAAGGAACCCGATGCAAACTTGAAATGTATCTTATTTCACGATACATTTTTAAGAGTATTTGAAAATTGTTTTCCCAAGAAAATAGTTAAACATAATTCCAAGAAAACATATAAAAAACCTTGGCTAACTAAAGGAATAAGAATATCTTGCAACTGTAAAAGATAACTGTATCTAACAGCAAGAGGGAGTACTGACCCCGAAATTGTTCAATATTATAAAAACTATTGTGCGGTACTAAGAAAAGTTATTAAAAAATCCAGAAGCATGTGTATCATGTCTGAGATCAGTAACTCTGATAATAAAATTAAAGCAATTTGGAATATTACTGAAAGGGAAACAGGGCAACCAAGAGCACAGGAAGACTTTAGTGCTATAAAACTGAATGACAAGTGTACTAACAAACAATCAGAAATTGAAAATATTTTCAATTACCATTTTTTAAATGTTGTGGAGAAAATAGGATCTAGATCTTCACTAGAAGAGACAAGGCTTCTAATAGAAGAGGCCATACCTGTGCAGTTTGAAACAACTGTAATTCCACCAACCTCTCCCTCTGAAATCAGTAAAATAATAAACTCACTGAAAAGTAAAAGCTCTTACGGAATCGATGGCATTTCCAGCAAGGTACTTAAAGCTTGTTCCCCACAGATAAGTGGGATTCTCAGCCATGTATGTAACAGCTCTTTGGAGCAGGGTGTTTTCCCCGATAGACTGAAATATGCCATTGTAAAACCATTGCATAAAAAGGGGGATACGTTGGATGTCAACAACTACCGCCCAATCTCTCTTCTGAGAGCTCTATCAAACATTTTTGGGAAAGTAATGTATTCAAGAGTAGACTCCCATATTTTTAAAAATAAAGTACTAACAAAATGGCAGTTTGGTTTTCAGAAAGGCTTTTCAACAGAAAATGCTATATATGCTTTCACTGATCAAATATTAAATGCTCTGAATAACCGGACATCACCCATTGGTATTTTTTGTGATCTCTCAAAGGCCTTTGATTGTGTAAACCATGGAATTCTTTTAGATAAGCTAAATCATTATGGTTTGAGGGGGGCAGTGCACAAATGGTTTAATTCATACTTTACTGGAAGAATGCAGAAAGTTGAAATAAGCGGTTCATGTAATTTTAAAACAACAGCTGATTCCTCAAACTGGGGGGCTATAAAGTACAGGGTCCCACAGGGTTTGGTCTTAGGTCCTTTACTGTTCTTGATATACATTAATGACTTACCGTTCCATATTGATGAAGATGCGAAGTTAGTTCTTTTTGCTGATGATACAAGTATAGTAATAACACCCAAAAACCAAGAATTAAGTGATGTAATTGTAAATGATGTTTTTCACAAAATTATTAAGTGGTTCTCAGCAAACGGACTCGCTTTAAATTTTGATAAAACACAGTATATACAGTTCCGTACAGTAAATGGCACAACTCCAGTAATAAAGATAGACTTTGAACAGAAGTCTGTAGTTAAGGTAGAATTTTCAAAATTTTTAGGTGTGTCCATTGATGAAAGGTTAAACTGGAAGCAACACATTGATGGTCTGCTGAAACGTCTGAGTTCAGCGATGTATGCTATTAGGGTTATTGCAAATCAGTAAATTAGCTTACTATGCCTACTTTCATTCACTGCTTTCGTATGGCATCATATTCTGGGTAATTCATCATTGAGTAGAAAAGTATTCACTGCTCAAAAATGTGTAATCAGAATAATTGATGGAGCCCACCCACGGTCATCCTGCAGACATCTATTTAAGGATCTAGGGATCCTCACAGTAACCTCACAGTATATATATTCACTTATGAAATTTGTTGTTAATAATCCAACCCAGTTCAAAAGTAATAGCAGTGTGCATAGCTATAACACCAGGAGAAAGGATGATCTTCACTATGCAGGGTTAAATCTGACTTTGGCACAGAAAGGGGTAAATTATGCTGCCACAAAAGTCTTTGGTCACCTACCAAACAGCATCAAAAGCCTGACAGATAGCCAACTAACATTTAAAAATAAATTAAAAGAACTTCTAGATGACAACTCCTTCTACTCATTGGCTGAGTTTTTAGATATAAATTAAGGGAGGGAAAAAAACACAACTTAAACATTAGTGTCATGCAATATTTTGTGTAATGTAATATCTTGTACAGACATCTTATTAACCTGACACGTTCCACATCATTACAAAGTGTCGTATTCATGATCTATGGAACAAGTATTAATCTAATCTAATCTAATCTACTCGATGTTAACAAATTTTTCTTCTTCAGAAACGCTTTCCTTGCCATTGCCAGTCTACATTTTATATCCTCTCTACTTCGACCATCATCAGTTATTTTGCTCCCCAAATAGCAAAACTCCTTTACTACTTTAAGTGTCTCATTTCCTAATCTAATACCCTCAACATCACCCGACTTAATTCGACTACATTCCATTATCCTCGTTTTGCTTTTGTTGATGTTCATCTTATATCCTCCCTTCAAGACACCATCCATTCCATTCAACTGCTCTTCCAAGTCGTTTGCTGTCTCTGACAGAATTACAATGTCATCGGCGAACCTCAAAGTTTTTATTTCTTCTCCATGGATTTTAATACCTACTCCGAATTTTTCATTTGTTTCCTTTATTGCTTGCTCAATATACAGATTGAATAACATTGGGGATAGGCTACAACCCTGTCTCACTCCCTTCCCAACCACTGCTTCCCTTTCATGTCCCTCGACTCTTATAACTGCCATCTGGTTTCTGTACAAATAATGCATTAACACATTCATATACGATTATGGCGACTGTAAATCTGGGTGGCAAATTGGCTTGAAAGTAATTTACTGTGCTGTGAAATTGAAGGTGCTCTGCCCCTACGGTTCTTTCTCATGTGTGCGATCTTGTAAGGGCAGCAGGGAATATTTACGCAACATCAAGCAAGAGTGGGAAAATGGGCGCTAAGAGAACTACAGCTATGGTTTGAGCACTGCTTTTGGCCAATAACTGGTCAAAATAACTTGCTTTTGTTTGATTCCTGGTTTGCGTATAAGTATCATACACCATTAGAGCGAACTATCCCTCCTAAACTAGGTGTGGCACTGCAGTTGTGCTGGAACCACTGTACAAATTCAATCTCTAGATGATAGTTTTTTCCATGCTTATAAAATATATTATCAAATTGTCTGCAGCCACATCTTAAAGGATCACCAGTTTCATGATAAGCTCCAGAACAGATCGTTTCGCATTCGATTGCATGCCATCACGTTACATCAGTTCTCACCATCCCGTTACATCAATATGGTCCTATAAACATTCTTTAAGACTGGACGTCTAGCTGAACGTCCTGCACGGTCTGTAATGCCTACAGAGATCGTCTTTGATCATGACTGTGAGAACCTTTGAAATTACTGCGGCGCGCTGTTTTTCATTCGGTGTTCGTGGTTTGTTCTAAACATTTCTTGAATGCCGACGATGCCCATTTTGTGAAGTGTAATACATACATTCCATCGAAGGCTGATTACTGCACCTCCCAGACACTTATTTTCTGTCACCCTCCTGATGCGCATGGTGAGTCATTACCAGCTTATGTTTATTTCTGTCATAAGTGTTAACACAACACTTTCAAATGAGTTTTAATAAAAACTGAACTCACGACCTCACACTCGTGGAGTTTCTTGTTGGAAAATGTAACAGTTCTACTAAAGAGACTGCTTACATTACACCTGTCCGCCCTCTTCTGGAGCACTGCATTTCGCAAGGAGAAACAAACATTAAGTGAAGTGAAAAAGATGAAATAATTCCATAGTAGGTAGTACGACTGAACAAATTTCTTGTTCTGGTAATACAGTGATAGTACTAACACCACATATATTTAACTATGCGGCAGCTGAGTGAAGAATTTCACAGCACCAGGATGGAAAAATTTCATGAGGCTTTGCAAATAATTACATTTCAGGCTGGAAATTGGATAAAATCTAAAACAAAGAACGGATTTGTTCGAGCTAGATTGCAGCAAACAGAAGATAACTGCAAGGCTATTATGTGCTAGCCAAGTCAAGAATTCCGAATGTAAACATGTTAGGATCTCACCATCGATGATACGAAATATCACACAAACGAGACTCTTCAGCCATGATATGAGTTGAGGCCTCTTGCAGGGAGGAACATTATTGGTTCTCTGGCCTGACTGAGTTCGCTATGAACAATAATTCCATGCACACTTGTTTCTGTTGTACATCTATTGTTGGTAATTTTTAGTAGCGTTTTGCTTCATTATGTGAGCATTCCCCGATGAAATCACTACAGTGGTGACCCTACAACAAACAGCAGCGTCTACTCAATTGTAAGGAGTGTTCTACATCAGACAATGTTTGCTTCGACAATGGATCTGTTCCATTATCGCCATCTTTTTTGGACAAAATGGTTCCTTTCAAAGTGACTGGCATAATTTTTTTCACCGAGATCAGTCTACTGTTTGCGTGAAATATGAAATTGACGCTCTGGCCTGTCTTACTATTAACGACAACAACAATGGTAAATGTGTGCATGGACAATGTGTAACGCATTCTGAATTCCACATTCATTCCAGTGACGAGACAAATCTTGCCTCACATCAGCAAGACAGTATTCGGGCAACTAATTCACGTCTACATGACGGCACCTCATGCAATTTTACCATGCCGACTGCATCAAGAATGATCCATTGAAATCGTTCGTAATCCACTGTGAGGCTCGGCCGACTGGGCCACCTGAGAGCACCTGGTGTTCCATCTGCGCCGTACATGGTCCACAGAATCTCGTCTGCCCACGATCTTGCAGTGACAAGTCGCAGCACATCCACAACAGGACTTCTGTGGAACACATATATGATTAGGTTCTCAATCTTAACTACAGACCTTCCAACGGGCACATGGTTCAGTGTCAGTTAGTACTATGCCGTTATGGAATCATAGACAATACTTCCAAGTTCGTGGCCCTAGTCAGCACCTTAGGGTATCATACCCACATTATTAGCGACACAATAGAGGCCCCTGTAGACTAAGGCATTTTCAACATTGCAAAAGCACCGTTGCTCCACTGACACACGAAGACACCAAAGCAACAACTACGACAAGTGGTACCTTGTTTGTCAACACCACTTCTTCTTTGGAACTGTTGTCCTCCTCTTCTACATCTCACAATGTTTTCCTTTATTTTCACAAAGTGGCGTTGTTTCTTTGATAAACTACACTCCTGGAAATTGAAATAAGAACACGGTGAATTCATTGTCCCAGGAAGGGGAAACTTTATTGACACATTCCTGGGGTCAGATACATCACATGATCACACTGACAGAACCACAGGCAACAGAGCATGCACAATGTCGGCACTAGTACAGTGTATATCCACCTTTCGCAGCAATGCAGGCTGCTATTCTCCCATGGAGACGATCGTAGAGATGCTGGATGTAGTCCTGTGGAACGGCTTGCCATGCCATTTCCACCTGGCGCCTCAGTTGGACCAGCATTCGTGCTGGACGTGCAGACCGCGTGAGACGACGCTTCATCCAGTCCCAAACATGCTCAATGGGGGACAGATCCGGAGATCTTGCTGGCCAGGGTAGTTGACTTACACCTTCTAGAGCACGTTGGGTGGCACGGGATACATGCGGACGTGCATTGTCCTGTTGGAACAGCAAGTTCCCTTGCCGGTCTAGGAATGGTAGAACGATGGGTTCGATGACGGTTTGGATGTACCGTGCACTATTCAGTGTCCCCTCGACGATCACCAGTGGTGTACGGCCAGTGTAGGAGATCGCTCCCCACACCATGATGCCGGGTGTTGGCCCTGTGTGCCTCGGTCGTATGCAGTCCTGATTGTGGCGCTCACCTGCACGGCGCCAAACACGCATACGACCATCATTGGCACCAAGGCAGAAGCGACTCTCATCGCTGAAGACGACACGTCTCCATTCGTCCCTCCATTCACGCCTGTCGCGACACCACTGGAGGCGGGCTGAACGATGTTGGGGCGTGAGCGGAAGACGGCCTAACGGTGTGCGGGACCGTAGCCCAGCTTCATGGAGACGGTTGCGAATGGTCCTCGCCGATACCCCAGGAGCAACAGTGTCCCTAATTTGCTGGGAAGTGGCGGTGCGGTCCCCTACAGCACTGCGTAGGATCCTACGGTCTTGACGTGCATCCGTGCGTCGCTGCGGTCCGGTCCTAGGTCGACGGGCACGTGCACCTTCCGCCGACCACTGGCGACAACATCGATGTACTGTGGAGACCTCACGCCCCACGTGTTGAGCAATTCGGCGGTACGTCCACCCGGCCTCCCGCATGCCCACTATACGCCCTCGCTCAAAGTCCGTCAACTGCACATACGGTTCACGTCCACACTGTCGCGGCATGCTACCAGTGTTAAAGACTGCGATGGAGCTCTGTATGCCACGGCAAACTGGCTGACACTGACGGCGGCGGTGCACAAATGCTGCGCAGCTAGCGCCATTCGACGGCCAACACTGCGGTTCCTGGTGTGTCCGCTATGCCGTGCGTGTGATCATTGCTTGTACAGCCCTCTCGCAGTGTCCGGAGCAAGTATGGTGGGTCTGACACACCGGTGTCAATGCGTTCTTTTTTCCATTTCCAGGAGTGTAGTTTATTATGAGAGGGAACTGTTAAACACTTCCTGTAATAATGTCTCAAAAGGTAATAAACTTTTTTAATGTGGAACCTTTCTCACTAGAGAAACAGGCTACTTAATGTCTTCATGTTAATACAGTTTTTTTCCTTACTGCCTTATATTACATAAACAAAGTGGGAGTGTGTGCACTAATTATTCCTCTTAATTTTATCTGGTTTCACTTAATTGCTGTTATACTACACTGAAGAGCCAAAGAAACTGGTACACCTGCCTAAAATCGTGTAGGGCCCTTGTGAGCTCGCAGAAGTGGTGCATCACGACGTGGCATGGACTTGACTGTCTGAAGCAGGTGCTGGAGGGAATTGACGCCATGAATCCTGCAGGCCTGTCCATAAAATCGTAAGAGTACGAGAGGGCAGAGATCTCTTCTGAACAGCACGTTGCAAGGCATCACAGATATGCTCAATAATGTTCATGTCTGGAAAGTTTGTTGGCCAGA
Source organism: Schistocerca cancellata (assembly GCF_023864275.1). Lineage (NCBI taxonomy): Eukaryota > Metazoa > Arthropoda > Insecta > Orthoptera > Acrididae > Schistocerca > Schistocerca cancellata. Next base: position 2,693,332 of record NC_064630.1, on the reverse strand, counting down.
TGAATTTACCTGGAGCCACTGTCTAGAATTCTGGACCTGTGGGGTGTCACATTGTCCTGCTGGAATTGCCCAGGTCCATCGGATTGCACAATATACACGAATGGATGCAGGTGATCAGACAGGATGCTTATGTACGTGTCACCTGCCAGAGTCGTATCTAGATGTATCAGGGGTCCCACGTAACTCCAACTGCACATGCCCCATACCATTACAGAGCCTCCACCAGCTTGAACACTCCCCTGCTTACATGAAGGGTTAATAGATTCACGAGGTTGTCTCCATACCCGTATACGTCCATCCACTCGATACAATTTGAAATAAGACTCTTCTGCCAGGCAACATGTTTCCAGTCATCAATAGTCCATAGTGTTGATGGGCCCAGGCAAGGCGTAAAGCTTTGTGTTGTGCAGTCGACAAGAGTACAGGAGTGGGCCTTCGGCTCCAAAAGCCCATATCAATGATGTTTAATTGAATGGTTCGCACGCTGACACTTGATGGCCCAGCATTGAAATCTGCAGCAGTTTGTGGAAAGGTCGCACTTCTGTGACTTTGAACGATTCTCTTCAGTCATTGTCGGTCCTATTCTTGCAGGATCTTTTTCCGGCTGCAGCGATAGTGGAGATTTGATGTTTTACCAGATTCCTGATATTTATGGTACACTCTTGAAATGGCCGTACACGAAAATCCCCACTTCATCGCTACCTCTAATATGCTGTGTCCCACCAATCATGCTCCGACGATAACACCACGTTCAAACTCACTTAAATCTTCATAACCTCCCATTGTAGCAGTAGTAACCGATCTAAAGACTGTGCCAGACACTTGTTGTCTCATACAGAGTGTTACAAAAAGGTACGGCCAAACTTCCAGGAAACATTCCTCACACACAAAGAAAGAAAATATGTTATGTGGATATGTGCCCGGAAACGCTTACTTTCCATGTTAGAGCTCATTTTATTACTTCTCTTCAAATCACATTAATCATGGAATGGAAACACACAGCAACAGAACGTACCAGAGTGACTTCAAGCACTTTGTTACAGGAAATGTTCAAAATGTCCTCCGTTAGCGAGGATACATGCATCCACCCTCCGTCGCATGGGATCCCTGATGCGCTGATGCAGCCCTGGAGAATGGCGTATTGTATCACAGCCATCCACAATACGAGCATGAAGAGTCTTTACATTTGGTACTGGGGTTGCATAGACAAGAGCTTTCAAATGCCCCAATAAATGAAAGTCAAGAGGGTTGAGGTCAGGAGAGCGTGGAGGCCATGGAATTGGTCCACCTCTACCAATCCATCGGTCACCGAATCCGTTGTTGAGAAGCGTATGAACACTTTGACTGAAATGTGCAGGAGCTCCATTGTGCATGAACCACATATTGTGTCGTACTTGTAAAGGCACATGTTCTAGGAGCACAGGTAGAGTATCCCGTATGAAATCATGATAACGTGCTCCATTGAGCGTAGGTGTAAGCACATGGGGCCCAATCGAGACATCACCAACAATGCCTGCCCAAACGTTCACAGAAAATCTGTGTTGATGACGTGATTGCACAATTGCGTACAGATTCTCGTCAGCCCACACATGTTGATTGTGAAAATTTACAATTTGATCACGTTGGAATGAAGCTTCATCCGTAAAGAGAACATTTGCACTGAAATGAGGATTGACACATTGTTGGATGAACCATTTGCAGAAGTGTACCCGTGGAGGCCAATCAGCTGCTGATAGTGCCTGCACACGCTGTACATGGTACGGAAACAACTGGTTCTCCCGTAGCACTCTCCATACAGTGACGTGGTCAACGTTACCTTGTTCAGCAGCAACTTCTCTGCGCTGACATTAGGGTTATCGTCAACTGCACGAAGAATTGCCTCGTCCATTGCAGGTGTCCTCATCGTTCTAGGTCTTCCCCAGTCACGAGTCATAGGCTGGAATGTTCCGTGCTCCCTAAGACGCCGATCAATTACTTTGAACGTCTTCCTGTCGTGACACCTTCGTTCTGGAAATCTGTCTCGATACAAACTTACTGCGCCACAGCTATTGGCCCATGCTAATCCATACAACAAATGGGCATCTGCCAACTCTGCATTTGTAAACATTGCACTGACTGCAAAGCCACGTTCGTGATGAACACTAACCTGTTGATGCTACGTACTGATGTGCTTGATGCTAGTACTGTAGAGCAATGAGTCGCATGTCAACACAAGCACCGAAATCAACATTACCTTCCTTCAATTGGGCCAACTGGCAGTGAATCGAGGAAGTACAGTACATACTGACGAAACTAAAATGAGCTCCAACATGGAAATTAAGCGCTTCCGGACACATGTCCACATAACATCTTTTCTTTATTTGGGTGTGAGGAATGATTCCTGAAAGTTTGGTCGTACCTTTTTGTAACACCCTGTATAGGCGTTGCCGACTGCAGCGCCGTATTCTGCCTGTTTACATATTTCTGTATCTCAATATGCACGCCTACACCAGTTTCTTGGGCGCTTCATCTTATTTCATTTTGGTAGTAACTTAAATTCTATTTTTGTATAAGGTATTACAACAATATGTCGCTGCACAAAAAGTTAAATATTATTTAACTGAGTGTATATTACAGCATCAGCGCACAACATACACACATCAAAAAAAGTTCTGCATCACGTCGGTTCCCAGAGTTCTGGAACCTGGACAGAAAATTGGAATAGAGATCAATATAAACATCATTTCAGCCCTTTTTATTGCTTATGGAAATCACACAATGCATGTTGTACCACCATACAAGAGGCCTTCAAAGGCGGTGGTCCAGATTTCTGTACACTCTGGTACCTCTAATACCCAGTAGCACGTCTTCTTGCATTGATGCATGCCTGTATTCGTTGTGGGATACTACCCACAAGTTCATCAAGGTACTGTTGGTCCAGATTGTCCCATTCCTCAACGGCGATTCGGTGTAGAACCCTCAGAGTGGTTGGTGGGTCACGTCATCCATAAACAGCCCTTTTCAATCTATCTCAGGCATGTTCGATAGGGTTCATGTCTGGAGAACATGCTGGCCACTCCAGTCGAGCTATATCGTTATCCTGAAGAAAAGTCATTCACAAGATGTGCACGATGGGAGTGCGAATTGTCGTCCATGAAGACGAATGCCTCGTCAATATGGTTGCACTATCGTTCGGAGGATGGCATTCACGTATCGTACAGCCGTTACGGCGCCTTCCATAACCGCCAAATGTCGGCCCCACATAATGCCACCCCAAAACAGCAGGGAACCTCCACCTGTCGGCACTTGGTGGACAGTGTGTCGAATGCATTCAGCCTGACCGGGTTGCCTCCAAACACGTCTCCGATGATTGTCTGGTTGAAGGCATATGTGACACTCATCGGTGAAGAGAACATGGTGCCAATCCTGAGTGATCCATTCAGCTTGTTGTTGGGCCCATCTGTACCGCGCTGCATGGTGTTGTGGTTGCAAAGATGGACCTTGCCATAGATGCCGCAAGTGAAGGTACACATCACACAGCCTATTGCCCACGGTTAGAGTCGTAACACGACGTCCTGTGGCTGCACGAAAAGTATTATTCAACATGGTGGCATTGCTGTCAGGGTTCCTCCAAGCCATAATCCATAGGTAGCCGTCATACACTGCAGTAGTAGCCCTTGGGCGGCCTGAGCGAGGCATGTCGTCGACAGTTCGTGTCGCTGTATCTCCTCCACGTCATAACAATATAGCTTTGGTTCTTTCCAAGATACCTGGACACTTCCCTTGTTGAGAGCCCTTCCTGGCACAACGTAACAATGCGGACGCAATCGAACCACGGTATTGACCATCTAGGCATGGTTGAACTACGGACAACACAAGCCATGTACCTCTTTCCTGGTGGAATGGCTGGACTTGATCGGCTGTCTGACCCCCTCCGTCTAATAGGTGTTGCTCATGCATGGTTGTTTACATCTTTGGGTGGGTTTAGTGACATCTCTGAACAGTCAAAGGGACTGTGTCTGTGATACAATATCCACAGTCAAAATCTATCTTCCAGAGTTCTGGGAAAGGCTGTGATGCAAAACTTTTTTTGATGTGTGTAGTATACTCTATGCTAGTCTATAAATACTGCAGCTAGCTGCTCTCTACTTAGTTTGACGTTTCTGTGTTCAATAACCACATCTGTTTTTAATCTTACATTTGCCTGGTTCATTCCCCTTAGAGCAAAATTTTGAGTGCTATTGTCTCTGAACTTTGTTTTTTCAGTTTTACCCTCATGACAGTCTGCATCTAGATGAAGCAATAACTCAAATTCGACGAAAGTGACTTACCTGGTTTTTTCCACTGACCCTGGAAATACTGGTTTAATTGTCCACCAACAATCATTTTCAGCCGCAGAGTTAACAAGATCTGGGATGGATAAAATAACAAATCACAACTTGTATCGACAAGACACATTGGGCCACTTTATTGTTTGTAGAAATCTAAATTTCCATGTGTGTGAGAGAGAAATCACCATATCTAAAATATGAGACTAGTTACGCAAGTCTCTTCAAAATGAATACTGTAACTGTACAGCTATTTGCATATAGCAGTATTGTACAGTTTCAGGATAATTCTTGGGTTCAGTATTTAACCTTTTATTTTCAGTTTTATCTTTTAAATTAATGCATTTTATTTTCATTTTCTCTGTGCTATGGCGTAAATCAGACTTAATGACATGTGCTAATTAAATGAGCAGTAGTAAAATGGTCAAAGTCATGTTGCAATATTGCTCGGACTTATAGTGCCCAATTCCAATAATTGAGGCACTGAGAGCACAAGCGGACTAACCCACACTTTTTGTGAATTTGAGGTACTGACATGTTGTGATAACAGTATACGAGTATTATGCAATGCATGTTGATCTGTTTGTTTATCTGAAGGTTTGTCTAATGTAGCAACGTAAACATTGCTGTTGCACTCAACCGCCGATAGATACCGTTGAGAGCAGGGGTGGACTATGCGTCATAGTCCATTTGTGCTCTATGCTCTCCGTCCACTGCCATTGCGCGTGACGCCGGCGAACGAAAGACTTGTGTATTTAGTGTGGAACAACGTATTGGACCAGTGACCACGTGGACGTGTATTTCAGTTGATCAGCATGGCAGCCCCTGCGAAAAGCGTGGAGGAGCAGTTGGAAGGTTAGTTTGTATTGTGTTCCATTCCTTTTTTGCGGATAACATTGTCGATTGTACACTAACGCGTTCATATGCAAACACGTCTAGATGTACCGTATCTCGAATGGTGACTTTGTTCAGAAAATGCAGGTTGTTTTCCATACGAAAACAGAATGACATACAAACAATACTTTATGTATTGCTATTTTGTGTAATCAAGTAACGATCACTTGTAATGTTATGTGTACAACAATGTTTTACCGCCCGCCGAGTTGTGTTGAGCAATTGCTTCGCCTGTGGATACCAATGCACACGTTGACCATTACTGTAGTGTAGTTAATATTACATTGAGGGATGGATATTGTTATTACAGAGATGTTTGCGTCCGATGGGGACGTGCCGGGAGACGCGAGAGCAAGCACGGCTGCAGCAACAACTGTTCCAGAGGACGTGCCAGAGACGAACGACGATGCCGTGGTACGGAGCCGAGGAAAGAAGCGCCTTAGAAACGAAGATAAATGGCTTCGTAACGTTAGGAAAGAACGGAGAGCTCTAGGTCAAGAGTATGTAAACCGTAAGGGTAACCTTGTACCTCGAAAGGAATTGCGGAAAATCAGCGAGTGTACGTGCCGGTATGAGTGCCACAAACACATCAACGAAGAACAGCAGGAACAAGTGTTCAATGAGTTTTATAATTTAGGCAGCCACGATCTGCAGTCGGCTTTCCTGTTTACCATGATTAAAGTCGTTGATAAAGCACGGTCTTACGTAGGTCAGCAACATTCACGTAGGGAGAAGACGAGATTGTATTACTTGCTCAATTCAAATGGGTCTGAAACGAGGGTGTGCAAAAGATTCTTTCAGAATACTTTAGCCGTATCTGCTGGAAGAATCGATAGGGTACTCAAGAATAAAGGGGAAAAAGCCACCCCTCCTCGTGATGGTAGAGGTAAAGGTGAACCTGGTAATAAAACACCTCGCCACAAAGTTGATGTAGTAAAACGTTTCATAGAAAAATTCCCGGCGTATGAAAGCCATTATGCGTATCATAAAAATAACGGTAGAAAGTATTTAGGACCAGATTTAAATTTATCAGTCATGTATTCACTGTACTGTGCAGAGGAGCAAATGCCCGTTTCTCATTTTATTTTCCGCAAAATTTTTTACGAAAACTTCAATTTGTCATTTCATCCACCAGTGTCCGACTCTTGTCGAACATGTGATGCTTTGCAGGTAAAAATAACAGCTGCCGATAATGATAAGGAGAGGACGGAGTTAATTGCAGAACGTGAATTCCATCAGCAAAAAGCTGAGTATGCACGGGCAGGTTTACATAGTGATACATTGCTTAGCAAATCAGATGGTAACGTTACAGTGATAACATTTGATTTGATGAAAACTTTGCCTACACCGATCATCTCAACTGGAGTTTGCTATTACAAACGTCAGTTGTGGACATATTGCTTTGGCATCCACAATATGCACAATGATGATGTATACATGTTTCTGTGGCATGAATCCATTGCGTCGAGAGGGCCACAAGAAATTGGTTCTTGTTTGCTGTACTTCATACGCAATTTTGTCAGGACTGAAAAACTAATTATGTACTCTGATCAGTGCGGAGGCCAGAATAGAAACATAAAGGTTGCTGTACTGTGCCAATACATTGTCAACAGCTCAGAGTTCTCTGTGAAGGAAATAGACCATAAATTTTTAGTTAGCGGACACTCGTACCTGCCCTGTGATCAGGATTTTGGCTTAGTTCAGAAACGAAAAAAGTATTTTCCTAATATTTACCGTCCTAAACACTGGAATGATGTGGTAGTGAGTGCCAGAAAAAGGAATCCATTCAAGGTAATTAATATGAATGCGGAATGTTTCTTTTCAACAAAACAACTTGAAAGAAACATCACGAATCGAAAAATGTCTTCTGGCAATTGTAAAGTACAATGGTTGAACATACAGTGGCTGCGGTATGAAGCAACCAACAGATTCAAAATATTGTATAAATACTCGAACCAAAACCAAGAGCCATTTCAGGAAATTGATGTGGCCAAACGAACATCCACATGCATCAGCAATCTCGAACTGCTTTATCCTAATGGAAATGTAATTACAGAGGCAAAAAAGAAGGATCTGCTAAGTTTGCTTCCGTATGTACCTCCACTTCATCATGATTTCTACAAAACTTTACAAACGTCATCAAATGCTGTAGAAACATTGCCTGTGGATGATTTTGAAATGTAACACAATGCGTAACATTACAGAAACCAATGTAAAATGGTACATGTAATGTGTACAATGTATACTAGTAATGAATACTATTGTCACATGCATCAGCGTACTAACGGACCTGTCATTGAGAATGTTCAACTACTTGGAGCGAAAATGGACTAAGCCACAACAGAACTGCTAATATTCTACTATATAGTACTTTTGTAATTTATCTATGTCAAAATATTGTTCAATAAAACCACAGTTACATCATATGCATGTTACAAGGCTGCAATGTATCACAAACATACATTATTTGTGGGCCCGTATTATGAGACCTGTTTCCTCCATATTGACTTCTCCGGGGTTAGTCCGCTTGTGCTCTCAGTGCCTCAATTAAAAGCAGACGCTTCACATGTGAGCAGTGTCACTGTTGTCATACAGATACACTGAGACAGGCGAGTTGAGGTTAATCTACTGTGAAATAAACTTCCTGAGCATCCATCTTGACAGTCTCCAATATAAACTGTACCGTAAAATGGAGTGAACAAAAAATAAACTTAAAAAAAAAAAGTTCAGTGCTATCATGTCGGAAGACAAATGGGGTATCATTCAAAGGTTGGTTTGTCTAGGTTGGCACTGGACAAATGTAACTGGGGAAAGATGAATTTCAAAGCTGACGATACTGTCAGTTGGTGTTGTGCTAACACTCTGAAAAACATCGGTTGTGGTGCTGAATTTGCGTTGCTCGAATTTTATTTGCAAGTACCAATTTATAATGTGTTGTTTTAATTTGAGTACATAATAAGCAAATTTGCAATCCTGTTTCATTAACTAAAAGTTGACAGGGTAGCTGCTTTGCAGTTCTTGGGGATGGTGAGAGCATTAGAGGTGTGCGAGGATATGGCATGAGAAATCTGTTTGTGGAATAGGTTTGAGGGACCAGTGCCTGTCTGCAAATACGCCTTGAGATCTCCAGCAAATTGGACAAAGGAATTCTCATCTGCGTATATACGTCATCCATGGGTGGCCATGCTATACGGCAGCAATTTTTTGCCGTGGAATGGATGACAGCTGTCAAAATGGTGGTACTGTTGACAGCCAGTAGGCTTCTTGTGGTCTGATGTATAGATGGAGTTTTCACAGATGTGAAGGTCAATGTCCAGGAAGGTGGTATGCTGGACTGCAGAGCGCCAGATGAAGCAAATGGGAGAGTTGTTGCAAGTGAGGGAGGAATGAGGACTGTTGGGAGGAATGAACATAAAGATGTCTTGGCCGTGGGTGCAGACATGACAATACCACTGCACCTGAACCAGACATGGGGTTTGGGAGGATAGTCCTCAGATTGGCACAGGAGGTTGCCATATGGGTGCCTGTGGCCATGCTTTGGATTTGGTATTATGTCTTCCCCATGTGTGTGTCAGGATGTAACTGGTAAGAGATACTAGGAATGAGGTAATGGGGTTGGAGACAAAAGGACACTGGGAGATGGCATCAACAGTGACTAATAGAGATCGAGAAGGTATTGTGGTGTGGATGGTAGACAGTCAGTGAATGAAGGGGTTTGGATCAGTATGACAGGTTATGCTAAAAGCGTTGAGAAGAGTAGAAATCCTTTCAATGAGAACACAGTAACCAGCTACAATGGGATTGATGGGTTTGTGGACTTTTAGAAGCATGTCTTACCCAGTGCCTTCACTTAATATGATTCAGCTTTCTTTGTTTGTCTACCACAAACAATCAGTTTCTGTGCTGGGGAAGGTTGCCGCCATTTTGGTATGATTTTGGAATTTTTGGATAGTTATAATTAAAATCTATCTGCTATCTTCTGGTCTAACCAGGAGCTTGCCATGTATATAGTTGTTCATAAGTCAATATTCTACAACTACTTTCTTCTGTTTACCCTTTCCTAGTAGCTTAGTCCAGTCTTCCATCATTATAGATTTTTGTTGACTCCCAACTTTCTCCACAGGTCCTCACTATCCATTCACATATTTCATCTTCCTCTGTATTTAAATTTGAATTATCAGGACACACACAGGAACGTACAGCAACTTCATTGTTTGCATTCTTTCAGTGACATAACTTTACTTATATTCTCATCTTGATTTTTATTGCACATTAAACCAATCTCATTTGATTTTTGTTCTCCTCCTTTTGAATTTTACTTTACAGTCTCCATATTCAAATTATTTCTATCGCACTTCACTTATGTTGACATCTTCATCTACATACAGACTCCACAAGCCACCATACGGTGCATGATGGAGGGTACCCATTACCACAACTACTTGTTTCCTTTCCTGTTCCACTCGCAGGCACAGCGAAGCAAAAATGACTATCTACATGATTCTGTATGAGCCCTAATTTCCCATATCTTATCTTTGTGATCTCTATGCGAACTGTACATTGGTGGCAGTAGGATCGTTCTGCAGTCAGCGAAATGAATGTCTTCTTCCCTCCTGTGATACCCACTTGAGCTCCCAAAGCATATCTGTAACTCTTGCATGCTTATCGAACCTATCAGTAACAAATCTAGCAGCTCATCTCTGAATTGCTTCAATGTCTCTTTCAATCCCACCCAGTGCGGATCCCAAACACGCAAGCAGCACTCAATAGGTTGCATTAGCTTCCTATATGCGGTCTAAAATTCTTTCCTAAAATTAATAAACTACAGTCGACCATTCACCTTCCCTACCACAATCCCCACACGTTCGTTCCATTTCATATAGTTTCGCAATGTTATGCCCTGATATTTAAATGGAATGACAGTGTCAAACTGGACACTACTAATGCTGCATTAACTTATATTTTTCTACATTAAAAACCGGCTGCCATTCATCACATCAACTAGAAATATTGTTTAAGTCATCTTGAATCAACCTACAGTCACTTATCTTTGACACCCTCCTGTACACCACAGCATTGCCAGCGAACAACTGCAGACTGTGGTCCACACTGTCTGCCAGATTATTTATGTTTACAGAAAATAACTACAGTCCTCTCACACTTCCATGGGGCACTCCTGATATTACTCCTGTCTCCAATGAACATTTTCCATCAAGGACACCATACTGGGTTCTATTACTAAAGAAGTCTTGGACCTAGTCACATATCTGGAAATCAATTCCGTAAGCACATACCTTTGTTAAAAGGCTGCAGTGGGGTGCCGTTTGTTTTATGGCACAAAAGAAACAAGGGTCATAAGTGCCCATGTCAGAATCGCAGAACATGAAGATGAAAGAGGAGTTGAAAACGACTACACATTAAGCCCACTCAATGAAAGGAAAGGCATCTAAAAATATGCCAAACAGAGGTTCTGAAATAAAAATTAAATATCCTTTGCCACATTTCTATGACAGAAAAAGAGTAAAATGTGGTCGACAGCCCGCACGTTCGCTAAAACGGCTGATAACTCAGACGGCAAATGTAAATGAGAAAGTAAGTGGTTGAAAATGGGGCATTCCGTCAGAAAATGGCAAATCGTCAAAGACTGACAGCAATGAGCACAGACTTGTGGGGGATCGCCACTTAACAAATGGCAATGGCTAACAAGCCAGTGCCCAATACGCAACCTAATTAAAATGATCTCCTCGCGACGAGAGGGCTGAGAGGGGCCGTCCGAGCTGCTGGGAGAGGTTTAATTACCCAGAGCTTGTTCCCATGACGAGAAGATCAGTGGTGATGCCAACGTGGCAACACCTGCTGACAGACGGCAACACAATCACCGGAAATATTCGAAGAACAAGCGGTCTGAGGTAGAAGGACAGCAGCTTTGGCACCAGCAGCAGTGGCCTCGTTTCCCGTCACTCCGACGTGACCGGGGACCCACATAAACGTCACAGTTGCTCCCGCAAGAATGAGCAAGTGAAAGCTTTCCTAACCCGTTGCACTATGGGATGGATGCACACAGAGGCTCTGAATGCCATTGAGAGACTTGGAGTAGTGTCACTTGTACTGTGTCGCCTGATACAAGGCGAAGAGCTCTGCTGTAAATACTGAACAGTGTTCTGGAAGCCGATAACAAAAATGGTCGCTGCCAATTACGGAGGCACACCTGACACCGTGGTCAGACCGAGAGCCGTCAGTGTACACAGGGGTACTATCACGAAGTTCTGTGGGAAGGTCGAGAAACTTACGGCGATAGAGCGAGGCTGTCGTAGTGTCCTTAGGAAGTGAAAGAAGTCCGAGGTGGATATGGGCCACCACATGAAGCAAAGATGGTGAAGGGTTCACACCCAATGGGATAGGTAGCATGAAGTTAAGTTGGCGGAGCAATAGCCGAAACTGAACTCCAGGAGGTAATAGAGAAGAAGGATGCACCCCATATTGATGATCAAAGGAGTCATTGAAGGAGGCATAGGATGGGTATGGCAATCAACCGACATGCTTATCTGTTAAGAGAAAATCATGGCAGTGTGGGAGTGGTAGTTCAGCAGCTTCTGCGTAGACTCTCAACCAGGCTAGTGTAAAAGGCAGCAGTGGCCAAGTGGATGCCACGATGGTGGATTGTACTGAGACAGCATAAGATGGATGGATGGATGGATGGATGGATGGATGGATGGATGGATGGATGTGCACACGCATACACAAAACACCCATAGTCTAGTTTCAAACAGACAAGGGTCCGGTACAAATGGAGGAGGTGGGTCAATCTGCTCCCCAGGAAGTACCGCTGAGGACACGTAGGACATTGATGGACTGCGTACAGCAGATGGTCTGGTAACATGCGTGGGAGGACTACAAAAGTTTCCTATTGAGCACGAGCCTCAGGAATTTCGTAGTTTCAACGAATGGAAGAACAACTGGCCCAAGATGTAAAGACGGTGGAAGAAACCGTTTGTGCCACCAGAAATTCATACAAACATTTTTGTCAGAGGAAAAGTGAAAGCCACTGTCAATGCTCCACAAATGACCATCAGGCCAACACCAAAGGCACTAAGGAGACAAGGCTGTGGAGAACTGCAAAATTGTAAACAGAAAGGGCGAAAGGACATAACAGCGTTAATGGCGATAGCAAAGGGGATGATGCTCAGGACGGAACCTTGAGGCACACCATTTTCCTGGATAAAGGTGTCCGACAAGCAGAAGCCACAGGCACCTGAAAACTTGGTCCTTTAAAAATTCCTGAAGGAAACAGGGTTTGCAGTGTCGGAAGTCCCACATGTAGACACACACCAGAGGATACCAGTCCTCCAGCAGGTGTAGGCTTTCTCCAGATCGAAAAACATGGCCACAGTCTGGTATTCCTGCAGAAAACCATTCATGATGTGAGTTGACAAAGTGACGAGATGGTCAACTGCAGAACGGCGTGCTCAAAATCCACACTGTGCAGTGGGTAGTAAATTGCGAGACTCAAGACACAATCAGCCGGGTATGAATCACATGTTCCATCACCTTGCAAACACACTGGTGAGAGAAATGGGGCGGTAACTAGAAGGATGGTATTTGTCCTAACTGGGCTTAGGTGTAGGTATGACAGTGGCTTCACACCCGTGTCTGGGAAACGTGCCCTCTGCCCAGATGCGATTGTATATGAGGCAGAAAGTGCTTGCCTGCAAGAGAAAGGTACTGCAACATCTAAATGTGAACATCGTTCAGGACTGGGATGAAGTGAGAGCACGATTTAGCTCCCTCATAGTAAAGGCGGCATTGTAGTACTCACGATTCTGAGAAGAGAAGGGTATCGCCCGGGCCTCCTCCACTTGTTTCTGATGGAGGAAGACAGGGTGATAGTGGATGGATCTTGAAATCTCCACAAAATAGCGGCCCAAAGTGTTGGTGATAGTAATAGGGTTCACAAGGAAATCATCTACTAGGGTCAGGCCAGAAATTGGGGAATAGATCTTGGTGCCAGAGAGCCATCGGAGGTTGGAACAATTAAAAGAACTAGTAAATGAAATCCAGCTAGCTTTTTTGTTATCCTGAAGAACACAATGACACTGCGCATGCAACTGTTTGTAACAAATGCAGTTGCAATTGGAGGATGATTGTTTTAAATGCAGAGAGCACTTCTCCAAGCACGAATTGCTTTGCAACATGCCTTAGTCCACCTAGGTACCAGGACAAGGTGTGGCAGAGGTGAAGTGCGAGGAATGGAACATTCTGCAGCAATAAGGATAACAATTGTAAGGTAATTCTACCTGGTCATCACAACTGGGGAAATGATGTTAATCAAAAGCCACCAGGGAGGAGCACAGCCTCCAGTTGGCCATAGAAAGCTGCCATTTGTGAGTGCAAGTAGGTGGGGTAGGAGTCAGCAAACAGATAACAAATGGGAAATGGTAGTTCGAGTACGGGTCAGAGAATGGATCACTCTAGACAAGGGGCAAGCTGTGCAGTGCAGAAGCAGATGTCCAAATGGAAATAAGTGTGCATAGAGTCTGGAAGGAATGTGGGTGCTCCCGTGTTAAGACAAAGGAGGTTAAGCTGATTGAGGTGAGCCACCAGGGCAACTCTCGCTCAGCTTCTGGGATAACCCCAAAGGGGATGGTGCGCATTAAAGTCACTGAGCAACATAAAGAGGTGAGGGCGTTGCCTGATAAGCTGGAGGAAATCTGCCCTGATGACACCAAATGATGGAGGGTTTAAATGTTACAAAGGGAAAAGGTCAAGTGAACAAGGAAAGTGCAGACTCCTCCATGAGATGGAATGCTGTCCTAGAGGGGAAGGTCAAAGTGGACTGGAAAGAAATGCGAGATCTCAAAGCAGTTGGGGGGATGCAATTTTGTTTCCTGGAGGCAGAGAACAAGTGGACACTGCATTCCAAGAACAGACACAATTCCTCTTTGTTGGACCTAAGGCTGTGAACATGTCATAGGAGGAGAGTGATGGCGAGGAAAGGGGAGGAGAGAAAAAATGGAGGAGTGTCACCTCGGTGGCTGCCGAGTGCCAGCCTCTGAAGACTCACTGTTACAGAGCACAGAGACTGGAGGATCCTGCTCCATGAGATCTACAGAGGCATCAGCATTCTTCTTGTGTTGGTCTGTGGAGTCCAGGGCAGAAAGACTGTTGGTGGTGCGCACCAGTGACATGGAGTTTGAAAAGGTGAGGGTACCACATGGCAACACCATTGAAGATGATCTCCGAGTCGGTGAAGGAGAAGACTGTTCGCCTCTGTTTGATTTCTCAGAGCCTTTCTGGTTGGCAGAGGAAGACTCAGTTATTTGGTGGTTGGAGGTGTGTAAGAAGTCTTTGGGGGAGTATTCCTTCTGTTCTTTCTGGCCTGCCGGTTGTGCAGCAGGTGACTTCACCCTGTGAGACGAGTTTGGTGGCTTGTTGCACAGCTGGAGGAGGAAGAGACGGGGATGCTACCGTCACACTGGGCGATTTTACAATCACGGTGTTGAATTCAAGGTCGTATGTCTGCGTGGCCATGTCCTTTGTAGAGCAAGATGTAGTAAGAACAGTACTGTAAAAGCCGGATAGTAAAAAGCAGTTACCCATTATCCAACAGCTTGGGAGCAACAGCATAAGGCACCTTTCCCTTCACTCAAGATTTCCTGGATGGCCTGCTCATCATCAAGATACAAGGGTAAATTTCGGCAGGAGGCTGCACAGTCGCCATTGCAATTGATACGGTTGCGAGAAGGAGGTGGACAGTTACCCTCGTGAGCATCCCTACTACAGGTTACACACTTGGCTGGGTGTTGACAGGACATTCGAATGTGGTTGTAACGATGACACTGGTAGCAGCACATCTGGTTTGGAAAGAACACGCAGACTGTGGTAACTTCATAGCCTGCTTTGATCCTTGATGAAGAACTACTTCATCAAATGTGAGAAAAAAAGAGTACATGTGGGCACTAAGGATGCTTCTACCCTTTCATCACCCGATGAAATGCAGTGGCGCCCTGTTCAGAAAGGTACATTTGGATTTCTGCCTCGGTCAGACCAGTGAGCAGCCTGGAAAAAGTAATACCACGTGAAGAATTCATCGTTTGATGGGTCTCGACACGAACAGCATAGCCATACGGGAGGGAAACTGCAAGCAGTTGTGCATGAGAATCAGAAGTAGTCTCGAAAAGCAAACTGTCATTGCCTAAATGAGAGCTGAATTTCACAGGGCTGGAAATGGCATCAACACCTTTCTGAATAATAAACAGATTTACTGAAGAAGGGGAAACTATGAGGAACCATGGTGCAGCTGAGAGGCTCTTTGAATCGTTAGCCTTGTTCCATTTACGTTTAATATAAACAGACTGTGAAGAAGAAGATGATTGGCTCATTGCGAGAAAATCCCCCACAATTGCCAGCGTCTCTGATGGTGCACTCCTTCCAACTGGGAGCCCTCCTCTGAGGGGGGGGGGGGGGGGGGGCGCACCCGCCTTAGGTGATTGTTCACACCTCAGGTCACATCTCACGAACACCTGACAGAGGGACCAATCGACAATTTGGGAAGGTAACAGCTCAGGAAATCAATCCGGGACTGGTAATTACACGTTACCCAGTCACCTGTTATGCTTACTGGTAGTTGGGAGCTCCAACGTCAGGCGCGTAATGGGGCCCCTTAGGGATATGGCAGCAAGAGAGGGGAAGAAAACCAATGTGCACTCCGTGTGCATACCGGGGGGAGTCATTCCAGATGTGGAAAGGGTCCTTCCAGATGCCATGAAGGGTACAGGGTGCACCCATCTGCAGGTGGTCGCTCATGTCGGCACCAATGATGTGTGTCGCTATGGATCGGAGGAAATCCTCTCTGGCTTCTGGGGGCTATCTGATTTGGTGAAGACTGCCAGTCTCGCTAGCGGGATGAAAGCAGAGCTCACCATCTGCAGAATCGTCGACAGGACTGACTGCGGACCTTTGGTACAAAGCCGAGTGGAGGGTCTGAATCAGAGGCTGAGACGGTTCTGCGACCGTGTGGGCTGCAGATTCCTTGACTTGTGCCATAGGGTGGTGGGGTTTCGGGTTCCGCTGGATAGGTCAGGAGTCCACTACATGTAACAAGCGGCTACACGGGTAGCAGGGGTTGTGTGACGTGGGCTGGGCGGTTTTTTAGGTTAGATGGCCTTGGGCAAGTACAGAAAGGGCAACAGCCTCAACGGGTGTGGGGCAAAGTCAGGACATGCGGGGACCAAGCAGCAATCGGTATTGTAATTGTAAACTGTCGAAGCTGCGTTGGTAAAGTACCGGAACTTCAAGCGCTGATAGCGAAGCTGAAATCGTTATAGGTACAGAAAGCTGGCTGAAGCCAGAGATAAATTCTGCCGAAATTTTTACAAAGGTACAGACGGTGTTTAGAAAGGATAGATTGCATGCAACCGGTGGTGGAGTGTTCGTCACTGTTAGTAGTAGTTTATCCTGTAGTGAAGTAGAAGTGGATAGTTCCTGTGAATTATTATGGGTGGAGGTTACACTCAACAACCGAGCTAGGTTAATAATTGTCTCCTTTTACCGACCTCCCGACTCAGCAGCATTAGTGGCAGAACAACTGAGAGAAAATTTGGAATACATTTCACATAAATTTTCTCAGCATGTTATAGTCTTAGGTGGAGATTTCAATTTACCAGATATAGACTGGGACGCTCAGATGTTTAGGACGGGTGGTAGGGACAGAGCATCAAGTGACATTATACTGAGTGCACTATCCGAAAATTACCTCGAGCAATTAAACAGAGAACCGACTCGTGGAGATAACATCTTGGACCTACTGATAACAAACAGACCCGAACTTTTCGAATCTGTATGTGCAGAACAGGGAATCAGTGATCATAATGCCATTGCAGCATCCCTGAATATGGAAGTAAATAGGAATATAAAAAAAGGGAGGAAGGTTTATCTGTTTAGCAAGAGTAATAGAAGGCAGATTTCAGACTACCAAACAGATCAAAACGAAAATTTCTGTTCCGATGATGACAATGTTGAGTGTTTATGGAAAAAGTTCAAGGCAATCGTAAAATGCGTTTTAGACAGGTACGTGCCAAGTAAAACTGTGAGGAACGGGAAAAACCCACCGTGGTACAACAACAAAGTTAGGAAACTACTGCGAAAGCAAAGAGAGCTTCACTCAAAGTTTAAATGCAGGCAAAACCTCTCAGACAAACAGAAGCTAAACGATGTCAAAGTTAGCGTAAGGAGGGCTATGCGTGAAGCGTTCAGTGAATTCGAAAGTAAAATTCTATGTACCAAGAGTGGCGGTTACAAGGGTAGGAGCCAGCGGGTAGGGAAGGTGGTTTGGGGATTTCATAGGGATGAACTAAGAGGTTACGAAGGTTAGGTGGACGGTGGAAAGACACTCTTGGTGGAGTGGGGAGGATTTAATGAAGGATGGATCTCATTTCAGGGCAGGATTTGAGGAAGTCGTATCCCTGCTGGAGAGCCACATTCAGAGTCTGATCCAGTCCCGGAAAGTATCCTGTCACAAGTGGGGCACTTTTGGGGTTCTTCTGTGGGAGATTCTGGGTTTGAGAGATGAGGAAGTGGCTCTGGTTATTTGCTTCTGTACCAGGTCGAGATGGTAGTTGCGGGATGCGAAAACTGTTTTCAGGTTGTTGGAGTAATGGTTCAGGGATTCCGGACTGGGGCAGATTCGTTTGCCACGAAGACCTAGGCTGTAGGGAAGGGACCGTTTGATGTGGAATGGGTGGCAGATGGCATAATGGAGGTACTGTTGCTTGTGGGTGGGTTTGATGTGGACGGACGTGTGAAGCTGGCCATTGGACAGGTGGAGGTCAACGTCAAGGAAAGTGGCATGGGATATGGAGTAGGACCAGTTGAATCTGATAGAACCAAAGGAGTTGAGGTTGGAGAGGAAATTCTGGAGTTCTTCTTCATTGTGAGTCCAGATCATGAAGATGTCATCAATAAATCTGTACCAAACTTTGGGTTGGCAGGCCTGGGTAACCAAGAAGGCTTCCTCTATGCGACACATG
This sequence comes from Schistocerca cancellata, assembly GCF_023864275.1. Taxonomy (NCBI): domain Eukaryota; kingdom Metazoa; phylum Arthropoda; class Insecta; order Orthoptera; family Acrididae; genus Schistocerca; species Schistocerca cancellata. The sequence goes on along the minus strand of NC_064630.1, from coordinate 2,675,106 downwards.
AATAGGTTGGCGTACGAGGGGGCCATCCTGGTACCCATGGCTGTTCCCTTTAATTGTTGGTATGTCTGGCCTTCGAAAGTGAAGAAGTTGTGGGTCAGGATGAAGCTGGCTAAGATAATGAGGATAGAGGTTTTAGGTAGGGTGGCAGGTGATCGGCGTGAAATGAAGTGCTCCATCGCAGCGAGGCCCTGGACATGTGGAATATTTGTGTATAAGGAAGTGGTATCAATGGTTACAAGGATGGTTTCCAGGGGTAACAGACTGAGTAAGGATTCCAGGCGTTCGAGAAAGTGGTTGATGTCTTTGATGAAGGATGGGAGATGCATGTAATGGGTTGAAGGTGTTGATCTACGTAGGCAGAGATGCGTTCTGTGGGGGCTTGGTAACCAGCTACAATGGGGCGGCGGGGATGATTGGGTTTGTGAAGTTTAGGAAGTAGGTAGAAGGTAGGGGTGCGGAGTGTCGGTGGGGTCAGGAGGTTGATGGAGTCAGGTGAAAGGTTTTGTAGGGGGCCTAAGGTTCTCAGGATTCCTTGAAGCTCCGCCTGGACATCAGGAATGGGATTACCTTGGCAAACTTTGTAAGTAGTGTCGTCTGAAAGCTGGCGCAGTCCCTCAGCCACATAGTCCCGACGATCAAGTACCACAGTCGTGGAACCCTTGTCCGCCGGAAGAATGACGATGGATTGGTCAGCCTTCAGATCACGGATAGCCTGGGCTTCAGCAGTGGTGATGTTGGGAGTAGGATTAAGGTTTTTTAAGAAGGATTGAGAGGCAAGGCTGGAAGTCAGAAATTCCTGGAAGGTTAGGAGAGGGTGATTTTGAGGAAGAGGAGGTGGGTCCCGCTGTGACGGAGGACGGAACTGTTCCAGGCATGGTTCAATTTGGATAGTGTCTTGGGGAGTTGGATCATTAGGAGTAGGATTAGGATCATTTTTCTTCGTGGCAAAGTGATATTTCCAGCAGAGAGTACGGGTGTAGGACAGTAAATCTTTGACGAGGGCTGTTTGGTTAAATCTGGGAGTGGGGCTGAAGGTGAGGCCTTTGGATAGGACAGAGGTTTCGGATTGGGAGAGAGGTTTGGAGGAAAGGTTAACTACTGAATTGGGGTGTTGTGGTTCCAGATTGTGTTGATTGGAATTTTGAGGTTTTGGGGGGTGTGGAGCTGGAAGTGGGAGATTGAGTAGATGGGAGAGACTGGGTCTGTGTGCAATGAGAGGAGGTTGAGGTTTGCTGGAAAGGTTGTGAAGGGTGAGTGGGTTGCCTTTCCGGAGGTGGGAAACCAGGAGATTGGATAGTTTTTTGAGGTGGAGGGTGGCATGCTGTTCTAATTTGCAGTTGGCCTGTAGGAGGATGCTCTGAACAGCCAGTGTGGATGTGGGAGAGGAAAGACTGAGGACTTTTATTAAGGATAGGAGTTGACGGGTGTGTTCATTGGCTGAGTTGATGTGTAGGTGAAGGATTAGGTGGGTGAGGGCAATGGATTGTTCAGTTTGGAACTGGTATAGGGACTGATGGAAAGAAGGGTTACAGCCAGAGATGGGAACTTGAAGTGTGAGGCCTTTTGGGGTAATGCCAAATGTCAGACAAGCTTGAGAAAATAAAATATGGGAGTGTAATCTGGCTAGGGCAAAGGCAAGTTTGCGGAGGGAATGTAAATAAAACTTAATAGGGTCGTTGTGGGGATGGTGTGAGGGTGACATGGTATTAGAAGGTGGAAAGTGTAACATAAGGCTGAAATGAAAATGAAAAGAAATATATATATATATATATATATATATATATATATATATATATATATATGGGGAGAGATAAAGGTGAACTGGAACGCAACTGGAGATCTGGTGTGAAAAAAAGGCGAAAAAGTGTTGGTTATAGCTGGGCTTGTTGATCCTGTGGTGAACTTGGGTTGGTAGACAACAATGTGCACAAAGGTTAGGTGGTTGTGTTGCGCCAAAACACGTAAAAGGGTGGAGCAATTCGGGAAGATTTCGAAAAATCTGAGTGCAAATGTATTAAAAGGAGTGGTTTTGTGGCGGCAGATTGTGAAAATGAGGCTAAACATGCCTTGGTGCATGGCCAGAACATCTTGGCACAGTGTTACACCGTCCGGGTCAAGACTTGCGTTCTACAGATCGGAGCGTGGAATGTCAGATCCCTTAATCGGGCAGGTAGGTTAGAAAATTTAAAAAGGGAAATGGATAGGTTGAAGTCAGATATAGTGGGAATTAGTGAAGTTCGGTGGCAGGAGGAACAAGACTTTTGGTCAGGTGAATACAGGGTTATAAATACAAAATCAAATAGGGGTAATGCAGGAGTAGGTTTAATAATGAATAAAAAAATAGGAGTGCGGGTAAGTTACTACAAACAGCATAGTGACCGCATTATTGTGGGCCAGATAGACACAAAGCCCATGCCTACTACAGTAGTACAAGTTTATATGCCAACTAGCTCTGCAGATGATGAAGAAATTGATGAAACATATGATGAGATAAAAGAAATTATTCAGGTAGTGAAGGGAGACAGAAATTTAATAGTCATGAGTGACTGGAATTCGACAGTAGGAAAAGGGAGAGAAGGAAACATAGTGGGTGAATATGGATTGGGGGAGAGAAATGAAAGAGCAAGCCGTCTGGTAGAGTTTTGCACAGAGCATAACTTAATCATAGCTAACACTTGGTTCAAGAAGCATAAGAGAAGGTTGTATACATGGAAGAATCCTGGAGATACTAGAAGGTATCAGATAGATTTATATAATGTTAAGACAGAGATTTAGGAACCAGGTTTTAAATTGTAAGACATTTCCAGGGGCAGATGTGGACTCTGGCCACAATCTATTGGTTATGAACTGTAGATTAAAACTGAAGAAACTGCAAAAAGGTGGGAATTTAAGGAGATGGGACCTGGATAAATTGAAAGAACCAGAGGTTGTACAGAGTTTCAGGGAGAGCATAAGGGAAAAATTGACAGGAATGGGGGAAAGATATACAATAGAAGAAGAATTGGTAGCTCTGAGGGATGAAGTAGTGAAGGCAGCAGAGGATCAAGTAGGTAAAAAGATGAGGGCTAGTAGAAATCCTTGGGTAACAGAAGAGATACTTCTTTTAATTGATGAAAGGAGAAAATACAAAAATGCAGTAAATGAAGCAGGCAAAAAGGAATACAAACGTCTCATAAATGAGATCAACGGGAAGTGCAAAAAGGCTAAGCAGGGATAGCTAGAGGACAAATGTAAGGGTGTAGAGGCTTATCTCACTAGGGGTAAGATAGATATTGCCTACAGGAAAATTAAAGAGACCTTTGGAGAAAAGAGAACCACTTGCATGAATATCAAGAGCTTTGATGTAAACCCAGTTCTAAGCAAAGAAGGGAAAGCAGAAAGGTGGAAGGAGTATATAGGGGGTCTATACAAGGGCGATGTACTTGAGGACAATATTATGGAAAAGTAAGAGGATGTAGATGAAGATGAAATGGGAGATACGATACTGCGTGAAGAGTTTGACAGAGCACTGAAAGACCTGAGTCGAAACAAGGCCCCGGGAGTAGACAACAGTCCATTAGAACTACTGACGGCCTTGGGAGAGCCAGTCCTGACAAAACTCTACCATTTGGTGAGCAAGATGAAATACACTCAGACTTCAAGAAGAATACAATAATTACAATCCCAAAGAAAGCAGGTGTTGACAGATGTGAAAATTATCGAACTATCAGTTTAATAAGTCACAGCTGCAAAATACTAACGCGAATTCTTTACAGACGAATAGAAAAACTGGTAGAAGCCGACCTCGGCGAAGATCAGTTTGGATTCCGCAGAAATGTTGGAGCTCGTGAGGCAATACTGACCCTAAGACTTATCTTAGAAAATAGATTAAGGAAAGGCAAACCTATGTTTCTAGCATTTGTAGACTTAGAGAAAGCTTTTGACAATGTTGACTGGAATACTCTCTTTCAAATTATAAAGGTGGCTGGGGTAAAATACAGGGAGCGAAAGGCTATTTACAATTTGTACAGAAACCAGATGGCAGTTATAATAGTCGAGGGGCACGAAAGGGAAGCAGCGGTTGGGAAGGGAGTGAGACAGGTTTGTAGCCTGTCCCCGATGTTATTCAATCTGTATATTGAGCACGCAGTAAAGGAAACAAAAGAAAAATTAGGAGTAGGTATTAAAGTCCATGGAGAAGAAATAAAAACGTCGAGATTCGCCAATGACATTATAATTCTGTCAGAGACAGCAAAGGACTTGGAAGAGCAGTTGAATGGAATGGACAATGTCTTGAAAGGAGGATATAAGAGGAACATCAACAAAAGCAAAACGAGGATAATGGAATGTAGTCGAATTAAGTCGGGTGATGCTGAGGGAATTAGATTAGGAAATGAGACACTTAAAGTAGTAAAGGAGTTTTGCTATTTGGGGAGCAAAATAACTGATAATGGTCGAAGTAGAGAGGTTACAAAATGTAGACTGGCAATGGCAAGGAAAGCTTTTCTGAAGAAGAGAAATTTGTTAACATCGAGTATAGATTTAAGTGTCAGGAAGTCGTTTCTGAAAGTATTTGTATGGAGTGTAGCCATGTATGGAAGTGAAACATGGATGATAAATAGTTTGGACAAGAAGAGAATAGAAGCTTTCGAAATGTGGTGCTACAGAAGAATGCTGAAGATTAGATGGGTGGATCACATAACCTAATGAGGAGGTATTGAATACGATTGGGGAGAAGAGGAGTTTGTGGCACAACTTGACTAGAAGAAGGGACCAGTTGGTAGGACATGTTCTGAGGCATCAAGGGATCACAAATTTAGCATTGGAGGGCAGTGTGGAGGGTAAAAATCATAGAGGGAGACCAAGAGATGAATACACTAAGCAGATTCAGAAGGATGTAGGTTGCAGTAAGTACTGGAAGATGAAGAAGCTTGCACAGGATAGAGTAGCATGGAGAGCTGCATCAAACCAGTCTCAGTACTGAAGACAACACAACAGTTTAATTAAGTTGGAAAATACATCAACCATAACGAATATAAAACAATGACCACCTTTGCTTTTAGGCAAAGGACCATAAAAGTCTACAGCTACTAAATCTAACGGCTTATCTGGAATAATGTTCTGCATTTCTCCCTGACATCTTCTGTTGCTTACTTTTCCTCTTTGACATTTGTCGCATGTTGATATTTTGTTCCTCACCTTCTTTACCCTGTTATAAAAGTAGGTATTTTCTTGTAACTTTTTGCACATTTCTGTATTCCACAGTGACCATAACTTTCGTGGGTGTACTTTATTGACTTGTCTGCCTCACACTCTGGCCAACACAGCTTCCAGCTGTCAGTCCACATCTGTTCTTCTAAAGAGTGTTCCCTTAAAGACCTTATAGTATTTGCCAAGTTTATCATACCCTTTTGCCTAAACAGTCCTTAACCAATTTCCAATAAGGATCGCTATTTTTTCCCCTCCTGATGATATTGCAAAGTGTCCTTATGAGCTTTTCATCTCGGATTCCCTTCATGTATCTTATTTTAAATTCTTTTTCTTCCTCATGATCAAACATTTCCTCCTACTGGTAACCTGGATAAAGCATCAGCTACTACATTTTCTGACCCCTTAATATACTCAATTTCATAGTCAAACTGTTGTGTGAACATTGTCCACCTGGTTAATCTATTATAATTTAGTTTGCACTCCAGTAAATAACTTAAAGTTTTGTGGTCTGAATACACTTTTATCTTGTGTCCTAACAGGTATGTTTTAAATTTTGTATAGGCCCAGTGTACCACGAGTAATTCTTTTTTTGTGACTGTGTAAGTTCTCGCATGATTATGTAACATTGTACTGGCAAATACAATAGTACAATGAAGATTTTTTCCATTCACAACTTTATCCTGAAATAGTTCTGCTCCTAGTCCATAATCACTACTGTCAGCGTGAAGACAAAATGGCAAACTAAAATCTGGTATGTGTAAAAGAATGTTCTTACAAGTTCATTCTTAATTTATCAAATGCTTTCTGACACTCTTCGGACCAATTTCATGTAGCATTTTTTCTAAGTTAGTTGCTTTAACATGTTACATTAAGGCATAGTCCATTTATATATTTTCAATAGAATCCACAGATTCTGTAGAAAGATTTCAATTGTTTTTGGTTTCTAGGAGATGGAAAGTTTACGATAGATTTTATTTTCTCAGGGTCTGCACTTATTCCTTCATTAGTAATGACATGACCTAAAAATTTGAGTTCTGACACACCAAATTTACATTTTTGTAGTTTCAATGTCATTACCCCTCTTCTGAGTTTTTCACACACCCTTTTCAATAACACTCAAATGATCCTCCCAGCTTTGATTTGATACTAATATATTGTCTACATAAATGGTTAATTCTGACAATTTCTTGGCCAAGTACATAGTCTAGTGCTCTTATAAATTCTGCGACTGATGAGTTTAATCCAAAAGGCACTACACAATATTGGTAACATCTTCCATTATATAAGAGAGCAGTGTACTTTCTAGAACTAATTGCAAGAGGTACTTGATGAAAACCTGAGTTAGGTCAAGGCTCGACATAATTTGGATATTTTTAAATTTATATAGCAACTCATCGATGTTCTCTGGGTGGTCAGTTTCTCTGTATAAACATTTGTTTAACTGTCTGGAATCTAATACTAATCTGACTTGTCCATTACGTTTATTTACTGTGACCAAGGGATTATTATACGGGCTTATACTCCTCTCAATGGTTTCACAGGCTTTGTAATTCTTTCTCCACTGCTACCCTATTCGAGATTGGAACACAGTACGGCTTTGTAAATAAAGGATCATGTGGCTTCAACTGCAAGGTACATCGGTATCCAACTACTTTACCTGATATGTTGCTAAATACATCACTATATTCCCACAAAAATAATTTCAAATCTTGTTTTTGGTTCTCAGTTAGTTCCCTAGCTTCGGCTACCTTTTTATTTACCAAGCTTTCAAACTCTATCTCATCTGTATCAAAATCTGTGACATGGCTTTCAATGTAATTTTGTAAATTCAATACTGTTCACAGTCTTATTCATACACGACACATTTGATGTAAGAAGTTTCGCAGCAATGACTTCACCATTTGGTACAGTCATTAATTTCTGTCCTACCCAATCAAATGCTGCACTAACTTTTGTTATCCAAGACATGCCTAGGATAAAATCCTCTGTGAGATCAGGAATAACGAGACACCCATATGACCACGATACTCCTTCAATTTCAAAAGTAATAAAAGCCTGACTCCTTACTGATTCACTGTGCCTCCCGCTAGTGCCTCTTATTTTAATTCCTACTACAGGTAACATAATCCTTATTAGTTTTCAGTTTTTTACTTAATGATTCTGATATCCCAGATATTTGACTTCCTGTGTCCACTAAACACTTTCCTTCCATGATCCTACCTGTACCGCAATAAATGGTCTGGTTACATCAAAGTCTAATTTTTTATTAATATTTTCATGTCATAAGTCATCTTCAATTTCACTAAATCCATATCCCTTTCTAGTGTCCTTACCTGTATCATTACTACCACAGTTATATGCTGTTATTATCCTAATTGCATTGTCTTTGGCCTGATTATTATTCTTGAATATTTCATTAATCCAACTAGGGCCTACATTCATTTGTGCTATTGTGCATCTCTCCTTTATATTTATTTCTTAAAATTTGTGCAATGTGGTACTTAATTCTGGATACAAAGTTTCACATATATCAAGTGTTACCTTTCTGAAATTTTCATCATTCTTAATGGCACTACTGATAATGCATAAGTTAAACAAAAACTGCTCACTATCTGACATTTCATCATCTACTCCCCTCATCCTGTTAAGATTACCTGCTGTCAATTCCCTCTCATTGTTTTTCTTACATGTATTAAGATCAAATAGCACACTGACTAAAATTCTGGCATCCTTATCATTCAAATTGTCAACTGTGTTCATGTGTACCTCGCTAACTTCATTACTATCCTCTTTTATATTAGTAATCCATAAAGCTTCCAACTCCTCACTTACACCAATAAAACATCTTTCTTCACTACTATCCTCAGTCTCCTTTTCTTCCCAAACAACATCACATCCTCTGCACCCTTACCTTCAGTATGTAGATACACATTTAAATCATCTTTACTAGGTGCAATTTTCATTCCTAGCCCACCAGACTCCTCCATAAGTTCTCTAATTCCTAACACACTTTGATCATTTGAACAACTATTTTCCAGCAAGGTGTCCCTCTCAGCCCACTCACAGAATAAATCCAAGTTTAATTCTTCTTCACAGTTCTCTAAGCAATCAATGTCTTTAAATAACTTACCTTTTGTTTCTGGTTTATTTGTATGACATATATTATTTGTAACAGAAACCACATTAATGGGATAACACTTCTCTTTAAAATAATTACTCGTTATTTCATTGTTATTTTTCTCTTTAGTTTGACAGTTTGGATTGGCCCTTTCCATTTGTGTATAAGCAGATCCTACCTTGCAGACTGCCAATGCAGCCCTATTCAGTTTTTTAACTACTGTATAGTTTCCTGTTCAGTTCTCTCCATACCATTATGACTATGCCACTCCTTTGGTTTATTTCCAAAGTGTCCTTTACCAAATTGGTGATGATTATTTCCATTTTGACCCTTGTAATGGAAATTGTTTCCTTGTGATCCCTTGAAGTTGTACTGGTGATTTCTCTGATGGGAATCATTACTTCCAAAATTGTTTGGTTCCTTTTTGTCATGTTGTGTGTTTCCCCAATTTGTACGTCCTGTCTTTTGAAAATGGTTTTGACTATTGGTGTGATGGTTTACCTGTTTTCTCAATAATTCTGTCTAGTTTCTCTACATACAGGGTTATTACAAATGATTGAAACGATTTCACAGCTCTACAATAACTTTATTATTTGAGATATTTTCAAAACACTTTGCACACACATACAAAAACTCAAAACGTTTTTTTAGGCATTCACAAATGTTCGATATGTGCCCCTTTAGTGATTCGGCAGACATCAAGCCGATAATCAAGTTCCTCCCACACTCGGCGCAGCATGTCCCCATCAATGAGTTCGAAAGCATCGTTGATGCGAGCTCGCAGTTCTGGCACGTTTCTTGGTAGAGGAGGTTTAAACACTGAATCTTTCACATAACCCCACAGAAAGAAATCGCATGGGGTTAAGTCGGGAGAGCGTGGAGGCCATGACATGAATTGCTGATCATGATCTCCACCACGACCGATCCATCGGTTTTCCAATCTCCTGTTTAAGAAATGCCGAACATCATGATGGAAGTGCGGTGGAGCACCATCCTGTTGAAAGATGAAGTTGGTGCTGTCGGTCTCCAGTTGTGGCATGAGCCAATTTTCCGCGGGCTACGCGTGGAACTTGCCCGCATGCGTTCAACCGTTTCTTCGCTCACTGCAGGCCGACCCGTTGATTTCCCCATTTCCCCTTACAGAGGCATCCAGAAGCTTTAAACTGCGCATACCATCGCCGAATGGAGTTAGCAGTTGGTGGATCTTTGTTGAACTTCGTCCTGAAGTGTCGTTGCACTGTTATGACTGACTGATGTGAGTGCATTTCAAGCACGACATACGCTTTCTCGGCTCCTGTTGTCATTTTGTCTCACTGCGCTCTTGAGCGCTCTGGCGGCAGAAACCTGAGGTGCGGCTTCAGCCGAACAAAACTTTATGAGTTTTTCTACGTATCTGTAGTATGTCGTGACCATATGTCAATGAATGGAGCTACAGTGAATTTATGAAATCGCTTCAATCATTTGTAATAACCCTGTACTTCAAAAACTCATTCATATGGTAGCCTTCTTTTTAGTGCATTGATTTGAGTGAGTTCATCAAAAGGTTTGTTTAGGTGAGTGAGTTTCCTTAACTGATTTTTGCAAAATTGCTTCATGCTACCAAACTCATGTTTATAAACAGGTCCATTCAAGAATTCGCTTTTTATTGTAGCTTGTTCTGTCTCTGACCATAATTTACTTAAGAACCTCTCCTCAAATTCTGCAAAAGCCATTCCTTCAATACAATAATGATTAGTCCATGACAATGCTTCACCTTCTGGAAATCTTTTTCACAAATTTTATTTTCAAACTATCATTCATACTTGGAAAAAAGTTATCTTTGCAATGCTGCAGGAAATCTACCGGATGCATACTGCTCTCGTCTGAAAAGTTTTTTACTGGAATGTTGCACCACATAGGGCCAATATTGTTCGCCAAACTATTGGTGATCATATTGCTACTAACACTTTCAAGTTTCTTAGTGATGTCACTTATACTATTTTCTAAACTCTTGACTTAATCTTTGCTTATTTAAATATCTATTTTTTCAGTAATCCTTCCTATCTTTTGTTCAAATTTGCCTTCTACTTTAACAATTTTTACGTCTACTATAGAAATACGATCAGATACTGTATCTTCTACATGTTTGATATCTACATGCTCAACTTTAAACACATTATGGATTTTCTCTCTACCTGTGCTAATTTCAGTTTTCAGATTTTTTACTTTTGCATCTACATTTTTATCCTTTCTCCCGACATAATTGACCTTACCCGTGATCTTAACCATATTACGACTCAAACTGGAAATTTTTGCTTCTACTTTTTGAAAGTGATCATCATTTTTCTTTTCATATTCTTTGAACTGTTTTTCAAATCTATCACTGATGTCCTTAAGATTCTGGTCTAACTGAGCTGCGTTGGTTTGCTCCATTTGTTCCAAACGAATCTCATTAGTATCAAGCCTGTCTTTAATATTTCCTAACTGCTCTCTGTTTTGTCTGTTAGTGTCATCAATTGCCTTAAATTTTCCCTCCATATAATTCATTATTGTTGATAACATGTCTTTAACTTCATCCTCTCTTTCCGTACGAGTTTCAACTTTCTCTACAGGATCCAGACTATTACTGTTGCAGTCACTTTCGTATGATAAATTTACATTGGTACTAGTGTTGGCGTACTGTTGCCAATACTTTCCTCTTTTACAATCGTCATCTTTTTACACAGGAATAAACAAACACAATAAATTTATCTTTGCTAAAGGATACTAAATTATCTTACTCACAGTTTACTCATCTTATAACATCTTCTTTGTTGATTGGTGCCTGATGGAATTCACAACACTGAAACACTACACTTATATGAATAATTGCTTTTTTGTTGCACAACACTTTACACTTTTTTCTTCTTTCTTGACTTATTGCGCCGTTATTCTTGCTCCAGTAAGTGCATTCCGTTGTCCTGAAGGTATCAGCATATGACTTTCTTGAATATTTTCATCCAGGTTGTACGAATTCTGTCGTCTTCGCAATCTCAGTGGTAATTTATTTCGATAACTTTTTCAATAATCCTGGATGACGCCACCATATTGTACTGGTTGTTATCTTTCTTGTTTCTTAGATAACTAAAAAAAAATTGTTTGTAGAATCTTACCCAGTATATTGTGGTAGGACCACACTCTCACCACGTGTTTTTGAATGGGAATAATATGACCAGCTCCAGTACAATTTCACCAAGACTTATTTTTTAGTAGCTGCTGAAAGATTACACACTGCAGATCTCATTTGTCTAGGGGGTTCTCTTAGTTTTGTCTGCAAAATAATCATGCCAACAAGCATGGCCTGGGTTTTCTTCTTGTTTGAAATAAACACCACTGGATCTGAAATACTTTCAGCTAAAAATTATATTTATTTGTACTTTTTGTTAGGAACTACACCATTTTCACTATGGACATTGATAATCTAAGACCATTACACTACACTACACTTGTCACATAAGCACGTCCGTCTCCCTCCAATACTGACAAAGAAGTGGCTGGCAAGCCAACACGTGCTCAGAAGTTGCAGACATTCCCGCTTCCTAGATTCTAGAGCATTTAACATCTTAAACAAGTCCATTATTTATCATAAAAGAAAATATTCATAATTACATAAATTAAACACATGAAATTACCTTAACTCTTTACTGTGGTCATCATACTTTTCGCTTAAGATAAAGTTTATCTCCAATGGTTGATTACAGTACAAGGTCCAGAAATCTGCAGCCAAGACCGTCACAGAGATGAATAAACCTTTGGTTGAGATTCTCCACACAACTCCAAGGCAAAGCACCCCACCAATTCTGAGAACAATGCCGCAAATTGGAAGCTCTGCTCGTACCCCGCGTGCAAAGCCAGCAGTATTCACCACCTCTGCCAGCTGCTGGTGAGAACTGAGGATGGCCTCAGAGCCCAGGCGACAGGCATTGTCGGTGCTGACGTGAGCCGCAACTTGCAGACGACTGCACCCTCTACATTCGATAGCTGCAGTGAAGGCCACCTCCACATTTCAGAAGAGGTGCCCTGGCAGACATACTGAGTGTAGATTGGCTTCCTTTTCAGCCCTGAATGCTATGTTCCTAAGGGCCTCCATAATTTGCACAACACTGGAGCTCCAAATAACCAGCAAACCCCTGCCCATGTATTCCTGCTCAGACCCTGCTGAAGGAACGGCCACCTGTTCACCCACAGGCTGAGTAGGCCAGGCCACACGGCCAGCCTCCAAACTGGCCTTCAGTCTCGAGCGACACGAATGCATTACCACCCACCACTCACCCTGCTGGTCCACCACGTGGTGTACACTAGAAGGTGCCTCAGCAGTAGAGCCCACAGGCGAAACAAGCGACACCCGAGGTGTCCCATGAGATGTTCTAGAACCTCCGCCACCACTACACCATGAGGCGGCAGCCTGAAGGAGACTGATTGCAGCCAAACCCACATTCAACTGTTCACAAACTGCACCCAGCTCCTCCTCCGGGCGCAGACAGCAGGCACACATTTTACCCATTCTAGCAAGATTAACTGAAGAGTGAACAGTGAAAGCTGGGAGAAACCTAGATAAGCAACTTGTTACACACGTGTGAACTTTGTAGCTGTCTATCCAGAAGAAATGTCAACTGATCTACGGACTGCCTGGATCTTCACTTATAAAAAAAAAAAAAAAAAAAAAAAAAAAAAAAAAAAAAAAAAAAAAGGTGAGACTACACTTCCTAAATACCAAAATATGCAAGCAATTAAACAAATACATACTATTAAGCACACACAAGAAAAGCTAAATATGTAACTCGATGCCCTGGAGATGTGTTACAGGTGATAGCTGGCACCGAACAGAGTTGCTAACTATGCAAATTACAACAGGCACTACTCTCAAAACAAACAGCTGAGCAACTACTGCACTACTGACTGACTGAATATACACTTACAAAATGCGAGACTAAAATCTGAGACTCTGAGGCTGGAGGTCTACTGAACATTTACTATTCGCAAGGTTCGTGGAATCAAGCAAATAAAGCAGCAGTAGCAACTTCTGTGGCAGAAGACTACACTAGGGTAAATTCACTCCAGCAAAAGATTAAGAATTGCAAATTCTTGCAACAAAAATATATAGCACTACTAAAAACAGCTAGATATTCAGCTACTGTTCACTTCTGCTCACTTAGTTCTAAACTATAACTGTTATACCTCTTCATGTCTCTTACCACATTTCTCAGTTTACTCTTCTATTTTTCCTTCTTACATTCCACATTCCAATTTTGAAACACAATACTTTCCTTTTTCTCCCATTATTATTCTTAACATACAATACGCCTCTCCTGACAAAGTACCAATTTGGGGGTTTGAGAGTGGGTATATTACTCCAAAATCTTCTTCTGAGGACCTGCCATGCTTGGATTATTCATATAGGGAAAGGATTACGACTAGGGTCTTTAATGTCGTGTTTTCCTATTGCCTTTGGCATCTTGTGGTGTTGGCCATAGTAGATTTCCCATTGCAGGGCCACCTTACTTCCCCTCATCCAAATTCGAAGAGGCTGTTGGCACTTTCCTGACAGAAGAGACTTCCTTTTCTCAGGAGATATTTGGTCCCTGTGTCCTCAATTCCAGCCACTAACTCTGTCACTGAACCGTGACCATATTAATAAATTGCATGCAAGGGGATTGCGCTATATTGTGTATTGTGTTGTTGTTGTGGTCTTCAGTCCCGAGACTGGTTTGATGAAGCTCTCCATGCTACTCTATCCTGTGCAAGCTTCTTCATCTCCCAGTACCTACTGCAACCTACATCCTTCTGAATCTGCTTAGTATATTCATCTCTTGGTCTCCCCCTACGATTTTTACCCTCCACGCTGCCCTCCAATACTAAATTGGTGATCCCTTGATGCCTCAGAACATGTCCTACCAACCGATCCCTTCTTCTGGTCAAGTTGTGCCACAAACTTCTCTTCTCCCCAATCCTATTCAATACTTCCTCATTAGTTATGTGACCTACCCATCTAATCTTCAGCATTCTTCTGTAGCACCACATTTCGAAAGCTTCTATTCTCTTCTTGTCCAAACTATTTACCGTCCATGTTTCACTTCCATACGTGGCTACACTCCACACAAATACTTTCAGAAATGACCTCCTGACCCTTAAATCTACACTCGATGTTAACAAATTTCTCTTCTTCAGAAACGCTTTCCTTGCCATTGCCAGTCTACATTTTATATCCTCTCTACTTCGACCATCATCAGTTATTTTGCTCCCCAAATAGCAAAACTCCTTTACTACTTTAAGTTTCTCATTTCCTAATCTAATAATTGTGTATTGGCAATTACAATTCACCTTCAGTGGAATACCACTTAACTCATTTCTGTTGATTTCATATGACCAAGTTCTCAGCAGGCTTAACTTCCTCCCCTTGCTTCTGTAATAAAGTAAGCTTGTCTCTGATGCTACGGACATGCTTTTCAGGTATGTACAATTTCCAGATAGTCTGAAGAGCACACAGAGGACTGAACAGATGTCAAACTGAAAGCTGCAGTCACATCTAGTCCATTCCAATATGGTGTAGAAAACTGTAATTTCTCTTAGAAAACAAATTCTGAATATCTGTACTGGAAAGAAATTAGCAGTTAGTGAAGTTCCCTTGTTTTGTTCCACACGAGTATACAACTCAAAAATTTTCGTGCCTATTTAAGATATTATGAAACAAATAAACTTTCTGCATGTCACTATTATTAAAAGAAAAACACAGTCTGTGTTGTACTGTGAAATTGAACTGCAGCACGGGCTGCTGCAGCAGCTTTGCTCTGTTGCCCACTGTTTGTCCAAAGGGTGTGGTCGGAGTCGTTCGAGCCTCAGCAGCGCTGCACTGAGCTTAGGTTCAGCAGCACGACACAGAAGAGGTAGATGAAATTGAAATTCTGACATTATCTGAAATTGAGCACCAAAGTAAATTCAATGGCAAAAGGTGAAAATATGTGCCAGACTGGATCTTGAACCCAGACTTCCCACTTTGTGCAAGTATTTGTCTCAACCACTTCGACTGTCAAGCATACTTCACATCTAACCCAAACTCCCAACTTGATGCATACTACGTACATAGCATCCCCTGTTAATTACTCTCACTGCTTTCAGCTTCACACTAATTCCCACAGGGGGCTGAAGAAAGAGTGCATCTGCAATGAATGATCATTAATTTCTGTCAAGGCAAATATATTTGTGTGTGTGGTGTCTATTCTTTTGGACACACCACACATATAAAAAGCAGAAGAGGTCAGTTAGAAGCAGCACACATGCCTCGGGTGCACCATCGGGACCGAGGATTGGTGTGACGGCCGACGTCGTCTGTGTCGGCAGCAGAATGGGGAGGCGCAGTGCAAACTTCAGCCCCTGCTGGAAGCTGCAGCGGTAAGCAGTGGACAGATGGTGGGGCAGCTCCGGTCCTGCTGTGGTTTGCTATGTGGACTTGTTTACGGTGCATTGTGGTTGACCCAAGTTGTCCTCACGGGTCGCAGTTAAAATAGGTCAGCAGTCGGTTGGTGGCCAGCAACCAGCAAACGTGTCTTTACCGAGTGGTCGGGGACGGTGGAAACTGCAACTAGGTATGGAGAAGAGTGGTTTTCTTATTTCTGTAACATATGGAGCACTAGGAGTATACTTTAGTGGCCTGCAGTGTCTGGCAATCGACAGCTGTCACATTGGAGTTACTGCACAACGAGTACTGTGTACGGTGAGGACACCCACCGGCTCGAGTATGTGCTTTGAGCGTGAAGAATTCTTTAGAAGTTTCCGCAAAGGAAATTCCAGGTTGGAATATCAACAGTACTAGAAAAAGGACAGATTGCTACTCACCATAAAGATGATCCATTGAGCTGCAGACAGGCATAATGAAAAGACTGTTACACATTATAGCTTTCGGCCAAAGCCTTCTTCAGCACAGAAAAAGACACATACATTCACAGAAACAAGCACATCCCTTGCACACGACCACTACCACCGGCAGCTCCAACTGGTTGTCTGTTGTATGGTGAGTAGCAATCTATCCCTTCCCTAACATTGTTTTTCTTTACAAGTTTTGATATTACAGGGCACGGCCATGGGAGCGCTTTGGTATTGTACCTTATCTCCAAGCTGAGGGTGATTTGTACTGCCGCACAAAGGAGAGTTCTACATCCTGTTTGTAATCGCACTAAAGGCTTGTTCAAGTATGAAGGCATGTTCGACTATTGTACATATCCAAAATTTTTGTAATTTTTATGTTGCTGTTGATGTCCATAGACTACTTAACCTTGGTAGTTCTGCTGTGGGTAGCAATAGTAAGTTACTGACAGACGTACTGGGTAGTAGAGGCAGATTTTGTTGTGATTTTATTCATTTATCACGCTTATGCGATCACATGACTGTCAAGTGCGATGTGCGAGGAGTGTGAATATTGTGCCTTCTATTTTGTTGTTCTTAGTTAGTGCCCACTGTGTCTCACAGAGGCTGAAGCTCATTTGAGTCACACCTTCAAGCTTGGGCAAAATACTGTTTATTTACTATAAATTGTCTACACTGGTGCCATTATGTTTCTGTGAAAATACTTACATTGTTAGTAAATGCTTTTATAAAAATAAACCCAGACCTGCACAACCCCAGAGACAAATCCCGTTCGATCCAACACCTTCGCTACAGTGTACAATAGCCAAATGTAAACATCTGAACCTCTACAGCTAATACTCTCTGATCAGTTACTGCTCAGATCCCTAATGGTTTTGTTACTGATGTGTTGTCACTGAAGGCATTCTTCTGCATAATCAACAATGTCGAAAACAGGAGAAGTTCTACACACTTGTTTTTAATCCAGTTTCATAAACATTCTCTTTCTGATCCTTAAAATGTGCAAGGAATATGTACACTTTTCTTAGCAATTTTATTTTTACATGAAATCCTGTACTTAATCTATTTTTCTACATAAATCCCATAAATATCTCGCATGTTTAAATTTATTCGCGAGTGTTTGAAATGCCTCCTATGATTGAGAATCACACTGATTGTGAAATATATTCTGTCATCCATTTTCTTAGTACATGAAAGTGGCTGTAATTCATCAGATCAGTAAAACATGTGGAGAAAACATTATGAACGATGGGATGGTACGAAAATGGGTGAAAGCTTTTATAGATGGCTGCAAGAATGTGCATGATGAGGAATGAAGTGCGCAACCCTCAGTCATTACTGACTATTTGGTGCAGGAAGTTTATGAGAAAGTGAGAGAGAACAGTTGCTTTACAATTTTGATGTTATGCGATGAGTTTCCTCAAGTGTCAAGAAGTGTGGTTTATGCAACTGTTGCCTAATCTGGGGGCAGATTTCTATGAGAATGGTTTTCAAAAACCAGTTGTAAGATACGATATGCACCTCAGTACTGGCGAGTATTAAAAAAAGTAGGTTAAAGTACAGACTTGCACAAGTTTTAATGTAAAAATAAAATTGCAATGAAATGTCTACTTGTTTTATCCTTATTTCAATACAGTATTACTTAAAAACATGCCTCATATTTTCATGTTCCATTTAATTCTGAAAGTTTCTAGCACTATGGTAGAAAATTCTTAAGCAAAAGGAAGGAAGGTAAACAGAGAGTAACAAATGCTAAAATGTGACAGGTTAACATCTGAATGAAATCACTTCTGTAGTGTGAGGAGGATAGTGAAGGAAATCAATCAGAGCCACTTCAAACAAATCATACCATTCACTTACTGCAATTTATGGAAATCTGGATTTGAACAATAACAATTTTCCTTCTGAATATGAATCCAGTGTTTTAACACAGTAGCACTTCACTCACTAATTCATTAATGAAATCACCTGAATTATTTTCCACACTATGATGAAGACCGAAATTTTTTTTTTGTCATATGGTGGATCGTAGAGAGATGCCAATTCTCACTATTGAAACCATCTTGAAATGTCCTTGGGAGAATGGAAAAGATTTCCCTGAGGGACTTTTGGAATCTGGCAATATAATTGCAGTTAATTACTGATAGCAAAGATAGACATAGTTTCAACGGTATCTTAGGCTCTAATAGGGATCAAAAGACATCCAAATAGTTGTGAAGTTTAAGAATTATCACTGAGCTTCAAGAGAAATTGTAGAGATAACAATATAGTTCTACCAGATTAAACATTAGTGTTTTTATAATTTGAATCCTGAGAGCACTATTCTTTTTAGTTGTGCAATACGGACTAACCAGCAAAGAAGTGCAGAATGTGAGCCAGCTTATAAATCTGAATCTGTGTATGTTTCAGGGGCTTTCCGATAAAGATCCACGAGATCACAGGGCGAAGAAGATTTTATCTAAGGTAACTGCTACTCTGTCTCCTGGATAATAGAGATGCTGGATACACTTACTAACATGACAGTGAGTAGATAGATCTGAATCTGCCACTCCAAGGCACATCTGACTTGCGACTTAATCATATTCTACCAAGCAGCTTAACATGAAATAAAAAATTGATTGTGGAATGTCATTACCCCCGGTAGCTGAGTGGTCAGCGCGAGATAATGTCAATCCTAAGGGCCCGGGTTTGATCCCTGGCCGGGTCAGAGATTTTCTCCACTCAGGGACTGGGTGTTGTATTATCATCATCATCATCATTTCATCCCCAATGATGCGCAAGTCGTCAAAGTGGCATCAAATCGAAAGACTTGCACCTGGCGAATGGTCTAACCATAGGGAGGCCCTAGTCACACGACATTTACATTTATTACCAATTCAGTAAGAATTCAAAAGACAGCAACATTGCACAGTTCTGATGTATAAGAACACACGTTAAAATTGTAGAGAAGTAGAATAACAATGTAAAAACTTTATAAAATAGAACATATCACTCCCTTGCTCCATTTTTTATCTTCCCGTGCTGGCCACATTCATTGCCCATAACATCAAAAGCCTTTCTCTGCCAGGTATACACCTTCATAAATACATCACAAGCCACTGTACAGTCATGGTGGAGAGCAATGCTATTCCTTATCACTTTCTCCTTCTCCTCAGTAATGACAGACTAATTTAATGGTCCCCACGAATACAAAAAGCTAATAATTATTCCAGTGAACCATTGCTATTAAGTGGCTAATAATCACACCAGTGAACCATCACTATAAAGTGGCTAATACCAGCCAACTGTTACCATTAAGTGGCTATGCAGGGTTTTTATATGAAAAACAGTTTATCTTTTTTATGCAGTGCAGTCCATTTTATTTTCTGACAAGCAGAAAATGATGTTAATAATTGCTCACTGTTGATAAAAACATACAATAATATGTTCAAGTGGAACCAAGAGAGATTAACTTAACTGTAATTAAAATATTTTTTAAATTTAACACAGCATCAACATTGTGATATCGTAGTTGGTAACATTGCTTCTCTCGGTCAATATTACTGCTGTCGGTCTTGATTTGATGTCATCTGCTCCATGAGGTCATGATTGTATGTGGAATGCAGCATCAGACCAAGAACACCTGCCCTGCTCGCCATCATGTGGCGTATTTGACGCTCTTGTTCTATCAGCTCATCTATCTTCAGCCACTGAAAAACAGCAACTGTGAACATCAGCACTAGTACATTAGATAATAGTTTGGAGAAAAAGAAAGAAATTATGAACTGAGTTGAAAGATATTTGATGGTTCTGTTATAAACAGTAACAACTTACACATTTATCTACATGCACATTGATGGGTTTCCAGCATGCTGAAGTGTCAGCAACTCATGATGCTATTTCAACACGACGAACAGACAAAGTTGCAAAATAGTTCTTTTTATTACTTGATGATGACTAGTTTTGGGTTTTCATTTATAACCTATCCTCAACTCATCCATCTAATCAGAATAAATATTACTCCACATAGCAAAAAATCATGACAATCATTATCCAAAGGAGTCAAAGCAAGCCATCATAACTATTGTCATGCTTTTTTGCTATGTGGACTAATATTTATTCTGAGTGGATGGATGATTTGAGAATGGGTTTGAATAATAACATGAAACTAGTCACCACCAAGTTATGAGCTATTTTGGAGCACTGGCTGTTTGTCACATTGCTCTACATTTGCATCTAAGTGGCAACTTGTACCACTAGTTATTCCCTTTCTGTTCCACTCACAAATGGAGGGGGGGGGGGGAGGGGGGGGGGGGAGACTGTCTGCACGACTCTGTGTAAGTCCTATTTCTCCTATCTTGTCTTCACGGTCCTTACACGAAATGCATGTTGGCAGCAGTAACTTGTTCTGCAGTCAGCTGCAAATGCCGCCAGCCCCTTAAATTATCTCAACAATGTTTTTTGGAAAGATCATCATCTTCCCTCTGGGGATTTCCATTCGAGTTCATGAAGTGTCTCCATAATACTCGCATGGCATGCTTTATAGATGAGCTACATGTTTTCAAAATTCTACCAACAAAACCAAAGTTTACCATTCGCCTTCCCCCTACTACTGACTTTATGTCCTCATTTCATTTTGTATCACTTTGCAATGTTATGCCTAGATACTTAATCGTCACGACTATGTCGGGGAGAACACCATCAATACTGTATTCTTGGGGAGTACAACATCAATACTGTATTCAAAGATTACAAGACTAAAGCTACGTCGTCAGTAACTGACATTGTGATGGTTCCATGATTGTACAAGCTATGTTGTAAAAACAGCAATTGTCCACTAATTAAATGAACTTTTACTTTTTTCAAACAATCCCACATACTTAATGTGTGGTGTATAGGTAATCTATTAGAAACATTTGAGGTCTATATTTGTGTTAGCAACTGGAGTAGTTAATTTTGGTGTCCTATGAGAGAGTAGTGTTAAGAAGCTTTTTTTTTTTTTTTTTTTGTTTAGCTGAACTGCATTGAGATGCTCCTTGAATCTTATCTTGAAGCTTCTGCCTGTCTGACCAATTTAGTATTTTTGACAGGAATTGTATAATAATTTGTTTATATTAAATTTCTTATTGGGTTGGATGGATGTACCTACATTATGAATAGCTTAATGTTTCAGCTTATTGTTTGTGAAATAACTTATTCTTATATTTGTACTTTTGAGGAGACTGGCTATCTTACAGGACAAGCTTCATAGAAAGGGTATAGCAGCATATCTGATCATGCTTTTCGCAGATTGCATTGGCAAGGTGGTGGTAGATCTGTTGTTTATAGCTTTTATTTACCTGAAAGTTTGTCAACAAGGGAAGGATTGTAGCCACTGTTCCTGATTGCTGTTTTATTAAAATTAATTTCTTTTAGTTTCTCCATGTTATCAAGTGGGTCTTATGCATCCAATTCAGTATATCTCCGAGAGGTTATGGTAAGAGTGGATTGCTACTCACCATTACTTTGCGGTAATAAATTATGTACACAAGCCTTCCTCATGAATCAAAGTAAAAGTGAAAACCAAACCAAAATCGTACATTAGTTTCTGAGATTAGCCTAACTTATACAGACACTGTGGTGGGGATTTTGATTTAACTTAAAATGTAACTGATGAAAATTTCTTTCTCAGGTCTATTACTACAAACATGTTACCTAAAAACAATAGAATTATGAAAAGGCTGGAATGCTACTCACCTTTAAAATGACATGTTGAGTTGCAGACACACAAAACAAAGACAGTTACACACTTAGCTTTTAGCCAAAGCCTTCTTCAGAAATGAAAACACATACATATTCACACAAGCAAACACACCTCATGCGTAAATGACTACTCCCTCCAGCCACTGCAGCCAGAACGCCATCATGAATGCATGAGGTGCTTGTGTGAATGAATATTTTCTTTTCTTTTCTCAAGAAGGTTTTAGCCTAAAGGTAAGCAAGTGGTCATTACGGTGAGTAGCAATCTACTCTTTTCGTAATATTGTTGATATTCCAACCTGGACTTTCCATTGTTTGATTTCACCTAGAAATAACATACCTGTCGAACTCTCTCCATATCAATTTCAGCTCTCCGCAATCTTTCCCAATGATAGTGTTTCACACAGCTCTTTTTTGGTGCACGACAAAATTCGCCTGTAGGTTCAAATACATTTACCACCAGAGGACAGCCACATACCTGAGAGGAACAATAATGAAACAGAAATCTTTTTCTGACCTTGCAGTACAGATAATCTGATACAAATGGTAGGACATTTATTAAAACAACGCTTAGCCAAATGAATACTACATTACGTTCACTTTCAAGAAAACTATTCATCACGTTTTACACACACCTCAGTATCAGAAATCTTTGGTTCTTTTGAATGTTCTGGGCAGAGTACCTTCAGTCTCTTGCAATATGTCTGGTTTGCTGGATTATAATAGTCACAGAACATATTGTTACCCTCAATGCGCGTTTTGTATATAGATCCAAATGAAGACTGACTTTCGTACTAAAACATAAAATGCAAACGGTTAACAGAAAAAAAATAATCACAATAAAAATTTAATTCTCATTTTGTAAGAAATAAGGCTAAGAATTCATAGCGTAGTGATCTACCTTGTTGAAGCACTTCTCCATATGCTTGATGGCAGTTCGTGAATGTATCTCGTGACCACAAGTGATGCAGTACATGCTAGCTTCACATTCATCCTCTGCTTCCTCTTTCCAGTTAGGGTCAGCTACAGCAGCAGCTGCCCGATCTATCATAGCATCCAGTTCCTTATGCCGTTTATCAAGATCATGAAGAATAGCACGTACTTCCAACTGTTGTCTCCGTACACTTTCTAATTGTCTTTTATTGTTTTCTTCTGCAACACACGGTGAAAGGGACCATTCTTGGATACGTTGCGGCAAGACCTAAATGATAAGACACTTCCATCAGTATAATTTTCTCAGCAATTTTCAGTTATATTATTGACTTTAGTCTTTTGTTGTACTTTAATAAACAAAAGAATCTGAAAACAATAAAAGGTCTAGTTGTGGGCTTCACATAGAAAGTGATAAACAAGTTCACAGAGTGTCTGAAGAGAGAAGTATTTGTTGGTATGTGGCACTATGTGTACAGAATGAAAGGAGAGACAATTCCCCACGAAACACTTGAATCGTTGTTTAAACTGATTGTGTTATTCAGTAAAGCTGGTACTACGCTACAATATTGTTTAACTGAAAAGGTTCTACCAGCAGCTGAAACACAGTTTCTGTTTCAACTGCACTGCTTTCTATTCATTCAGGACCAGTGAGGTGACATAGATTGATTGTTCACTTGAGGGATCTCAATGAACTTCGCTGCAAACTAAACAGCCGCAACAAAATTTTTTGTACGGAACACCTTAATCACTGCCCCGCCCACATATCCTCCAGGGAATGTTTCAAAACCTGATATAATGGCTGTGAGGTTGTAATGCTTTATCTAATACCATTAAAGTGAAAGGAATTCTAGGAGCTTCCTCTGTAACAAACAACTTAACACCACCAGTAAGGTGTTCCTCCACTTTTTGCCACACCCAATCTAGTAAATGTTTTCACAGTTCTCTTTACTTTGTATTCAGTCTCATTACTCATTCGTATCTGCACTTTTCTCCTTACGTCTCAACGCCTGTAATTTTACCTGTTTAGGTAGTAACATGTTTTCAATCATTAATTTTTCTACATTCCATTACCTTATATGATGTTACTATGCATATTAACAGAACTCATCTCAAGTGATCGGTTTTTCCCACATACAAATCTCTGATACTGTCATTCGCTTCTATCCCATTCGTGTAGTCTTGATTTCTGGGTAGTGTGCTACCTTCACAGAATCATTTGGTCTTATTTTTTCCTCCCTATCTCTATTAACTATTGTGCATGTACAAAATTTTCTCATAGCTTTCAATACAACATTTCCTTATTCTGACAACAGCTGCTCTCTCATACAGCATTATTCACATTTACGTATTCATTTCAGTATGTTGAGGTTAACAAGAGCAACATAGAAGTGCAATTACTTACAAAAACAGCTTCAAAAAATGTATTCCTGGAAAGGACCTGCATCTACATTACATTACATCTCCATCTACATCGATTCTCCACAGTCCATCTTACAGCGTATGGTACCCCACATCCCTACCACTCATTTCCTTTCCTGTTCCACTGGCAAACAGAACGAGGCAAAAACGACTGTCTAAATGCCTCCACATGGCTCCCAATTTCTCGTGTCTTTTCTTCATGGTCCTTACATGCAATGTATGATGGAGGTAGCAGAATTGTTCTGCAATCAGCTTCAAATGCCGTTTCTCTAAATTTTCTTAATAGCTTTTTGCAGTGCGCCTGTGAATTGCTTTGATGTCTTCCTTTAATCTGACCTGATACGGATCCCAAACACTCTTGCAATTCTCAAGAATGGGTCCCACTAGTGTCCTATATGTAGTCTCCTCTACAGATGAACCTCACTCTCCTAAAATTCTCCCAATAAACTGAAGTCTACCATTCACGTTTCCTACTGCAATCCTCACACACACACATTCTATTTCGTATCGCTTTGCAATGTCGAGCCCAGATATTCAAATGATGTGACTGTGTCAAGCAGGATACTACCAATGCTGTATCCAAACATCACAGGTTTCGTTTTCCTACTCATCTACATTAACCTACATTTTTCTACATTTACAGCTAGCTGCCGTTCATCACGCCAACCAGAAATTAGGCCTACGTCATCTCGTATCCTCCTACAGCCGCTCAACTTCGACAACTTACTGTATACCACAGCATTATCGAGCAAACAACTGCACATTGCTGCTCACTCTGTCCGCCAAATCATTTATGTATACAGAGAACAACAGCGGTCGTATCACACTCCACTGGGGCACTCTCGACAATACCCTGGTCTCTGATGAACTCTTGCCATCGAGGACAACATACCTGGTTCTATAACTTATGTTTTTGACCCACTACCTGCAAACCTCTTCCATATGCTCGTACCTTCTGCACAGCTTGCAATGAGGCACCGTATCAAATGCTTTCCAGAAATCTACAAATATGGAATCTGTCCATCGTCCTTCAACCATAGTTTGCAGAATATCATGTGAGAAAAGGGCATGCTGAGTTTCGCATGAGAGATGCTTTCTAAAACCACACGGTTTTGTGGACATAAGCTTCTCAGTCTCAACAAAATTTATTATATTCGAACTGAGAATATGCTCAAGGAATTTGCAGCAGACCAATACAACGCTACATTTTTGTATGAAAAATTAGGAAAATTACTTGAACTTACAGTTGGCCTGTTTCCTTTTCCAATAAAAAAATTACATGAAAAAGAACAAAATACAATTGCACATGACAATGGCAAAGTAATTATAGTGAGTCCACAACATAAAATTTTGCTGTGTTACCTGATATATGCGATTTGCAGCAAGCTTCAGGCCACAAGCATCACTGCAGTATTTGCTGGAGGGTCTTGCAGGCTGTGTACAGCTTGGGCCATAACACTGACGCACAATGCCACCGTGCTCAAAAACTGTAGGAGGCATAGCTCCTCCACCATCTGAACTGGAGTCGCGAGTACGTACACGACGTCTCGAAGCTGTTGCAGAACGGTGGACGCCTATACAGAGTCTGTTGTAGCAGCGCGGTATCTGTCGTCCGTGCCTTATACCGTCAGTATTACGACAACCGTCACAGTGTCCACAGTCTTCTGTTCGGTAACAGCCTTTGCAACGTCCACATCGCTTTGACATCCTGGTTTTCTCATCGGCTAGAGGAGTAGAAATGAGTCATGTCCAACCCATCAGAGCTCACAATTTTTGCACAAACTGTTCTTTTGCTTCATAAAGCTAAAGAAAAAAAAATACAGCCAAAAATATATATCAGAAAAAATAATGGTTAGTCTATTATGACCAAAGTGATTCAAGAAACTGTTACTGGAGAACTGAACTATTATCGGAATGTAAAACACTCATAAAATTGACACACAGTCAAAATATAGCTGTTACTCGTTGTCTATATTTTGACTGTGTGTCAATTTTATGAATGTTTTACATTCCGATATAGCTGTTACTCGTTGTCTCCCCCCATGAACCATGGACCTTGCCGCTGGTGGGGAGGCTTGCGTGCCTCAGCGATACAGATGGCCGTACCGTAGGTGCAACCACAACGGAGGGGTATCTGTTGAGAGGCCAGACAAACATGTGGTTCCTGAAGAGGGGCAGCAGCCTTTTCAGTAGTTGCAGGGGCAACAGTCTGGATGATTGACTGATCTGGCCTTGTAACATTAACCAAAACGGCCTTGCTGTGCTGGTACTGCGAACGGCTGAAAGCAAGGGGAAACTACAGCCGTAATTTTCCCCGAAGAAATGCAGCTCTACTATATGATTAAATGATGATGGCGTCCTCTTGGGTAAAATATTCCGGAGGTAAAATAGTCCCCCATTCGGATCTCCGGGTGGGGACTACTCAGGAGGACGTCGTTATCAGGAGAAAGAAAACTGGCGTTCTACGGATCGGAGCGTGGAATGTCAGATCCCTTAATCGGGCAGGTAGGTTAGAAAATTTAAAAAGGGAAATGGATAGGTTAAAGTTAGATATAGTGGGAATTAGTGAAGTTCGGTGGCAGGAGGAACAAGACTTTTGGTCAGGTGATTACAGGGTTATAAATACAAAATCAAATAGGGGTAATGCAGGAGTAGGTTTAATAATGAATAAAAAAATAGGAGTGCGGGTTAGCTACTACAAACAGCATAGTGAACGCATTATTGTGGCCAAGATAGACACAAAGCCCATGCCTACTACAGTAGTACAAGTTTATATGCCAACTACCTCTGCAGATGATGAAGAAATAGATGAAATGTATGACGAGATAAAAGAAATTATTCAGGTAGTGAAAGGAGACGAAAATTTAATAGTCATGGGTGACTGGAATTCGTCAGTAGGAAAAGGGAGAGAAGGAAACATAGTAGGTGAATATGGATTGGGGGGAAGGAATGAAAGAGGAAGCCGCCTTGTAGAATTTTGCACAGAGCGTAACTTAATCATAGCCAACACTTGGTTCAAGAATCATAAAAGAAGGTTGTATACCTGGAAGAATCCTGGAGATACTAGTAGGTATCAGATAGATTATATAATGGTAAGACAGAGATTTAGGAACCAGGTTTTAAATTGTAAGACATTTCCTGGGACAGATGTGGATTCTGACCACAATCTATTGGTTATGAACTGCAGATTGAAACTGAAGAAACTGCAAAAAGGTGGGAATTTAAGGAGATGGGACCTGGATAAACTGAAAGAACCAGAGGTTGCAGAGAGTTTCAGGGAGAGCATAAGGGAACAATTGACCGGAATGGGGGAAAGAAATACAGTAGAAGAAGAATGGGTAGCTCTGAGGGATGAAGTAGTGAAGGCAGCAGAGGATCAAGTAGGTAAAAAGACGAGGGCTAATAGAAATCCTTGGGTAACAGAAGAAATATTGAATTTAATTGATGAAAGGAGAAAATACAAAAATTCAGTAAATGAAGCAGGCAAAAAGGAATACAAACGTCTCAAAAATGAGATCGACAGGAAGTGCAAAATGGCTAAGCAGGGATGGCTAGAGGACAAATGTAAGGAGGTAGAGGCTTGTCTCACTAGGAGTAAGATAGATACTGCCTACAGGAAAATTAAAGAGACCTTTGGAGAGAAGAGAACCACTTGTATGAATATCAAGAGCTCAGATGGAAACCCAGTTCTAAGCAAAGAAGGGAAGGCAGAAAGGTGGAAGGAGTATATAGAGGGTTTATACAAGGGCGATGTACTTGAGGACAATATTATGGAAATGGAAGAGGATGTAGATGAAGACGAAATGGGAGATACGATACTGCGTGAAGAGTTTGACAGAGCACTGAAAGACCTGAGTCGAAACAAGGCCCCCGGAGTAGACAACATTCCATTGGAACTACTGACGGCCTTGGGAGAGCCAGTCATGACAAAACTCTACCATCTGGTGATCAAGATGTATGAAACAGGCGAAATACCATCAGACTTCAAAAAGAATATAATAATTCCAATCCCAAAGAAAGCAGGTGTTGACAGATGTGAAAATTACCGAACTATCAGTTTAATAAGTCACAGCTGCAAAATACTAACACGAATTCTTTACAGACGAATGGAAAAACTGGTAGAAGCCGACCTCGGGGATATTCAGTTTGGATTCCGTAGAAATGTTGGAACACGTGAGGCAATACTGACCTTACGACTTATCTTAGAAGAAAGATTAAGAAAAGGCAAACCTACGTTTCTAGCATTTGTAGACTTAGAGAAAGCTTTTGACAATGTTAACTGGAATACTCTCTTTCAAATTCTAAAGGTGGCAGGGGTAAAATACAGGGAGCGAAAGGCTATTTACAGTTTGTACAGAAACCAGAAGGCAGTTATAAGAGTCGAGGGGCATGAAAGGGAAGCAGTGGTTGGGAAAGGAGTAAGACAGGGTTGTAGCCTCTCCCCAATGTTATTCAATCTGTATATTGAGCAAGCAGTAAAGGAAACAAAAGAAAAGTCGGAGTAGGTATTAAAATTCATGGAGAAGAAGTAAAAACTTTGAGGTTCGCCGATGACATTGTAATTCTGTCAGAGACAGCAAAGGACTTGGAAGAGCAGTTGAACGGAATGGACAGTGTCTTGAAAGGAGGATATAAGATGAACATCAACAAAAGCAAAACGAGGATAATGGAATGTAGTCAAATTAAGTCGGGTGATGCTGAGGGAATTAGATTAGGAAATGAGACACTTAAAGTAGTAAAGGAGTTTTGCTATTTAGGGAGTAAAATAACCGATGATGGTCGAAGTAGAGAGGATATAAAATGTAGACTGGCAATGGCAAGGAAAGCGTTTCTCAAGAAGAGGAATTTGTTAACATCGAGTATAGATTTGAGTGTCAGGAAGTCGTTTCTGAAAGTATTTGTATGGTGTGTAGCCCTGTATGGAAGTGAAACATGGACGATAACTAGTTTGGACAAGAAGAGAATAGAAGCTTTCGAAATGTGGTGCTACAGAAGAATGCTGAAGATAAGGTGGGTAGATCACGTAACTAATGAGGAGGTATTGAATAGGATTGGGGAGAAGAGAAGTTTGTGGCACAACTTGACTAGAAGAAGGGATCGGTTGGTAGGACATGTTTTGAGGCATCAAGGGATCACAAATTTAGCATTGGAGGGCAGTGTGGAGGGTAAAAATCGTAGAGGGAGACCAAGAGATGAATACACTAAGCAGATTCAGAAGGATGTAGGTTGCAGTAGATACTGGGAGATGAAGAAGCTTGCACAGGATAGAGTAGCATGGAGAGCTGCATCAAACCAGTCTCAGGACTGAAGACCACAACAACAACAACAACAACAACAACTCGTTGTCTGCTAGAATGGGGTGCTTATTATATTACTTAATATGACAGTGTGACTGCTTATCACCATCACTATTCAACAGTGCACTGAAACATATGAGAAGAGAATGGTCCAAGGACAACCCAAAGATGATGAGAATTCGAAGATACAAAAATGATACAACTTTAAACTACTTGGGATTAGCTGATGATCTTGTTCTCCTAGTCAAAAGTGTTCAAAAAGACAAACAAGTTAAATCACTATGAGAAACAGGACAGAAAACAGGCCTCAAAATATAGTTTAAAAAAAAACTGACATTGTGCTAACTCATCCACCACTAGCGAACAAAATTACAACAGAAAAAAAGGAAATAAAAATGGCTGATAAATCTAAATATTTAGGCGAAATCATAATATACAACCTAAATGAGAAACCGACATGACAAAATAGAATTAAAAAACTGAACAGAGCAAATTAACTACAACACAACAAAAAAGTCTACTGATATTTGCAAGATGAAAGTATTATGAAACAGTTACACAGCTAGAAACAACACATGCATCTGAAACAACCCTCAAAATAACTAATACAGCAGAAACTGATGGAGCATTCAAGACATAAAGAACAATAATTAGGATACACATAAATAAAAAATATCAAGTAAATGTACACATACGAGAATAGCTTGAAATGAAACAGTACAGTATCCAAGAAAAGAGAACCGCTAATGAGCACAATCAGGAAGAAATGCATTTCACTCTTTCGACATCTGATCGCAACACCATTGGCAAATTAGTAAGAGAACAAAATAAAAATTGCGAAACAGTAAGAACACATTAAACGGATTAAAGAAATTAAGAAAGATGTAAGAGAACTCCAAATAATGGAAAATCCAGGATGGAATGTAACAATATTATGAAAAGGAAAGTTTCTACTCACCATATAGCAGAGATGCTGGGTCGCAGATAGGCACAACAAGAAGACTGTCATGACTAAGTGCAGTTTCAGATGCCTGAGACTGCAGTCGTGTATATGAGTTCCGTTTGTGTGTGTGTGTGTGTGTGTGTGTGTGTGTGTGTGTGTGTGTGTGTGTCTAGTCTATTGTTGACGAAGGCCTGAATGGCCATAACCTTTAGTTGTGACAGTCTTTCTGATGTACCTATCTGCGACTCAGCATCTCTGCTATATGGTGAGTAGCGACTTTCCTTTTGATAACATTGTAACAGAACTACAAGTTACAATAAATATCATAAAAGAATAAGACAAAACTAAAATACTGCAAGACACACAAAGCAGATTACAGAAAGATCATTGAAGGACAACAGGAAGGGTGATCTCAAATGAAGAAAAACAAACAAACATACAAACAAACAAAGGGTGAAGAACTATCAGGCAGAAAAAAATCTTTATATATAATTGGAAAAAAAAAAGGATGATGAGACTTACCAAACAAAAGCGCTGGCAGGTCAATAGACACAAACAAACACAAACATACACACAAAATTCAAGCTTTCGCAACAAACAGTTGCTTCATCAGGAAAGAGGGAAGGAGAGGGAAAGACAAAGGGATGTGGGTTTTAAGGGAGAGGGTAAGGAGTCATTCCAATCCTGGGAGCAGAAAGACTTACCTTAGGGGAAAAAAGGACTGGTATACGCGCGCGCGCCCGCACACACACACACACACACACACACACACACACACACATATACAGACACAGGCAGACATATGTAAATGCAAAGAGGTTGGGCAGAGATGTCAGTCGAGGATCTGCCCAACCTCTTTGCATTTACATGTCTTCCTGTGTCTGTATATGTGCGGATGGATATGTGCGTGTGTGTGCACGCGAGTGTATACCTGTCCTTTTTCCCCCCCCTAAGGTAAGTCTTTCCGCTCCCGGGATTGGAATGACTCCTTACCCTCTCCCTTAAAACCCACATCCTTTTGTCTTTCCCTCTCCTTCCCCCTTTCCTGATGAAGCAACCTTGGGTTGCGAAAGCTTGAAATATGTGTGTGTGTGTGTGTGTGTGTGTGTGTGTGTGTGTGTGTGTGTGTGTGTGTGTGTGTGTGTTTTTTTTATTGTGTATCAACCAGCGCTTTCTCGTTCGGTAAGTTACAGCATCTTTGTTTTTTATATACCGTATTTACTCGAATCTAAGCCGCACTTTTTTTTCGGTTCTCGTAATCCAAAAAACCGCCTGCAGCTTAGAATCGAGTGCAAAGCAAGCGGAAGTTATGAAAAATGTTCGTACGTGCCGCCACAACTAACTTCTGCTGTCGAATATATGTAGCGCTATGCAGGCATGCTTTGTAGGCACAAAGATAAATACTGGCGCCAAAACCTATGCGTCAGTAAATAAATTTTTTTAAAAAAAGTGGAAGACTAGCTTTTTTTCTCTGCCGCGAGTTTCGAGCACTGCATTTTCATACATTATCCAACGAAGTAAATACAAATTCCGTATTGTTCATTTTCGAATGTAGCACCATTTCAGTGTACTACGAAAATCTGACTGGCAAGACTGTTTGGGATGTTTGTCAATATGGCCAACTCTACGTTCTGAATTTTTTCCTATCTGTGAGAAGAGATGGTTGCTAATAGGAACCTGATGAAATTTGAATCACATACAGTATTCTCTTCACCATAAGAATAATACGAATATAACCATTTTGCCATGTATTCTTTCGTGTTTGCTGCTATCTCATTTAAATCCTGTCTGCCTAATAAACTACGAAACTAGAGTGAGACAACAGCAAACACGGAAGAATATACGTATCGTGTCATGTTTATATTCGTATTATTCTTATGCCTAATAGTGATACTGTCAGAAATGAAGCACGGCAAGTGACTAGATTTTTAAATCTAAGATGACTCTAATTTCTGTGCAGAATTTGATGTAATAAAGAAGCAACCACAAAGATTTTCAAACGGAGAAAAATTTTCGGCTAACTCTCATTCAGAACATGTTCTATCATACGCAGTCTATTATTTGATTCTTGTTGATCATTATCAAAGAAAGCAGCAGTGTAAGTAACAACAAATAGCAGTCTCTTGCCATTGTTTCGCTAATCAGACGATTCCTCTCTCTCTCTCTCTCTCTCTCTCTCTCTCTCTCTCTCTCTCTCTCTTTTTTTTTTTTTTTTTTTTAATTGTACGCGGCGGTAGTGCGCACAAAAGCAAGCCATGCTGCGACCCGCGACAGGCCGTAAACACGCACTATCAGAATGCGACAAACAATGCATGACACAGTGTAGTAATGCATTTTCATCTTAAGAGTGATGCAAACACCTATAACAAAGAAAACGGCATTTATCAGATCAAAGCAAAATAAGCAATCGATTCAAACCAGACGAAGCAGGTGAAAAAGGAAGGGTATCCGTATAAATATGGACGGAGCGCCTGACGCATAGCAATGGCTATGTGGTAAAGCTTAACTGCTAAGCTTACGACTCGAACCAAACTACTGTAGCTGTATCGTCATTCATTCGACCTAAACTGTGTCTCATATTACAATGGACCTACTTTGTTTCTATTTGGAGGTGCGGCCTAAAACTTTTCTCTCCCCTTGAATTTTGAGTCTCAAATTTCAGGTGCAGCTTAGATTCGGGAATTTTTTTTTTTCCTTTATTTCGAGTCTCATTTTTCAGGTGCAGCTTAGATTCGAGTGCGGCTTAGATTCGAGTAAATACGGTATGTTTATATATAATTGTTCATATAAGCACTGTATTACTGAAAAGCATTATTGAATAACAACTCCCTGTATAACCCTTTGTAAAATGAACTACAATGGTCGAATGAAGGCAATAAAATAATAAAAATTAATAATTACTTAATTATAATTAATTAATTAGCCTTAAAAAGAAAGCAGAGCTGTGGGAAAAGCTCACAAGAAACTATCTATAACAGAAACCCTTAGTACTTCCTCAGAGGTGGTGAGGAAAACTGATAGAAACATTATGTAAATGGCTGTCATAATAAAAGGTGATTCTAGAGATGCATGAAACTATTTACTGTCAGCATACGCATGACAAATTTCAAAGCTAATTTAGAGAGGTCAGTGTGCAGTGAGAGAAGAACACTGAAGCAATTACCCGAGAATCAGTTTAGCTGAATACAGCAGTGTGATGGTACTTGGCACATGATCAAAAGTTGTTTGTCATTCTAAAAATTTGTAAATGGAAGTATGCATTTAGTGGGAAAAAACATAAGTGTAATTTTATAAAGCAAACAATATAATCACTGAAAATATCAAGGAAACATGACTGGAAAGAAAAAGTGAATCTTTATGACCCATTTTTGTTATGCTTTTCGAGATGGTTTTCTTGTTTGTTGTAGCGAAAGAGTGAGCTGAGCAAAACTCTTTATTTGTAATGGAGCAGAGTTTAAAATTAATCATGTGCAAAATGTACAATATGAAGTACGCAAATATTTGGGTGTTAATCAATCATTACATATAACAATTTAAGACAGTTTTAAGTCAAAGGACTTAACAAAGAATATGTCCAATTCGCCTCCAGTATAGCTAACTTGGAAATAATTACTGAAAGGAGTGGTGACATAATAGACCTCATAAGGATCACAAGAAACTAAAAGGTAGAATGTCGAACTTCACAATATTTACACACACTGGACAGTGAGAGAGCATCAATGAACTGATATACAAATATTCTTATGATGGCTGACTTGGCACAGCTTCATAATAATACATAAAAATTAACATGTCAATATTTAATTGCGTAATTGTTTCATATCTTCCTTGTGAGGTAGTCCACAGTCTTTCCCATTATTATTATTATTATTATTATTATTATTATTATTATTATTATTATTATTATTATTATGTTGAAGTAGTTCTAAATATATGTGAATCTATATCATTAGGCTCACTTATTAAACAAACAGCAGATGTACAGAAGATTGGTAATGTATTTCAAATTTTGCCAGAAGTTAAAATCAAATGAAAAATTACTTTTATTCACCATATAGCGGAGATGCTGAGTAGCGATAGGCACAACAAAAAGATTCACACAATTATAGCTTTGGGCCATTAAGGCCTTTATCAGCAATAAACACACACACACACACACACACACACACATACACACACACACACACACACACACACACACACCACACACACACACACACGTCTGCTGTCTCAGACAACTGAAACCACACTGAGTAGCGACTTTCCTTCTCTAATATTCTGGACTTTCCACTGTTTGATAGTACTTTTATTCAGTTTTTTCAAAAGCTGTTTAAAATAAAAAGACAGTTTAATTTTGTGCTCAGTTTTATTAAAGGCAAAATAAAACCACTGTGCCTAAGAAATGCAATACACACAGAAGAAAAATTATTTTTGGAACTGAGGTAAGTGTACAAAATTTCATACACTACTACGTTGGGCCACATTTTGAAGACTTGGCAAGTTGGTATTACTTTATAATACCAAATACAATGCCAGATGTGTGGAGGTTGAAGGATTGCTGACATAATTTGACAACTGATGTGTACTGCACTGTGCAGCTGTTATTTCACAGTCAGACACAAGATTACTTTTTTTTGCCCAATAAACTGCAGCTCAAGGCAAAGAACCCGGTAACAGGATATGTATTGCATAAACTGGCTCTGGGGGAAGAAAATAGCAGCAAAAGTGCTTGCCAGGCACGATTTGGATGTTACCCCATTTCCTGATTGCTTTTAATAATCGTATGTTGAAAGCTTATTTGAGAAGGGTTTCTATATCACAATCAGACAAACAAATCTATAACTATAGGTTATGCCATGCTCGTCAAGTGACAGAAAATGCCTCTGGGCTATTATAGTCCTAGTGCTGAAGTACCCAATATGGCTGACGACCTGATATTATTGGCGATGTGGTTTACAGTTTGCTACACGACGGTTGACTTGAAACGAAAGATACCCCATTTTATGGTTACAATGTTAATTAAGCAGCCAGTCAAAACAACACACTTAGCTTTGCTAGTTTTGGAGGATTTTTAAACAGCAACGGATTTGAAATCGAAATCAGAGAAACTCAGATTCCTTCTGCAGTGAATATGGTTCTGTGGCATGGCAAGAGGCAGCTGTTTACAACGGGTTGTGAATAACAGTTTATACAAGACAAAATGTACAGACTTTCGCCTTTTTAATACATTCATAACAATTCTCATAAATCATCCACTAAAATATTCCTGTATTCCTCACGTCCTATATCATAAATTACGGAGTATCTTGACACACTTTCATTAACTTTTCTTCATCGGAGGCTGAAAAACTTATTTTTGTTGATCAAATCAATATGTTTGCCCAGTAAAAGCAGTCTCGGGTTACGACACAGTTGGTGCCAGCTCTGCTGCTGGTTCTCAAATGGGGGTGCGGCCTGCTCCCAAGGCAGATGTACAGTGGCGACTGACGCTGTTGCTATGTTCCACGTGCCTCACCTTGGAAACAGTGGAACCAGTGGTGCCACCTGTGCCTGGTCTGTGCTACTTGCCATCTGCGGACATGGTTGGAATCCCACCTTATGAGTTACATGCTGCAACCAGTACATTTGTCAACAGGAATCACGACATAATTCCAAGAGAAATGAGACAGTCATGATCATTAAGGGGGACACAGGGATTGTGACTATCTAGGGTTGTCATTACACAGAAGGCACCATCACTAACCCCCCCCCCCCCCCCCCCTCTGTTCTTGTATCACTAAGAAAATGAGCACCTACTGGGAGAAAGAACAGATAACTTTAAACACAACGAAAAAAGTTTTTATATGTTTTATATGTTTGGAAGTGGATGTCACACTTGGGAAGACAATCTTTCTTCTGGTCATAATGCAAATTTTATACTGCAGTTTAACTTCTACTCATTCCCTTACGGCTTTGTTCTCATGACTTTACAGGCTTATTCACACGTATCCCCACGGTTTCAGAAGATAACACTGCAAAAACCACAGTACCTACAGAAAGTACACACATGCCAGTGGATAAAGCATCTCATCTCTTCAATTTTTCAACTCACATTACAGATGCCCAATAAGGGAACCATTTGTGTTGCAACCAATGTCAATAGGATGGTCTAATTCTTGCTATACATGTCGCAACACTTCATGTTCAATATCACTGACCACAATAATCATTCTTTCTTGCAACTCTTCCAAATTAAGTGGTAGTGGAGAAAGGAACACGATTTTTACACAACTCCATAAGAATAAATCACATGTAGTTAAATTAGGTGATCATTGAGGCCACTTAAGAAGAGGGCAGTCATGATGGGAATCCACATTCAATCCAACACTAGTATTATGAAAAGTTAATTGTAATGTGTCTTAACCCTTTCCACTCCAATGTCGAGTGCCACTCGACATCGCGAAATTTGTTTTCTGCTCCGATGTTGAGCCTCATTCGACACTATTTTTCGAAGCTCTCAGACGTATTTTGAGTCTACTAGGCATTATTGCTGCAGTGTGCTGCCATCTAGGAGAACAGTGTTAACTTGGTGTCGAACAGTAGCAGCTGTGTTATGTGAAAGATTGTAATTATTACGTTCAAGTCCACACGCTCGAAATGGCTAGTTTTTCATGCACAGTCCTTTCTGAGGAAGAGATTTTAGATCTTTTAGAGCAATCTCTAAGTGAAAACAAGAGTGAAAATGATTCTGATTATGATAGTGATTCATTTCAAAAGAATTCGAGTGACAATGACGAAGAAAACAAGTGACAATGTGCATGTTTCTAGTGATTCAGCAGAGGATTCGTGGTGAATGTGGAGCGACACTGACACTGACTTCACAGATTTTCCTTTTGACGAATCAAAGTGATGTTCTATAACAGAAAGTAGTTCTGCTCCATCATCACCCATCGGAAACTTTCAATTAATTTTTACAGATAACCTATTTCAACAAATAGCTGAATCGAATAGGTATGCTACATCAAAAATACGTAAAGTGACACCACTTCCACAACATTCTGCATGGTGGGACTGGAGAAATGTTACCATGGAAGAAATGAAACGCTTCCATGGTGTGCTACTGAATATGGCATTACGAAAGTGCAAGAACTTACAGGAATTTTTTTCAAGAGAATGGTTACAATCATCCAACTTCTTCCCAGACTGTTTTAGTCGCCGACGAATTATGCAAATTTTCTGGGCACTTCATGTTTCTAATCCGACAAGTGCTACACATGTCAACAGTCAGGTTCAGTCACATCTGAGTAAAGTGAAAAATGTACTGAATTACTTGTCTGGCACGTTTCTCGAAAGTTATCGACCATATCAATATTTAGCTGCTGATGAATCTACAGTGTAGTTCAAGGGTCGTGTATTATTCAAAATGTACAATCCTCAAAAACCAACAAAATGGGGACTCAGAGTTTATGTAATTTCGGATTCATCAAATAGTTATATCTGGAGTTTGATACCCTATTTGGGCACTGTAACAACTGAGTCATTGAATTGTCCACACTTGAATTTTTCTGAGAGAATAGTTCTTTAGCTGCTAGCTAATATCAGAAATGCTTCAGGGCAATCAGGGTATCATTTGTACACCGACTGTTTTTATACAAGTGTCGCATTAGCTGACGAGCTGTTGAAACAGAACACGCATCTCACAGGAACGATTCAGGCCAATCGCAAAAACCTTCCAGCTGCAATCGAGAAAGGAGCTCTGCGTCTAAGGAAGCACGAAATAAAATGCCTCCGCAACAACAAAATGATGGTTCTGGCACGGCAAGATAAACGAACAGTTCTCGTGCTTTCTACAAAAGCCAATAACTCAGTGTCACTTACAGAAAGCAGAAACAGAAAGGAAAGGGAAGAAATAAAGAAACCAAATGTGATTATTGATTATACTTCAAAATGGGTGGAGTTGATCGATCTGACCATTTTATTCCTAGTTACGGTTTTCTAATGAAAAGTCTCAAGTGGTGGCGAAAACTATACTTCTGGCTGTTGGAGGTAGGACTTGTAAACAGCTATTTACTATACAAGAACCACTGTGAGAAAAACAACTCGACAATACCCTCTCACAAAGCATTCCGTAAAAGTGTTATAAGAGGATCAGTTGCCGAAGAAAGAACTCGAGGACAGAAAAGAGGACGTCGTTCAACTTCCGACGACGAGGAATGCTCGAATGGAAAGTTGCACATTATCGACAAGCTTCCTGGGAACAAGCATAAGGATTGTGCATTGTGCTCAGACAGAAAATAGAAAGGTGTCAGGCGTGGAACCGTGTGTTACTGCGGAACACGCTCACGAAACCCAGCTCTCCACCCTGAAGAGCGTTTCAAAAAATACCACACTATGGAAAGCTTTGTACTGTAAAAGCTTATGTAGATATATGAATGAAAGCACACGTTTTGTTTTAATGTATACCCCTATTGTC
Source organism: Schistocerca cancellata (assembly GCF_023864275.1). NCBI lineage: Eukaryota > Metazoa > Arthropoda > Insecta > Orthoptera > Acrididae > Schistocerca > Schistocerca cancellata. Next base: position 2,636,158 of record NC_064630.1, on the reverse strand, counting down.
GGCCAGCGGCCACTTTGTTTCCACAAAGAGATCCACGCAAATCTCTGCGGTGCACTGCCACCCGGGCGGCGGCGATTTAAATAAGAGCACGGGGAGCCGCCCAGTGTCTGCCTTACGGAGTGCAAAGGGTTAAGCTATGAATGAAATTCAAACAGTTTTTCTACTATTGGACAAAATTTAATACCGAGGAACGTGTTTGTTCGGACACTGTGACGCGACATACCTTACAAAACTAATTATACTGCTTTTTAACATCAACTTAACCCTCCTCCTTTGTAACATAGCAGCAATATCTTATTTTCTATCAACTGTTTATAAATACCACCTGGAAAACAAATAAACTTTGTTGCACATGACACTTTTTAATTATTATTTTTCTCTATAAAATTTGGCTGTTCTAAAACACATTAAAGATCAGATAAGAAAGAACGAGACTGCTCATATTACTAAGGAAGCACTTAGTGTGAAGTATTTGTAAATGACTGTTTTTCAACTTTCAACTATGCCTTTATGCTACAACAAGAGTCATCAAAACTGATCATCTCACTGTTATTGGATGAGCAAATTATTACAGGTGTGTTCTTGCACTCCAATATATGAGGAATGATACAGAAGAAACAAGACTGATGCAGCAAATTGCACTTACCAAATACATTCAATTATTGCTGGTCATCCTCAAAGTAGAGCCCATTTAAATCCAAATTTGTTCCTTCCACATTCAACAGATTTCTATATGTCATATTCTCTGAGACTCTGCATGACTGTAGTAAATTGCATGTCCTTTGCCACCAAGTGATCCGAGCAGTTGTACGCTATGACAAATAGCTCCTCAGTAGTATGAGCAGTTATGTTTCTTTTTGTCAGAGCTTGAACGTTGCATCTCTAACTTCCAACAAATTTTTGGACTATTTCTTTGTATACACCAACTGAAAAATAACAATAACATGAAAAGGATAGATTGCTACTCACCACATGGAGGAGGCACTGAGTCTAAGACAACGCAGTGAGAAAGACCACTAAAATATTCATGTTTTTAGACAAAGCCCTCCTTCCACATGGCCACTGTCTGAGCAATGGGGCCAGATTGTGACTCTGTGTGATGAAATCGGCAATATGCTGGTGTGGACAGTGGGGGTAAGGAGGCAACATGGCCAGGAGGGTAGGGGTGGGGGAAGAGGTGGGGCGTGGGTGATAAGTAGTTGGAGGACAGACTAGTGTAGGTTGAGACCAGGGGACATTATGGGAACATAGGATATATTGCTGGGGGAGAGAACACCTGCGTACTTCAGAAAAGCTAGTGTCGGTACGAAGAATTCAGATGACGCAGGCCGTGAAGCAATCGTGAAAGTGAAGCACGTCATGTCGGGTGGCATTTCCAGCAACTAGGTGCTCCAGCTGGGGCCATTCATTCGTGCAGGCGAACAGCTTGTTAGTTGTCATGCCCACATACAAATTGGTACGAAGGTTGCAGCTTGTTTGGCAGATCACAGAGCTGCTTTCACAGGTAGTTCTGCCTCTGATCGGGTCGGAGATGCCTGTGACTGTACTGGAAGGGTTGTCATACCTGCAGTGATCAAATATGCTGAGGGTGTCACCGAGGCCTTCACAGACCAAAATTACCCTTCCACTCTTGTCTGGAAACACATTTCCTGTGCTCTGTCTCTCCAGTACCTACCTTCTCCTACATATCCACTGTCTGGCCACAAAGCAACACTCCTCTCTCTGTATCTCAGTACCACCCAGGAATGGAGCAACTCGACCACATTCTCCAACAGAGTTTCAAATACTTCTAATCGTGCCATGAAATGAGAAATATCCTCCCCATTTCCCTCTGCACTCCTTCCACAATGGTATTCCGTTGCCCCCTGAATATCCTTTTCCATCTGTACTGCACCCACGATCCCAATCACCTTGCCTCATTCATGGCTCATATCTCTACAATAGACAGATGCAGGACCAGTCCCATCTACTCCTGACCTGTTACAATTATCTCCCACCCAATCGAAGGTAGGGCAATCTGTGGAAGCAGCCATACGATCTATCAACTAAGCTGCAAGCATTGTGCTATTTTCTATGAAGGCATGACAACCAATGAGATGTCTGTCCACACGAATCACCGCCGCCAAACTGTGGCAAAGAGAGAGCTGGACCACTTAATTGCTGAACATCCTACCCAACACGATGTGCTTCACTTTAACGACTACTTCACAGCCTGTACTGTCTGCATTCTTCCTACCAACACCAGTTTTTCTGAATTTCGTACGTGGGAGCCCTCCCAAAAACATAAACTTCACTCCCATTAACCTGCCTGGCCTCAACCTTCACTACGTCCTATCCACCACCTACCCATCACCTTTCCTGCTCCCAGTCCAGTGCTACACACGCCTTCTATCCCGCCAATGCTGTCTACTAGTGTTTTCCCGTTTTCCCCTTCTCTACTTCTCTCTCCCCTCCCCTCCCCTCCCATCTCTCCAGCATACTGCTGCGCCTAGCAGCCCTGCCCTGTCCCCACCATGTTCTTGCACACTTCCACAGGCAGCACTAGAATCTTCCCCCATCCCTAGTCTGTTATCCCTCCCCCTCCCTGCCACGTGCACCTCCTTATCCCTACTACCCATCCCAGCTGATTGCTGCTCATGTCAGATGCAGTTGCAGTCAGGCCCCAGTGTCTGGAGACAGTGGCCCGCGTATGCGAGTTGTGCTCGTGTGGATGTGCAAGATTTTTACTTAGGAATATTTTAGCAGCCTCCTTCACTGTGCCTGTCTGTGGCTAGACACTTCCTCTATGTGACGAGTAGAAATATACCCTTTCCGTATTGTTCTTACTCCACCATGGACTTTCCACTGTTTGATACTGCTTAAATGAAAAATATTTGTATTTAAAAGTTATTGTAGTAACATATTCCAACTATTATAATTCCTTCTTTCTTGGCCTATGTATACATCTTACCTAGCTATAATGTTCTTTTTTGAAAATTTGATATAACTGGACAGATAATAAGAATCAATCCATTCAGTGGTGGCAGAAGAAAACATATACGAAGGTTAAAGAAATGTGTAAGCTTTTGGGGCCATTGGTTCCTTCTTCTGGCAGGGTTGAATGGGAAGGAAAAAGAATGAAGGAAAAGTACTGGCAATATTTAGGAAATGTTGAGCAGACCCCGGGTCAGGGGAGAGTTACTGGATTCTGGCCTAAATCTCGACAGTCGTTTTCCTTCATCCCTCTTCCTTCCCGTTGAACCATTACATTATACCAACACACAAGTGTTTTGCCTATCATCAGAAGAATGATTTGCAATCACATAACTAAAATATTGATTTTAACGACACAATAAGTAAATTTTAGGTTTCGAGCTATGTTGACAATTTAATTTTTCTCCACAATATCTCGAACGCAGACCTAGTTTGATTGAATTCTAGACAATTATCACATCTATGGACTTAGTGAATGAAATACTGTACATAAATCTGAAATAATAGTCTCAGATACCCAAAAATGAGCCTTTCATCAATTATACTACAGAAGCCAAAATCAGGTCTGCATTTTTATTTATGTGAACCAGAATCTTATATCCTCTCCATTTCGATAATTATTGATCAAAATAGACAGTAGACCTGTAGCTTGTACCATAAACTTTCTATACTAGTTATTTTATACATCCCCTTATCCTCCACATACACTCTGGCTTGACGTAAATTTTTTTCCAATTATTTTATTTCATAAACAGTCATAAATATGGTAAGTACTGTATGCTTGAGATGAGGAGCTATGTTTAACACAGATCTCAAATGATATATTATCTGTACTTAATGATTTACTATTGTTACAAAAAGCATTGTGTTAAAAATATAAACAACTATGATAGTACATACCAGACCCAACTTTTTCTTTCCGTTTTCTGTCTCTCGACTGACGATCAATAGCATTTGAAGATGAATGTTCACCCTCTCGTTTTCTAGGCTTGTATTTAGTAACTAACGTAGGATCCTCTTCCCGACATCTCTGTGTAAATGTATAAAAAATACCATAGTGTTTTATAAAACTCATATATGATGATAATTTATGCATAACTGAAATCAATGTTACAATGGGAATTGCAGAAAATACATATGACATCACACCTCGAACATGTTCTCACGAATTTAAACTTCTGTTCTATACACACATAATGCCTATAAAAATTAATTTCAGTACCCCAAACATGAGTCACTAGTCCCAATAATGAGGAAAGACAACAACTCACCAGCAGATGACTGATGGGTGATAGTTGCAAACAAATGATCAGATAGCTACACTAGCTTTTGAGTCCATATGCAATTGTTTGGTTGGCTTTCCATTCTGAAATTTCTCAAGTTGTATTAATTCACCTGTTAGGTCCAGATGGACTATTCAATTGGGACTTCTATTCTTTAAACAAACAGGATATTGCTTAAGTGTAAAACCAAAACTTACCGTAAAATACGACATGTTGGTTATTTGGGTAAAACATGCAGCAGGTGACTCACAGTGAGGACAGAGTTGGAGGACAGGGGAGCATGAAGATTGTACAGCACTAGAATCTAACTGCTTTCACTTAAATGAAGCTCAAAAATTAAACTTCATTATTGATAAATGTCTATCTATAGGAAATTTGCTGTTACAGGAAATTTTATCATCAAATGTTAGCAATTATTACTATTCTTTACAACTATTGCACTGTGAAACTGGATGGAATATTCTTTGAAGAACCAAATCTGTTGTCATCTGAGAACATTTCACCAGCAAGGCATTTTATCGGTAATTCCAATTTACATACTGTTATAGCCAGAACAAACATGATTTACGGAGCACTTTATAGAGCCAAAGTAAGATATAATGAGGTACAGGTTGCGCGTAGCACTAAACACTCTGAATGGACAACAGTAATGCAGGTTACAGAATAGGCCGAATACTCTTTTCCAATCACTTAAATAAGGAGATTCACCAGAGTGCACCAGGGGGCTGACACTGGTGGCATCTGTAAGCAAGCCTGTGAACTGTATGGATGTGCAATCTCTAAAATCATGCGCATGATTAGTGAAGGTACATCAGAAACTTATTACTTGCCCATCACACCCTTGAGAATAACATCGCAAAAGTATACAATGGTTTATAAGTAACTGAAGAAAGATAATATAAATTGCTAAAAGTGAAGTTAAAACTGTTCTTGATGTGGGAGCAATATATTTGTTCATTTGAAATTAATCAGTTTAAAGTAACAAAAAACTTATCAAAGCTGACACTAAAGCAGTCATCTACAATAAATCTCTGAACATTTAATATTTATAGAATGACGAGTATCAACTGATGTGGGAACTTATTAACAAAAGGCATATTACAACCAGTTATAAAGACAAATTGCACTGAATATTACACATTATACTATGCATGTTATGAAATAATATCTGCAAATTTATTAATGCATCTTAACTGCACATTAAATATAAAGTGAGTTAAAACTCACCATTTTTACATGGAGAGTTTCCTGTATATAGAATGAAATCAAAGGATTTTTGCAAGAAATGGAGGCAAAAGCTGACCTGTGATCCAGAAAAAAATCACCTAAATGTAGAAATAGCTGTGTTAAATACTGTGCTGCATGCAGGAACCACAGACATTACTCTTTGCATAAGAAAAGCATTGCATTATCTCCAATTTTTATAATCTCTTTTGTTGACAGTAATGTTAATGACTTGGATCCTGTTCTTGTTCTGATAAAGACAAAGGGAACTCATAATTGTTAATTTTACGTATTACAACCCAACCGTACGAGTAAAAGTTGTATTCAAGGGAGAAATAAATGATTGCTCATCTCTAATAACAGGGTGTATACGGGGACAAGGAAAAAAAATTCCCGGATATCCCGTTTAAAAAATATGCTTTTTCCCGGGCCAAAATACACTTTTTCCCGTAGATTTTCCCTCGGAACTGTAAAACTTATCAATTCTTTGAATGGTTAACGTTTTATACAATCGCGTAGAACTTCCCGAAAAAAAAAAAAAAAAAAAAAAAAAAAAAAAAAAAAAAAAAAAAAAAAAAAAGACGGGGCAGAAAAGGTTTAGGAGAGACTTTTAATTTAAAAAAAGGAGAGAAGTTTTCGAAAGACCTTTGATTTGCAGTAACATATACGCTGCATATTTTCGTATTACGAAAGTATAAATTCGAATTGCACCAAACACAGTGTGTTAGTTTCCGGAGCGTCGAAACCGAGGTTGCGATGTCCTTTTGTAAGCGAGTCATGTCTCAAGCCACGAGATCTCGCCAGCCGATGACAGCAGCTATTCAGAGCTTAGGACACGTGTTATAGTCAGGCAATAGCAAGATCACTGGTTACATAGCGCGAACACACAAGAGGAAAAGTTAACGGTTTACATTAATGTAAACAGTACCGTATATCTACAAGAAAAGCTAAGCTTTCACATATAATATTGGTCTCTAAGATTAACACGCTACAACAGAAGCTAAGCTTTCACATGTAATATTGATCTTTTTTTGCGTGTGTTATGCTTTAAGATAAGTCACACAAATGTGCCAGTAAATTTAAAATTATGACGTAAATGTCTCGGCCCGAAATTCTTGTAAGTTGCTGGTTCTCAAACTGTTCAGTTTCGAACGCTCTGTGATTTAGATATCCATCCCAATTTCTCACACTTAACATATTTCATCTTGCGTAAAAAGAAATTTACTTTAAAAGTAACGCTTTTCTAACCACCGTTCGCAGTACTATCCGGAGGCTGTTAAAAATAGGTTCGATTTACCAGCGCCAGAAAACAGGCATTATTGTGCGTGTGCAACTGCAGCGTGGTGTAGGAAGCCCGCATGTTCGTGTGCATAAAGCACAAAGAGAGCTTACATTACACCATAAAAGAAACAGGGCATGAGAGGATACTCCAAAGAGCATTAGAATTTCGTAAACCATACTAAAATGCATAATTCGGCTTGGAAGTGCAAACTGGCTTTTTCCAGATTCACAATGAAGTAGGTCCCATCTGATATTAAGCTTTTCAGTGTGGTTTTTTGGGATGTAAATTTTCTTGGGGTACCAGTATTTCTACGATCTCATTTTTGGTTCTTTCTTATGGCATAATGCCATACACGGCAGAAGATAACGTGCACTTGAGATTCAGCGAACAGTTGGAACTAGCCAATACTGTAGAACGAAACACTTCGTTTCAAATAAAATGATTGCCTCAGCGGAAAGATTAATAAAGCCAAATTTCTTTAGCAAACTTGCAAAAATAACTTCACTGTTCTGCGAGGCGATTAATGCTTGACTGCTACTAACTTGGAAATAAAATAAAATCAGAAAACTGAAATTAATAATATATTTTTGCCCTCCATAATTATGTGAATGTATTTTAATTCACTTGATAGCTTCCGGCCACAGAAATCCGTTTTGTTTTTATTTGACGTGGGAGCTGTACACGAAGAGAAGCAGCGAAATCACTTAACGTAAACGCGGGTCACGTGGAGACTAACCCCCTCCCCACTGCAACTCAGACAACTCTGTGCAAGCACGAATCTGGCAGCTAGGGCGCGCGAGCAAACTTTTTCTCGTTTGCATCTGGCTGCTTGCTGCTACTACCGATACAGATAACAGCCAAACTTCAAGTAGCGGGAAGCGGGAGAAGGTACTGCTTATACGCGAGTCAAATGCGCATGCGCAACAGACCGCTGGCAACTGGTCAAACGAACCTAATGTGAACAGTTGTGACGTCGTGCTCATAACAAGCAGTTTATTGTTACGAAGAATTATAGTCTGCGCCCTACGGCCTTTGACATATTTTTGCTATTTGCAGACGCTTGTGAGTGCACGGTGTTTTGTTGTTGTAAATTGTACATTTCCTTTGCCACTAAAGTTTTATTTTTTTCCCTCTCGTTTATATTTTATTGCTGCAGTATCATTCTCCAGTAGCACGATACAATAACGTTCTTTGCTAGAGATCAATACTGCAATCAAAAATTTCACTGAAAGCTAAAACAATGAAAAATTCCCGGGTTTTTCCCGGTTTTCTCCCGGAAATTCCCGGGTTTTTCCCGGATTTCCCGGTTGTCGCGGATCGTATACACCCTGAATAAATAATTAGGAGAGACTTGATTGTAAATATTACTCTTTCTAGTCTTTCTAATACCTGTAGGAAGTTTCAGCCACACTAAGTTGATGTGGAGTTGAAGAGACACTGGAGAGATTGCCCAATGAACCTGCCAATAAACGTGGCAACTTTCGATGGACTCTAGAGCACGCAACAAGAAATCTGCTACAGCTCTTTACCAACATTACCACGCGACAAAACACGCGCAAGGCAAGTTTAGTTTCAATGGACAGTTCAATACATGATTTGAAAACCAGGAACACAAGCTAATCTTATCTATAAAACTACAAAATACATTAAATATAACAATGTACCAGCAGAACCCATGTGTCCTCCAAGACGTTCAAAATGACTGAGGTGTAGGAAAAGTTTCCACAGAACATCAAGGCTACTTACTACCACTGCTGAAAATGCCAGGGAGCAACTTTGGAGGGATACAACTTCCCTTCCCTCTGGTTGGAAAAGAGCTTCTGAAACTCTGCCTCCAGGACATGAAGAGGAATGGATGACCTGGAAATCTTTGAATAGGCTTAGATCGGGTGTGGGTACGTCAAGGTTTAATCTGGCAAGATGGAGCTGCAATATGGGAAACAATATTAAGTGTGACTGTGGAGAAGTCCAGACTGTCCAGCACATGCTTCAGTGTCGACTGTGTCCAGCCTCCTTTATTACAGAAAACCTCCAAGCAACAGAAAATAGACTGGAAGTGACCAAATTTTGGTCAAAGACTACATGACACATTAACTATGTACCTATGTATGTTTCTGACTCAAGAATAAAAATAAAAATTTCACTGCCGTGGCTGCCCAGAGTACTGCCCACACTGAGGCTGACCACTCACCCATGTGGAGTGGGAGGTTTCAAGGTGTGGCAGGCAATGAAAGAGGTTCCTGGGAGGGAGATCAAACGGCCGCCGTGGTTTATCTGACAAAGACCCTAAGCTAGATGTAATCACTTGTCCTGTTTCAGAGGAAGCATCTCAGCCTGCAAGATCTGAGCATTCACAGAGGATGGGATTACTGTTAGTTGGGAGCTCCAACGTTTGGTGCATAATGGGGCCCCTTAAGGACATGGCTGCCAAGGAAAGGAAGAATTCAGTGTGCACTCCGTGCATACCGTGTGGGGTGGGAAGGGAGTAGGGGTTCTTCTGGATGCCACGAAGAGCACATGATGCAAACAGCTGCAGGTGGTACCTCATGTCAGTACTAAGGGTGTGTGTCACTTTGGATCTGAAGAGAGACTTCCCAGTTTTGGGTGGCTATCTGATGCAAAAAAAGACCCTCAGTTTTGCTTGTGATGTGAAGACAAAGCTCACCACCTGTAGCATTTTCGGCAGGACTGACTGTGGACCTTTCATACAGAGCAGAGGAGGGTTTGAATCAGAGGTTCAAACGGTTCTGTGACTGTGCTGGCTGCAGATTTCTCGACTTGCACCATAGGATGGTGAGGTTTCACTTTCTGCTTAATATGTCAGGGGTCCATTAAACACAGGGTGGGGCTACATGGATAGCAGGGGCTGTGTGGAGTGGACTGGGCAGTTTCTTTAAGTCAGAAGATCTCAGGAAACTACAGAGGGGGCATCAGTATAAAAGGGTACAGGGCAAACGCATGAAGGTAGACCTAGTAACAACTCGTGTTTGCAAACTGCCGTAGAAGTGTTGGAAAAGATCCAGAGCTCAAAGCGCTATCAGAAAGCACTAATGCTGAAATCGTTGTAAGTACTGAAAGCTGGTTAAGTCAGAGATAAGTTCAGATGAAATTTTTACGAAGAATCTAATGGTTTTCAGAAATGAGAGATTGAATACAAAAGGTAGCAGAGTGTTTATTGCTGTTAGATGTAGTTTACCCTGCAATGAAATTGAAACAGATAGTTCCTGTAAGTTACTACAGGTAGAAGAAACTAACAGGTTCCTTTATCGACAACCGACTTAGTTGATGTAGTTGATGACCAGTTCAAAGAAAACTTGAGTTGCACTTCAAACAAGAACCCTAATCATACAATTATAGATGTTGGCGACTTCAGTTCGGGAACCTACTCGATATAGGGAGCATCACCACAGATAAAAGGATTAGTGACTAGTAATAATTAATACCATAAGATTCAAAATCACCAGAAATAAACACAAAATGTATCTATTTAAAAAATCAGATAAAAATTCTGTTTGACACCTTCCAAAGAGAGAGTCTCCATTTCCTCCATACTAACTATGTAAGTGTAGATCAGATGTGGCTTACATTCAGAGAAATACGAGGGTCGGTCAAAAAGTAATGCCTTCCATTTTTTTTCTACTTAAAGAAATTAAGTTAAGTGAAAAATTTGAATTTGGCGCCATTCCTCAAACCTTCTTCTGCAATCCACTGCAGTAGTAACTTTCTGTGTCAACAGGTGGCAGCACAGCAGAAGTTTGTAAGATGGCCGACATCGATGTTCGTTTGAGACAGCGTTGTGTGATTGAATTCTTGAATGCAGAAGGTGAAACGCCCATACGCATTCATGAAAGACTGAAGATGGTGTATGGTGTTGTGACAGTGGATGTCAGCACTGTTAGACGATGGGTTCGTCGTTGTAAGGAAGCTGAAGGGCAAACACCGTTGACTGACGAAAAGCGGAGCGGCAGGCCGGTGAGTGCAGTGACTCCACACAACATTCAGCAAGTTGATGACATCATTCGTGGTGACCGTCGGGTGACTGCAGATGAAGTGTGTCGCATTATTTCTCTTAGTAAAGGCAGTGTGATCACGATTATTAAACAATTGGGGTACTCAAAAGTTTGTGCACGGTGGGTTCCAAGAATGTTAACCGATCAGAATAAAGAGGCAAGGAAAACAATAGCCTCCGAACACTTGCAGCGCTTCCGTTTGGAGGGAGATGAGTTTCTGAAAAAAATTGTGACCGGGGACGAAACATGGGTGCATTTTTTTGAACCCGAATCAAAGAGGCAGTCAATGGAGTGGCGTCACACAAGCTCGCCGAGGAAGAAAAAATTCAAAACTGTGCGATCGGCAGGGAAAGTTATGGCAACAGTTTTCTGGGATACAGAGGGTGTGATTCTGGTTGATTTTTTGGAGCAGGGATGCACAATAAATTCTGTTCAATACGTCACAACCCTCAACAAACTTAAAGCACGTCTTCAGCGAGTTCGCCCAACAAAATCAATGGCAGATGTTCTTCTTTTGCATGACAATGCAAGACCACACACCAGTCGTCACACCTCTGACGAGATTGTCAAAATTGGATGGGAAGTTTTGCCTCATCCCCCATACAGCCCTGACCTGGCACCATCAGACTTCCATCTGTTCGGGCCACTAAAAGAAGCTCATCGTGGGATTCATTTTGAAGATGAGGAGGCCGTCAAAACATCCGTGCGTCAATGGCTTAGGAAGCAGAGCTGTGATTTTTACCGTGCTGGGATACATGCCCTTGTTCAAAGATGGACCAAAACTGTAGAGATGGGCGGAGATTACATTGAAAAATGACAAAATGATCCTCAATGTTGTGGTTTTCAATCTATGTAATTGCATTTAAATTTCCTGACAATTAAACGTAGAAAAAAAATAGGAGGCATTACTTTTTGACTGACCCTCGTAGTATCAAAACCAATTGAGTCACATGTACCAAAAAACTGCAACAATATTATGAGAAGGAAACTTGCTACTCACAATATAGCGGAGATTCTGAGTTGCAGATAGGCACAACAAAGAGACTTTCACAACTAAAGCTTTCGGCCGTTGGCCTTCGTCAACAACACCACACACACACACACACACACACACACACACACACACACACACACACACACGACTGCAGTCTAAGGCAACTGAAACCACACTGTGAGCAGCAGCACCAGTGCATGATGGGAGTGGAGACTGAGTGGGGGTAAGGGGGAGGCTAGGACGGGGAGTGGAGAGATAGTATAATGGGGTGGCGGACAGTGAAGTGCTGCAGGTTAGACGATGGGCAGCGGAGAGGTGGGGCGGAGGACGGGCGAAGTACCAGGAAAGGAGAGAAATAAAAAGACTGAGTGTAGTGGTGGAATGACGGCTGTGTAGTGCTGGGATGGGAACAGGGAAGGGGCTGGATGGGTGAGGACAGCGAGTAACGAAGGTTGAGGCCAGGAGGATTTTGGGAATGTAGGACGTATTGCAGGGAAAGTTCCCACCTGTGCAATTCTGAATTGGTGGGAACTTTCCCTGCAATACGTCCTGTGCAATTCTGAATTGGTGGGAACTTTCCCTGCAATACGTCCTACATTCCCGAAATCCTCCTGGCCTCAACCTTCGTTACTCGCTGTCCTCACCCATCCAGCCCCTTCCCTGTTCCCATCCCAGCACTACACAGCCGTCATTCCACCACTACACTCAGTCTTTTTATTTCTCTCCTTTCCTGGTACTTCGCCCGTCCTCCGCCCCACCTCTCCACTGCCCATCATCTAACCTGCAGCACTTCACTGTCCGCCACCCCATTATACTCTCTCTTCCCTCCCTGTCCTAGCCTCCCCCTTACCCCCACTCAGTCTCCACTCCCATCATGCACTGGTGCTGCTGCTCATAGTGTGGTTTCAGTAGCCTTAGACTGCAGTCTTGTGTGTGTGTGTGTGTGTGTGTGTGTGTGTGTGTGTGTGTGTGGTGTTGTTGACGAAGTCCAACGGCCGAAAGCTTTAGTTGTGAAAGTCTCTTTGTTGTGCCTATCTGCAACTCAGAATCTCCGCTATATTGTGAGCAGCAAGTTTCCTTCTCATAATATTGTTGCATTCCGTCATGGATTTTCCATGGTTTGATTTTGGTGCTGATCCCTCTTGATACATAAAACAGGTCAGAACACTGTTTCCTAAGTAATGAAAAAAATTAAATTCCAATTTCCAATTGGTGATGTTTTATTGAACCTTAAAATTTAGTACATACTTCAATGTGAGACATTTTTAATAGTTTCCACAATGAACTTCTGTCTCGAAATTTGGCAGAAAAATCAAAAGGGATTCTGGTTATATGTAAAGTAATCTGTGGCAAGAGACAATCAATAACTTCACTGCACAACTGGAAAGGTAAATTACCAACAACAGAGCCACTACAGCGGAGTTAGTACCTATAGTTTTACAAAATTCTTTCACCAAAGAAGATTCTCCATGGATGTTCCTCTAAAATATTTGTGACAGACAATTCCGGTTCAGCAAAGCCAAGGTAAGAAGCTACAAGCTTCACTGTGTCTTTCAACTGCATCATCCTGGTGCAAAGGGCATTGTTTCAGCCTTATATGTATCTTTTTTTTTCTTATGTGATGCATATTGCCTATATTTCAGGATCCTCCATCAACTGGAATTGCTGGTTATATTTTGCAATTACTGTTCTTAATTGTTAGAAACGCCAATAGCTTTTAAAGTTTATGAACGATTGACTTACATTCATATGGAGAGGCCTTTGACAGCTTAATTGTGATAATGTATTTTAATACAGTATACATTAAACTGTATTAAAAGACATTACAAGGCTTTTAAGTGCCTGTTAAAATTAGAACATAAAAAGCAGCATTTAGTTGCAGTTTACCGAAGACTTTTTTTTTCAGTTTACTGAAGAGTGATTTTTTTTAAGGAGGGAAATGAAATAATTTGATAGGGATGGACAGGGAAGCTTTGTTTTTAGCGAGTCCAAAACCAAACTCAACTAAGTGGACACGAGTGGACTGAGTTGGAGGAGCATGAAATAGGCTTATCACAAAGTGACAAGCAATAAAACTAACATTTTATACGTAACTGGCGGATATCAAAATTCTGAAATATCTCTACAACTTTTCAGAAGCTATAAATTTTGTACGTCCTATTAAATAATCTCTCACATTCATATGAATGGCAGGTGCGAGTTACACAGGCTGACAACATTTTTATAATAATGAATGTGAATGGTGATCATTGCAATGTCGTCGTACTGAATTCAAACATGGAATCAGTTTTGGTTACAGACCTCGGTTCCCTCGACATGCTGCCCTCTCTCTATCAAAATCCTTGAAAATGCTGGCTCAATTTAAATATTCTGTGCAACTGAAAATATGAGAAATACGTAAAGGGCATTACCATGCATAACTCTCAGAAATCTACCTCCTGGAAATGGAGGTGTATTTCAGCACATTTGAATATGCAGAGTCACACTGGAAAATCCGGAACGGAATAAGAATGATATCACGAGAGGATGGAATAAGAACAATTTCATGAAAAGGATGGATTGCTACGAAAAGAATATGGAGGAGACAGTGACGTGCACACAGGCACACCAAAAAGACTGCTATACATTTAAGCTTTTGGCTAAAAAGCCTTCTTCCAGAGTAGAAAATACTGACACAAGCACAACTCACACTGTCTCTGGTTGCTGAGGAGTGTGTGTGTGTGTGTGTGTGTGTGTGTGTGTGTGTGTGTGTGTGTTTTTTTCTACTTTATAAGGAGGCCCTTTGGCTGATACCTTAAATGTATGTATAGCAATCTTTTTGTGCCTGTCTCACAAGGTCTCATCTACATGGTGAACAGCGATCTATCCTTTGTCTGTTGACTCTTTCATCTCAGTATTGATAGTTTAGACGACTGTTGGAAGTGACTACTTGTTGTTCTAAGTTCATTAGAGTTTGGGATTTGTGTTAATTCAGAAGACAAAATGCCTTATATCCTTGTAAACAGCAAAATTATTTTCGTTATATCTGTGGAGAATAAACTCAAAATTAGCAAAAATGGAAACTTGATCCGCTTGTAAATAAGAGCAAGGAATTTTAATTCTGGTGTAAGGTTGGTGAGTTGTACAACAACTGCCCCCCCCCCTCCCCCTGGTTAAAAAGGATCACACCACATGCATTTTGCTGTCCCCATATTTGGAGGGAAACAACAGACCAGGTCACAAACAGTTATTTTTGCTTGAGAACAACAGATGGAATCTCCTTGAACACAATGAAAATGTGCAATATCCTAACTTACCAACTGCTATACAGTACATATGTCACGGTGAACTACTACTAGTATCAGTGCTTCCTGAGGATGTGACAGTGACTAAAGACTACTACAGGGACAAACACGCAAAATACAGCATGCCAACCAAACATTTCAAAGCCACAATGAATCAAATGAGGAACATTTTCTTGTCTCAAGAAGATCACAGTTATCTTATTCGTGATTCAAATTTGTCCACGCAACAGGCTGAGATCTGAGTTTCAGATTTAAGAGAATGGAATCGTCTTTTTTTGTAATATGAAACTGAGTCTTTATTGTGAGCGCTATGCTGTTTTTCTTCTGAATGTATCTCCACAGAAGGTGGCGACCTTATTTTTTTGCAATATTACCGTGACTGCCACAGAGACACTCAGCGATGACTTCAGTGTATGAGCAATGCTTGTTCACAGATTGCAGCGAACTTAGTCTGGAAGCAGTACTTTACGTAACAGGAACAAATTGCATTCTGTTATGACTGCGCATGCAGTTAATCTTTAGGAGACATATGAGAACTTTAAACTGCTTCTTACATTTATCTTGTATGAAAAATATGAATAACGTATGTGTGTGGAAATGTCAAGGAAACTGCAATTCCATTCAGCACGCAGCTCAAATACACAAAGCACTGCTACTTTCTCACTGTGTGGAGCAGCTGAGCCAAAAGAAAGCCACTATTACGGGGGAAAGAATGGCCTGCTCTGAATGAACTACTATCTACACAGAAGAATGTGGTGAACATTCCTCTTGTTGGCCACAAAAATGTCTTTCCAGATAACCTTGGCGATGTTAGTAACAAATGTGGACAATGGTTCCACCAGGGCAGTTCTCAAATCAAAATGCATTATCAAGATAACAGGAGTATCACAAGTTGTCCAACTATTGTAGGTTCTTAAGAAGTGACGTTCCTGAGGTAAAGCACAGCAGGAAATCAAGAAAGAATTATTTTGGGTATGATTCTTTATTTTTCTTTATACTTATGTTAATTATTTCTTTGATTCCTTTGTATATTTGAATATTTTTATTTTCTTTATCAGATACTTATAATACATAGGCTGCTATAAGCATTTACAAAAAACACTATTATATGAAAACTGAGGCTGGTACAAAAGTTTGGAAATTAAATCTGGATTCAGGGATGAATTATCTTACAGAAACAGAGTATATTGTTCTTTTAACTGAAAAAGACCTTCACTGTATTTACCCAACTATAATACAAGATATTTTCCCCTTATTCGTCATTTGAAAAATAGAGGGTAATCTTAGATTAGATTAGTTTTTCGTTCCATAGATCCTTGTTGAGGAGATCCTCGTGGATGTGGGACATGTCACTATTTTTATTTTTTTTATTTTTAAAGCTGAAATAACAATACTAATATTATGAATATATACAATACATCATTTGTTTCTATTGAAAAATTTGTCAATGGAGTAGAAGAAGTTGGCCACTAGTAAGTCTTTCAGGCGCCTTTTAAACTGATCTTTATTTGTAGCTAAATTTTTTATGTTTGCTGGCAAATTATTGAAGATGAGTGTTCCTGAGTAGTGGGCCCCTTTTTGAACTAAAGTAAGTGCTTTTAAGTCCTTGTGCAGATCATTTTTGTTCCTGGTATTGTATGTATAAACTGAGCTGTTTGTTGGAAAAAGAGATATATTATTTAGGACAAATTTCATTAAGGAGTAAATATACTGAGAGGCGGTAGTTAGTATACCCAGTTCTTTGAAGAGGTTTCTACAAGGCATCCGTGAATTTACTCCACAAATAATACGTATTACATGCTTTTGGACTCTGAAAACTTTTGTTTGACTTGAAGAGTTACCCCAAAATATTATACCATATGACATTATGGAATGAAAGTAGGCAAAGTATGCAAGCTTTTTCACTTTTATGTCTCCTATGTCTGCTAACACTCGAATTGCAAATACAGACTTGTTAAGGCGTTTCTGCAGTTCTGTGGTGTGCTCCTCCCAACAGAATTTATTATCAAGTTGTAATCCCAGGAATTTAAGATTGTGAACGTCTTCTATCTGCTCTTCTTCGTACTTTATGCATATGCTGGGTGGAAACCTCTTACAGGTTCTGAGTTGCATATAGCGAGTCTTTTCGAAGTTTAATGTCAGTGAGTTGGCTGTAAACCATTTATTAATATCCATGAAAATATCATTAGCAGGTCTTTCTAGAACTACACTCGACATACTATTTATTGCAATACTTGTGTCAACTGCAAACAAAACGAACTCTGCTTCTGGCAGTGTAACTGATGAGAGATCATCAATGTACACAAGAAAAAGCAATGGCCCTAAGATGGATCCTTGTGGGTCACCACATGTAATTTCTTCCCATTCTGATGATGACTGATGACTTAATTCACTAGTCCCTTGCACTGACACCCTTTGTTTCCTGTTAGCGAGGTATGACTTGAACCATTTGGCAGCACTGCCCGTGACACCATAGAATTCTAATTTATTTAAAAGGATATTGTGGTTTACACAATCGAATGCCTTTGACAAATCACAGAAAATACCTGCTGCTTGTAACTTGTTATTTAATGAATTAAGTATATTTTCACTGTAGGTGTAAATAGCCTTTTCGATATCAGAACCCTTCAGAAATCCAAACTGTGTTCTTGATAATAAGTTATTTGTGGTCAGATGGTTAATAAGCTGTCTGTACATTACTTTTTCTAAAATTTTTGAAAATGCTGGCAAAAGTGAAATCGGTCTGTAGTTTGATGGCATCTCTTTATCCCCTTTCTTGAATAGAGGCTTAACATCTGCATATTTCAGCCAATCAGAAAATGTCCCAGTTATAGTTGACTGGTTACACAAGTAACTTAGAATTGTACTAAACTCACAAGAACATGCCTTAATTAACTTTGTTGATATTTCATTGTAACCGCTAGAATGCTTTGTTTTTAAAGATGTTATTATGGAAGTTATTTCTTTTGGTGAAGTGAGTGACATATTCATGTAGCTGAAGCTATTTGTAAAGGCTAGTTTCAGATATTCAAGGGCATTATTTACTGATCCTGACAATCCCATTCTATCAGTAACGGATATAAAATACTTGTTAAATAGATTTGCCACACTATGCCCATCGGTAACTAATGTGTCATCTACCCTTAGTGCTATTTGCTCCTGTTGCTTTCTGGTTCTACCAGTCTCCTCTTTCACTATATTCCATATTGTTTTTATTTCGTTCCCTGACATTGCAATCTTTTTCTCGTAGTGCATTTGTTTAGATGTCTGAATTAATTTTTTTAATATTTTACAGTATTCCTTGTATTTAGCTAAATCATCAGCATTGAAGCTATTCTTGGTCGACAAATACATTTTCCTTTTTGTCTTACAGTAAGTCTTTATTCCTTGTGTGATCCATGTTTTATTATAGACTTCTGTTTAATTTGAGTAACTTTTAGAGGACAGTTTTCAAACATGATACTGACATTGTTCATGAATGTGTTATATTTTTCATTCATGTCATGAGCACTGAAACATCTTTCCAGTTCATATCTTTGAGCAGTTTTCTAAAACACTCAATTTTTGGTTGATTGAATACTCTCCTGTACTCAGATTTAGCAGTCTTGATAATCTGCTTAGAATTTACATCCAAAACAAGGAGCTGCATGTCATGATCTGATAGTCCATTTATTACAGGTTTTATGATATGATTTTGTTCCTTTGATTTCTCTATAAAAATGTTATCAATGGCTGTCCTTGAGGATTTAGTGATCCTAGCTGGAAAGTTTACAGTGTGAGCTAGACTGAAAGACAACATTACTAACTGCAGTAAATGTTTGCTGGAAGGTTGCATTAGAAAATCTGTATTAAAGTCACCAGCAATCAAAATTTCTTTGTTTCTTCCTGTTAAATAACCCAGAAGAGCTTCTAGATGATTTATGAATAGATTATAATTTCCTGCAGGTGCTCGGTAAATAGTTACTATTGTATAGGATCTGTTATGGAACTCTACTTGTGTTGCACATGCTTCTAGATGCTGCTCCAAACAGAATTTATTAATGTCAATGTTCTTGAATTTATGGCAGTTTTTAATAAATGTGACAACTCCTCCTGCATCCATATCTACTCTGCAGAAGTAGGAAGCTAGCTTAAATCCTGAAATGTCTAACATATCTATACCAGTGGTCACTTGATGTTTGGAGAGGCATATCATGTCAATTTGGTTAGATGAATTCATTTCATCGATACAAATGAGTAGTTCATCAACTTTATTTCTGAGTCCTGGAATGTTCTGGTGTAATAAAGATAACTCATACTGCATACTAATGGGATTATAACTGCTTTGGTGAAGATGAACTGGCAGTTTCTGATTACTTTCTGTTAAACATTGTTTAAATGGAGGCTGTATGCTAAAATCTGACTCCTGTTCATCTGTTTTCTCAAACTGAGTGTGTCTGCCAATCTCTCTTAAAACTCGTTTTCTTTCCCCCTTCCCTATCCTAAAAAAGGCATCCCTCGGACACCTGTGACCACTGGTATTTTACCACTTGTGACAAAAGTGTCCCCCCTTAAGTTTTCTGCAATCAACCCAGACAGTTTTCCCTTCCCTTTCCTATTGAGGTGAAGGCCATGCCTAGTGTAGTCCCACCAATCGATAGCATCCACAGGAATCAAACCAATATGAGACCCTATATCCATCCTAAGCAGCCACTCCAACTCCAAGTTCACCCTCCCTACAGAAGAGTTCAAATGAGGCCGATCATAGTGTCTCAACACAGACACAAATCCCACACTCGTATGCTTTGTTGCTGATGCTATCTTCACCAGGTCACTCTCTATGGAATATTCAAGAGTCTCTGTCAATGCTATTTCCCGGACCACCCACTATAACCACAGCATCCTCTTTTGTGAAATTCTTGCATAAAGAACCTAAATCCTCTGTTACCTGACCCAGATCAGCACTAGGCCTGAAAAAGTTTGTGACCTGGTACTCTGGACCTAGATTTTCCTGCAGTAGTAGTTGGCCAACACCTCTACCATGGGAGCTACGTAACAACAGAACTTTATTTCTTTTTACAAATTTCCCTACCTTTTTCAAGTCCTTGAAAGCTTGTTGTGCCCTTTCCACAGCTTCAGCTACATGAGGCTCATCCGATTCTGACTGAGGCAACAGGTCAAATCTATTTTCAAGATTTATGATAAAGCTGTCTGATGCTCTCCTTTGCCTGTTCCCCCTATTACCTGTCGCCACTTCTCACCTCTGTTCACCCTTCTCCCTCTTTAACCTGTCCAGATACTCCCTTGCCTTGTCTAGGTCAGCTTGAAGAGCTGCAATTTTCCCTTCCTGTTCCTGCAGATCCTACAATACCACTGGTGACCCTCATTTATGTCCCCATTTCCCTCGCCACTACATTCGCCCCAATGAAAGAAACTACAACACCCATCACACCATACCCCGGAACTAACGATCCTATGGCATGTCACACACTTCTCACTCATGGCAAAAACAGAAATCGTATAAACTGATTTAACACGTTCACTGCCATCGGCGCACCAGCGCGTCCGGCCGATACTAGTGCATATGCCGTCGACGCGCCTGCGCGGCGAGACACTCAGCTGTTTCTCAGCGCCACAGTTTAGTCGGGCACAGCCATTCGGTGTGGTTCATTGCGCAGGCACTCTAAGAACGTATTGTTTTCAATTTTTGCGGGTGCGGTTCGTGTGTTTTCCCTACAGTTTTTCTCTGTTGTGGGACTGAAAATGGAAGACAATCGTGACACGGCGGGCCCTTCAGAACCTAAGAAACGTAAAACACAGGACACAAGAAACGTACAAAAACTAACGGATGCGGAATTATTACGAATATTAGAAGAAAGCGATTCGGAAACGGAACTGGCCAGTGAGGAGGACGGCGTGGAATCCAGTGAAGAGTCTGACGGAGCCGAGTTTGTTTTAGATGAGACTGTAGAAATGGCTGTGAATCCTAGCGACAGGGAAATGGCAGAAGGAGTGGTAACAAGAGATAACGCAGCTGATACAACTGTTGCGTGGGAAAGAGAGCCAGTTGGAATGATAAATTGCCCATTTATAAAAAATGAGGGACTGCTTATTCAACCGACGGAAAACACTCCCTTAGATTATTTTCGTCTTTTGCTGACGGACGAATTTCTATTGACAGTTGTAGAAGAAACAAATCGAAACGCGATTGAATTATTCCTTTCTGCGGGAACCAAAGGACAATCACGAATAAACTGTTGGAAAGATGTGACTGTTGGCGAATTGTTAGTGTTCTTGGGAGTTTTCCTGCACATGGGAAATGTAAAGATGAGGAATTTGCAGGACTATTGGAAAAAGGACGCTTTATTCAACGTGAAAGGAATTGCCGATAGTATTTCACGAAATCGTTTTCTGCTAATACTACGTGCATTACACTTTTCTGAAAATCCAAAACAGGGCAAACCAACACCATCCGACAGGTTGTATAAAATACGTCCCGTTATCAATTTTTTCAATGAAAGGATGTGCCAAGTTTACTACCCTGGACGGGAACTGTCTCTGGACGAATCAATGATCCTTTGGCGTGGACGATTACTTTTCCGCCAATACATCAAAAACAAAAAGCACAAATATGGCATAAAGCTATATATTTTGACAACTCCCACTGGAATGGTCCTAAAATTCGCGGTATACACTGGCATGCTGGACGATTTAGGAGGAAGAGGCCATGCGCAAAAAATTGTTCTTCATTTACTAGATGAAAAGTTGAATGCTGGTCACCATGTGTACATGGACAATTACTATAACAGCTTCGCATTGGCAAAGCTGCTCCTGGATAAGAAGACCCACTGCACGGGAACTCTGAGGGCGAATAGGAAGGATACACCCAAGGAAATACAGGAAGCAAAACTACGAAAAGGTGAAGCCGTTGCCAGATTTGCGGAAGGAGTTATGATAGGTAAGTGGCGTGATAAGAGGGAGGTTTGCTACATTTCTAATGCATTTACAAATGAAATGGTTGAGGTTGAAACCAAAAGAAAGGAGAAGAAATCTAAGCCCTTGGCCATTGTAAACTACAATAAATTTATGGCGGGAGTTGATCGGCACGATCAGATGTTATCATATTACCTCTCGGAACGCAAAACCATACGCTGGTACAAGAAACTTTTTATCCACGTTGTGGAAATGATACTGACAAACGCACATGCCCTACACAATAAATATTGTGGCACAAAAATGCCCCTCCAAGAATTTAGACTCAGTATTATAAGAGCACTATTGCCACGAAAGCAGGTAGAACGGCCAGTCAGAAATCCCCAACATGTTGTGGTAAAACGAGAATCAAATGGAAAATCAAAAACACCGCGAAAAAAGTGCAGATCATGCGCCAGCCGTGGACAACGAACAGACACGATTTACGAGTGCCTAGATTGCCCAAATAAAGCAGGATATTGTTTGAATTGTTGTGTTATTCACCACCTCTAAAGGCAGATAGCACTTTCGTTGCTCATTTATTTTTCGACAGTTATGTGTCGGTACTATTCGTAAACTTTGTATTTATTTTATTTGTTTGAGAGTGTAATGGATAAAGCTCTAGATTGTTTTTTTCTTAGATTTGACATACATTTTATTTCAGAAGTTTCTTCGAGATCTTGTGTTTGTATTTGAATGTTTCTACTATATTTTTTGTCCAATAAATATGTCGTTTGTCAGTAGGATGTTTCGTTTCATTTATGAATATAAAATGAAATTGTAGTAACCTAAACTGTCACACTAACCAGGAACAATACACTAGACGCATTGGCGCGTCCACGGCCACCCGCTACAGAATATGGCCTGATATGCCACTGACGCCTTAGTGCGCCCCAAAACAACTTTGATTCACGAGAGTAAATTTGATTGTGTACTTATAAACTAAATACATGTTATATTACTTTTAGCAATATATTTTCAGATTCTATTAAGAAAAATATTGGTTACGTGGCAAAGCAAGGCCAATTACAGTGGCAGTGAACGTGTTAAGTACTGACTAATACGTAAACAAAGGACCCTAGAAACTATTCAGGCAGATATAAATAAATTGAAAGAGTAATTAATAAAAAAACTGGTGATTACATATAAGTTTAAGTCACTGTTTACTTACGATACGTGCGCGTAAAATTAAGCCAAAAATCTGTGCTATAGGTGCGAGAAGGAAAATAAACTTCTTACCCCATTTAATCTTATTTAACACTTCACTGACACTTCCACTAATGTAACAACACTTATAATATATTTATACCAACTGGAAACGTTTACCTATGAGTTATGTTTATAACACCTGTAGATGTTTAAAAATAGCTTAATAACAACACTTTTTATAATTATTTAGTGCAGCAAATACTCCAAGTGTCCGCGTCGGCGCAGTGTTGCCAACAGGGACATTTGCAGATTAAACTACCATCCCGAAGGGCAACGTTTTTTCATTGTATACTAGCTTAATACAAGTGTCATCTTACATTTACAGATGAAGCTTTGGCAAATTAGGTCACCTGCAGATTTAACCTGAAGACTGCGAAGGGTGGGGAGAAAACAGTAGCACCAGTCAGCCAAGCTCTAGGACGAATCTAAGGAGGTGAGTGGGCAGCAAATTTTGTTGTGCTGTCAACTGTAGGAATTTATACCATGTACCTTGTCTTTTTATGAACATCTAGCATGCTTGAGTTTCAGTCTGCCTGAATCCCACTGTAATCAAAATTAAACTGTCTTTAAAACTGCACAAATACTCAACAATAGTCCATGTTTCTACAGGAGACAAATCAATGTTAACAAAAACATATTTACAAAGACCACTTTAAACATGGCACAACAAATGAAACACGAGCTTTAACGACAATGATGAATATGTCACTGCTCAACAGCTCTGTTCATTTTTAAGATATGCAACAATGTTAACACTGTCTGATATGATTTCTGCTGATTCAGCTGTAAGGGGCCAGAGAGGACATCTTACTGTTGTCATTTGGTCTCCTTATATTGTCAGTGCTGTAAGCACTGAAAATTGCACCAGTCAATGATGGGTGTAAATCACGGCCATAACTTTGTTGAGAAACATGTATCTACGAGTTCATTGTTCACAACTGTATCATGCAGAAAACACAACACTAATTTTATGCTAACAGTGATTCATCAAGCAGAGGCCATAAACTTTGGAGCTGGAAGAAAATTTTGTAGGTGGGGCCAGGTGAAGAATAAATTAAAGATGACCAGTTCTACTTGCTACCCTATGAGAGAACTGAAACAGGGACTGTTTCCTGAACTGGAACAGCTGGTTCCTCAGTAGGTGAAAGAGAAATGCAATGAAGGCTTCCCAATTATCCGATAAACTGTTCGAAGGAAGGTGTCGGGGATAAGAGAAATAACTGCATGCATCGTGGAATACAAAGCAAGTACTGGCGCATGTGTGAAGGTGATGAAGATGAGGCTTACTGTATTTACCCAATTATAAGGCGAGGTTTTTTCCCAAATTTATCATTCAAAGAATACAGGGCCAACTTATATTCAGAGATTAAACTATTGCTGCTGAGGTTAACAATTTTATGTTGTTTAATAGATTATATAGGGATTGTGTTACATTTACAGATGAAGCTTTGGCTATGGTGGCTACATGCAGATTTATTTCAAAGAAATTTTGACAGTACTGGGCAAATGATATTCGCATTCAAACTGGTTCAAAATTTCCTAATATGAGAAGCACTCAGAGTATCGACATTGCTTGAACAAACACTTAACACCTGACTGATGCTGAGCTAGTGCAGGGATCCTTTATGCAAGGGACAAGGAGAAACAATGAACAGTCACAACAATAATATCTTGCTCTGCTTAAAATTTGACAATTTTGAGAAACACAGGAGGAAATAGCACTAAATTATATCATCTTACAGACTCTTTTTATAAACAAAGATGCTGTAACTTACCAAACGAAAGTGTTGGTATGTTGACAGACACAATAAAAACACAAACGCACACACAAATTTCAAGCTTTCGCAACCCAAGGTTGCTTCATCAGGAAAGAGGGAGGGAGAGGGAAAGACGAAAGGGTGTGGGTTTTAAGGGAGAAGGTAAGGAGTCATTCCAATCCCGGGAGCGGAAAGACTTACCCTAGGGGGAACAAAGGACAGGTATACACTCGCGCGCACACACACACATATCCATCCGCACATATACAGACACAGGAGGCAAAGAGGGGCAGAGATGTCAGTCAAGGAGGAAGTACAGAGGCAAAGATGTTGTTGAATGACTGGTGAGGTACGAGCGGTGGCAACTTGAAATTAGCGGAGGTTGAGGCCTGGTGGGTAACGGGAAGAGAGAATATATTGAAGAGCTAAAGTTCCCATCTCCGGAGTTCTGACAGGTTGGTGTTAGTGGGAAGTATCCAGATAACCCTGACAGTGTAACACTGTGCCAAGATGTGCTGGCCGTGCACCAAGGCATGTTTAGCCACAGGGTGATCCTCATTACCAACAAACACTGTCTGCCTGTGTCCGTTCATGCGAATGGACAGTTTGTTGCTGGTCATTCCCACATAGAAGGCTTCACGGTGTAGGCATGTCAGTTGGTAAATCACGTGGGTGCTTTCACACGTGGCTCTGCCTTTGATCCTGTATATATATGGAGACCGTGTAAAAACATTAATGTTGTTTTTTAAGTAATGGTAACCTTTGAAAGCAGAGATGTTGTCTTTCAAAAAAAGATTACCTGATTCTGAACCCAGATCAACACTTTTTTTGATTATGAAGGTCTGTAACTAAGTGGGTTGCAAATGAAAAATTCAGTGGTTGTTTGCATATTAGAATACCAGGTCAAAACGTTATTGGCTTTTAATCAGCTTTAGAACATAGTGGTGACATTGAGATGAAACAAGAAGGAAATTTAATCCAGAATGAAATGTCTAACATACAAATTAAAGTATATTGCACTAACTAACTGTTGCCATGACAATAAATTACGGCAACAAAATCTGTCGTGGAAATAGTAGCAACAGAAGTCAGTAGATTGACTGAATCGTGATTGCTATCTTTTATTTATATATTAATTGCTGTTGCTACATATGACTTGCACCCTACAAGACATTGCAGTCCATGTTTCACATTTCCTCAAGCACAGCACTATGGAATCATTGGGGGCTTGACTGAGAACTTGATGCGCGATGGGAGGGGAGTAACTGGGCAGCTAATTATGTCATGTTGCCAACCATGGGGATATATACACATACAGTTTTTGATGTTTCTGAGCAACAGTCATACAATAATTTTTAAATGAACACACCGCCATATGACTGTACTGTTGCTTATTTAATTACGACCCAGAGCAAACCCTAGGTCATCATTAAATAAACAACAATACAGTCAAAATGGTGTGTATTCATTTAAAAAATTTACTGAATAGTTTCGCTTTTTAGAAACATCTACATCAATATCTACCGCATGTTACACTGCAGTTTGCTTGATTCCATTTGTTGTCTGAATTGAATTGATTTCAAAAGCATGTTGAAAAAAAGGGGAGCACCTTATGATCAGGATCTTCATATATTCAGGTAAATACCATATGTTACAACAAAGAATTATGCTACTAGCATCTTACAATCATTCTAAGGAAAGGCACAAGTACTTGCTAGGCCATATGAGCAACACTTATCAGACGCCTGATTATTTTGATATCTCGTCAAATGTTGTTGTTGACATGAACGGTATTAAAATTGTTTCTATGAGAAGGTCCGGCAATGAAAAGGCCTGAATGACAGTAATGTAGAAGGCACTAGTAGATAGGGGGAAGCTTCTCTCAGATGTGATTCTTTACAGGAAAACACTATTAAAAGAAAAATTTCTTGCAGGGCTTATTTTTAGATGGGGAAGAAGAAGAAGAAGGGGGGGGGGGGGGGGGGGGGAAAGAAGAAGAAGAAGAAGAAGAAGAACTGACAACAAATGAAATGATACTAGATTGGCAAATGAAATTATACTAGATTGGGTGAAGGTTGTCTTTAACAAAATACCAGGCTCCTTGCTTAACAGAAGGAAAATATTGGTGCTGGATCCTTTCAGGAGACACCTCACGCAGGAAGCTAAGAATCTGGTACCAAGAAACAATCTTGTTGTTGTTGTTGTTGTTGTGGTCTTCAGTCCAAAGACTGGTTTGGCACAGCTCTCCACACTACTCTATCCTGTGCATCTCCGAGTAATTACTGCAACCTACATCCTTCTGAATCTGCTTACTGTATTCATTTCTTGGCCTCCCTTTTTGGTCCCCCCCCCCCCTCCCCCCACGCTTACATCCAGTACTAAACTGACGATCCCTTGATGCCTCAGAAGAGGCCCTGCCAACCAATCTCTTCTTATAGTCAGGTTGTGCCACAATATTCTCTTTTCCCCAATTCTATTCAGTAAAACCTCATTCGTTACGTGATCTACCCATCTAATCATCAGCATTATTCTGTAGCAACACATTTCAAAGGCTTCTATTCTCTTCTTGTCTAAATTGTTTATTGTCCATGTTTCATTTCCACACATGGCTACACTCCATACAAATACTTCCTGACACTTAAATCTATACTCAATATTAACAAGAAACAGTATAGACCTGGTAATAATCCCTGGTAGTGGAATGACCTCACAACTTCAAGTAATTAAGCAAAAATGGAAGAGAAGGTAACAACTATTGTATACTATTTCATTTTGTTTATTTTATTTCTCCTTGTACTGACAAAATGTAGACAGTCAATAAATAGCATCAATAATATAATTAGGTGGCTACTTTATATCAATAAGATAGTTTGTAATATGGATTAGTCAGAATATGTTAAAAATAAAAATGTCTCAAAGAGCCTCTTAGAAAGTAAAGGGGGGTAGGGTCAGCTTATACAAAGGGTTGTCTTATAGTTGGATGATGATGATGATGATGATGATGATGATGATGATGATGATGATGACGAGTTGGTGGGGCGCCCAACTGCGTGGTCATCGGCGCCAATTTTTTCACAGTCCGATCGAGCCACTGTCATGAATGATGATGATTATGATGATGATGAAATGATGAGGACAACACAAACATCCAGTCCCCAGGCAGATAAAATCCCTAACTTGGCCGGGAATCGAACCCGGGACCCCGTGATCCAGAGGCAGCAATGCTAGCCACTAGACCACGAGCTGCGGACGTCTTATAGTTGGGCAAATACAGTAATTAAAACCACAAGCTAAAACTACGAACATACTAATTATATGATCTTGAAAGTGTTCTTACCACACAGAAGAACTGTTTGATATACTTTGCTTCTTTTTCACTGATTCGTATGCAGTCACCATGGTACCATTCTTCACAATTATCACATGCTCTGAAAATAGTGTAAATGGGTTAGCAATGTACCATTTGCATTTTAAGCATATTTACTATAATAATTTACAGCTTGACTCCATATGTAAATTAGATCTTTACAGACAACAATTATTCTGTGTCACCCAGCCCATAGGAAGTCTCCCATTCCCCCCTGTGCCACCACTTCATCTGTGACGGTGTCAATCCAGATATTTGTAATGTTTGCTGCTGCAAAAGACTGTCATAATGTATATTTCTCTAGTTCTGCCATTTGAAACATTGACAGGCTGAAGGAATGCTGAGCTTAAACAACAGTGCAATGTGGAAAACTTCAGTATGATGAAAAACCATTAGTCATTTATAAGTTTTGGTTGCCAACTAGTAAAATGTTAATAACAAAAGGTGTGGGTGAGATGAAAATCATTATTACCACGAATGCCTTTTTTTTACCAAGTTTCACATTTCCACAAATGGAACAGAAGGGACATGTGTTTGGTGAATTAGACTGTACAAACTAAATACAAATTATTGTTATGCAAGAGTAGACTCACAGAGAAATACATTTAGCATTTCCTGTTCCAGTTTGACTCCTGATGCATAACCTGAGCATACCAAAGAGGTGAGGTGACCTAATCCTTCCTTAAATTTCACTTCATAATGTTAAATTTGAATTTGCTTCTATGACGTGATTGATGCGAAACAGATTTTAAGATACAACATATTTCATCAATTAACAGTCCCTGTAACATTTTTATTTGTCAGGCCAAGGTGCAGCAGTTTGTATTACAGATTCAAGCCTCTTATCCACAAAACACCACAAACAACTATTAACAAGAAATTAATAAAATATCCTTTAAGCGAAAAGATAATCAAACCTTTGCAGTTCGATAAACTGTCTTGTGATCACTATGTAGCATTTTATGTTACAATGACAACCAATTAAATGTAAAAAAGCACACACACACACACACACACACACACACACACACACACACACACACACACACACACACACACGACCGCCAAAAACCAAATAACATAATTCATCAAAATTGACACTTAACTGCTTCAAACAGTGGAAATTCCAGGCAGGAATATCAACAATATAGGAAAAGATAGATTGATACTCAACATAAAGAAGACATGTCATGTTGCACTTTTTTTTATTCCACTCAGTGAATTATGCCTTCACAACTATCCAGTAAGTTGTGACATAGCACACAGTCTTCACAGTACTTTGATACATTAGCTTTACTCAGTCACTACTGGAAAACCAATACCCTTGAACTGAATAGGGTAGCAAACTAATGAGGTCCCTCATCAAAGGGGCATTTAGTATTTGTAATAAGAAACTAGGTGACATTTTATTTTGACACTGGTCATTGAATAATTATTTTGCGAAACAGCAGACAAGGGCACGAAATACACAGCTGAAATGCATGTAAACACTAGCCATTGGTTTCTAATTCAAAATATGGGTCTCACCTTGTCCGCTGCCCTAATTTCAATGCAATCACTTAATGTGTTATATCACAGAACAGTTTTCTTAACTGTGTTTTTGTGATACGAGGTCTGTTCAAAAAATTCCAGAACATTTGTAATTTCACACCAATGTGTGCTGGAGAAAGATGTGGTTGGCATCCCTGCAAACATCTGAGTTTAATGTGTTACATTGTTGTATGTCTGTTAGTTACTGTTCAGTGGTGTATTGAATAGACTGTTGTATCACACAGTTAGCGAATTTCGAGATGGCAGAATTATAGAGGAGCAACGTGTCTGCACTAAATTTCGCATGGAACTCAAGAAAAGCTTTACAGAGACACACCACATAATGCAGGAGGCCTATGGTGATGAGTGCTTAAGCCATACTCGGCGTTACAAATGGTTCACATGGTTTAAAAATGGCCACACTAAAGTTAAAAGATGACCCTCATTCAGGACACCCTTCGATGTCTCCCAACAACACTCATGTCAGGAACGCCAACTGAACTGTACATGCCAATCAAAGACAGACTGCCCGAGAGATTGCAGAAGAATGTAATATTTCAGTTGGATCATGTCATGAAATCCTGAGATAGCATCTTGGAAAGCATCATGTTGCCGCCGAGTTTGTTCCACAGCTCATGGGTCAAGACCAGAAAGATCTTCGCCACACAATCTGTGAAGAGCTTTTAGATTGCACAAATAAGAACCAGACGTTCCTTAAGAGATTCATAACTGGAGATGAGACATAGGTCTATGGTTATGATGTTGAGACCACGGTTCAAGCTTCAGTCTTCACAATGGGCCAGGAAAGTTCTCCAAGAATAATAAAAACAGCTCGTCAGGGCAGGTCAAATGTCAAAGCCATGCTGATAGTTTTCTTTAACTCTGAAGGATTAGTTCATCATGAATTTGTGCCGCAGGGACAAACTGTTAATCAATGGTACTATCAGGACGTAATGCGACACCTGAAAGACAATGTGAGAAGGAAACAGCCTGAAATGTGGCGAGACAATTCATGGCTCTTATATCATGGTAACGCAAACGTGTTACTCCGATGAATGTACGAAGATTTGCAATGATGGACGAGACAAAAGAAAATTCGCAAATGGCACTTAACACAATCCAACAAGTGGCATACTGAGACTGCTTCCAGAAGTGGAAACAGTAGTGGGAGTAATGTATCAATTGTGGAGGAGAGTAATTCGAAGGAGACCATGCAGAATAAGTAACAGATAAGTGTTGAAAAATTTTGTGGACGAAATTCCGGAATTTTTTGAACAGACCTCATATAAAAATATGTAACACATGTAAAATATATGACGGTTAATTGTTGTGAGTGCAAGATGAAGATGTCAATAACAGATTCCAGGTGCAGATATAACTTCTAGAAATACAGAAACAGAAGGAAAATAATAATAATAATAATAATAATCCCCGTGGAGGCCCGGGAAAAGAATAGGCCTCCGGTATGTTCTGCCAGTCGTAAAAGGCGACGAAAAGAACAAACCACTAATAGGGCTAACCCCCCTTTTAGTGTGATTACTTGGTTCAGGACAGAACTAAAGAAGCCTCGGACAAGCGCCGTCATGGTCGGGGACGACGCTTGAACCCTATGCCCGCCCACAATGGTAACGACACTGCTAGCCAACTGGAAAATGTTTTAAATCCAAATAGAGGTGTTTTGCAGGATATGCTTCCTGCAACCACCCAAGAAGGAAAACAAAGACAGAGGATGAGATGGTCAGATGAAGTTAATCGACACCTCATGTTCTGTTATTACCAAGCAACAAACCTAGGAACCAACACAACTGGATACAGATCACAAGTATACACAACATTTATTACCAGGTACCCGGAATTAAAATTTTTAACAGAACAACGACTAGCTGATCAGATCCGTGTAATAATAAAAAATAACAGGATACCCCAGTCAGAATTAGAAAACATCAAACAACAAGTACAACAAATACTGGAACAAAATAATGTGCAATCAGAAGAAGAAGAAAATACAGTAATGGACTCAAACATCCCAGAGCAAACAAACAAAGACCAACACGCATCAATTAAACAATCAGAGGAAAACGAAATCTTAACACAACCACCAGAACAAGCACAAATAGAACACGAAGAGACACACGTGTTAGATATAGAAGAGAAATTTCAGCTGACATATATAGAATACAAAGACACAAATACAGACATTAGACCATTCTTGCATAGACCGCCAAATAACCCACAAGTTGAAACAACAATAAAAACTATCAACACAATCATACACAACAAAATAAATGAAAACACAACTATGGAAGAGTTACAACCACTGGTTTATATAGGAGCACTCACTACACTAAATATACACACTAGGCAGAGATCAGAACCAACCAACACACAGAAGAAACCCACAAAACCAGCATGGCAACACAGGCTACAGATCAGAATAGAAAAACTGAGAAAAGACATCGGACAGCTAACACAATTTATAAGAAATGAAATGTCAGAAAAAAAACGAAAAAGGTTAGGTAAAATCTCACAACAAGAAGCGATAGAGCAATTAGATGAAAAGAAGCAGAAATTACAAGCATTGGTCAAACGACTTAGAAGATACAAAAAAAGTGAAAACAGAAGGAAACAAAACCAAACATTCAACACAAACCAAAAGAAATTTTACCAAACAATGGCTAACACACACATTAAAATAGACAATCCACCAAACATAACAGACATGGAACACTTCTGGAGCAACATATGGTCAAACCCGGTACAACATAACAGGCATACACGGTGGATACAAGCAGAAACAGACACATACAAGATGATACCACAAATGCCTGAAATGATAATTTTGCAACATGAAGTCATCCGAGCAATTAATTCTACACACAATTGGAAAGCCCCTGGAAATGATAAAATAGCAAATTACTGGCTAAAGAAGTTCACCTCAACACATTCACATCTAACTAAATTATTTAACAGTTACATTGCAGACCCATACACATTCCCTGATACACTTGCACATGGAATAACCTATCTGAAACCTAAAGATCAAGCAGACACAGCAAACCCAGCTAAATATCGCCCCATAACATGCCTACCAACAATATACAAAATATTAACTTCAGTCATCACACAGAAATTAATGACACATACAACACAGAACAAAATTATAAATGAAGAACAAAAAGGCTGCTGCAAAGGAGCACGAGGATGTAAAGAGCAACTGATAATAGATACAGAGGTGACATATCAAGCTAAAACTAAACAAAGGTCCCTACACTACGCATACATTGATTACCAAAAAGCCTTTGATAGTGTACCCCACTCATGGTTACTACAGATATTGGAAATATACAAAGTAGATCCTAAATTGATACAGTTTCTAAACATAGTAATGAAAAACTGGAAAACCACACTTAATATCCAAACAAATTCAGATAACATCGCATCACAGCCAATACACATTAAGCGTGGAATATACCAAGGAGACTCATCAAGTCCTTTCTGGTTCTGTCTTGCTCTGAACCCACTATCCAACATGCTAAATAATACAAATTATGGATACAATATTACTGGAACATACGCACACAAAATCACACATTTGCTATACATGGATGATCTAAAACTACTGGCAGCAACAAATCAACAACTCAACCAATTACTAAAGATAACAGAAGTATTCAGCAATGATATAAATATGGCTTTTGGAACAGACAAATGTAAGAAAAATGCATAGAAGCGATGGAAAAAACAGATGCCTATAAATATCTAGGATACAGACAAAAAATAGGAATAGATAATACAAATATTAAAGAAGAACTAAAAGAAAAATATAGACAAAGACTAACAAAAATACTGAAAACAGAATTGACAGCAAGAAACAAGACAAAAGCTATAAATACTTATGCTATACCAGTATTGACCTACTCATTTGGAGTAGTGAAATGGAGTGACACAGACCTAGAAGCACTCAATACACTTACACGATCACAATGCCACAAATATAGAATACATCACATACATTCAGCAACAGGAAGATTCACATTAAGCAGAAAGGAAGGTGGAAGGGGATTTATAGATATAAAAAACCTACATTATGGACAGGTAGACAATTTAAGAAAATTTTTTCTAGAACGAGCAGAAACTAGCAAAATACACAAATCAATCACTCATATAAATACATCAGCTACACCATTGCAATTTCATAACCACTTCTACAACCCTTTAGATCACATAACATCAACAGATACAAAGAAAGTAAATTGGAAAAAGAAAACACTACATGGCAAGCACCCGCATCATCTAACACAGCCACACATAGATCAAGACACATCCAACACATGGCTAAGAAAAGGCAATATATACAGTGAGACGGAAGGATTCATGATTGCAATACAGGATCTAACAATAAACACCAGATATTACAGCAAGCATATTATTAAAGATCCCACTACCACAACAGATAAATGCAGACTTTGCAAACAACAAATAGAAACAGTAGATCACATCACAAGCGGATGTACAATACTAGCAAATACAGAATACCCCAGAAGACATGACAATGTAGCAAAAATAATACATCAACAACTTGCCATAAAACATAAACTAATAAAACAACACGTTCCCACATACAAGTACACACCACAAAATGTACTGGAGAATGATGAATACAAATTATACTGGAACAGAACCATTATAACAGATAAAACAACACCACATAACAAACCTGACATCATACTCACCAATAAAAAGAAGAAATTAACACAACTAATTGAAATATCCATACCCAACACAACAAATATACAGAAGAAAACAGGAGAAAAAATTGAAAAATACATCCAACTGGCTGAGGAAGTCAAGGACATGTGGCATCAGGATAAAGTCGACATTATACCAATTATACTATCAACTACAGGAGTCATACCTCACAATATCCACCAGTACATCAATGCAATACAGCTACATCCAAACATATATGTACAACTACAAAAATCTGTGATTATTGATACATGTTCAATGACCCGAAAGTTCATAAATGCAATATAACATATACCGTACAGTTAAAAGGAAGTCACACTTGATCAAGGTCCGCGTCACTGTCCATTTTTGACCAGACATAACGTCTGAGAATAGAAAGAAATAATAATAATAATAGAGAAAAACTTACATCATGAATCTCGAAGAATCTGAGGACCTGCAGATGCAGTAGGCTTGTCCATCTTGCTTCAGAAGTGTCGCTATTTTTGATTTTCTTTCCGGAAGCATGAACTGTCGAGCAATCTCCTCCTTCTGTGAATAACATTTCCAATTTCAGAAGCAATAACAGATGTGCAGTACAACTGTCAAGTTAGACATGTACTTACAGCAATAACTTATATTCTGCAGACAGAAAAAGTCATTAAGTGCAAGAAGGAGGGGTAGGGCCATGGAATGCATAAAACCAAAGAGGAAGAGTTAAGGAAGCATTACAGAATCTATATTAGTCATAAAAATTTTATTTACCACATAAGAATAATGAAAAACAATTCTCATTGCGTGTGATGCAAGCAGAATATATTAAGTGATGTATTACGCTACATAAAGGCAAAAATAAAGATAAAACTTATGTATTGGCATCTTTGCTTGTCAGCTTTATCCAGAGAAATGTTCCTAGTGTTCATATTTTGAATGAACAGCAGTTGCTACAAGGCATAATGGTTCTTTCTGTGTAAACTCGTTAGATTTTGGTAGAGCATAAGGTGACCATTTTGGATTTTAGTCATATTTGGTACACTGATACATGTCTTAATAGTAAAACTGCCAAGTAGAGCTGTCCTAATTCTACCCTTTCATAAAAATTCAGGTTTGAAGGGTCAAAAGTGTGTATCTAGTAACTAATCTGGCACCAATTTCCCCAATTTTCAGAGAATGACTACTAAGTACTGAAATGGTCACCTTATAACTCCCTGTGAGATTACATGTAATTTGTTATGCTGCACATCCTCCCACGTAGTACACTGCAGTATACAGTGTGGTGTACTGGAACTGCATTACTGTCAAGGCCAAGACCACTGCTGCTGGCCATCATTTTTCTATGGAAATAAATCTCTATCAACTCTGACCAAAAGATAGGGCAGAATATTCTTTTGAGGCACTCAATTAATTTAACTAAATGTAAAAACGTATGAAGCAGGATAGTTGCAGAGTAGTATTCAGAGACCCCTGATGTCAAGATCCCCTGCGTAATACATCTGAGACACAGTCACATTTCATTTCATATTTAATGAAGTAATTTTTTACAGGACTCAACATCCTAAATTTTTTATCAGCAGACTGAAATCAAGGAAGAGGTTTTTGAAGAAAGGTCCATTCTACTAAACAGGCAGTAATAATTGGGATCAATATCACTGCAGGATTTGTTCTAACAAAGAGAATGCTTTATGAAGTCCAGGAAAAAACTGTTTCACAACATGATCAAAGAAAATTAAATCTAGCAGGACCAAAAAAAAAGAGAGAGAGAGAGAGAGAGAGAGAGAGAGAGAGAGAGAGAGAGAGACAGAGCAGAGACAGAAAGAGACAAGGAGAGGGACTAAATTTATGAAAATAAACACAGAGAGCAAAATAACAAAGAGAGGCTGGGGATGATGAGATAGAATAGATAACAGAATGCAACGAAAAAGTTTCACAGGGAGACAGTCATAAGAGTACGAACCGTATGGCAAGGAAAGGGACTGAGTTGAGTTACAAAACATAACTAAATTTTATTTGTAATTAGGAGACTGCCAAATGGCCATTCAGAATGCAATTATAATTATGACAGGTACAATGGACGTTATTCTGGTGTATCACCAAGAAAATTCCAGCTGGTGCAATGCACGCTATAATAAATGACATTCCTATGTCATTTCTGAGTATATTCAACAGCCTTTGTCATTACTGAACGTATTCATCAATTCCAAATGTGGCTAAGACCAAATGGAAAACTGTTTGTGAATTGGGTAGCTGCAGTAACTCTGTCACGTACAGGCATTGATGAGCCTAGCTTTGTATTTGGCTACTCAATTAATATCCAAACACACACACACACACACACACACACACACGAAACACTTAAAATATGTTGAGTGGCAAAAAAGATACAGAGAAAGTGAGAAGTTTACTGTTTTAAATTAACTACCATCTCCATCACGGTACTAAAAATGAGCACAATAACTGCGCTAAGCTGTGAAATGGATCAGCATTATTCTGTCGAAGAGTCCAAGTATAAGAGGGAACAGTAAGAGCAGCTCTTGCTAAATTCAATAAGACTAGTATCTGGATTGATACAACCGATATTCTTTTAACAAACAACCTCCAAGAAGGCAATAGAATGAGATAAGTGTTTCGAGTATTTTCCTGAGCTTCAGAAGAAGTCAACTTTAGCCCATTATTTTGGAAGAAAAGATGTTCAGGCTAAATTTTTGATAAACATTAGGAAAAGATCAGAAAAAGGAAGTTACACTGCAAACAGTCGTAGAGAATTTTGTAGCAACATATACAGATGAACTACGCAGTCTGCGCACTGCAATGCTCAGCAAATAACTATTTTTACAGTATGCAGCTGACTTAATGATAACAGAAAATTTTTGTATGCTATGAAAGAGGCAACCTGACATAGGACAACTACTCATTTTGGACATTTCTTAATGCTGTCATCATCAGAGACCTAAGAAAAAAAGCTTCCAGGCTTATGAACTGTTTGGTTTTACTCAGATGGATGGGCTGGATGGTTAAAAAAAAAGATAAACAATATCAGGAATAATTTCCTGACGGAAGATTTTAACTTGTGCGATTAGTGGAATTTCCTTCTCATGGTAAGGGAGCTGTAGATGATGATGTGAGTGAGTGACGAAACAGGTGTGGCAACAAGTAAAGACCAGGAATAAAACTGTAACAAGAAGAAAATTATTAACGTTGTTGTAGTTGTGGTCTTCAGTCCTGAGACTGGTTTGATGCAGCTCTCCATGCTACTCTATCCTGTGCAAGCTGCTTCATCTCCCAGTAACTACTGCTGCCTACATCCTTCTGAATCTGCTTAGTGTATTCATCTCTTGGTCTCCCTCTACGATTTTTACCCTCCACGCTGCCCTCCAGTACTAAATTGGTCATCCCTTGATGCCTCTGAACATGTCCTACCAACCAATCCCTTCTTCTAGTCAAGTTGTGCCACAAATTTCTGTTCTCTCCAATTCTATTCAATATCTCCTCATAGAGAGGATATAAAATGTAGACTGGCAATGGCAAGGAAAGCGTTTCTGAAGAAGAGAAATTTGTTAACACCGAGTATAGATTTAAGTGTCAGGAAGTCATTTCTGAAAGTATTTGTATGGAGTGTAGCCATGTATGGAAGTGAAACATGGACGATAAATAGTTTGGATAAGAAGAGAATAGAAGCTTTCGAAATGTGGTGCTACAGAAGAATGCTGAAGATTAGATGGGTAGATCACATAACTAATGAGGAAGTATTGAATAGGATTGGGGAGAAGAGAAGTTTGTGGCACAACTTGACCAGAAGAAGGGATCGGTTGGTAGGACATGTTCTGAGGCATCAAGGGATCACCAATTTAGTATTGGAGGGCAGCGTGGAGGGTAAAAATCATAGGGGAAGATCAAGAGATGAATACACTAAGCAGATTCAGAAGGATGTAGGTTGCAGTAGGTACTGGGAGATGAAGAAGCTTGCACAGGATAGATTAGCCTGGAGAGCTGCATCAAACCAGTCTCAGGACTGAAGACCATAACAACAACAACAACAACAACAACAACAACAACATAACACCTCCTCATTAGTTATGTGATCTACCCATCTAATCTTCAGCATTCTTCTGTAGCACCACATTTCGAAACCTTCTATTCTCCTCTTGTCTAAACTACTTATCATCCATGTTTCACTTCCATATATGGCTACACTCCATACAAATACTTTCAGAAACGACTTCCTGACACTTAAATCAATACTCAATGTTAACAAATTTCTCTTCTTCAGAAACACTTTCCTTGCCATTGCCAGTCTACATTTTATATCCTCTCTACTTCGACCATCATCAGTTATTTTTCTCCCCAAATAGCAAAACACCTTTACTACTTTAAGTGTCTAATTTCCTAATCTAATTCCCTCAGCATCACCCGACTTAATTCGACTACATGCCATTATCCTCATTATGCTTTTGTTGATGTTCATCTTATACCCTCCTTTCAAGACACTGTCCAACCCGTTCAACTGCACTTCCTAGTCCTTTGCTGTCTCTGACAGAATTACAATGTCATCGGCGAATCTCAAAGTTTTTATTTCGTCTCCATGGATTTTAATACCTACTCCGAACTTTTCTTTTGTTTATTGCTTGCTCAATATACAGATTGAATAATATCGGGGATAGGCTACAAACCTGTCTCACTCCTTTCCCAACCACTGCTTCCCTTTCATGCCCCTTGAGTATTGTAACTGCCATCTGGTTTCTGCACAAATTGTAAATAGCCTTTCGCTCCCTGTGTTTTACCCCTGCCACCTTCAGAATTTGAAAGAGAGTATTCCAGTCAACATTGTCAAAAGCTTTCTCTAAGTCTACAAATGCTAGAAATGTAGGTTTGCCTTTCCTTAATCTTTATTCTAAGTAGGTCGTAGGATCAGTATTGCCTCACGTGTTCCAACATTTCTACAGAATCCAAACTGACCTTCCCCAAGGTCGGCTTCTACCAGTTTTTCCATTCATCTGTAAAGAATTCGTGTTAGTATTTTGCAGCTGTGACTTATTAAACTGATAGTTCGGTAATTTTCACATCTGTCAACACCTGCTTTCTTTGGGATTGGAATTATTATATTCTTCTTGAAGTCTGAGGGAATTTCACCTGTTTCATACATCTTGCTCACCAGATGGTAGAGTTTTGTCAGGACTGGCTCTCCCAAGGCTGTCAGTAGTTCTAATGGAATGTTGTCTACTCCCGGGGCCTTGTTACGACTTAGGTCTTTCAGTGCTCTGTCAAACTCTTCACACAGTATCATACCTCCCATTTCATCTTCATCTACATCCTCTTCCATTTCCATAATATTGTCCTCAAGTACATCGCCCTTGTATAGACCCTCTATATACTCCTTCCACCTCTCTGCTTTCCCTTCTTTGCTTAGAACTGGGTTTCCATCTGAGCTCTTGATATCCATGCAAGTGGTTCTCTTTTCTCCAAAGGTCTCTTTAATTTTCCTGTAGGCAGTATCTACCTTACCCCTCGTGAGATAAGCCTCTACATCCTTACATTTATCCTCTAGCCATCCCTGCTTAGCCATTTTGCACTTCCTGTCGATCTCATTTATGAGACGTTTGTATTCCTTTTTGCCTGCTTCATTTACTGCATTTTTGTATTTTCTCCTTTCATCAATTAAATGCAGTATCTCTTCTGTTACCCAAGGATTTCTACTAGCCCTCTTCTTTTTACCTACTTGATCCCCTGCTGCCTTCATTGTTTCATTCCTCAAAGCTACCCATTCTTCTTCTACTGCATTTCTTTCCCCCATTCCTGTCAATTGTTCCCTTATGCTCTCCCTGGTACTCTGTACAACCTCTGGTTTAGTCAGTTTATCCAGGTCCCATCTGCTTAAATTCCCACCTTTTTGCAGTTTCTTCAGTTTTAATCTACAGTTCATAACCAATAGATTGTCGTCGGAGTCCACATTTGCCCCTGGAAATGTCTTACAATTTAAAACCTGGTTCCTAAATCTCTGTCTTACCATTATATAATCTATCTGAAACCTTCTAGTATCTCCAGGGTCCTTCCATGTATACAACCTTCTCTCATGATTCTTGACCCAAGTGTTAGCTATGATTAAGTTATGCTCTGTGCAAAATTCTACCAGACGGCTCCCTCTTTCATTTCTTACCCCCAATCCATATTCACCTACTATGTTTCCTTCTCTCCCTTTTCCTACTCTCGAATTCCAGTCACCCATAACTATTAAATTTTCGTCTCCCTTCACCACCTGAAAAATTTCTTTTATCTCATCATACATTTCATCAATTTCTTCATCATCTGCAGAGCTAGTTGGCATATAAACTTGTACTACTGTAGTAGACGTGGGCTTCGTGTCTATCTTGGCCACAATAATGCATTCACAATGCTGTTTGTAGTAGCTTACCCACACTCCTATTTTTTTTATTCATTATTAAACCTACTCCTGCATTACCCCTATTTGATTTTGTATTTATAGCCCTGTATTCACCCGACCAAAAGTCTTGTTCCTCCTACCACCGAACTTCACTAATTCCCACTATATCTAAATTCAACCTATCCATTTCCCTTTTTAAATTTTCTAACCTACCTGCCCGATTAAGGGATCTGACATTCCACACTCCGATCTGTAGAACGCCAGTTTTCTTTCTCCTAATAACGACATCCTCCTGAGTAGTCCCCGCCCTGAGATCCGAATGGGGGACTATATTACCTACGGAATATTTTACCCAAGAGGACGCCATCGTCATTTAATCATACAGTAAAGCTGCATGCCTTCGGGAAAAATTATGGCTGTAGTTTCCCCTTGCTTTCAGCCGTTCGCAGTACCACAACAGCTAGGCCGTTTTGGTTGTGTTACAGGGCCACATCAGTCAATCATCCAGACTGTTGCCCCTGCAATTACTGAAAAGGCTGCTGCCCCTCTTCAGGAACCACACGTTTGTCTGGCCTCTCAACAGATACCCGTCTGTTGTGGTTGCACCTACGGTACGGCTATCTGTGTCGTTGAGGCACGCAAGCCTCCCCACCAACGGCAAGGTCCAAGGTTCATTATGGAGAAAAAACACCATATTCAATAAGTAAAAATCCTTTTTGGAGCAATTAATGAAGTCTCTGAGTTATGTGAAATTTTTTCAGAAATATGGTATGGGAGACTGTACAAGCAATTAAAGGGCTCCAAACAAAATATTTTAAAGACCGTACAGAATCAAATATATTGTGAGGCCAATATTTGATAGTTTAAATAATTAATCAATGCATCCCCAGGTACTGAAAGTGATGACACACAAAATGTGTGTGTGTGTGTGTGTGTGTGTGTGTGTGTGTGTGTGTGTGTGTGTAGCTCCTGGGTATGGATGGACACCACATTCATCTTTATGTATGTGTATGTATATAATGGTAAGACTGAGGTTTAGGAACCAGGTTTCAAATTGTAAGACATTTACAGGGGCAAATGTGGACTCTGACCACAATATATTGGTTATGAACTGTAGATTAAAACTGAAGAAACTGCAAAAAGGTGGGAATTTAAGCAGATGGGACCTGGATAAACTGACTAAACCAGAGGTTGTACAGAGTACCAGGGAGAGCATAATGGAACAATTTACAGGAATGGGGGAAAGAAATACAGTAGAAGAAGAATGGGCAGCTCTGAGGGATGAAGTAGTGAAGGCAGCAGAGGATAAAGTAGGTAAAAGAACGAGGGCTAGTAGAAATCCTTGGGTAACAGAAGAAATATTGAATTTAATTGATGAAAGGAGAATATATAAAAATGCAGTAAATGAAGCAGGCAAAAAGAAATACAAACGTGTCAAAGATGAGATCGACAGGAAGTGCAAAATGGATAAGCAGGGATGTCTAGAGGACAAATGTAAGGATGTAGATGTGTATAGCACTAGGGATAACATAGATACTGTCTACAGGAAAATTAAAGAGTGCTTCAGAGAAAAGAGAACCACTTGTATGAATATCAAAAGCTCAGATGGAAACCCAGTTCTAAGCAAAGAAGGGAAAGCAGAAAGGTGGAAGGAGTATATAGAGGGTCTATACAAGGGCGATGTACTTGAGGACAATATTGTGGAAATGGAAGAGGATGTAGATGAAGACACAATGGGAGATATGATACTGTGGGAAGAGTTTGACAGAGCACTGAAAGACCTAAGTCGAAACAAGGCCCCGGGAGTAGACAACATTCCATTAGAACTACTGACAGCCTCGGGAGAGCCAGGCCTGACAAAACTCTACCATCTGGTGAGCAAGGTGTATGAGACAGGCGAAATTCCCTCAGACTTCAAGAAGAATATAATAATTCCAATCCCAAAGAAAGCAGGTGCTGGTAGATGTGAAAATTACCAAACAATCAGTTTAATAAGTCACAGCTGCAAAATACTAACGCGAATTCTTTACAGACGAATGGAAAAAGTGGTAGAAGCTGACCTCGGGGAGATCAGTTTGGATTCCGTAGAAATGTTGGAACACGTGAGGCAATACTGACCCTACGACTTATCTTAGAAGAAAGATTAAGGAAAGGCAAACATACGTTTCTAGCATTTGTAGACTAAGAGAAAGCTTTTGACAATGTTGACTGAAATACTCTCTTTCAAATTCTGAAGGTGGCAGGGGTAAAATACAGGGAAGCGAAAGGCTATTTACAATTTGTGCAGAAACCAGATGGCAGTTATAAGAGTCGAGGGACATGAAAGGGAAGCAGTGGTTGGGAAGGGAG
Source organism: Schistocerca cancellata (assembly GCF_023864275.1). NCBI lineage: Eukaryota > Metazoa > Arthropoda > Insecta > Orthoptera > Acrididae > Schistocerca > Schistocerca cancellata. The sequence goes on along the minus strand of NC_064630.1, from coordinate 2,592,841 downwards.
TGAGACAGGGTTGTAGCCTCTCCCCGATGCTGTTCAATCTGCATATTGAGCAAGCAGTAAAGGAAACAAAAGAAAAATTTGGAGTAGGTATTAAAATCCATGGAGACGAAATAAAAACTTTGAGGTTCACCGATGACATTGTAATTCTGTCAGAGACAGCAGAGGACATGGAAGAGCAGTTGAACGGAATGGACAGTGTCTTGAAAGGAGGATATAAGATGAACATCAACAAAAGCAAAACGAGGATAATGGAATGTAGTCGAGTTAAGTCGGGTGATGCTGAGGGAATTAGATTAGCAAATGAGACACTTAAAGTACTAAAGGAGTTTTGCTACTTGGGGAGCAAAATAACTGATGATGGTCGAAGTAGAGAGGATATAAAATGTAGACTGGCAATGGCAAGGAAAGTGCTTCTAAAGAAGAGAAATTTGTTAACATTGAGTATGGATTTAAGTGTCAGGAAGTCGTTTCTGAAAGTATTTGTATGGAGTGTAGCCATGTATGGAAGTGAAACATGGACGATAAATAGTTTAGACAAGAAGAGAATAGAAGGTTTCAAAATGTGGTGCTCCAGAAGAATGCTGATGATTAGATGGGTAGATCACATAACTAATGAGGAGGTACTGAATAGGATTGGGGAGAAGAGGAGTTTGTGGCACAACCTGACTAGAAGAAGGGATTGATTGGCAGGACATGTTCTGAGGCATCAAGGGATCACTAATTTAGTACTGGAGGGCAGCGTGGAGGGTAAAAATCGTAGAGGGAGACCAAGAGATGAATACACTAAGCAGATTCAGAAGGATGTAGGCAGCAGTAGGTACTGGGAGCTGAAGAAGCTTGCACTGGATAGAGTAGCATGGAGAGCTGCAGCAAACCAGTCTCAAGACTGAAGACCACAACAACAACAACAACAACAACATGTCAAGGGAACAGAAATGTTAAATTATGAGTATTTGTTTCAAGTTTTTTGTTTATGTAAAACAACGTTAATTATTATAGTGCTTGCCACATATATAAGATTATTAAAATGGCTATTATATTGAGAAATGTTATTACTGTATTATTCATTAAGGTTGTGAGCAGGTTCTAGTACATTACCAACTTAGCTTATCTACCTGTACCAGTCAGATTGACAGAGAAATAAGTTGTCTTTAACAAGTGGCAAAGTAAGATTCAGTTTTGTGAAACGTAGTTAAGAGAAATACACGAATTACCTTTATACCCATTACTCATTTGTGCTTGCCAGTTCTGTACTGGAAGAACTTCAATGTGTGTTAATAAAAAAAGAATTAATTCATCAAACAATGGAAATCAACATAGGAATATCAACAACGTAGGAACTACACTTACATAGAGTTTTTTGCCAGAGCCTTCATCAGTAAACACACACACACACACACACACACACACACACACACACACAAGAGACTGCCAACTCCAGCACCTTGGATCAGAATGCAACTATCACGTGGGATGCAAGCAGCTATCTGGAGGGGGTGGAGAAGGTGAAGGGATAGCAGTGTACAGGTGGGGAGAGAGATGAATGCTGTTTGCTGGAGTGTGCAGAGACTACAGTGCCAGCAGGCGTAGTGTGAGGAATTTGTGGGACAGGAAAGTAGGGGAAAAAAAGGAGCAAAAAAGGAGAGGGGTAGGGAAAGACGGGTGGATGGGTTGGCAGAGGTATGCAAATAAACAGGATGGGGAAATGAGAATGGAGAGGAGATGTAGGACAGAGGGAGTGGAAACTGTTGGGTGGAAGGTGTGATGACAGTATGTTACCGTAGGTTGGGGACGCGATAATTACGGAAGCGGAGAATGTGCTGGAAGGATAACTCCCATCCGCGCAGTTCAGATGGCTCAGGTAGTGAAGCAGTCACTGAAAAAAAGGGTCATGCTTAGCTGCATGTTGTGCCACAGGATGGTCTACTTTGCCCTTGGCCACAGTCTGGGGGAGGGGTGGAGGGGGGGGGGGTGTTCATCCTTTTGGACAGCTGGTTGGTGATCGTACCAATATAAAAAGCTGTGAAATGATTACAGCAGAGCCATTAAATTACATGGATGCTTTCATGGGTGGCCCAGTCCCTGGTGGGGTAGGATAAACCTGTGACACGACTGGAATAGGAAGTGTTGATTGGGTGGATTGGGAAGGTTTTGCGCTTGCGTCCTCCACAGAGATATGATCCTTGTGGCTAGTGGTTGGGATCGATAGTGGCATAGGGATGGACTAGGATGTTGTGGAGGTTGGGTAAGCGACGGAACACCACTTTAGTATCACTAGTAGGGTGTCCCTCATTTCAGGGGTCAGGGGTGGTGGGAGGATTGGGGGTGTGAGGGGAAATGGCATGGGAGATCTGTTTGTGGGCTAGGTCTGGAGGACAATGCCTGTCTGTGAAGACCTTGGTGAGACCCTCAGCATATTGAGCAATGGAGTTTTTGTCGCTGCAGATGTGCCATCTCCAGGTTGCCAGGGTGTAAGGAAGGGATTTTTTTGGTGTGAAAGGGGTGGCAACTGTGGTTTAATGTGGACAGAGGTGCGGATGGAGCCATCAGGGATGAGGTCAACACACTGTTGGCACACTGTGTTGAGGAGGACCACATGAAGTGGATGGAGAGAAGGTGTTGAGGTAGTGAAGGAACAAGGATAGGGTGTCTTGGCCCCAAGTCCAGATCATGAAGATATCATTAATGAACCTAAACCAGACTAGGGGTTTGGTGTTTTGGGAGGCTAGGAAGGTCTCCTCCAGATGGCTCATTAAAAGGTTGGCATAGGAGGGTGCCATGTGGGTGCCCATGGCTATGCTGCAAATTTGTTTCTGTACCTTCCCTTCAGATGAGAAGTAGTTGTGGGTTAGGATGAAGTCAGCAAGAGGTAGGAGGAATGAGGCAGTGAGTTTGGAGTCTTAATGACGACTGAAAATGTAGTGTTCAAGAGCAGTAAGAATTGAAATTCAATCCCTTGCCCCTCATCACTTGGAGGAGCATTCCAGATACAACCACCTTAAGTTATCCAACCTGCAGACATCACACTGCTGCCTCGGGGCACCACTATCTAACCCCTATCGTACCCCCAGTGTTCCTCCTCATCCACCCCTCATAGCAACTAATCCCTGCCTAGCTGACTTTTTCAACTAGCCACATGCCCCAATGCCCCTACCAGCTCTCCACTAAATACAGAGTCAAACAATTCCCGTAACACTGTTGTTAACGTTTCCACCAAACCCTCAGCTCCACATAATTTACTAACATCTCTCTCTCTCTCTCTCTCTCTCTCTCTCTCTCTCTCTCTCTCTCTCTCTCTCTGTGTGTGTGTGTGTGTGTGTGTGTGTGTGTGTGTATAAAAAAATCATCTTATAAAAATGCTCAGATTGTAGCCATATTTACAAATTACTTTGTGATCTGAATGTAAAATGACTTGTTCAATATCATTATGATTTATTGTACAAAATGGTCCATAGAACATGAAACTAACTAACTATGTGTTATAAATTATATTAAGCTAATTGTGTGTAAATCAAAGAAAAGTGTATAATAGGGGCCTATCGAATGAGGCAATCAACTGTTAAAGACACAAACCTCATATTTGGGAGGATGGGGTTCACTCTGTCCAGCCATCTTGATTTGGGTTTTCCTGCATCACCTCAGGCAAATGCCAGGATGGTTCCTCCATCAAGGCCATGGCTCAGAGCCAGTTCTATCCTTATAGGGTGTAGATACGTATTCTGCAACTTCAGCTATTGATTTTCACCGTATTACAATGACAATTATTGTACCATTTTGAGATGATTCTTGGATGAATAACAATAATAAAAAATAAAATCTCAAAAAGTGTCTTCCATGTAGGATCACAATAAAAAGGTAGTTTTTTTATGTACAACGAAATTACACAATGTGAATTTTTTCACACATTTCCTTTTCCATGAAATGATAAAAACATCTGCTATACTCGAGGAGTGTGTTACCCGCAAACAAAAAAGCATCTACAGTTAGTGCAGAACTTGTATAGTTCAACACAAATGTATATCATCATAAATATCACTGTAAATCGTCAGCGGTGTCTGTTCCTTCCGATATTCATGCATGTCTGAAGGACATTTGCAACTATACATACACTTGAAATACAGGCACTGCACAAACTGTACTTCACACTAAAGCATGGGAAACTGACAAGAAGAACATTGTCTCCTCCTATGAACAGTGTGTGAGTACTATGGGACATAGACACTATGGTGTGTGCAGGTTTGGGTCAGCCCAGGTGGCGTGCATGGATAGCTAAAGTGGTTGAGGCAACAACCATCGACAAATGGGAAGTCCAGTTTGAGTCCTGAGCCAACCCAAATTTTCATATGTCTACAGTAAACCATACGGCTGATGTAATATTCTATTCATTATTTGTGAATACATTTTATGAAATCATCATCATCATCATCATATCATCAGTGTTCTGCCTAAAGGCAGGTTTTCACATGATTGTTCTCCAGGCCATCCGGTCTTCTGCCATCCTCTTCAGGTCTGCATAATTTCCTCTTCCCTTTATGTCGTCTATCATCTTTTATCTCCTTCTTCCTCTCAGTCTTCTCCCACAAACCAATCCTTCCAAAGCATCTACTAGCAAGCACTCCCTTCTCAATGAATGTCCCAACCTGTTCTTTTTCCTTTCTCTTACAACCTTCAGCAGACATCTCTCACCAACCCTTTCCAATACTCTTTCATTACTCACTCTTTCCATCCAGCTTATTCTCTCCATTCTCCTCCGCATCTACATCTCAATTGCTTCTAACCTTTTTCCATCCTCTCGTCTCAGTGTCCATGTTTCTGCCCCATATAGTGCCACACTCCAGACAAAACATTCACCAAGCATTTTCTTTAGTCCTTTATCTAATTTGCCACATAAGAGTCTCCTCTTTCTGTTGAACGCCTCCTTCGCTATGGCAATTCGAGTTTTCACCTCCTGGTGACATCTCAAGTCTTCAGTTATTGTGCTTCCGAGATATTGAAATTCACTTACTTGGCTAATGGTAGATTGTCCTATTTTAATATTTGACAGTCTGCGTCTTGTACTGATGACCATACTCTTTGTTTTTGCTGTGTTTATTTGCATCCCATATTCCACACAAGCTTCATTCAGATCTTTGAGCATGTTATTCACTGTCCGCTCACTTTCTGCCACTAATACCATGTCATCAGCAAATCTTATACATTCTATTCTCTTTCCACCAATACATATTTCTCTTTTCCCATCTAAGCTTTTCGCAGTAATCTCTTCAAGGTATACATTAAACAACAGTGGAGAAAGGCAACAACCTTGTCTGACACCTCATCCAATGCTGCTTCCTTCTGACATTTCATTTCCAATCCTTATCCTTACTTTCTGGTGTAAATATAGATTCTGTATCAGTCGTCTCTCTTTCCAATCTACTCCTTTCCTCTTCAAGATATCCATCAGCTTGTTCCACTGAACTCTGTCAAAAGCCTTTTCTGAATCTATAAAAACAGCAAAGATTTCTCTACCCTTTTCCATATATCTTTCCCCTATAGTTCTTAGCAGGCCAATAGCATCTCTTGTTCCTTTTCCTCTTCTAAATCCGAACTGCTCCTCTGCAATCCCTCTATCCAGCTTGCCATATAACCTTCTATTCAACACTCTCAGCAAGACTTTAGCTGCATGAAAAATTAGACTAATAGACCAGTGCTCTTCACATTTTTTAGTGTTTCTCTTTTTCTCTATTGGTATCATAACAGTTGCAGCGAAGTCCTCAGGCCATTCCCCTTTGTCATATATCTCATTACAGAGGTAGACTATTTCTTTTCTTGCCTTGTTTCCCAGGCTCTTCAACAGTTCTGCTGGTAAATCATCTATTCCACATGCCTTCCTATTCTTCATCTCCTTCAGCACCTTTTCTACTTCTGCTTCCAAGATGGTAAATCCCTTTCCATCTTCCGGCACATATTGCTCCTCTTCAACCTTAATTTCGCTTTGCATTTCATCCCCTTATACAGACATTCAATATATTCTTGCCATCTGTTCAAAACCTCCTGTGGTTCTTCTGCTAGAGTACCATCCACTCTTTCTATTTCCATGTTATTCCTCTTTGTTTTACGTTCAAAAACTATCTCACTAGCCAGTCTATACGTCATTTCATACTTTCCCTCTCTCTCCATTTTCTCTATTTTGTCGCATTTCTGTTTCATCCATTTTTCTCTTGCTTCTTCAGTTTCTCTTCTTAATTCATTATTCAGTTTCCTGTACCTCTATTTGCCTTCTTCAGTTTCTACACTTTTCCACTTTCTGCGCTCTTCCATCTTTTTCAACATGTTTTCTATTATCCATTTTTTCCTGGTGCTTTGGGATACTGTAATTCCCAGTACTTCTTTGGCAGAGTCCATGAGTCCTTCCCTCATTTTTATCCACTTGTCATTAACACTTTCATCAACACTACCTCTTTGCCATTTTTCCATAAATCTGTTCTCCAAATCTGATGCCTTTCCTACCTCTTTGAGTCTTTCTATGTTTCGTCTTTCCTTTGCTTTACCTTTCCAGACTTTTTTCAACTTCACTTGTATTTCTCCCATCACTAGGTTGCGGTCTGAATTTATATCCGCTCCTGGATAAGCTTTAGCATTCTTCAAACAGTTCCTAAACCTTTTTTGTATCAGGATGTAGTCCAGCTGATATCTTTCCCTATTCAAGTTTGATATCCATGTGTAACGTCTCCTTTTGTGGTGTTCAAATAATGTGTTACCCACTGCTAATGAATTTTCTTTACAGAAACTAATTAGTCGTTCACCTCTTTCATTTCTTATTCCTAATCCAAATTTCCCTACTGTATCTTCACTTCCTTCACCCACCACTGCATTCCAGTCCCCCATGATGATAATGCAGGCATTTCTATTTTCTTTCTCGATGAGTTCTTGTATTTTCTCATAATATTCTTCCACTTCCTCATCTCTGTGCTCGCTGGTTGGCATATATACCCGTATTAATACCAAATCTTTTGAACTACCCTTCAGTCGTATCATCATCAGTCTTCCATCAATATATTGTACAATTTTACGAAAAAGCATCTGTAATGTACTGTACCATGGCTTTGTAACATAACTGAAATGCAGGTGGAGATGATACCAAGGACTTCTCTGCGTGATACTAGAACCCTCATTGATTTCCACACTACAGTTACATTAGTAAATTAGGGCAATCTGAGCAGAATGTCATTCTTTCTACCATTCTAAAAAACAATGAACATACTTGAAGAACATAGTCTTCTCTAAGCACTCACAACAATCTCCAAGTACTGCTCTACTATCATTGTTCAAGGGCAAATGCATCGTAATATTGCTTAGAAATCAACTTTCCCTCACTGCAACATCTCTTAAAGCTAACTGATAAGCAACTACAGGAAAACTGACGTTAGGAGCTGCATAATTTGGAGACAGGATGTGAGCATGCAGGCCTAGGCATGTGTAGAAGCTAGTTGAGGTACCACACCAGTGCCTTCATATTGTAAAATTTTAATAGTATTGACCTTGTATTGCAGAAGAATCAAGAATAGGTGATGAAGAAATTTTGGTATTCCTAAGACTGTAACCCCTTTTTTTTTCTTTTTTTTTCAACTCTGCTTAATGAATGTCTGTTGTTGAGAAGTGATCTATCATAAAAAAATTAAAGAATAGTGTAATTCAATACAATTTTCAATATATGACAGTCAAAAGCTACATCAAATATTCAAGTCTGCAGGAAAAGTTAATTTATTCTCTTCAAAGATTCTACAATTTATAGGTCCCAAGACTACTTTAAATGTGAAGAAAGTCAATCAACACTGTTGTAATCCCTTCTAAGTGGCTCAATAGTTATTAAGCAAATGCATAAGAAAGCGAATGACTACTGTTTCATGCTAATTCCTTATTTACGCATTTCCCATGTGTCACCAAAGCATCTTCGAGAGGATAGTTGACTGCCTGTGTGCTATCACAATTAAAAGTTATGTTTCTTGTCAGAATCAAGTAATGAAAACTCCAGGTAGGAATATCAACAATGTAGGAAAAGACAGATTGCTACTGAACATAAAGACGACCCAGATCTAGATTTCTGGCAAATTCCATGAATCACTTAAGATGAATACCAGGGTGGTTATTTTAAGGGACATGGCTGACTTTCTCTCCTAATCTGAGCTTGCATCTACTGCTCCTATGTAATGGTTTAGGTTTATATTTAACAGTATGCTGTCTTTGTGCTATATCAGGTTTGGTTCCACGTGGAAACGGATTTGCCAGCAGCCATATAGCAGGTTTGGCCACTACCCCACTTACTGCAACTTAATCTGGGCATAGGTAAAGTCAAGTATTAATAGTTTCATTTTATACAAATGTAAGGTCTCGTACAACCCGAACACATACTATTAAACTTCTATGGCCATTAACAGAACCATATTTATTCTTGGTTCCCTGTTATTGCCATGCTTATGGCAATCAGTAAAAGACAAGCTGAGTGTGTCCTCTTTTGGCAAATTTTAAAATTTATACAAAAATATCTACAATATATATCCGGTTGGAAACTAAGTTTATTTTATTAAAGTAGGTTTATTTAAAATATTTCTGTTATTTTTATACCAAGATAGACCTAACTAATAGTCATGCCCGACCATCTCATAGTAATTTATCCTTTCCATGTTTCAAAATATGCAATACAAATTACAAAATGATAAAATTTTTAACTCAAAGATTTTTTTTTTTTTTTTTTTTGACACCCTGAGAATAACAGATTTCAATATGCTCTCAGCGACGTAAAAAATACACTGTTGGCTACTGTTAAGGGAATGAAGGTTGCTGCTGCAGACAAGTTATACAAAGCCACAAAAACATTAAATTACCACTCTTACTTCCACAAAAATCTACTGGGCAGTGTGGCCCTTACCACCACCACCACACTTTTTTTTTTTTTTTTTTGGGGGGGGGGGGGGGGTTATATGTTGATGGACTTGGTTCTGGACTGTTCCAACACATGTGGGTTCCATTTACTAAGGGAAGACTATGTATCTGTGCATAAGCTTATTGAAAAGCCACATTTGTGAAGTTCCAAGGGTGCATTGCAAACAATCAATCAGGGAAAAAGTGATTATATGGTTTTTTGAAGAGAAAAAAAAGTTTTGGCACAAAAGATGCTGAATGTTAATGAGGCCAGAGTTTATATTACAGGGGAAAAATTAGAAACTGGTAGCAGGAAGTATCTGAATCTCTGAATGATAAGGATATGTTATCTTACCCTTACAGGGTTTTTAATACGGGTGACACCTCTTTCTGGTTCCTAAAGTGGAATTAATAGTTTGTTACTAGTTCAATCATTACAATACTGTTCCACTCAACTGCTGTAACTTCAACTGTTGTACCTTCTATTTAATTTATGGACACTTGTTTTCTTATACGCTTGTATAAAGAACAAATTACATTCTCTCCTGTTTTATTATAACAATCAGTGGCCAAAAGTGGAGACCTGACTGACCATTGCTATAGTTAATGCAGCCAAAACTGGTGAAATACACCATTTTGTATTTTTTTCCCATTCTTCGATAAAAATTAGAACATTTGTTCCCACGTATTTGTAATGTACAGTCTTTGAAAAAAAATATATATATATATATATATATATATGGTTATAATAGAAGGAAACATTCCACGAAGGAAAAATATATCTAAAAACAAAGATGATGTGACTTACCAAATGAAAGTGCTGGCAGGTCGACAGACACACAAACGAACACAAACATACACACAAAATTCAAGCTTTCGCAACAAACTGTTGCCTCATCAGGAAAGAGGGAAGGAGAGGGAAAGACGAAAGGATGTGGGTTTTAAGGGAGAGGGTAAGGAGTCATTCCGCTCCCGGGACTGGAATGACTCCTTACCCTCTCCCTTAAAACCCACATCCTTTCGTCTTTCCCTCTCCTTCCCTCTTTCCTGATGAGGCAACAGTTTGTTGCGAAAGCTTGAATTTTGTGTGTATGTTTGTGTTCGTTTGTGTGTCTGTCGACCTGCCAGCACTTTCATTTGGTAAGTCACATCATCTTTGTTTTTAGATATATATATATATATATATATATATATATATATATATATATATATATATATATATAAAACAATATTTTGAAGTAACCTCTTTTCCCCCATAGTAAACATGTTGCCTATCTTGAACTGGCCTTACGATGGCCATAAGTTGTGCTGTGCCCTGTAGCAATCAGTCGCAAATAATGTTTATTGCACAACCACCTTTCGGTCATAGTGTGGCTACCTTCAGTGCAGTAAATGTAAGTCAAAACATTAAAACCACTAAGTCCCAACTGGACTGGTTGCACTCAACCCTCGACATGACCAGTTCAGTTGGAATTGTGTGTCTATGTAAGTCCCTTTAACATTTTAACTTACTGTTACAGCTCTGAAGACGGCCAAACACTGAGCAAAATACGGATTTGCAATAAAAGTTATTTGCGAGTGATTGCCTTACCCTTTACTATTTCTATCATACCTCAAGTGGCAATTTCTAGTAAAAAAGCCTAGGTTTCTAAATCTCTAATAGTGTTACATACATATTATGTTTAAGTACAGTCTTCATGCATGTGTATGGGTAAAGAGATATGAAATTACATGTCAGCCTGAGTAAAAATATTTTGTGTAGAATTATCTTAAATGTAACGCACATCCAATACCCCTGTAGTCCCATAAGATACAAAATATCTTCATATAAGAACTATTACAATAAAGACAGCCAACATTCATAAGCTTTTAATTCATGTAAGTAGCACACAATTTATGAAGACAGTAAAATCCATATTAAATAAAAAGCCTCGTCGATAGCTTTTTACATATCTCATTTTATCACATTCAGCTGACTCACAAAAATCAATTATCTTTAATTTTTGCAATCGGATTAAGCAACAGTCATGGTGGTAAATTCATAGAGTACTAAGCCAGTAGCCAATCCTGTGAAGATAATTACTAGTACCTAATTATAATTCAATGAATAAGTATAACTGAATGTATAATGAACTACCACTTTGGTTTACAATTTCAATCATGCATCAACAAACATCTAGTCAACACGGATTTCTAAAAACACAATAATCCATGGTAGCGACGCAATCTTTCTCATTCTTACACTGAACTGACTTACTTTAGACTGACAATGTGTCGTGTTTTCTCAATTCGTTCAAAAAATAAAATTACTGATAGTATCTGATGCTGTGTTGCCTACAGATTTCTTCACAATTTCATTTACAGTACATGTAAGTACTGCATATCTGCTTTGTTCATTTACATCAACGGATGCCCTGTTGTAGAAAGAAAGATATGTCACGTGCTATCTTATCTGCATATTTTAAATAGATCGCTATCAAGCCTAATACAAAATCTATCTTTGCCACTACTGCTGTAGTGTTGTTTAGTGTGAGCTGTGAATGATACGTATCACGGTGCCGTAAACATGGGCGCAAAGTGCAAAGCAAATATCACCTACCGAAAGACCTGCATATTCCTTATCAGTCATTTTTATGAGCTCTTGCAGCAATCAGGAACGAGAAGCTCCACACGTAAAATGAAATGTCTCATTCAACTGCTCTGAACTTCATTGTCAAAAATTCAAAATAACATTCTTCCCACAACAACACATCTCCACTAACTTGTCGAGCAATATCTGTGAGTTTCACAGTTTTTTTTTCTTCTTACGTACAGTTGCTAAATCCACAGCCACTGCGGAAAATCCCTCAAAATAATTAAGCCAATATTAATCAGCTAACAAGCACTGAAACATAGCTGTATTTATATCAAACAATGAAAAAAGCAAAGAAAAATATAATTTTATTTACATCAGTCAGTGAAAATCAAAAACTGTTACAAGGTGTTTGTTTTCCAGTCATAATTTTTTTTTGTCCAAACGAGGCCACTGGATTAATTTGTGGAAAGCTATCGCCGTATCACACCTGAATCATGTACTGTACTACCCATGAAGACGTGTGAAATGACAATGGGTGCATCTGTCTACATATAAGCGTTGAACGTGGGTCAAAGACGCTTGGTTATCTTGCCGGTGTGCGGTGTGAGATGGTTGTAACCTCTCACTGCTAGTAATCAAGCTCGGTTCTTTTTTTCTACAGCTGTATGTTTGAACAACATTATACAGTGTGTTGTGGAATAATTAACTTTATCTGTATGGGTGTCATCTGGCATGTTCCGAAGCCAGAGGAGTGATAAAGTTTATATTTGCTGTGATGAGATTTGCAGACAATGTATAGGAGGAGTTTTCCTGTGATCTGTACAAAATTGCGATGCGTGTTACACGAGCATCGACGAAAGACAAGGCCATTTGACCGAGCAGAGAATTTATTTTATTACATTAGGCAAATTCATAGTGCCCGTCGACTGCTGGAGAAGGACAACACATACAAGAGACAGCTGATAAAAGCCGAAGATTTCGAGAATATCAAGGACAAGAGTAAAGAAACGTATCTAGAAATGGTTCATATATACGAGAATAGTTCGGTTCAAAGACGTGGACACGTAGAATTTATCTATTCGGCTATGAAACACATGAAGGAGTTTGGCGTGCACAAGGATTTGGAAGTGTACAAAGCGCTGATCAATGTGTTGCCTAAGGGGAAATTTATTCCGACAAACATTTTTCAAGCTGAGTTTATGCATTATCCTAAACAACAACAATGTATTATAGATGTGTTAGAGCAAATGGAAGACAATGGTATGTATGAGTTGTAGCTCATTTTGGGATTAACTTTAGTCGTTTTCTTCTACATCTGTACTCCGTAAATTACTATTAAGTGTGTGGTAAATGGTACTTACCATTATACCGCATATTAGGGCTTCTTCCCATTCCATTACACTGATCTTGTCTTCATGGGCCAGCTGTAGTATGTAGTTCCTCCCTTAAAGGAACGTAAGCACATGGAACTGATTCTTACAGCACACAAAAATTTTACATAGCAGCTATAGTAAGGTATTAATGCATTCATTACTAATATAGAAAATTCTGACTCGAATTTCTGTCCATCACATTAATAGCACTTAATATGAATGTATCAGTTTCATCAGACATCTCTGATCATAATATAACAAGTGCAGATTGAGTCAGTCAGTGTAGTTACTATATTTATAGCTATGTAAGATGACCTGAGGAGGAGGGGAAACTTTTCTGAGAATACGGCAATAGTTAATGACTGTCAATGACGTGTTGAACAACACTCACGTATTTCTCAGTGCACGTATGATTATGCAAGTTGCACATATGATTATACAAGTTTGGAAACCACTGCCTGAAAACGTATGCCTAGGTAAACAGTGTTAAACATTGTGGCTGTTTAATAACATGAGTTTTGTTTGTAGATTTCATAAAATATTTTAATATTTTGTGTAGTAGTTGTAAAATCTGAGATACTACTTAGGCTAACTAAACACCGTTAGGCTCGTGTTAGAAGAAATTAACAATAAGAAAGTCTTTTAAGTAATGCTTTCGATAGTAATGTGTAACACAGAGGAAGTGTTCTATGCAAGACCACACAATTGAAATTGTTTTAGGCCCAAATGAAAAACACAGAATTTTTTTGAAAGTGCATACTTACGTGATGAACAAATATTACACATCAGTACCAGCAATAATTGCTACATAAGGCTGTATTTTGATGGGGAAGTTTGCAAACGCACTTATATTGGAGCTTTGTTTGTATGTGGAATCATTATTGAACATGTGGTAGCTTGTCCTGTTAGGCGTAGGTATCGTACTAATAACGGACATCATGCATTGATATGACAATACTGCTTTATTGCTTATAACCTGTCATGCAAGACGTCTAAAAGTTTCTAAACTGATTTATGTGGTCGACCAAGGTATTGCACTCAGCTGTGAATTTTCTCCAGTCAAGTTTTACGATTACTGGTTCATCGGAGTCCGAATTAGTGGTCTGCATAACGAGAGCGAAATGACCACATGGGTTGTTGTCCATTTCTTTCGGATCTGTGTCACAAGTAGGCAGCAAGGGACAGGAAAGGATACGGGGTGCACTGAGTGTGTGTGCGCGCCTGAGGAGGTGGGGGGGGGGGGGGGGGGGCAGTCCTCATTCAATCAACATGTTAAAGAGGCTATTCCGGCTTGCCATTGAGGGAACAGGACGCAACCAACTACAGATTGTGGTGCATATTGGAACAAATGAAGCCTGTCATCTGGGCTCAGAACTGATTGTGCCCTTTGTTTCTGCATTGAGTGGAAGGACAAAACGAGAGACTTTGAAGTGTCTAGGCTGCGACTTCCTGGACTTGCACCATAGGGTTGAGAACTGTAATGTCCCCCCCCCCCCCCCCCCCATGCGGGTCAGGTGTGCACTACACATCACATGCTGCTACTCAGGTAGCTGACTGTGCATGGGGTGCACACAAGGGTTTTTCAGATTAGGTGATTCTCCATCCAGTCCCAATAACAATAACTGTTGGAAATCCAGAAGTATCAGTGTAAGAGCAAAAGAAATGCCCTCCACAGGCGAGAGTATTAAATACTTATGGTAAACTGCCGAAGCATTCGCAGCAAAGTGCCAGAGTTCGAAGCACTTGTGGGAAATAGTGAAGCTCTCATACTACTAGGTCAGAAAGCTGATTGAAACCTGAAATTGATAGCAGTGAGATTTTTGGAGAAAATTTAAGTGTGTATCAGAAGTATAAGCAGATGGGAAGTGGAGGTGGTGTATTTTTCGCAGTAGACAAGAAACTCAAATCCGCAAAGATAGAAATTGAAGCTGCATGTGAAATTATTTGGGCAAGACTCAGTATTGGGGTGGACATAAAGTGATCATTGGATCCTTCTTTTGCCCATCAGACTCATCTCCTGATGTAACCAAACACCTTAGACAAAAACCCCAGTTCAGCTGTTTGTTGTTGTTGCTGTTGTGGTCTTCAGTTCTGAGACTGGTTTGATGTAGCTCTCCATGCTACTCTAGCCTGTGCAAGGTTCTTCATCTCACAGTACCTACTGTAACCTACATCCTTCTGAATCTGTTTAGTGTATTCATCTCTTGGTCTCCCTCTACGATTTTTACCCTCCACGCTGCCCTCCAATACTAAATTTGTGATCCCTTGATGCCTCAACACATGTCCTACCAACCGATCCCTTCTTCTAGTCAAGTTGTGCCACAAACTTCTCTTCTCCCCAATCCTATTCAATACTTCCTCATTAGTTATGTGATCTACCCATCTAATCTTCAGCATTCTTCTGTAGCACCACATTTCAAAAGCTTCTATTCTCTTCTTGTCCAAACTATTTATCGTCCATGTTTCACTTCCATACATGGCTACACTCCATACAAATACTTTCAGAAACGACTTCCTGACACTTAAATCTATACCCAATTTTAACAAATTTCTCTTCTTTAGAAGCACTTTCCTTGCCATTGCCATTGCCAGTCTACATTTTATATCCTCTCTACTTCGACCATCATCAGTTATCTTGCTCCCCAAATAGCAAAACTCCTTTACTACTTTAAGTGTCTCATTTCCTAATCTAATTCCCTCAGCATCACCCGTCTTAATTCGACTACATTCCATTATCCTCATTTTGCTTTTGTTGATGTTCATCTTATATCTTCCTTTCAAGACACTATCCATTCCATTCAACTGCTCTTCCAAGTGCTTTGCTGTGTCTGACAGAATTACAATGTCTTCGGCGAACCTCAAAGTTTTTATTTCTTCTCCATGGATTTTAATACCTACTCCAAAATTTTCTTTTGTTTCCTTCACTGCTTGCTCAATATACAGATTGAATAACGTCGGGGAGAGGCTACAACCCTGTCTCACCTTCTTCCCAACCACTGCTTCCCTTTCATACCCCTCGACTCTTATAACTGCCATCTGGTTTCTGTACAAATTGTAAATAGCCTTTCGCTCCCTGTATTAGTATTGGAGGGAAGCGTGGAGGGTAAAAATCGTACAGGAAGACAAAGAGATGAATACACTAAACAGATTCAGTGTCAATTAAATATCTGCACCAAATTTGAGATTAGCAGAAGGTATGTTGACTTTCTGGTATTAGCAGGGAGCCTTTGTCTGGTACTTCCTCCCACATACACTTTCAGGAATACTTAAATGAACTGTTTCATTTTTGTTGCCATATGTCTGTTTCTGTTGTATTCACGCAATTCTTGTGTGCTACTACTAGCTATAATGACCTCTTCCCTCCCCCCCCCCCCCCTTTCCCTCCCACCACCAAACAGGGACTGGAATGAATAACATACTTAATTTCAACAAGATGATACTCATTTACTTTGAGCTAATAGAAATTACCATCAAGAATTAGAGGCAGAATCTCAGAAATAAAGAACTTTTTGAAGGAGGTAAATGGGTCACTAGGAAAAACCTCAGTTGCTTTAACATTCGACCCCATTCCCATACACCTCTCCACCATTTTCCTTGTATTTCCAG
The DNA here is from genome assembly GCF_023864275.1 of Schistocerca cancellata. NCBI lineage: Eukaryota > Metazoa > Arthropoda > Insecta > Orthoptera > Acrididae > Schistocerca > Schistocerca cancellata. The sequence goes on along the minus strand of NC_064630.1, from coordinate 2,576,386 downwards.
AGAGTATCATAGCATCAAAATTGGATGCAATACAGCAGACATTGGAGTGTTTTAAATTCCCAAACTTTCAGTACGCAACTCTTGTTTATATGATGGATGCAGATCTAAAGGAAATGAACAAAATGAATTGTTCAATCAATCCACAGGTGCACTGCCAGTCCATAGTGTCCAACGGGCACAATATTTCCGCGATCAGACATGTCACCATCGTCAGATGCGCTGACGAATTGAGCTCCTGAGGGTGGGCGGCCTTCTTAAATTCCCTGCCCCTGCGAGGCATTCTCTCCGTGGTCTGCAGAGTCAGTGTGGAAGATTATATTGGACAGACAGTGCGCATCATCGAAGATCGTTTCTGAGAACATCAGAAGCACATTCGAGTTTTAGGTACCCCAACAAGTCAGCGGTCGCTGAGCACTGTTTGTCTGAAAATCACGAAATAGACTATCAGCATACCAGGGTCTTGGCACAGACATCTAATTACTAGGACAGCATTGTTAGAGAGGCTATCAAATATCCGTATCGAGGATGGACTCATCAACAGAGATTGCGGCTATAACCTCAGCAAGGCATGGGAACCAGCACTGAGTCTAATTAAAAAGATGCTCAGCAAAGAAAAAGAACGGGTGAGCAGGGCGGACGAGGCAAATACACTGACGCCACCACAGATGCCGATGCCTAACATCTCAGCGACCGCTGATGCACAGCCGCGGTCACGGACTCCGGAGAGAATGCCTTGTAGTGGGAGGGGATTTAAGACGGTTGCCCGCCCTCAGGAGCTCAGTTCATCAGCGCATCTGACGATGGTGACATGTCTAATCGCCGAAATATTGTGCCCGTTGGACACTACGGACCCGCAGTACACCTGTGGACTGTTTGAGCAAAAAATATGCTGGGAGAAACAGAAGAATCACATAATGAATTGTGTACATCTCCACCAAAGTGTATAAATTATTCAAGTGATCATCCTGTGTAAAGCAGTGACAGAAAAATTCAAGAACTGCAGGTCATCAAGAGAGAACCAGATAGTGCAATTAAGAAAGCCTGCAAGATAATATAATGTTACGCATTCACCAAGCTTTTGGAGCAATTCTTTAAAACATGCCATCAAAACTGTCCAACACAAACACAAACCCAAACATCGGAGTTGGACATGTGTACAGGTACTTGCAGCTGAATATACTAAGGAAAGGCTTCTTTGAACTGTTAAAGTGTTCAGAAGCCATCAGGTCACCAAAACAAGAACATTCAATCCTAAGAATCCAAAACTATATCCTTGCTTGCACAAACTCTACAACCACCAACAGGAGAGGAATGTTCAACTAAATGCTTACCATAGCTAAGTAAAAACCATTGAATTGTAAAGCACTGTCTGTGTGTGTGTGTGTGTGTGTGTGTGCGCGTGTGTGTGTGTGTGTGCGTGTGCGTGCGTGCTTACTGATTAATGATACTTGTAATTCGGTGGAACAAGAAACAGTTCAGAACTTGCATAGAGGAGCTCAGACTCCTAACAGAGGAAAACCACTGTACTTGTCCGCCGGAGAGGCAATTCAAAAATTCTGGTGTGCTGTGCTAGGAGACTACCTCTGTTCATAGAGAAGATAATCTTTGCACTGATATCCCCCTGCGGGTCTGGGGGGTAGAATAGGTCCAAGGTATCCCCGCCTGTCATAAGAGGCAAGGTGTCTCACACTTTTCGGCCGTAGAAGTTCAGGTCCCATTTTATGGTTTGAACTGTCACTTTCCAAATTCTAGAGAAATGCGGCCCATAGGGGGAAGGACGCCTTACGTGGTGCACGAGTTATCCATAGTGCCCTTCGAGTCGATCTCCTGAACCTCTTGTCATGGCTTTGCATCTCCAACTGCAATTCGACTATTTAGGTGAGGACACTTTCCGGGGTATGTCATCTTCTGTTTTCTGCTGTCCTCTTTCGCCCCATGACAGTATTGGATTTCTCTGTGCCCAATATCCAGCACGGTAGCCAGTCCGTTGTGGTGGGGCCATCATGTACCCATTTGGTGGCAGCCCCCTGACAACACATGGATTGCACTGCTCATGCCTGAGCTTTAAACTCCCCACGTATGCCAAGGAATAGATGCCTGTCTTCCTGGGGCATCAGGACTCCAGACAACGGCCATCATGCCAGGTGGTCTTTGCTTTGGCCAGGTGGTGACTGTGGGGAGTGCCCCTGATCGGAATGGGTGGCATCAGGGCGGATGACCTGCAATGAAGCGGACCAAGTCATCTCTTTCTCGTGACTGTATGGCGCCAGCAGTCTCTAAGAAGGGCAAGATAGAGTACAATGCTGACAGATGTGACTCTAAGTAGTTTCCCTCCCTCGCTACACCATGGGAGAAACGTAGGGCTACAGAAAGAAGAGAGCCATATTCGCTTCGGTATTTAGTCTGTGGCAGAATGGATGGGGACTCCCTTCTATCTTTGAAGCCTCAGTTGTTTATCGAACATCTTGAGGATGAGTTTGGGGAAGTGACGGCACTGTCCAAGATGAGAAGCAGTGCAGTGTTGATTCAGACAGCATCTCCAGCCCAATCCTGGGCGTTACTTGCTTGTGACCAGCTGGGTGATACTCCTGTTTCTGTCACTCTCCATAAAAACCTAAACATGGTCCAGGGGATTATTTTCCATTGCAACTTTCTCTAGCAGTCTGACAACGAGCTCCATGCCAATCGAGAATGGCAGGGTGTTCATTTCATCCGACACGTTTACAGGGTCCCCAAAGACAACAGGGTTGCTACTGCTGCCTTCATCTTGACCTTTGAGGGTGATTCATTGCCTGGAAGGGTCAGGGTGATAGTTTACCACTGTGACGTTAAACCATACGTCCCTCCCCCTATGCGGTGCTTTAAGTGTTGGAAATTCGGGCACATGTCTTCCTGCTGCACTTCCGGCATGACGTGCTGAGACTGCGGATGTCCACTGCATCCAGATACTCCCCTGTGCGCCTCCTCCCACTTGTATCTACTGCAGAGAACAGGACTCCCCCTGCTCGCTGGAGCTACATTACCATTGCCATTACACATACCAGTCGTACCTCACTCTGTGCTACGAACAGTGGACCCTTCGGGCCTCCAGAATACATCTGCCCCCTTGGTGGTAGGGGGAAAATCTCCTTCCATTGCTCTCAAAGCACCTACTTTGAGAGCAAGGTCTCCCCAAAGGCAGGGGACGTTGGTCCCCTCCCCCCAGCCGGAGAAGCAATGGCCTCCTCGCTCCTCTCATGTGGAAGGGGTTCCTTGGAGACCCTCTCTCCCAAGGTCTACACTAACGCCACGACACTCACCAGTGGCTCAAGGAGCCAAAAGCTGCTGGACGAAGAGCTTCGTGGTCTTCCTCCATGCCTGAAGCTATTTCAGAGAAGTCCTCCCAGCAAGCCCCTAAAGAGAAGTTAGAGGGCAAGCAAGCAAAGACATCTACTAAGAAAAAGGACCCTCCGGTGGCCCCAACACCACCACTCCCTACCAATTCTGCACCTGTGGATGAGGTGGAGATCTCAGTGTCCCCTGAGGACCTAGATCTCACTGAGGCCTTATCCTCAATAGGAGTGGATACAAATATTCAGTCAGTGGCAGCAGGTGACCCTGAGGCGTAACCTGTCTCCTTGCATGCTTCATACTTCCCAGCCTCGTGATAATGTCCTCCTCCAGTGGAATTGCTGCGGTTTTTCCACCACCTGGCTGAGTCGGTTTTTCCACCACCTGGCTGAGTTACGGCAACAGTTAAGCTTTACACCTGCTTTCTGCATTGCCTTCCAGGAAAAATGGTTCCCGGCAATGTAGACCTCTGCCCTTCTTGGCTATGGGGGATATTACAAGAACCGTAGCGAGTATAACAGTGTGTCAGGTGGAGTTTGTGCCTATGTCCTGAACTCAGTATGCAATGAACCTTTGCTTCTTGAAACCCTTCTTGAAGCTGTGACTGTCAGGATAAGGACGACATAGGAAATAACTGTCTGCAACATAATTTTCCTCCAGATGCTGCAGTACCCCTGAACGCATTGGCTGAACAGACTCATCAACTACCTAAACCTTCCCTACTTTTGGGTTAAGGATCATTGAAGGCTGCTTTGAACAACCTGGCAGCCTTCCCTTCCTTGGCTACACCATGGGAGAAGGGCCAGGCTCATCATCTTGGGATGAAATACTTTCCCCGCTACCTAATCTGTCCTGGTACAGATGGGGACACATTCACCGTCACAAAAGCTATTGTTTTTTGTGGAGAATATTGAGGCCAAGTTTGGTGAATCGAGTCTCTCAGTAAAATGCGAACAGCTCCCTGTTCGTGGAAGCTGCTTCTGCCAACCAGTCTGCAGTTCTTTGTGCTTGCGAACATCTTGGCAATGTCTCAGTGTCTATTACCCCTCACCAACCTATGTGTATGGTCCAGAGAGTGGTTTTTCATAGGGACCTCATCCTGTAAACTGATGAGGAACTCCAGGCTAATCTAGAGCAACGTGGTATTCATTTTGTTCGACATATGCAGCAGGCTCACAAAGATAACTGCACTGATACCAGTGCATTCATTCTGGGTTTTGAGGGGGATACCATCCCAGAGAAGGTCAAGGTTATGTGCTACGGATGTGATGTGAAGCCCACCCACGAGATGCTTTCGGTGCTTGTGTTTTGAACATGTGTCTTCCCGCTGCATGGCAGGCCCTCTCTTTGGTGACTGTGGACACCCACTCCCGCGAGGGATGCCCCGGTGTTTTGCCACCTGTTTGAGTCGACAGTCATAACCACCACTCCCCTCGCCCGCCAGATTGCCCAGCTTATAAGAGATAAAAGAAGATCCAAGAGTACAAGTCACCGGTTCTCCTGTCTTATGCTGAGGCTTGCCAAAAATGAGAGAGACTCCATACAGTGTCACGTTCTTCAACTTTTGCCTCTGCTACATCCTGTCCCCTCCTACTTCTTCCTTACCCCAGCCCCTTCCCCCACTCCCGCTCCGCCTCTCCCTCCCAGGAGCTGCCCCTCCCCGCCTGGAGAAGTACCTCCTTCTTTGGCTCCTGCCGGTGATGGGGCTCTGGCCCCCGGGATTCCTCTCCCTGGCATCTCGCATGCCAGAAGCCTACTACCACAACTTGGCCATAAGATGCACCATCTGTGCGCCCCAAGATTGCCTGCTCTCTTTCAGTGGAGGAGGAAGAGGAACTTAAGTCCAAAGACAAGGCAACCCCAGAGGTGCCATCTCCCCTCTTGCAACCTGAGTGTGGCATCTTATTTATGGATGTCACCCCGTCCTTGTTGGTGACGATGAATGACAGTGACATGACCTCTTCTCAACTTCTTTATGTCTAACCTGCACTCCTGCCACATGATCATCCAGTGGAATTGCAACGTATTCTATTATCACATACTGGAAATACACCATCTTGTTTCTTCCTGTTCTGCATTCTGTGTTGCTCTTCAAGAAACTCACCTCCATGATGACCACTCTGCCACCTATTGTGGTTATTGAGCATTCTGTTGGAATCTGTTGGTCCCGGAGTAGTGTCTGGCAGGGTCTGGACTTTGGTTCACTATTATGTCATTAGTGACTGGAACCCTCTTCGTACCAACTTGTAAGCAGTAGTGCCTAGAGTGCAGACAACTCCAGCAATCACCATACGCAATGTCTACCTCCGTCCAGGTAGGCCACTTCCTTATATTGAAGTATCTACCTTAATACAGCAACTCCTACCTGTTTTTCTCCTCCTCGGGGACTTCAGTGCCCACCACACACTGCGTGGGAGGGGAGGGGGGATGGGGGGGGGGGGGGGGGAATGCCACTTCGATGTGTAGGGGTCTCCTAATTGACCAATTTATCATGGACACTGATTTGTGTTTCCTCAATTATGGTTTCCCTACCCATTTCAGCACTGCTTATTGCACCTTCTCTGCTGTCAATCTCACGATCTCCTCCCCTGCCATCGTGGCTTCCCTACATTAGTCATCCCATGACGACCTTTGTGCCAGTGACCACTATCTGGTGCTTCTATCGTTCCCCTGCTGCTGTCAGGCAGATAGGCCCTCACGTTGGGCTTTCTGCAGGGCCGACTGTCCTTTATATACGTCTGCTCTGCACTTTGACACCTCCCTCTCGAATTCCATTGATGCAGTCATGGAAGGCATCTATGCCACTATTCTTCATACTGCTGGCACTGCTGTCCCTTTATCCACAGGTCCCCCTCATCGTCGACCGTTACCGTGACGGACCGAGGATGTCGCAGTCACTGTCCGGGACAGCCGACAGGCACTGCAGCAATTTAAGCAAAACCCTTCAATTTTAAGCATCTCTGTGCTAAGGTTTGTTACCTTATTAAGCAGAGTAAAAGGGAATGCTGGGAGCACTACGTTTCCTCCCTGGGGACATGTGCCTCTTCATCACGGATTTGGTCTAAACTCTGTAGCCTTCTAGGCTGCCAGTTACAGTCAACTGTCCGTGGTCTTAACGTCCAAGATACTCTGTGCACTGGTCCAGTGGTCCTTGCAGAACACCACGCAGCACACTTTGTGACAGCGTAGGCGTCCTCTTCCTGTCCCACTACCCATCTCTGGCAGACTCCCCTCTGTTTCAGCCTGCACCACACTGAACCCTATAATGAACTCTCCACTGAATGGGAGTTCTTGCAGGAACCTAGCGGACCCTCTCTCTTCCGTGTCTAAATGAGCAATAAATCAAATCAAAATCTTCCGTGTGTAACTTGGGAATTGTAGGTCTGATGACCTCTCTATTTAGTCCTGTACCCCCCAATCATCAGTCAGTCAATCATTGAACTGTTACGTCCCTGTGTAAGAGTAGATGCCTATCCTTTTGAGGTGCTGGGTGTCTGAGCAGGCACGGCTTCCTTCCAGAACCAGATGATCCAACACTTGGACGTTACCAGAGGCAAAATCTCCTCGTAGTCTTCAACCGCATTTGACTCACGGATGCTTTCACTTTGCAATGGCGAGGCAGTATAGTTATCTCTGTCATTAAGCCCAGGGAGAACGCAACATCTCTCCACAGCTACTTCCCGATTAGGCTGACAAATGTACTTTGTAAACTGCTTGAGAGGATGGTTATCTTCAGATTATGTTGGGTTCTCAAATCTCGGGTCCTTTTGTCCCCGTATCAGTGTGGCTTCGGGGAAGGAGGACCTCCAACTGACCATTTACTCATATTGGTAAGAGCAATCGGACAAGCTTTTACTAACCACTGGCACCTTGTCACGGTCTTCTTTGACCTACGTACGGGATAAGACACGGCTTGGCGCAGTCACATTTTAGTTACCGTCCGTGATTGGAGCTTCCGTGGTCCCCTTCAGATTTTTGTCCACTAGTTTTTATCTCACTGACTCTCCAGGTAGTGGCACTTCACTCAGTGCCCCTCAGATTCAGGGGAACGGTATTTCACGGGGTTCTCTGCTAAGTGTCACACTCTTCCTCGTAGCCATCAGTGGGCTTGTAAGCTCTGTTGGGCCTGTGGTTACCCCGGCATTGTACGTCAACGATTTTTGCATATGGTGGAGCTCCCCCGTGGTAGCATCTGCCGAGTGCTAGCTCCCAGGTGCCATCAGACGGGCCTCTGTGTGGGCCATCTCCCATGGCTTCCAGTTTTCTCTCTCCAAAACACGGGATACGCATTTTTGTTGTCGACCCACTGTACAGCCCGATCCAGAACTTTATTTAAGCGACCAACTCCTTGATGTTGTAGCACAGTCCCATTGCTTGGGCCTTATTTTTGATAACAATCTGACATGGCTGCCCCACATTCGCCACCTAAAGGCCACACGTATGCAGAAGCTTAATGCTCTCCGTCTCGTGGCCCACACACCTTTGGGTGCAGACCATTCCACTCTTCTCTATCTTTACCATGCTCTTTCCTTGTGCAGACTAAATTATGGCCGTTAGGTTTATGGCTCAGCAGCTCCTTCCACTCTGAAAATACTTGACCCTGTTCACCATTGTGGGGTCCTGCTGGTATTGGTGCCTTTTGCACTAGTCCAGCCTACAGTCTCCTGGCAGAAGTGGGGATTCCCCCTCTTTGCAAATGAGGGATCTCTCTCTGCTGATAACCGCCTAAGGATGGGATTGTCGGTAGGAATGTGTCTCGCTTCCCTCTGTCAGGATCTCCATCTACTTGCAATGCACCCCGTGTATTTCTTCCCACACCCTTCCTGGGTGGTGCCTAGACCAACGATTAAGACCGACCTATTTCAGGGTCCTAAGGTCTCTGTCGCCCCTGTGGTTTTCCAGCACCTTGTTCGTGCTGTCCTCGCTGAGTTCCAGGGTGTTGCCATCTTCTACACTGATGGTTCTAAGATGATAGACAAGGTGGGAGACACTTTTATGTCTCCTCCTGGCTTAGAAAACCATTTATTGTGAGGATCATGTAGTGTATTCTCAGCAGAGCTCCTAGCCATTCACAGAGCCCTCCATTTTGTTTCTCAGGCCTCCAGTGTTTTAATTTGTATTGACCTAATGATCAGTCTGCAGACTATTGACTGATGCTACTCTAGTCACCATTTACCCTCTGCTGCCCACGACCCACTTCCTGCCCTTGGCTATGCCGCCTCCACAGTTGCCTTTCTCCGGGTCCCAAGTCGTGGGCATCCCAGGGATTGAACTAACTGACCATTTGGCTAGAGAAATAGATACTTATTCCCCATTTCCTTTCATGATTCCAGCTGTGGATATGCAGATCTACGTAAAATCTCTCTTTGCCCAAAAGTGGAATGTCATCTGGAGCGCTACTGCTCATAGTAACAAACGCCATACAATCAAGAAGTCTACTGCGGTTTGGCGCTCTTCCTTCCACTCCTTTCGGAAGGCGCCCACTGTTTTATGCCGTCTACGCATTGGTCCCGTCTACACATTGGTCATACCAGGCTCACTCACTGTTTCCTCTTGTGTAATGAACCACTCCCACAATGTGGTTGTGGAGCCAGACTGACAGTATCCCATATATCTGTGGAATGTCCCATTCTTTTGGCCCTTCGTACTCGGTATAGATTTCCAGATTCCTTGAATTTAGTATTAGCAGACGATTCACTGATGGTTGAAGTGGCCCTCAGTCTCCTCTGAGAAAGTGGTTTTTATTTTCAGGTGTAAGGTTTTGCTTTACTTCTGGAGCACAGGCAGGGTGGTTGTGGCTGGAGCCTCTCTTCATGTTCTCGGTCTGGAACCCATGACCACTCTTCCTTGCAAAGACTACTCTTGTATCCCTCTGTTTTCCCAGCTTTGAGATTTTGACTATCCTTTTATACCTTCTACTGTGTATGTTTTAACTTCCTCATTTTATAGTTTGACTCCTCTCGACTTTTAGCAGACCCTCTCTCTTCCGTGTCTAAATGAGCAATAAATCAAATCAAAATCTTCCGTGTGTAACTTGGGAATCGTAGGTCTGATGACCCCTCTATTTAGTCCCATACCCCCCCCCCCCCCCCCCAATCATCAGTCAGTCAATCATTGAACTGTTACGTCCCTGTGTAAAAGTAGATGCCTATCCTTTTGAGGCACTGGGTGTCTGAGCAGTGGCTGTCAGGACATTACTGGGGCTCAGCATTGCCCCTGAACAGAACTCACCTGGGGCAGGCAGAATCATAGTGGTTGTCTGACATATGAGAAGACTTAAGATTAGTTAAAGGCCATGTAGAGTTAGCTGTTTCTGTGCTTGGAATGAGAAAATTTAATGCAGAAGCCTGTAACCCCTCAGCCTTCCCTTAGAGAGCCACACCTTAAGATAAAGGTCATGATAAGAGACAAGGTCACTTGTTCTGACCAAACACTTTACTCAACATTTAGTGTACACTAGGACAAAGGGTGAGTCCTTCACAATAACAAAACTTGTATTCTGTGGAGAATATCAGATATAAATTCAATGAAATAACCTACCTGGAAAAAATGTAATAGGATTCTTATTGATCAAAGCAGCAACTGAAATGCAGTCTCTAGCACAATGAGCCTATACTGAGCTAGGAGATATTAGTGTGTGTGGTACATGACCCCCCTCTGGCCCCTCCTCCAAAAAAGCTTTAACATGCCCAAGGCATTAGCTTTCACAGATATGTAATGCTGCAGTGTGACACTCTCTGAGCAAACCTGGAACAGCATAGCATTTATTTTTGCGAGAGTTCCAAAAGCAGACTAGGTGACACAGGTGTCTTCATGTTGGCCTTCAAAGGGTATGTCTTACCTGGAAAAGTAAAAGTCGTGGTATTTAAATTTGGTAGAAATTTACACTAACAAGGGAACCTTCCCATCGCACCCCCCTCAGATCTACTTATAAGTTGGCACAGTGGATAGGCCTTGAAAAACTGAACACAGATCAATCGAGAAAACAGGAAGAAGTTGTGTGGAACTATGAAAAAAATAAGCAAAATATACAAACTGAGTAGTCCATCTGCAATATAGGCAACATCAAGGAGACTGTGTGCTGGAGCGCCGTGGTCCCGTGGTTAGAGTGAGCAGCTGCGGAATCAGAGGACCTTGGTTCAAGTCATCCCTCGAGTGAAAAGTTTTACTTACTTTATTTTCGCAAAGTTATGATCTGTCCGTTCCTTCATTGACGTCTCTGTTCACTGTAATAAGTTTAGTGTCTGTGTTTTGCGACTGCACCGCAAAACTGTGCGATTAGTAGACGAAAGGACGTGCCTCTCCAATGGGAACCGAAAACATTTGATCGCAAGGTCATAGGTCAACCGATTTCTCCACAGGAAAACACATCTGATATATTCTATACGACACTGGTGACGGCATGTGCGCCACATGACAGGAATATGTTGTCGACCCACCTAACTTCTACACTTGGCGAATGGGTAAAAAGATTCTTCTACCTTGTCCGATTTAGGTTTTCTTGTGGATGTGATAATCACTCCCAAAAAAGTGATGAAAACATAAGAGTTTGTCACATAAACTGCAACAAATGAATGCAACAGTTTCACAGTCGCACAGTTTTCCCTGTGCTCTGTCAAAACATATGTTTTTAACGTTTTCAAATTTTTCCGTGTGTAGACCGTGAAATCCTGTTTATGTCCAAGCAAATCTGATTATGTCCTGGAATTTTGGAGAGCGAAGTTGATTATGTGTGAGTGCCTGAACTTTGATAATTATCTGAAAATAAAAAAAATTATTTTTTTCACTCGAGGGAAGACTTGAACCAAGGACCTCTCGTTCCGCAGCTGCTCACGCTACCCACGGGACCACGGCGCTCCTGAGCTCAGATCATCCTAGATGTTGCTTATCTTGCGCATGGACTACTCAGTTTGTATATTTTGATTATTTTTCTCATAGTCCTACACAACTTCTTCCTGTTTTCTCAATTGATCTGTGTTCAGTTTTTCAAGGCCTATCCACTCTGCCAATTTATAACTAAATCTGAGGGGGGTGCGATGGGGAGGTTCCCTTGTAAGATTGCCCTTGTGAACAACCTCCCCTCCTCCCCTATCGAAAAACTGCCCAGATTCTCTCTCTCTCTCTCTCTCTCTCTCTCTCTCTCTCTCTCTCTCTCTCACTGCACTTCAGTTGCAAGTTTGCCCTAATTGTTATAAAGGAAAAGGAAATTCATTTTAAACATTCACATATTTTGTGGGCTGTTAATGTGACTGCCTGATAGTAATATTGATAAAAACACATTATAATAAGTCACTAGATTGGAAGTTTATTTATTGATGATGATGATGTTACAAGTATTTAGTGTCTCCTGGCTTACAGAGATGTTATGTATACTGTGTTTTTGTCTTATGGTCTGCAAAGATTATAATAAAGTTATACATCAGTGGTTATTGCTCCTAACATTTTTCTAAATAATTTTTACATATTTCTGCATAAGTGAGACCTGTGGTTAGTAAATTCTTCAAAAATGTCACCCATATGATTGAAAAATAATAATATATATATTTTGTTTGAGATCTGACTTTTATTGTATAAACTAAATTGGATTTTAATTTTATATATTTTGAAATATAGAAGAGGATCTGGAATAATCTAGACAAAATTAAGGAGGGTCAACTGCATACAATGTGGTTTGAGGGAAGAAGCAAGTTTCACTTAAGTTCATTACTACTTTTGTTTATTCATTGTCAGTTATGTAATTCAGAATTACATCTGGCTGTCACTTGATATGTATATATTTTTAATGTCTACAGTACATGTTGTAAATAATAAACTTCAAATTTAGTGACTGGTTATATTGCATTTATATTTTATACAAAACATTCAATTGCCTTGCATTCTTTGAAGCCCCAAAAATATATTAACGACTTCATTTTGTTGGTATGATCACCAATTTTGCAAAGGTTACAACTAGCACCTCCTCTGTTCAAAGTTGTGAACTACTGACTAAATCTGTAAACTATTTGAGGAAAAGTTACTTCTCCCCTGTTTTTGAAAGCCACCCGTACCCCATCTGTGGATACATCTGTGCTGATGTAGCCAAAACCCTTCTGTCCTTGTCCAGTGAAACTGGAGAGATCTCCCCTGGCTTGTCTTGTATTTGTATGAACATCAGGCTGTGAGACACTTCAGAGACCCTTGTACCCAGATATAAACTTGACACCGAGGTATAAACTTGACAGGCTCTCACAAGAAGTAAAGTCTTCCAAGGAAAAAATGAAGAAGAAAGATAGGAAGGAAAAGCTGTACAAAAAAGCCCTACTTGATTCTACCTGTAAGTTTGGATATTACACTAGTCTAACAGGAAGCGGGGGGAAGAAACAGTGACTTAATTCAACCGGCTTACTCTTTCACTGCCACATCATCCCATCTCGCTCATACAATTGAATTTTAGTGGCTCTTATTGCCATCTGCCTGAACTCGAGAAGTTGATGTCCATCTCCTCCATCGCACTTATACCTTGCAAGGATTGAGGTTATTGGAAGATCACCTTTCCGTAATATGTTTGTGGTGACCCTTAAGGATGCAGCTTTACAAAGTGTGGAGCATGGTGGTGAGGGTCCGTTAAGCACCCGTGGTGCTAATGAGACAGAATTGGCAGTTTATACATTTATTAGATTTGGGTTTTACAATTGAATCTTCTTCTCAGCAGCAGCAGCAGCAGCAGCAAGGGCAGTAGAGGTGGCATGCAGGATTGGTAAGTGTGCTGATGCATCCAGCTCAGCAGTCGTGGGGCCGTCGGTGAGGTCGTGGCTGCTAACACAGCAGAAGTGGCACTGTGCAAGGCAGCCAGCCCAGCTGGCAGCAGGAGTTGCTTATCTGGTGGTGATGCCCCACAGCTCAATGACAAATTTTATAAGGGTGCACGTATGCATGTGTGGACATCAGAGGAGCACCCCAATAAGCTCCCAGCAGCTCAGCACAGGATGGCCTCTCCACCAGACGAAGGTCGAGGATGCTGTTATTCTACTAATGAATGCAAATCAGGGGAGCAGTAGCTAGTGCACCTCCCTGGTACAGCGACAGTTCGACAGTGCACCTAATTGCCATCAGTTCCTTCAGTGAGCCAGTGGTAGAAGATTCCAAGTCTTCACGTCAGCAGATGAGAGGTCAGCAGATCGCAACAGCTATGTTTAGCTGACCTAGCTGGCTGGAGTCTCGAAGGCAGTAGTCGTCTGGCAAATGATAGTCGGCACATCGTACGTCCTGCCTTGGAGCTGGCTTACTGCAACTGGAATAGAAGAGGGCTCGAGGGTCCGAGTATTTGTCGCTGTCTGTTGGAGGCAGTGACGTTATCCCTCGGTGAGGATGACCGAATCACATCAGTGTCAGCTGCGTTTTTCAGCTCTTCAATGTGGCACTTTCTGCAATGACAGCAGTCTGAAAGGCATTCTTGTGTAAGATTTAGGTGTTTTTATGGCTCCTTACAGTGATGTCAGAATGACATTATGTTCCATTCACATTGAGGTGATATTGCTGAATTGACAATTCAGACACCTCGCTCAAGTGATATGTGGCAATGGCCTCAGTTGTGCGTCACAGTTTTTGCAGTTTTTACTCTCTTGCCTGTTTGACATTCTGGTTGTGACACTGCGCTAGGGTGTGCCGTGGCTTGGCTCTGCACTGACTGGGGAAAACTTTTAAAAAATTTACATTTGTCCAGTATATCTTTCTGTGGCACTATAGTAACAGTTGTATGAACACAAAGAAAGCTTCAGGAGGCATTTGCATATCAGTACAATTGCCTGTTTTTGGCAAAAAGGTACTACTACTCATCACACTTGAGGCCTTAGCTGTTAGAACCTAACTGTTTGTCTTGGTAGTGATTTGCAGCTTATACTTTTGCTCTAGACAGAGAGATCCCCCATCAGGGATAGAATGTCTCCCATTGTCAGAAAAGTTCCAGGACAGTTTTTTTTATTTGTAGGTTTGCTATACTAAAAAAGAAAAAGTTTTTGTTATCTAGTTCTCATAGAAGTAGCTTTAAAAAAATTTAGTAGTTTTTTGATAATAAAAAAAAAACTTTCACACGACTTTATATACCTTTAGTCATTTAATTTCCAAAAATACTCAACACAACTTTTTTTTAATTTATGACTGTGATACCAGATACCAATTTTTCCTAATTCTACATTCAAAATTGCTTTAACAGCAGCATATTTCCAAATAGCTTTTCATCCCCTGTTTCAGCCCCTTAGTAGTGGAATTTCAAACAATCTTGTAGCGGGCTGGATGTTGGCTGTGTTCATTTTCAGCCTCCAATGTGTCTTACTGTCCAACTGATAAACCATGTCCTTCAGCCAATCCCACAGCCAAATATCACACATGTTCAAATCTGATGATCTTGTTGGCCACTCAGCTATTGATTTGGTTTTCTCCAAATGCTTTAAGGAGTAACTGAGTGATCTCACATGCAGTGCGAGGTGGAGTTCCATTGTGCATAAAACAGCTGAGTCCAAAGCATCTCTCTCGTAGCAGGGATCACATGTTCGCAAAGCAGATAGCAGTAATGTGTGCTGGTCACGCTAGGTTCTTGGGATGAAATTCCTCAAAAAAATCAAGAACTGTGCCATGACGCCACATCACACAATGCAGGGGAACTTCATGAACGTTCGTCGGTGATGATGATTCCTAAATTAGACAATTGTGAGTGCTCACAGCCCGAGTGAATGTAAAGTGCGCTTCA
Organism: Schistocerca cancellata; assembly: GCF_023864275.1. NCBI lineage: Eukaryota > Metazoa > Arthropoda > Insecta > Orthoptera > Acrididae > Schistocerca > Schistocerca cancellata. The sequence continues at coordinate 2,561,331 of NC_064630.1, read as the reverse complement.
TCACTCCATGAAGGCCACATGTCATCAACTCCAACCCTTGCAAGAAACGTAACAGCAAAGGCTACTTGAATATCTGCATCACATGACAAAAGTTGCTATTGATACTGCCACCTAATGGCAAGCCATGACACTAACACTACTAATAACAACACAAATTCTGCAGCACATAGGCATTTCCTATAAAGTTGGGTACCCATACAGTAGATAGCTTTTCATATATACTAGCTCAAGTAGCGAAATTTTAGCTATAACAACCCTGTACATTATAACTGGATGTTCTGACAGATTTTCTTACTTGTAATTACACTTTTGCATTTCATCATTATTTATGTTCTTTCATACTAAATGTTGCGATAGAGAATTCTTCAGCTGTTCGTTAATGTGCTTATTTCATGGCTCAGCTCATTACAGTCATTATTACAGACATCATTACAGCTGGACTGTTCCAGCTCTGATTATGACTGTTTTTAATAGCAGTAATAATATTAGCAATACAGAGGCTAGCAATCTGGATGCAGAAAAGCTAAGTTAAAATGTAGGACAAAGTAAAGTAACTTCCTCTGTTAACTCGCACGAAGTACCGGGTGATCAAAAAGTCAGTATAAATTTAAAACTGAATAAATCGTGGAATAATGTAGATAGAGAGGTACAAATTGACACACGTGCTTGAAATGACATGGGGTTTTATTAGAACCAAAAAAATACAAAAGTTCAAAAAATGTCCGACAAATGGTAATTATTGATATTCTGATCAGATGAAGTGCCATAACAAAGTAAGACAAAGCAAAGATGATGATCTTTACAGGAAATACTCAATATGTCCACTATCATTTCTCAAAAATAGCTGTAGTTGAGGAATAATGTTGTGAACAGGACTGTAAAACATGTCCGGAGTTATAGTGAGGCATTGGTGTCGGATGGTGTCTTTCAGCATCCCTAGAGATGTCAGTCGATCACGATACACTTGAGACTTCAGGTAACCCCAAAGCCAATAATCGCATGGACTGAGGTCTGGGGACCTGGGAGGCCAAGCATGACGAAAGTGGCAGCTGAGCTCACGATCATCACCAAATGACGCGCGCAAGAGATCTTTCACACGTCTAGCAATATGGGGTGGTTCTAATAAAACCCCATCTCATTCCAAGCATGTGTGTCAATTTTTACCTCTCTATCTACATTATTCCGTGGTTTATTAGTTATCAAATTTATACTGACTTTTTGATCACCCGGTATTTCACTGTGGTTTACATTACAGAGTTTAAATGTTGTGTTAATAACTAAAAGCATTATTTAGAGATGTTTTCAGATAAATTTCCTACAGTGAAAATGGAAAAATTTGAGAAAGCAAAAGAGGTTGAATTGTACCATGGATCTAGAACAAACCTGCTGCATGTCAAAATAGTGCACACAGACGTTTTTAATCAGTTTATCTTGATCGTTGAATCAAGATAGTGTTTTCATGAACCTGAAAAATTCACCCCAATTACACAAGTTTATTGCAAATCATATCCAAAAGAGGCAAATAGTCAACTACCACAGAATATTTTAAAAAAATAGCTCAAGGTGGAAGGGTAAAAGTATTTGCTGTGATTTTTTTTCTTGTCTAGTTCAAATGTGACAAGTGGCTATGACAAGAAGGGCTGTTTCTAAATGTTGTGATATTGTTGAGCTGTGGCTGTTGAGATAGTTCATTATAAACATTACAGAGAAAGTCTTGCTCAAATGAAGCACAATGAAGGCAAAGTGTTAACATGTGATGATCCTAGTATTTGTCACTAAACTTCAATCTGCAACCTGTGTTCAAGATGATACATGTTACTTGCAGCACAAGACAGATGGTAAAAGGTCAGCTGAAATCTCCACACGACTGTATCATGGGACTGCTAGATAACACACAACACAACCATACAAACTTGCAGTCTATGACACATGTTTTTCAGCAGATCGTAAAGAAATGTAGTGTGTCTATTTAATCAAAGATAGACAAAGAAAGAAAGAAGTATGTGCGACTGTGCCTTCCTGAGTGACAGACACAAATCATTCTAAGTAGTAGGAGGAAATGTCATTTTTTTCATTGTACACACCATACTGTTTGACAGTTTTCTCAACCGTAAGTGACCAGAAGGACATCCACAATATTCCTATGTCCAATGTTTCCACGCTTCACTATGAAACAAATATTTTTGAGTGCTTTAAAGATGAATTTCATGAGTGTTTAATGAAGAAGCCTTGAAAAGAAAATCACCACCTGCAGCACATAAGAGGTCAGTTAGAATAGTATCCAACCTTTGGGGAAAAAAGGTGTGGGACACGTTATAACCCTCAAAGTAATGTGCTTGGGACTCCACACACTTCTCCCAGCTGTCGTTGCTGCCATAAAGACTTGTCTGAAATCACATTCCTTTCAGTGCAATGGCCTCTGAAATTTGCAGAACAGCCAGAAACCCCAGGGGGGGAATATCAGGAGAATAAGGAGCCAGTTGAAGCACAGGAACCTGTTTTTTGATTAAAAAAAATTCTGAATCAAGTGTGAGGTATGTGCTGGACCATTGTCATGATGGAGCTACCAGTTCACTGTTGACCACAAGTCCTGTGTCTTGCAACACACAGCATCACATAGACTACAGAGAACATCCCTGTAGCACTCTTTAATGGTATACCATACTGTTGGAGTCAAAGAGAGCAGTAAGCATCAGGTTGATGTTGCTGTGCACTTGGCAGGCCCTCTTTGGACATTTATTTCCATTGTGGCTCTTGGGATCTCTATGATGTGACCTCAACTCAGATCTACTCCTGATGGGGAGAGGGTTTACTGTTGGGTAGTAACTACATCCACCCATCAAGGAGAGTTTGGATGGCAAGTCCACCTGACAAGTCTCAGAATTATAGTACCAAGTCTGCCGTAACACTTCCATTGTAGTCAGGAGACCAGAGGGAACCTTCCAGAAGATCTCCCATTTCTATATTCATCAGTTTTTGTCACCAAGCAAGGTGGCACTGGACTCACATTTGGGAAGACGACTGTTCAAACCCACATCTGGCCATCCAGATTTAGGTTTTCCATGATTTACAAAAATCACTCCAGGCAAATGCCAGGAGGTTCCTTTGAAAGGGCACAACCGATTTCCTTCCCCATCCTTGGCATTATCTGAGTGTTCTCCATCTCTGATGACCGCAGTGTTGACATAATGTTAAGCACAATCTTCCTCCCTTCCTTACAATTTTTGTCCCATTGGTTGTTCCGTGGTAAGAGCTATTTCTTCACTCAGCTTTCCATAGGTCCATGAGGGTGGCATTCCACAAGACCATGGCCCAAGACCCACACACTTTGCTATTGCCATAATGGGCTAGTGACCAATGTCAGGTGACTGGTCACCCCTCGATGTATGTTGATGACTTTTGGTATAGTTCCCACGGAGAAGCCTTGGCTGAATGCCAGCTTCAATGCACCATCTGACAGGTCTCTATGTGGACGCTTTTCATGGTTTCCAATTCTCTCTGCAAAAACTGTGGGTCATGCATTTCTGTCATTGTACCACAGTCCATCTTGATCCAAACTGTACTTGGGTAATCAGCTCTTGGAAGTTCTCTCTCTCTCTCTCTCTCTCTCTCTCTCTCTCTCTCTCTCTCTCTCTCTCTCTCTCTCTCTCTCTGTGTGTGTGTGTGTGTGTGTGTGTGTGTGTGTGTGTGTGTGTGTGTGTGTGTGTGTGTGTGTGTTTTGTTTTTTCCCCTGTATTGACAACCCCATATTTGTCAACTAGACACTAGCTGTGTGCAGAAACTTAACACTTTCTGCTTCCTTACCCACAGTTCTTGGAGTTTGAATCATGTTACTCTTCTCCATATTTACCAGGTCCTCGTCTAATCCTGAATGGAATATGGTTATAAGGTTTGCAGCTTGCCAGCGCCTTTGGCTTTGAAATTGTTAGACCCAGTCTATCATTGTGGAGTTTGTCTTGCCACTGGTGCTTTCTGGACTAATCCAGTAGCCAGTCTCCTTGCCGAATTGCAGATCTTACCTATTGGTGTGGTGTTTTTACAAACCAGGTGATAGCAGTTAAAAGCCCTCCACCTTATTAAATGGGCCTTCCTTCACCATATTTTAATATGTAGTGACTCAATTAGCAGTCTTCTGACCATTGACTGATGTTATTCATGTCACCCTGTGGTCTCTGTTATTCCTGCCCTTCTCGCTGAAATCAGTCATACTGACTGCTCGATTGTCATTCTCTGGATCCCAAATCGTGCATATCTCAGGGAATGAACTGACCAACTGTTTGGCTAGAGGAGTGATATCACACTCCGCATTCACTTTGCCTGATGAAATAAATATTGTATATAATGGCAACGAATAGATCTGATCTCTTCTGTTGTTTAAGGGATGAAATAGCAAAGTCGTCAGACCCTCGATCCAGGGGTCATTCATTTGGAATTAGCAACATCCACAAAGTATGTGTTCTGATGACAGAAGTATGTAAGACATTAAGACCAAGGCACTGAAGGCAATACTGATGCCTGAGCTAAGAAAGAATTTATTGAAAAGATATGGATTAGCCCCCATTAACAAAATAGTATTTCAACCAATTGATCGTGGGATGACTAAAGTGTGCTCCGATAATTACAGTATGATTGGGGGAACTTATGCTCCAGTTAATGGGGGTTCTCTCTAAATGTTTTGGTTACACCAAGAGTCTCATGGTTGATGAAAGGTCACAGTTGTAATTTGTTGCCCACCTCTGCTACCGAGTCTTGCCTAAACAATCTTGCATGCGGCTTCAATTTCTACCTTGGTGAATTTTTAGTTTCTTGTCTAATGCAACAAATACACCATCTCCATTTCTCATTAGCATATCCTTTCAATATATGCTTAAATTTTCCCCCAAAATGTGTTTGAAATCAACTTTTAACCAGCTTTCCTTGCGATCTTACCTGTTGTATAGGAATGCATCAAACTGTGGTACATCATTGTGAATGCTTAGACATATAACCACTAGAGAGCATTTCATTGTATCTTACACTGATACCTCCCAGTCTCCTACAGATATTGTTACCTGGAATGGATGGAGTCACATAATCTAAATAAACTCTTGTGCGCACTCCGTGCAGTCAGCAACACGGATGACAGCCTTCGATGAGTAGTGTGTACCTGACCTTTGTAGAGATGTGACCAAAAAGTGAAGGACACAGAAGGGAAGGAGGAAACGAAACAAGACTTCACAGGTTTAGATGGTGTGTGATGTTATTCCAGTGATTACAAAACTAAGTCAAATTTACAAACAACTTGGCAGTATGAGCCCACTTATCATTACTATGTTATTGATTCAGTTGGCAAGGTAGTCATAAATCTTGTATAATCTTTGAAGGTAATCTGGCCCACAACTGTTGTAACTGGTTTTTGATATCCTGAATACTGGCATTGGAACAGAGTTGATGTCCGAATAAGTCAAGACAGTTTATAGAAGCACATGCCCTATGTGGTCGACCTTTATCCTGTTGAAAAATTGCACCATAATACTGTTACGTTAGAGGTAACATGAGGATGCACGACATCCGTGATGTATCGTTTTGCTCTTAATCACTACCAGCTGTGACCTGAGGCAGTACCCGACGACTCCCCTCAGCGTGAAGCCAGGAGTAACATTCCCTCTCCAAAACATTGGAAGAATGGGATCTCTCCCCAGGTCACCTGCGTACTCGCCATCGATGGTCATGCTTAACTGCAGTTCACTTCTGAACACAACGCGACACCATTCATCAGCAGTCAACAGTTCCTGATAATTGCACCACTGTGAATGTAGCTTTCTGTGTTCTGGGTTTAGTGGTAGCTTATGCGTGGGACACTAATTCCTGAGCCGGCTGCTACTAGTCTCCAACCAATGGTGCAGGATGACAAAAATGTCGCAGGGAGCCCATTATTTGTTTTCAGGCGGGAGGTGCAGGGGTCACTGTGTGCTTGGTGCACAATACAGTAGTCCTCTCTCTTGGTGGTCAGACTTGGTTGACTGGAACGCCACATGTGTGCCTCTCCTCACATTTTCATTTGGCCAAGCATCTGGCCACTGTCACATCCGAATGCCCCAAAAACCTGTATATTCTGCAGTTCGGCCAGCTGGATGAACTAAGTCTCGCATGAGTACAGGGTATCTCAACCATCACAGATTGGCTTAGAAAACTTTTGTGGTAATTCTTTTATCAATATTGCAGGGCAGGATGTTTCTGTGTGTAAATGAGACAAGGCTTTTCCAGTATAGAGAAAGGGGTGCTATTCCTATGATCCACATCCGGGATGACTCAGATGGCCTAGCAAGCAGGCTCCATCATGTCTGTGCATGGAACTTTCGCCAGTTGTGGCCAAGACTGGTTGTCCGCTCATTCACACTCGCAAACATTTAATGCACATACCACAGCATTCAGAACTAAATACATTTCCTAAACATAAATCTCAGTTCTTAATACCCAGAAGAGATGGTCAGATGTCAATGTAACTTTTTACACACACACACACACACACACACACAGCGAGTAAGTAAGTGATGAAAGTTGTTGTTGTGGTGGTGGTGGTGGTGGTGGTGGTGGTCTTCAGTCCTGAGACTGGTTTGATGCAGCTCTCCATGCTACTCTATCCTGTGCAAGCTTCTTCATCTCCCAGTGCTTACTACAACCTACATCCTTCTGAATCTGCTTAGTGTATTCATCTATTGGTCTCCCTCTGATTTTTTCCCTCCATGCTGCCCTCCAGTGCTAAAATTTGTGATCCCTTGATGCCTCAGAACATGTCCTACAAACCGGTCCCTTCTTCTTGTCAAGTTGTGCCACAAACTCCTCTCTCCCCAATTCTATTCAATACCTCATCATTAGTTATGTGATCTACTCATCTAATCTTTCAGCATTCTTCTGTAGTACCACATTTCGAAAGCTTCTATTCTCTTCTTGTCCAAACTATTTATCGTCCATGTTTCAATTCCATACATGGCTACACTCCATACAAATACTTACAGAAATGACTTCCCGACACTTAAATCTATACTCGATGTTAACAAATTTCTCTTCTTCAGAAACACTTTCCTTGCCATTGCTAGTCTACATTTTATATCCTCTCTACTTCGACCATCATCAGTTATTTTGCTCCCCAAATAGCAAAACTCCTTTACTACTTTAAGTGTCTCATTTCTTAATCTAATTCCTGCAGCATCACCTGATTTAATTCAACTACGTTCCCTACATTCCATTATCCTCGTTTTGCTTTTGTTGATGTTAATCTTATATCCTCCTTTCAGGACACTGTCCTTTGCTGTCTCTGACAGAATTACAATGTCATTGGCAAACCTCAAAGTTTTTATTTCTTCTCCATGTATTTTAATACCTACTTCGAATTTTTCTTTTGTTTCCTTTACTGCTTGCTCAATATAGAGATTGAATAACATAGGCTACAGCCCTGTCTCACTCCCTTCCCAACCGCTGCTTCCCTTTCATGACCCTCGACTCTTATAACTGCCATCTGGTCTCTGTACAAATTGTAAATAGCTTTTCACTCCCTGTATTTTACCCCTGCCACCTTTAGAATTTGAAAGAAATTATTCCAGTCAACATTGTCAAAAGCTTTCTCTAAGTCTACAAATGCTAGAAACTTAGGTTTGCCCATCCTTACTCTATTTTGTAAGATAAGTCGTAGGGTTAGTATTGCCTCACGTGTTCCAACATTTCTACGGAAACCAAACTGACCTTCCCCAAGGCTTCTACAAGTTCTTCCACTTGTCTGTAAAGAATTCGTGTCAGTATTTTGCAGCTGTGACTTATTAAACTGATAGTTCAGTAATTTTCACATCTGTCAACACCTGCTTTCTTTGGGATTGGAATTATTATATTCTTCTTGAAGTTTGAGGGTATTTCGCCTGTCTCATACATCTTGCTCACCAGATGGTAGAGTTTTGTCAGGACTGGCTCTCCCAAACTGTCAGTAGTTCCAATGGAATATTGTCTACTCCCGGGGCCTTGTTTCGATTCAGGTTTTTGAGTGCTCTGTCAAACTCTTCACACAGTATTGTATCTCCCATTGCATCTTCATCTACATCCTCTTCCATTTCCATAATATTGTCCTCAAGTACATCGCCCTTGTATAGACCCTCTATATACTCCTTCCACCTTTCTGCTTTCCCTTCTTTGGTTAGAACTGGGTTTCCGTCTGAGCTCTTGATATTCGTACAAGTGGCTCTCTTTTCTCCAAAAGTCTCTTTAATTTTCCTGTAGGCGGTATCTATCTTACCCCTAGTGAGATAAGCCTCTACATCCTTACATTTGTCCTCTAGCCATCCCTGCTTAGCCATTTTGCACTTCCTGTCGATCTCATTTTTGAGACGTTTGTATTCCTTTTCACCTGCTTTATTTACTGCATTTTTATATTTTCCCCTCTCATCAATTAAATTCAATATTTCTTCTGTTACCCAAGGATTTCTACCAGCCCTCGTCTTTTTACCTACTTGATCCTCTGCTGCCTTCACTACTTCATCTCTCAGAGCTACCCATTCTTCTTCTACTGTATTTCTTTCTCCCATTCCTGTCAATTGTTCCATTATGCTCTCCCTGATACTCTGTACAACCTCTGGTTTAGTCAGTTTATCCAGGTCCCATCTCCTTAAATTCCCACCTTTTTGCAGTTTCTTCAGTTTTAATCTACAGTTCACAACCAATAGATTGTGGTCCGAGTCCACATCTGCCCCTGGAAATGTCTTACAATTTAAAACCTGGTTCCTAAATCTCTGTCTTAACATTATATAAATCTATCTGATACCTTCTAGTATCTCCAGGATTCTTCGATGTATACAACCTTCTCTTATGCTTCTTGAACCAAGTGTTGGCTATGATTAAGATATGCTCTGTGCAGAATTCTACCAGACGGCTCCCTCTTTCATTTCTTACCCCAAATCCATATTCGCCTACTATGTTTCCTTCTCTCCCTTTTCCTACTCTCGAATTCCAGTCACCCATAACTATTAAATTTTCGTCTCCCTTCACTACCTGAATAATTTATCTCATCATACATTTCATCAATTTCATCAACATCTGCAGAGCTAGTTGGCATATAAACTTGTGCTACTGTAGTAGGCATGGGCTTCGTGTCTATCTTGGCCACAATAATGCGTTCACTATGCTGTTTGTAGTAGTTTACCCGCACTCAAATTTTTTTAATTTTTATTTTTTTATTCATTATTAAATCTACTCCTGCAGTACCCCTATTTGATTTTGTATTTATAACCCTATATTCACCCGACCAAAAGTCTTGTTCCTCCTGCCACCGAACTTCACTAATTCCCACTATATCTAACTTTAACCTATCCATTTCCCTTTTTAAATTTTCTAACCTACCTGTCTGATTAAGGGATCTGACATTCCTCACTCCGATCCATAGAACGCCAGTTTTCTTTCTCCTGATAATGACGTCCTCTTGAGTAGTCCCCGCCTGGAGATGTGAATGGGGGACTATTTTACTTCCAGAATATTTTACTCAAGACAATGCCATCATCATTTAACCATACAGTAAAGTTGCATGCCCTCGGGAAAAATTACGGCTGTAGTTTCCCCTTGCTTGCAGCCGTTCGCAGTACCAGCACAGCAAGGCCGTTTTGGTTAGTGTTACAGGGCCACATCAGTCAATCATCCAGACTGTTGCCCCTGCAACTACTGAAAAGGCTGCTGCCTCTCTTCAGGAACCACATGTTTGTCTGGCCTCCCAACAGATACTCCTCTGTTGTGGTTGCACCTACGGTACAGCCATCTGTATCGCTGAGGCACGCAAGCCTCCCCACCAACAGCAAGGTCCAAGGTCCATGGTTCATTGGAGGGGGGGGGGGGGGGGGGAGCGCTTTCTGTCATACGCCATGTAATATGATATTCTCATTAAATTCATGAGGTGATTTGCTGGAATCAAAATCATAACTCTAAAACTCTAATTTATTCTTACTTTTTTTTCATAAATAAAACTAATATGTACAACTGGAGAAGATTTATTTGCAGTATAATTTTAAGTTGTAATTTTAAATTAAATTACTGCCATTATTCTAATGTGTATAATTTGTTTCGAAAACATTGAACACAAAGTATTTAACTGTGAAAGAAATATTTTGGATGTAAAACAGCAATGTATTCAAATATCGCTGAGCTGCAACTTGTTACTGATATTTATTTTATATGAGTTATGTAGTAGCAGTAGCAGTAGTAGTGGGGGTGGTAGTACACTGCTTGACAATTGATAAGGAGCAACCAAAAATTGCTACAGAACAACCAAGCAATGAAGTAAAAGGAAATGTAGAGGGCAGGATGTGTTAACTGCAGTGAACATGTGTACAAACACTCTGTATGCATTCAGTAATTTGTGCATGTTGGTTGTGGTCAGTAACATTGGTTCAGAGTGATGTTCTCCAATGAATCCCACTTCACTGTGGTATGTGATTCTGGCCACCAGTTAATGAGGAGAGAGCGTAACATTTTACACACCATGGAATGTTCGTGAAAGTCTGCAGTACGGGCTAGGCATTATGTTTTGAGCAGACTTATGCGCATTTGCTAAACACTGCTGCATGTCTTTCTGCGAGGTATTATTACAGCACAGCAGTATTCCAGGGAGATTATTCTGGATCATGTCTGGCTTTTCAGGAGTGTGGTAGGCCCCTACTTTGTGTACGGATGACAATGCCTGCATACTCAGTACTGCAGGGGGTTGGACACACTGGAAGATGAAGATATTGAACATATGGAATGACCTACACTCTCTCCAGCCCAAAATCCTATAGAGCATGCCTGGGATGCTTTCAGCAGGCATGTTTCCCACTTAGCACCCCGTGCCCGAACCACGCAAGAACTGAAAACTGTCTTGAGAGAGGAGTGGGTCAATATGCCCCAAGGACTCCTCAACAGTTTGGTGGCCAGCATGAATAACAGGTGAATAATGTGCATTACTGCTGAGAAAGGTGTATTCCTTACTGAGATTTCAATATTGACCATTATGTTGAGAGTCTGACTTGTGTCAAACGTGAACTTATGTCCGATATCCTACTTTCCCATGTGGTTAAATCTGTACCATTTTTCATTATAAATATACCACTCCACCTCCATTACATATGTGCTATGTTTCACGGTGTCCATCATTGCTTGTGATTGATCCTGTCCAATGATGTTTCTGTCCTTAGCAACTGCCAAGTAGTGTAGTATGATGGAGGAATTAGTTGGAAGATGGCTGTTGAAAGAAACACTATGGAGTTGTCAGTGGTGTGAACTGTTTGATTTGAGGCGATTTAGTTTGTGACAAAAAGTTGAGTTATATTTTCGAAGAGCAAACTCCTGTAACTGGTCAGTTCATAGTTCATTCTTAAAAATGAAAACCTTACTTACAACATGTGTGGAATCAACCAGAATGGACGCCAAGCAACTATAAAGGAGGCACAGAACTTCATAAGTAATTAATTTTAGATTTTACCTGTCCTCAAAACCAGTTGTTAGCGTAACAGCTAATTACACAAACACATAGATACAGTCTACAGTGAACTTTTCTGACAAATTGTTAGTTTTTCAGGGGGTCTAGAATGGCCACCAGTGTGTCCTATTGTCGTTCACATTTAGTGTCGTTACTGGGCTCGATGGGCATATGAGGGGTATGAGTGATCACTGTGAAGGACAGGAGCTCGCAGCTTACGGCTCTTACTGTTCAGTGCTTTCTATTCTGCATTCCTTGTAAAATTTCTGTAACACATTGAAAGCTCACATTCAGAAGCTCCCCAGTGACCATTATCTTGTTTTGTAATGTTTGTTTTTTGGAATGTTTTGTTTTACATTTATTACCTATTATTAACAAAATACTCATATGTTCAGTGAAGTTTAAATTTACTTTTCTTGTTTCTTGTGGCTCTGAGTCTAAAGACTGGTTTGACATAGTTCTCCATGCTAGTCTATCCTGTACAAGCCTCTTCACACCTCCACACCTAGTGCCGTTTCGACTTGTTCAGTGAAGTCAGACTTTGATGTCCTCTTACAGTTTTCTTCTCCCCCCTGCCCCTTACCCCCAACTTTCTGCCATTACCAGACTGGCTCTACACTGATGCCTCAAAAACGAGTCCCCAGATTGATTCAGTACATCTGTATTAGTTACTTGATCCACCCACGTTAGGAGTACTACTAATTTTGCTGTCTTAACTTTCGATATTGTACTCCTTACTTAATCGCTGGCTCCTGGAATGTTAAGAATCGAGTGTGCCTTTTCTCTGTGAAAGCATTATCTTTAATGTAAAGACAACAAAACCCCAGTGCTAGTGGAAGAAGGAGCCATTGTCCGGCCTCTGTACGAAGCAGTCGCGTGCCGCAGCACTGCAGATATGTAATATGTAAATCGGGTAGAAAGTGGAATTAATAGTCAAGAGTGTTACATTGGTTTATAGGAGAAAAGTATTCCAGTTATTTTGTGAAAAGGGTGTTGGAATTAAGAGATTTATGGTTGATGCAGTGTCTTGTTGGAGAATCAATAATTTTGTGGGGAGCAACGTACATTCAGTGTTGTGCTTTAGAAGTAGTAATTGTCGTGGAGAAAGATATTGAGAGTAGCAACAATATTTGGAAAAGGAAAGGTGCCACTCACTGTAAAGATGACCCACTGAATTGCAGATAGGCTCAGCGAAAAGACTGCTACACAGTATAGCTTTCAGCGAAAGCCTTCTTCGGCAAAGAGTGTGCACGAGTACACACACAACACTATAATTAATGTGTAACAAAAGCTATTATGTGTAATAGTCTTGTTTTTGTGCCTGTCTGCAACTCTTACGGTGAGTAGCAATCTTTCCTTTTCCTAATATTGTTAATATTCCAACGTGAAGTTACCATTGTTTCATATTGAGAGTTTCACCTGTTTAATTTATGTGGAAAATGCAATGTAGCAATGATTGGTTCTGTGTACATCTGTAACAAACACAGCTGTTAAACAGGACCGGATGACTGTAGGCATTGTTAGGGAAGTGTCGTGTAAAAAGTACAATAATAATGGTAATTTAACTTGTGGTGTTACCATTTCACAGAGGCAGTTTTCATTCTTTAATTAAATGACTTCATTATTCTGCTACGTATAAGAGACATTTTGGACATATAAGAGAGATGGATTCTTAATAGATATGTGGTCTGTTTATTTTCATAACAAAGTGTGATCTCTATGTAAGCTCTCAGTACTTGTGTTCAGTAGTCCTATGACTGCAAAAATAAACTAGAAAAGACAGTAATGAAGATAGGGAGTAACTTAACATCTGTCACCATTACAGTGATTGTAACCTAATGCTCATCTAATTTTAAGCATTTTTCTGCAGCATCCACATTTCTCTTCCCTACAAGACTACACTGCAGATAATAACTTCATAAAAGACTTCCAACCACTTAAATATATGTTCAGTGTTAACAAATCACATTATTATGTTTAATTAGTGCACACAATTGCTTGAAGTGTTGCATGTTGTTGGTAGCTGAAAATTTGCAGTCTTTAGATGTTTCTTAGATGTAGATTTCGCAGTAGAGCACAGATATCTATACTTTCTAGGTGCATTTGTTTTCTGTACTTTATTAAGACCTTATCTTTTATGCAGTCTGTGAAATTTGCATCTACAGATGCCTGTGATAGATATCTCTGATGCACGAGTTTTGTACTTCCTGCTACCGTCAGTTGACAATTTTTTTTGTACTCCATGCCATAACATCTCAAGCATCCATCCAAGGTAACTTTAAATGGGAAGGGTAAAATGATTTACAAAATTTTAGCATACAAGGTCGTAGATTAAAAACTTGTGGGTAATGATCAAGGACTTAAGGAAGTGGATGAAATTCTCTCGGGTTATCAGTTGGGTCGTGGCATCTTATGTCATATTCAGGTGAAGGGTGCAGTTCGTGTCCAGTTTGTTCCTTTACAGCTGCTAAACCACAGACTCCTCTGCTGGCGGCCCGATGGGTGGGCCACTTAGCAGTGTTCCAGAAGAGACATTGCTGCCGGAGGTGAGGGCCCTTCGAGCCACAGTGGAAGGGAAGGGGATCTGGGGATAGTGGTGCCGACACTTTGGAGTGCAGCATTCTGACCTTATCCGTGTCGACTTGTGAGTTGTTGATGAAGGTGGTGGCCTTCCTTGTCAAAACTAATGTAGGATCCTTCTTCACTTGCTCATATGCTGGATTTTTTAGTAGCATCTCAATCTTCTGCCAATAGTCGTCTGACAGTAACAGCCTTTGTCAGCTGTCAGTATGGACTGTCGTCGTTCTCACGGAAGGCGTATATAGCCTGAGACAGTCAAAATGTTGAAGAATAACGCCTTGGTGGCAGCAGTTATAAAGGAACCAACTGAACATAAACCTGACTGTTCACCTGAAGATGACAAACAGGAAACTAGTCAAAATGTTGCGACAACACTGTGCCACGACTCAGCTAATAACCGGAGAAGATTTCATCAATAACTAAAATCTGCCAAGAAAGCCTGCATTGCCACAGCATTTTAGCTTCTTGCACAGAATTCTAATGGTGACCCATGTATTTTTAAAGAATTTTAACAATGGGTAACATAATTATAAGCTAATTAGAAATCTGTTATTTAGTTTCTCAGGTTTTGTTTAAATAATATAATAACTGTAAGAGAAGCTACTAAAACAAAATAATACGAGGTTTTTTGATTGCTGTCATTACTTACGTGAAATATGAAAGGAGACAGCTCATGGTGGAGATTTTCTTCTTCTTCTTCTTCTTCTTCTTAATTATTATTATTATTATTATTATTTCTTTCTATTCTCAGACGTTATGTCTGGTCAAAAATGGACAGTGACGCGGACCTTGATCAAGCGTCACTTCCTTTTAACTGTACAGTATATGTTATATTGCATTTAGGAACTTTCGGGTGATTGAACATGTATCAATAATTACGGATTTCTGTAGTTGTATATATAAGTTTGGATGTAGCTGTATTGCATTGATGTACTGGTGGATATTGTGTGGTATGACTCCTGTAGTTGATAGTATAATTGGTATAATGTCAACTTTATCCTGATGCCACACGTCCTTGACTTCCTCAGCCAGTTGGATGTATTTTTCAATTTTTTCTCCTGTTTTCTTTTGTATATTTGTTGTATTGGGTATGGATATTTCGATTAGTTGTGTTAATTTCTTCTTTTTGTTGGTGAGTATGATGTCAGGTTTGTTATGTGGTGTTGTTTTATCTGTTATAATGGTTTTGTTCCAGTATAATTTGTTGTCATCATTCTCCAGTACATTTTGTGGTGCATACTTGTATGTGGGAACGTGTTGTTTTATAAGTTTATGTTGTAAGGCAAGCTGTTGATGTATTATTTTTGTTACATTGTCATGTCTTCTGGGGTATTCTGTATTTGCTAGTATTGTACACCCGCTTGTGATGTGATCTACTGTTTCTATTTGTTGTTTGCAAAGTCTGCATTTATCTGTTGTGGTATTGGGATCTTTAATAATACGCTTGCTGTAATATCTGGTGTTTATTGTTTGATCCTGTATTGCAATCATGAATCCTTCCGTCTCACTGTATATATTGCCTTTTCTTAGCCATGTGTTGGATGCGTCTTGATCGATGTGTGGCTGTGTTAGATGATACGGGTGCCTGCCATGTAGTGTTTTCTTTTTCCAATTTACTTTCTTCGTATCTGTTGATGTTATGTGATCTAGAGGGTTGTAGAAGTGTTTATGAAATTGCAGTGGTGTAGCCGATGTATTTATATGAGTGATTGCTTTGTGTATTTTGCTAGTTTCTGCTCGTTCTAGAAAGAATTTTCTTAAATTGTCTACCTGTCCATAATGTAGGTTTTTTATGTCGATAAATCCCCTTCCTTTCTGCTTAATGTGAATCTTTCTGTTGCTGAATGTATGTGATGTATTCTATATTTATGGCATTGTGATCATGTAAGTGTATTGAGTGCTTCTAGGTCTGTGTTGCTCCATTTCACTACTCCAAATGAGTAGGTCTATATAGGTATAGCATAAGTATTTATAGCTTTTGTCTTGTTTCTTGCTGTCAATTCTGTTTTCAGTATTTTTGTTAGTCTTTGTCTATATTTTTCTTTTAGTTCTTCTTTAATATTTGTATTATCTATTCTTATTTTTTTGTCTGTATCCTAGATATTTATAGGCATCTGTTTTTTCCATCGCTTCTATGGAGTCACTGTGGTTATTCAATATGTAATCTTCTTGTTTAGTGTGTTTTCCCTTGACTATGCTATTTTTCTTACATTTTTCTGTTCCAAAAGCCATATTTATATCATTGCTGAATACTTCTGTTATCTTTAGTAATTGGTTGAGTTGTAGATTTGTTGCTGCCAGTAGTTTCAGATCATCCATGTATAGCAAATCTGTGATTTTGTGTTGGTATGTTCCAGTAATATTGTATCCATAATTTGTATTATTTAGCATGTTGGATAGTGGGTTCAGAGCAAGGCAGAACCAGAAAGATCTTAATGAGTCTCCTTGGTATATTCCACGCTTAATCTGTATTGGCTGTGATGTGATATTATTTGAATTTGTTTGGATATTAAGTGTGGTTTTCCAATTTTTCATTACTGTTTTTAGGAACTGTATCAATTTAGGATCTGCTTTGTATATTTCCAATATTTGTAGTAACCATGAGTGGGGTACACTATCAAAAGCTTTTTGGTAATCAATGTATGCGTAGTGTAGCAACCTTTGTTTAGTTTTAGCTTGATATGTCAACTGCATCTATTATCAGTTGCTCTTTACATCCTCGTGCTCCTTTGCAACAGCCTTTTTGTTCTTCATTTATAATTTTGCTCTGTGTTGTATGTGTTATTAATTTCTGTGTAATGACTGAAGTTAATATTTTGTATATTGTTGGTAGGCATGTTATGGGGCGATATCTAGCTGGGTTTGCTGTGTCTGCTTGATCTTTAGGTTTCAGATAAGTTATTCCATGTGTAAGTGTATCAGGGAATGTGTATGGGTCTGCAATGTAACTGTTAAATAATTTATATTTAAAAAGAAAGATGATGAGACTTACCAAACAAAAGCGCTGGCAGGTCGATAGACACACAAACAAACACAAACATACACACAAAAATCTAGCTTTCGCAACCAACGGTTGCCTCGTCAGGAAAGAGGGAAGGAGAAGGGAAGACAAAAGGATATGGGTTTTAAGGGAGAGGGTAAGGAGTCATTCCCATCCCGGGAGCGGAAAGACTTACCTTAGGGGGAAAAAAGGACAGGTATACACTCGCGCACACACACACATATCCATCCGCATATACACAGACACAAGCAGACATTTGTAAAGGCCAATGTCTGCTTGTGTCTGTGTATATGCGGATGGATATGTGTGTGTGTGCGAGTGTATACCTGTCCTTTTTTCCCCCTAAGGTAAGTCTTTCCGCTCCCGGGATGGGAATGACTCCTTACCCTCTCCCTTAAAACCCATATCCTTTTGTCTTCCCTTCTCCTTCCCTCTTTCCTGACGAGGCAACCGTTGGTTGCGAAAGCTAGATTTTTGTGTGTATGTTTGTGTTTGTTTGTGTGTCTATCGACCTGCCAGCGCTTTTGTTTGGTAAGTCTCATCATCTTTCTTTTTAAATATATTTTTCCCACGTGGAATGTTTCCCTCTATTATATTCATATTGTTAAATAATTTAGTTAGATGTGAATGTGTTGAGGTGAACTTCTTTAGCCAGAAATTTGGTATTTTATCTTTTCCAGGGACTTTCCAATTGTGAGTAGAATTAATTGCTTGGGTGACTTCATGTTGCAAAATTATCACTTCAGGCATCCGCGGTATCATCTTGTATGTGTCTGTTTCTGCTTGTATCCACCGTGCATGCCTGTTATGTTGTACCGGGTTTGACCATATGTTGCTCCAGAAGTGTTCCATGTCTATTATGCTTGGTGGATTGTCTATTTTAATGTGTGTGTTATCTATTGTCTGGTAAAATTTCTTTTGGTTTGTGTTGAATGTTTGGTTTCGTTTCCTTCTGTTTTCACTTTTTTTGTATCTTCTAAGTCGTTTGACCAATGCTTGTAATTTCTGCTTCTTTTCATCTAATTGCTCTATCGCTTCTTGTTGTGAGATTTTACCTAACCTTTTTCGTTTTTTTTCTGACATTTCATTTCTTATAAATTGTGTTAGCTGTCCAATGTCTTTTCTCAGTTTTTCTA
Organism: Schistocerca cancellata; assembly: GCF_023864275.1. Lineage (NCBI taxonomy): Eukaryota > Metazoa > Arthropoda > Insecta > Orthoptera > Acrididae > Schistocerca > Schistocerca cancellata. The sequence goes on along the minus strand of NC_064630.1, from coordinate 2,543,147 downwards.
TTCTGATCTGTAGCCTGTGTTGCCATGCTGGTTTTGTGGGTTTCTTCTGTGTGTTGGTTGGTTCTGATCTCTGCCTAGTGTGTATATTTAGTGTAGTGAGTGCTCCTATATAAACAAGTGGTTGTAACTCTTCCATGGTTGTGTTTTCATTTATTTTGTTGTGTATGATTGTGTTGATAGTTTTTATTGTTGTTTCAATCTTGTGGTCTATGCAAGAATGGTCTAATGTCTGTGTTTGTGTCTTTGTATTCTATATATGTCAGCTGAAATTTCTCTTCTATATCTAACATGTGTGTCACTTCGTGTTCTATTTGTGCTTGTTCTGGTGGCTGTCTTAAGATTTCGTTTTCCTCTGATTGTTTAATTGATGCATGTTGGTCTTTGTTTGCTCTGGGATGTTTGAGTCCATTACTGTATTTTCTTCTTCCTCTGATTGCACATTATTTTGTTCCAGTATTTGTTGTACTTGTTGTTTGATGTTTTCTAATTCTGACTGGGGTATCCTGTTATGTTTGATTATTACATGGATCTGATCAGCTAGTCGTTGTTCTGTTAAAAATTTTAATTCTGGGTATCTGGTAATACTTGTGATCTGTATCCAGTTGTGTTGGTTCCTAGGTTTGTTGCTTGGTAATAACAGTACATGAGGTGTCGATTAACTTCATCTGACCATCTCATCCTCTGTCTTTGTTTTCCTTCTAGGGTGGTTGCAGGAAGCATATCCTGCAAAACACCTCTATTTGGATTTAAAACATTTTCCAGTTGGCTAGCAGTGTCGTTACCATTGTGGGCGGGCATAGGGTTCAAGCGTCGTCCCCGACCATGACGGCGCTTGTCCGAGGCTTCTTTAGTTCTGTCCTGAACCAAGTAATCACACTAAAAGGGGGGTTAGCCATATTAGTGGTTCGTTCTTTTCGTCGCCTTTTACGACTGGCAGAACATACCGGAGGCCTATTCTCTTCCCAGGCCTCCACGGGGTGAACAAAAACAAAATAATAAGAGGTTTTTTGATTGCTGTCATTACTTACGTGAAATATGAAAGGAGACAGCTCATGGTGGAGATTTTCTTCTTCTTCTTCATTATTATTATTATTATCTTCTTTCCTTTCTCAGATCTTAGGTCTGGTTAAAAACTGAAAGTGTCGCGGACCTTGATCAAGCGTCACTTCCTTTTAACTGTACGGTATATGTTATATTGCATTTAGGAACTTTCAGGTAATTGAACATGTATCAATAATTACGGATTTCTGTAGTTGTATATATAAGTTTAGATGTAGCTGTATTGCATTGATGTACTGGTGGATATTGTGTGGTACGACTCCTGTAGTTGATAGTATAATTGGTATAATGTCAACTTTATCCTGATGCCACATGTCCGTGACTTCCTCAGCCAGTTGGATGTATTTTTCAATTTTTTCTCCTGTTTTCTTTTGTATATTTGTTGTATTGGATATGGATATTTCGATCTATTTGTTGTTTGCAAAGTCTGCATTTATCTGTTATGGTGTTGGGATCTTTAATAATATGCTTGCTGTAATATCTGGTGTTTATTGTTTGATCCTGTATTGCAATCGTGAATCCTTCCGTCTCACTGTATATATTGCCTTTTCTTAGCCATGTGTTGGATGCGTCTTGGTCAATGTGTGGCTGTGTTAGATGATACGGGTGCTTGCCATGTAGTTTATGTATATTATTATTATTATTATTATTATTATTATTATTATTATTATTATATTATGTATATGTATATACACTCCTGGAAATGGAAAAAAGAACACATTGACACCGGTGTGTCAGACCCACCATACTTGCTCCGGACACTGTGAGAGGGCTGTACAAGCAATGATCACACGCACGGCACAGCGGACACACCAGGAACCGTGGTGTTGGCCGTCGAATGGCGCTAGCTGTGCAGCATTTGTGCACCGCCGCCATCAGTGTCAGCCAGTTTGCCGTGGCATACGGAGCTCCATCGCAGTCTTTAACACGGGTAGCATGCCGCGACAGCGTGGACGTGAACCGTATGTGCAGCTGACGGGACTTTGAGCGAGGGTGTATAGTGGGCATGCGGGAGGCCGGGTGGACGTACCGCCGAATTGCTCAACACATGGGGCGTGAGGTCTCCACAGTACATCAATGTTGTCGCCAGGGGTTGGCGGAAGGTGCACGTGCCCATCGACCTGGGACCGGACCACAGCGACGCACGGATGCACGCCAAGACCGTAGGATCCTACGCAGTGCAGTAGGGGACCGCACCGCCACTTCCCAGCAAATTAGGGACACTGTTGCTCCTGGGGTACCGGCGAGGACCATTCGCAACCGTCTCCATGAAGCTGGGCTACGGTCCCGCACACCGTTAGGCCGTCTTTCGCTCACGCCCCAACATCGTGCAGCCCGCCTCCAGTGGTGTCGCGACAGGCGTGAATGGAGGGACGAATGGAGACGTGTCGTCTTCAGCGATGAGAGTCGCTTCTGCCTTGGTGCCAATGATGGTCATATGCGTGTTTGGCGCCATGCAGGTGAGCGCCACAATCAGGACTGCATACGACCGAGGCACACAGGGCCAACACCCGGCATCATGGTGTGGGGAGCGATCTCTTACACTGGCCGTACACCACTGGTGATCGTCGAGGGGACACTGAATAGTGCACGGTACATCCAAACCGTCATCGAACCCATCGTTCTACCATTCCTAGACCGGCAAGGGAACTTGCTGTTCCAACAGGACAATGCACGTCCGCATGTATCCCGTGCCACCCAACGTGCTCTAGAAGGTGTAAGTCAACTACCCTGGCCAGCAAGATCTCCGGATCTGTCCCCCATTGAGCATGTTTGGGACTGGATGAAGCGTCGTCTCACGCGGTCTGCACGTCCAGCACGAACGCTGGTCCAACTGAGGTGCCAGGTGGAAATGGCATGGCAAGCCGTTCCACAGGACTACATCCAGCATCTCTACGATATCCTGTACTAGTGCCGACATTGTGCATGCTCTGTTGCCTGTGTCTATGTGCCTGTGGTTCTGTCAGTGTGATCATGTGATGCATCTGACCCCAGGAATGTGTCAGTAAAGTTTCCCCTTCCTGGGACAATGAATTCACGGTGTTCTTATTTCAATTTCCAGGAGTGTAGTTTATGTATATTATTATTATTATTATTAACAATGTTGTGGTCACCTCTGACTAAAATTATTTATTTGAACAATCCACTATTGCAAGCTAGGTAGGCACAAATGTGATGACATGCATATAAGTCAGATAATTTTTAGGTTTTGACATGTGGTAAAGCACAGTTATGTCGACTTGATAATGGCCATATGTACGAAATTGCTATAGTGGGTTGTTCAAATAAAGAATTTAGCAGTCAAAGACAACCATGAAGTAGTTTACGTGCTAATATCATTGCTTTTCTCAACAGCTCGTTCCAATGTAATTAATTGTAATGACAGATGTTAACTGATAATTATTGTTTAGTGCCTCAATTGTGATGTATTTTGCTTGCAGGAGTTATGCCAGATGCAGAGTTAGAAACAATTCTAATAAATATTTTTGGTAGGAGAGGGCATCCAGTACGTAAATACTGGAGAATGATGTACTGGATGCCAAAATTTAAAAACTTATCTCCGTGGCCACTACCAAACCCTGTACCAAATGATAATTTGGAACTTGCCAAATTAGCTATGAAAAGAATAAGCAGTGTCGACTTGCAGTCAAAGGTGGTGGTTTATCAGGTACGTACGTACAGTAATGATACTATCTTTATTAGTCATGAAACTTGTAAACTTTAGACACAGAAGCACACTTGTAGTGGAATTTCCTGTGTTTGTAACTTTGGTGATTTATTATAAACTGCTGCTAACAACTACTATAATGGTTGAAGATAACATGATGGATGTGGGAGAAGAAAGCAAGCCTGTCTGTCACAGCAAAAAGTAGAAATAAACAAACAGCATTGAAGAATTTCTATAACAGGTGGAGAGGTAGACAAATAAGAAAAAATGTACAATGTGAAATATAGCGGCACTGTTTTATCAGCATTAGTGTCTTCCATCCCTCCCCCATCCACAACCTCATACTAAGGCTCTGATTTCTATTTGTTTTGTCATCAGGAGCCACACTGTTTCAGTACTTGCTCATAGCTCATTGTTATTTGTATTTAGTTTTAGTTGCATCTGGACCATCACATCCCACAAACACTTGCTTGGAGTTTTGAAGATTGTTTCATGCGGCTACATGAACTGCATGAATCTATATACGTATTCTCAGTCATGCTCCATAGTGGGCATTGAATCAGCTGGTCAGGGTAGGAAAATCACTAAGGGCCAGCAGCTTCATAAATGCAGGCAGACTGCTGAGCTGCTTGCTCTGTTTTTAAACACTCTGGTGTGTTTTCTGCTGCCATATGCCATGGAAGTTGATGGTGCTTTGTGACTATGTGGGATACATATCAGGTAGTTTCTGGATAATTTATAATATCATTTGCAACTGTTGCTGTGCACCACAATCCAGTAGGGGGTGTATAATAACTACCTCACTTTAGAGATGAAATGTCTTATCTATTTGTCATGTAGTGTCATGTCCGTCAGTGGGGGGGGGAGGGGGAGGATGTGTGGCCTTGAAGAACTCAATAACTCTGCAAAGTGTAAGATAATTTTATTGAACATAAATGCTAAAAGTGGTCAAAAAAATATTAATCTATTGCCCACGCATGTGACATAAAGTTGTGGGATGATGCAGAGAAGCCTAAGGAGTAGGAAGAGATTTCATTGTACAATATATAGACTGGGAGATGCGCATATTTTGAGGGAAGGAGGGAGGGGCACACATTCATGTGAGCTTATAATGAAACACAGTTTTTGAAAATAAACTTTAACATTTGGTTAGGTGGCCTGTTAGTGATGGAAAGAGATCTGCTGGCAACAAACATATCCCAACTTTTTCATTCTGTAAGTGTAGAGGTAACAACTAGTAGCCACAAAGTTATTGAACATCGTTGATTACTAGTAATATAGAGCAAAAAGTTGAAGGTAGAAACATATTTGTACTTAAGAAGGGAAGGAGAATGTGAACAATCTGTAACACAAAATCATAAATATTGCACACCACATGCTAGACATATTTGTGCTGTGGTAAGATAGTGTGAGATGTGAATGACCTACCATTGTTCAGTAACAATAATAAAATATTACTAGTAAAAATAGAGAAAGATTTGTATGAAATTGAATCCTTGATGAGAAACGAGAGCTGAACAAAGTCAAAACAAGTGTAGAGACAGATGTGTGAGAAGTGCTCAGTGTTTTTGAAGGAAGATTTTACTTGATGAGGTGTCATTTTTGGTCATACACAGTCATTAATTGGATCAAAGGTTTGTGTCCAGATTGTCATTGAGAATAATGCTACCACAATGCAAGATGATAAAATGATGGCTGAAACACAAAAATTATCTGAAACATCTATAATTATGAAGATTGCAGCACAGTTATTACTTTTGTCAATATCATGGATGCAAAACTTAGTAGAAATATGTCAACATTGGAATAAATGAAAAGAGAAAAGAGGACGAAGAAGAAGAAGAAGATAGAGGAAAAACTATTGAATCAGCCGGCATACCTTTCAGTTCAATGTTGGAGTGTAGAACTGACACCTCTTCTAGCAGTCATCTATTTTGTAGGTCACTGGAACATCAGTTTGTTGTAAAATCATGAAACTCATTTTGTGATATGAATTTGTAGAAAAAGAATGGAGTTTATTCAAAGTGGTGGGAGATTTTAATGCACAGGTAGGCAAAGACAGAAAGGGATTTGAGCAAGTATTGGGATGTTTTGGATATTGAGACGGAAATGAAGAGGGGGAAAGACTTCTGGATTTGTGCCAGAGGAATGCAGTGAAAATAGCAAACAGTTGGTTTATGAAGAGAGAAAGTCATGTTACCACCAGATACAGTTGGAATGGAAGAACCAAGAGTGTAATTGATTATATTCTAGTAGCTAGGGAATGGGGAGAGAAAGTAACAAATGTGAAGGTAATTCCAAGTGTGAGTGCAGATGGAGACCACAGATTACTGGTGGGACAATGGAAAATGAATCAGCGTGTGAAAAATAGAGAACAGAAGAAAGTGATGAGGATACGGGATTGGAAACTGAAGGAGAGTGAATGTGCTGAGAAGTACAGAGAATTAATCACACAAAAATTTCCAAAAGAAGTTTTCTGTGATGTAGAAAAAGAATGGAGTTAATTCAAAGACACTTTAGTCGAAGCAGCACTAAAAGTATATGGTAGAACATCTGGAAAGGAGAAAGTAAGACAGACAAGTTGGTGGGATGATACCACAATCCAAGCAGTTAGAAGAAAAAAGGAGCACGGAGAAAGTGGTGGAAAACTAAAAATGACGAAGACCATAAAAGATATATAGAGGAAAAGAAGAAGTGCAAAGAAATAGTGGAAACAGCAAAGAATCAGGCATGGGGAGAGTTTACAAAAAAACTTGAAGATGTGAAGAGCAATAAGAATGATGAGAAATAAAAGGAAGGCTTCTGAAGTACCAGTAAAGATGGAAACAGAGGATGGTACCGTGATTGAAGATCCAGGGAATATAAAAGATCTCTGGAAAGAACATTTTAAGCTGTTAAACACTGAGGAGCAGTTACACGAGGAAAAAACAAATAATGGAGAAATTGAGAGAAGTTGGGAAACAGAATTAGGACAAATTACACGGGAAGAAATGGAAAAAGCTGTGAAGAAGATGACTGGGGGGAAAGCCCCAGGACCTGATGAAGGATCAGTGGACATGATAAGAGCAGCAGGTCCAGTGGGAATGCAGTGGCTGTATAGAGTACTATCAAGCGTGTGGAGAAATAGTTCAATACCTGACGATTAGAGAACAGGAGACATTGTTCCCATCTTCAAGAAAGGCAATAAAAGGCTTTGTAAAAACTACAGAGGAATAACCCTTATGAGTCATACAGCTAAGATTTTTTGAAAGAATTTTACTAAATCGAATAACTGAAGAAATAGAAAAGGAGCTGAGTGAAGAACAGCATGGGTTTAGGAAAGGAAGAAGCACGATTGACCTGATATTTTCTATCCGTCAACTGATGGGAAAAAGTTGGGAGTGTAACAAAAGGGTGATAATGGTTTTTATAGACATAGAAAAGGCATTTGACTCAGTTAACAGGGAAAGACTCTGGGAAGAAATGAAGAAGATAGATATAGAAGATGGATACATTAATGTAATAAAGACAATGTACAGAGGACACAATTGTAGAATTAGAACACCATTGGGGAACTCTGAATACTTCGGAATAAGACAAGGACTTAAGCAAGGAAGTATTCTATCCCCTGCACTTTTTAATGTTGTGAAGGAGGGAATGAAAGGGCAGTTAAAGATACAGTAAAAGAAAAAGACAAAAAGATGATTCTTGCAGATGATATGGTAATATGGGGTGATAAAGAGGTAGATGTACAGTTACAGCTTGATGTGTGGAAGGAAATAATGAAAAGGTATGGATTAAAAATAAATAAAGATAAGAGTGAAGGAATGGTATTTGGAAGAGAGAAAGGGATCAATGGTAATATTACCTTGAATGGAGAACCCTACAAACACCTGATTTGAAATAAGGAAGTTTCAGAAGAAGCAAAACTCCTTATGTATAAGAATTATTACTTCCCTATTGTCACCTATGGTGGAGAAACATGGACAATGGCAGAAAGGGACTGGAGCAGACTGCAAGCAGGGGAAATGAAATTTCTCAGAGCAGTTAAGGGAAAAACAAGAATGGACAGAGTAAGGAATGTAGAGATTAGAAAGGACCTTAAACAAGAAAATATGAGAGAAGAAATTGAAAAAAAGAATTAAGATGGTATGGGCATGTTAAGAGGATGCATGGGCAGAGACTCCCCAAAATTATGGAAAAACTAAAGATGGATCGGAAAAGACCTAGAGGGCATCCAAAAACACGGTGGAAAATGGGAGTGAGAATATCTGTAGAAAGGAGAGGTGTGACCTGGCAGCAAGTGGAGGAGGAAAAGTGGTGGGGGGACCGAGCCAAATGGAGAGGACTCGTCAGCACCCAGACTCGGCAGTAGCTGGAGCAGGATTCGGATATAGATAGATGGATGAATTTTTTTGGAGACCAGTGGAAACAAACACAGATTCTTTAAATACCAATGAATGATGTTTGGCCCACTATGTTCATTCATAGGGTTGCAGAGAGCAGAGCCCACAGTTGGGCAGTGCTTCTTGACTTCTAGACAGCTTTCAGCTCACTTCCACATATAGTATACAAAGTATTTGCTTACAAAATATGTGAGACAGATGGAATTGGACCAAAGATTTCCAACTAAAAGAATCCATAACTTATTTATAATGTGAAGACATCATCACAGTTTAAAGTGACATCCAGTGTCCCTCAAAGAAATTTGATGGGACTGTCATTATTAAAGATACATTCAAACAAAATGGCAGACAATGATTTTAGCTGTCTTCGGCATGCTGATAGATGATGCACTGGTATGAAGGGAAGTCACTTTATTAGAAAATAATTATGAAATGCAGGTACACTTGCAGAGCAACATCACTTGGTGAAAATACTGGCAGCTTACCTTCAATATAAATAAATGCAATGTATGTGTAAACTGACAAAAAAAAAAACAAACAAAAAAAACAAAAACAAAAAAAACTGATCAGTGATATCATAAACCTAAATCTAATACACGTGAGAGATATTTATCAGAAGGATCTAAAGGAAATGTAATCCCACGCTTTCCTCTCTCTCTCTCTCTCTCTCTCTCTCTCTCTCTCTCTCTCTCTCTCTCACACACACACACACACACACACACACACAGTATAGTGGTTTGGGGACCAGAGATGAATGCACAGGACAAAGATATATGAAGTAGTGTTAAAGATACATATGGGAAAAAAGTAAAAACTATTACTTCATTCTCATCCAGAAGTTCTCTTGCCATCTTTTCATTGGTTGACCTAGTGATCTTGTACCATTGGGATGGTATTGTAGTACATAGTTTGGGATCTTCTGCGAGGTCATGTATTGTAGAAGTTTTCCCCAGTTGTTTTGGTAGTGCTGTATATAATGTGTGATATGTTCCATTTTAAGTTTCTTCAATGCGTCTTTATTCACAGACTGTTAGTATTTTCTGCGTAATTTGTCTTTGGTGTCCAGGCTTCACAGCTGTAGCATAGCACACACCTTGCTAGGGCCTTATAAAGGCATATTTTGGTGTGCTTCTGAACTAGAGAAGTTTTTATTACATTATTAATAAATCTCATTGTTTTTGTATATTTTATGGCTTTCTCAGCCAAGTCTGCTTCTTCAAGAAAGGATAGTTTACAACTTAAACTGCTGAATGTGTTCACTCTTTCTATAATTTTATTTTTCAAATACATCTCACTTTGTCCGGGGTATTTTCCACAGACGGCCATAGTTTTTGTTTTTTAGTTGTTGATGTCTGTGCTGTATTTCTCAGATATAACCTGTAAATTGTATACAGAACATCTGCAGAAGGCAGAGCATGAAGCTTCGTGTTTCCTTTGATTTGAATGAAACCGTGTGGCACATGTCTCCACTTAATAAAAGCAAGAGTGGTGAGAGGCCACATCCCTTTACATTCCAGCTAGGATTGTGCCCCACTCTAATAATTTGCTCTTCTGTTCCATAGGTATTATCCTTGGTGAGATCTGAATTAACACACTGCATAACAGGGAAACTGCTACTTTAAAAATGATGGTGTTCCACTTACACTGTTCCATTGCTGTATGTCTGCCATCACACTTTGAATACATAAAGGTTGGAAAAATAACAAGAAGTCTGTCTTGGGCTTTCTAGTGTTGGAAAAGTTATATGAACAGCTTTGTGTTTACGCATCTAATTTCTGGAAATTGGTTTCTGACTAACTAAAAAACATTGATGATGTTATTGTATTATCCTTCACCCCCGCTACCCCTGTCCTTTTGCAGTAGCATCCTCAGATGTGTTCTGAGCTTGCAAGTACATCTGGTATCATTATGGTGTCATTATCTTGAACTTTATGGATTCTGGCATGAAGAAGATTTTTGGTGTCTACGTTGTTGGTACATCTGTGGAAAGCCACAATTCAGTTAGGGATATCAAGACCTACTTTATTTAGTTTTATGGCAGCATACGGAGTTCCTGGGGGAAAAAAAAACTTTTTCTAGTAAACACAGTAGCAGAAGAAACATTAACTTATTAATGTAGATTGGGAGACTTTCTCATTTCAAGTCATCTGTCTTTTGGACTGGTTTGTTGTTGTCCTATCCTGTGCCGATATTGTAATATTTGCAGAACTACCAAACCCAACACACTGTGTATTGCGTTTTACACACTCAAGTATCTTATCTAACCTTCCCCTCCACTGCTGTTGCTCCTTCCAATGGAAGGTTAACTATTCTTGGTGGCCTTAGCAGTAGCTCTTCTTCAGATTTCTTGTGGACCACATAGTATTTCTTATATAATGCAGTGCTCCAGGCATACACTTTCAGAAACTTCTTCCTCATTTTCATACCAGTATCTGAAACCATTGCAGAGCTTTTATTGTATAAACTCTTGTAAAGTCGGAGACTGCTTAGAAGAGACATACATGCTGCAAATATTAATCTTGCACTACTGACCAATGCAAACATTTACTGCATCCCCTAACACAAAATATCTGTGTGTTGAGAACATAACATTCTTTAATGTTTTGGATAGTTGTATCATGGTTTTCAAGGGGGCATTTGGTCTAGTTAGAATGTTCGTGACATGATTTTTGATATTATACCTAGTAGATGACTGAAATTTTGAAGGTAGCTATGGTCATCTCATTATAAATGTGAAAGATTAGTGGATCAGCATTAGGGTGAAATAAGACCTGTCTGGTCTACATAACTGTCATGTCTGGAAATACAGGTTGTTTGAAAAAGACTCATCCAATTTCACTAGCCTATGTCTTATACATGAATGAAGATAAAATCTTGGGGGTGGATTTTAACTTACTCATAGGATAGTTAGTTTTTATTTTCATTTTTTTAAAATAACCATCTCATTTTTAGAAGTGGATGTATTTTACAAACATTCACACACAGTGTTGGGGTACTTTTTACATTTATATTTAGGATCAAAGTTTTCATTTACTGCTCACAAATGCTCCACCAGATGTGTCACAAACATCTAGACAATAATCAAACTTGTCCTGTTTTTTTGTGTTGATGTCTGCATTTACCCCTGTCACTATGTGGTGGTGGAATTCACCCAAAGTTCTCGAGTCAGGAGCACGCAAGTGAAATGTTTCAAAAACTACACAAAATCACATACTGTGAGATCATGTGACCTCGGTGGCCACTGGTGCAGTGGAAGATCCGTATGGCCTGTACAGTATAGGCTACACTATTGACGAGTCATGCCAGGCAGTTGGAAGTGCATTGCACCTGTTGCAACAGAGAATACAAGTCTTTTGTTGCTCTATTATCACCAACATGGCACGCATTGTGTGATGAACAGCAAGTAGCAGATTGAGCTACCTGCCTCAGGGAGACCCCTGCTGGCAACAACATAAGCTGACAAGTTGCAACTGGCACCAAGGCAGACCTTTAGTTCTGATGTGCAAGTACAAATTTACCTCAAGTTTATATCTTCATTCATTTATGGGATACAGTCCGCTGAAACTAGATGAATCTTTTTGAAGCACTATGTATTATTAAACCATTACAGCTGCGACTGGAAAAGAATCAAGGTTCCACTGCACTTCTTTGATATCACATGCAATTAGAACACTGTCCTTGTGGAAAATGTATAAAATCCCATTGAGTGCTATCAAGGACTTAAGGCCATTGACCCCCAGGACATTTGAATCTGTTGGTGATGCCAAAAGTTGCCCTGTTCCACAAGGAAAGTGTGTTAATATCATTTTTGTGAGTTCACTGTCAATTAGTTGATGCAAGAAACATCTTTGCACTGTAATCACAATGATATATTTTACTATGAACACTGTCCCTTATACTACTAATATGCTTACATAGTTTCAGAATCAAGAAATTCATGTAATTTATGTGAATAGTTCCTGAAGAAGAGAAATTTCTTAACATCGAGTGTAGATTTAAGTGTCAGGAAGTCTTTTCTGAAAGTATTTGTACAGAGTGCAGCAATGTATGGAAGTGAAACTTGGATAATAAATAGATTAGACGAGAAAAGAATAGAAACTTTTGAAGTGTGGTGCTACACAAGAATGCTGAAGATTAGATGGGTAGATCGTGTAACTAATGCGGAGGTACTCAACAGAATTGGGCAGAAGAGGAATTGGTGGCACAACTGGACTAGAAGAAGGGATCGATTGGTAGGACACGTTCTGAGGCATCAAGGGATCACCAATTTAGTATTGGAGGGCAGTGTGGAGCATAAAAATCATAGAGGGAGACAAGAGATGAATACACTAAGCAGATTGAGAAGGATGTAAGTTGCAGTAATTACTTGAAGATGAAGAAACTTGTACAGGATAGAGTAGCATGGAGAGCTGCATCAAACCAGTCTCTGGACTGAAGACCACAACAATGACAGTTGACATTTCCCTCATATAAGTAGGTGACAGTTAAGTTCTTTTTTTACAAGATCAGAACTTCTTTGAACCATAGACTGTGTTGTTGAAAGCTTATGCAGAGATTATTTTTAACCCTCAATCAGTTACAGCTGTTCACACCAATGCAAGTTGGCATTCTCTGTCCATTATTTTTGACAGTTGACAGCGATGGTACCTTCGCTGTAGCAGCTCCTTGTCTCCCACTTTGTTTTGTTACAAGCTGGTTTCAGGATGGCTGCTCTGTCCGCTAGATGTCTACTAATTGTTCATTTTGTTAGACAATATCCATTCTCATTTCTTTTCAGTAGTACATTTAGTTTTAATTACATCACACAGGAGGTAATACAGCAATAGTTTAGCATGTAACATGCATTTATTTTCTCTTTAAAGAGTTTCAATACTTTTACATACAAATAGCAAGCTGATACACTGCACCTGGCTGCATTATTTCAGAGACCTTATCATATTTTAGGTGAGGTATGGTTGATCATGGCAGGCAGCAGTAACATATGTAATATCCTTGATCCAGAACGTTTTGAAGAAATGAAAATGTGCTGCTTGAAGAGGATAACAATGAAAAGGAAGATACTTTGAAGGACATCACCACTATTATGAGACCCTGTGAACCTGGTACTGTCAATCAGTTCACAAAATAACTACAGGTAACTGGTTGACCAGTATTGGATTTTTGAAGAAATTACCTTTCTTTTTAGGGTTGATAAAAAAAGAGCTAGTAAAGAAAAAGCTGTCAACATTTCACTTTTCAATTTGAAAACTGGCTGTACGTTGGTATCGTAGTGGAGGAACATTTATTTTCCTGCACACAGGAAGTGCATATCTTGGCATTAAACATGCATGGTGTTAGTTAAAAGATGCTGGCATAGAAGATAAATAGAAGCATTTATCACATTTTAAAATAGAGTGAAAGATGGTGTAGGCAATGCTGACAAGTTGCTTGCTTCTTATAATGTACCGAGAACTGTGCTCATTACCCATGGTCATACATTTTGATATGGTCAATACGATCACAATCAATACAGATATAATATACTAAAAGGAGTATTACAAAAAGAAGAAAATTCTGAAATGATTACCTGAAACATTAGCTCTGTACCATTGGGATGACAGGTGCTTAGTTATCCCAGGACATTCAATACACACTAAAATGTTATGAAGCAAAATACAATGTAGAAGAAAGTAGAAATAATGGAAATGAAAGTCACAGCAAAAGAAGAAACTGACAGCTGACGTGTTTGCAAAGAGGAGAAAAACATTGATGAAATAATCTTGAAGAATGTATCAAAAGCTTTTTTCCGCACAAATCTTAGCTCTTACTGAAAGAAAAGCTCACAGTTGTTCCCCCTAAATAACTGGACTGTGGAATAAGGGACTTTCCTCATCTTGCTTCACTCTAGTGATCTGCAGTGTCTGTAAATATTTCTGCTTAGTTTTGTAGTAAATTGTTTTTATTGATGAGACAGCTGATAAATGACATTTCTGTTACTTTTTCTGTGCTGGTTTTTTCTGTTATTTTATTGTCTTCTACTGATTCTTGCATTGATTCAGTGATGGAAGAAGCATTATTAATTTGGCTTATTCCATGTTAAGAGGCTACCAGTTGTTTTCAAATCTAACTTTAAGGCAACTAAGAATGAATGCTTAAGTAATAGTTCAGTACAAATTCTAAAAGTACAAAAATAAGTTCTGTGTTAATTTTTATTGACCCTGTCTCAACTTTTTGTATCTCCACCCTTTTGACTGGAGGTCTTTGGGACCACAGCCACTCACTATTGTAAGAAAATGAAACACCTATAGCTGTCCTTCTGTTCTTATTTATTATATAGCTACCAGATCCAGTGTTTCAGTGCACTTTTTTCAGGGCTTAGTTGATGCTGAAGAGGTTATCACGATCCATATAGACACTGCATCAGTGGCCAACATAACTGGTTTATGCAGTCTATCTGTAGGTGTGATGTTGGCACTCTTTGAATGTTAATCCAGTCAGTTGGCAGTTTGGCTGGAGTGCTCACATCACAGGTACAGGTAGTCTGCGTAAACCAGTTACGTTGGCCCACTGATGCAGCATGTATATGAACTGTAATAACCCCTTCAGCATCAACTAAGGCCTGAAGATGGCATATTGAAGCACCAGAACAGGTAGCTACACAATAAATAAGAATATAAGGGCAGCTGTAGGCGTTTCATTTTCTTACAACTGTCGCAACTTGTTTGAAACATCAGTGCTAATGGAATGTTAGACAGGGTGATTACAATTAAAGCTAAACTTTCAAAATGCTGTAGGAATAACATCACTCGTTAAAATGACTTCAAGTTACAATGGAATGTTATCGGAGAAGGAGGGAAATCGTATGGCAGAAGGAAAAAAAAATAATAGTGTGAAAATTGATCAATAGATGGCACTGTGTGTGTCAGAATACGTAAATGAAAACACCTGTCATTCACATGACCCACTTAAGTTGGTATAAACACGCCAGGTACACGGCTTTTCCTCCTTTCGCATCTGTGACGTTCGCTCTGCTTGTAAAGCTGTGTTACGAGAATGATGACTGTGCACACGTCACTCTGCAGAAGTTCCAGACACCGAAGGGTTTTGGTCCAATGACTGCCAAGGGTCTGGAAATTCAAAAAGATGGATTCTTTTTGTGTGCAACCTGGTAGAGGAAGGAAACAAATTGAAGCAGTGGCCACAGCAATGCTGGAGGAGACGAGTGGTGGTGTACAAACGTGTGGTGCATGGAGAATTGCCCGATCATTGGACATACCCGTGAGCACAGTGTGTAAGCTCCTACAAAACATTCTTCTTTGCTATCCATTCAAAATTACCCTTGTGAATGAGTTGCTTCCTGTTGACCTGCCAGCAAGAGAGGCCTTTGCTTTAGAATTTCTTGCTCGCATGGAAGTGGACAGTGATTGGCTGTGGGAGATTTTGTGGACAGACGAAGCCCACTTCCATCTGACAGGATATGTCAATATACAGAACTGTCGAATATGGGCTGTGGGAAATACACACACAAATCAACCAGTACCACTTCATCCAGAAAAGGTCACTGTGTGGTGCAGGTTTACGGCATCCTTTATCGTAGGGCCATATTTTTTCGAAGACACACTTGCTTCCAGTCCTGTTACTTTTACCATCACTGGTAAGCACTGTGGGTGTCTTACACAATCAAGTCATTCCAGCTCTCCAACAGCACGGATGTGTGGATGGGATCATTTTAATACAAGATGGCGCACCACTACACATTGCAAATCCAGTTAGGCAGCTGCTGAGCTGCTGTTTCAGAAATGCTAGAATTATCAGCCGCCGTTTCCCTACAGCCTGGCCGTCACGATCACCCGATCTTAATCCGTGTGACTTCTGGCTGTGGGGCTCTCTGAGAAATGTTGTGCTCAGTGTTCCGATTGCAAACTTAGCCGCACTGAAGGCACACATTGCGCTACACATTCTGAATGTGACCCCAGAAACACTTTGATCAGTTGTGGAACATGCTGTTTCTCGATTTCAACTTTTTGCAGAAAATGGTGGACAGCATATTGAATATGTTTCGCACCAGTGATATGGAAATTAGTTATCCAATTTGAACTTGATTGGTGCTTTTTATGCAGTTTTTGGCCTCAGGACAATTAAAAGTCGGCGTGATTGATACTTCTTACTGCCAATTTTTGGTCTCAGGACAATTGAAAGCCAATGTGATTGATACTTCTTATGCAGTTTTTGGTCTCGGGACAATTAAAAACCGATTTTTCCTGTGCGATGTGATATGACCTTGCCGTGGTGGATGGGCTTATGTAACTAACAGTATCACACCTGTACGTCCATGCACACTGAGTAGTACAGTTTGTTTAATGTCAAACATATGTCTTGGGCATTGTTGTATGATTCATTTCTCATTTGTAATCAACCGTTAATAAATCTACATCTACATCTACATCCACACTCCGCAAGTCACCTGACGGTGTGTGGCGGAGGGTACCTTCAGTACCTCTATCGGTTCTCCCTTCTATTCCAGTCTTGTATTGTTCGTGGAAAGAAGGATTGTCAGTATGCCTCCGTGTGGGCTCTAATCTCTCTGATTTTATCCTCATGGTCTCTTCGCGAGATATACGTAGGAGGGAGCAATATACTGCTTGACTCTTCGGTGAAGGTATGTTCTCGAAACTTCAATAAAAGCCCGTACCGAGCTACTGAGCGTCTCTCCTGCAGAGTCTTCCACTGGAGTTTACCTATCATCTCCGTAACGCTTTTGCGATTACTAAATGATCCTGTAACGAAGCGCGCTGCTCTCCGTTGGATCTTCTCTATCTCTTCTATCAACCCTATCTGGTACGGATCCCACACTGCTGAGCAGTATTCAAGCAGTGGGCGAACAAGCGTACTGTAAACTACTTCCTTTGTTTTCGGATTGCATTTCCTTAGAATTCTTCCAATGAATCTCAGTCTGGCATCTGCTTTACCGACGATCAACATTATATGATCATTCCATTTTAAATCACTCCTAATGCGTACTCCCAGATAATTTATGGTATTAACTGCTTCCAGTTGCTGACCTGCTATTTTGTAGCTAAATGATAAAGGATCTATCTTTCTGTAAATTATGATTCTTGCAGCGCCATCCACTGCTACATTTTGTAACTATTTATTTTTCTTCTGCTATATGTTTCCTCCTTCTCTGATAATATTCTGTTGCAATATGACGTCATTCTGACCAGTGGTGTTATTTCTACAGGGGTTGGAAAGTTTAACTTCAATTATAATCACCCTGTACGTTGTTCGTAAATATTTTTGAGAGTACAGAACGCAACTGTACAATTACAGCAAAGAAAGGTATACAGTACCTTGAAGAGTGTGTGTAAACTTTCATCAGAAGCCCTAAAAATTCTTAGATACCGTGGAAGCCATGAGCTGCTGAAGGTAGTGACTTTCATGCAGATTTTGTGCAGTGGCTAGAGGAAGGCAGCTTATCTTATAAATTAATATTTATTGAGAAAGCTATGGTTGATGTGGGTGGAACAACCAAAAGAAAGGGTAAAATGATTGTGACACTAATTGCTAATAGCCATTGCAGTATGTTTTGATATGTATGTCGAAAATTAAGATACCATCACCTAACAAAGTGCAGCCACATTGAACCCTCATAAAATTTGTGTAATACTCAAATTGTAGAATTATCTTATATTTACATCTAAATTAGTATACTATTTTAAGATTCATTTAAAATTTGATTTTAGAATGGCACTAAACATGTGACCACTGTCAGTGAGAGGATTCTTGAGGGGTGGGGGGGGGGGGGGGGGGGCGAATTGAAACCAGTCATAGTTTTGAAAAGGTTTTGTATTGTACCACTTGTAATTTTCTCTTTGTGAGATGCTAATTTGACCAGTTATAGAATATTGGCCCAGCATTTGGAGTCTTTATCAAGTAAGTAAGATAGCAGAAATTGAATGAATATAGAGAGAGACTGTAGGACTGTAACAGGTTGGTACAGTCCATACGAGAAGGTAACAGACACTTGGGAACAGAGCATCGAGTAACATTATACTGAGTGCACTATCCAAAAATTACCTGGAGCAATTAAACAGAGAACCAACTCATGGAGAAAACATCTTGGACCCACTGATAACAAACAGACCCAAACTTTTCGACTCTGTAAGTGCAGAACAGGGAATCGGTGATCATAAGGCTGTTGCAGCATCCCTGAATATAGAAAGTAGATAGGAATATAAAAAAAGGGAGGAAGGTTTATCAGTTTAGCAAGAATAATAGGAGGCAGATTTCAGACTACCTAACAGATCAAAATGAAAATTTCTGTACCGAGACTGTCAATGCAGAGTGTTTATGGAAAAGGTTCAAGGCAATCGTAAAATGTGTTTTAGACAAGTACATGCCGAGTAAAACTGTGAGGGATTGGAAAAACCCAATGTGGTTCAACAACAAAGTTAGGAAACTACTGCGAAAGCAAAGAGAGCTTCGCTGCAAATTTAAATGCAGCCAAAACCTCTCAGACAAACAGAAGCTAAACGATGTCAAAGTTAGCGTAAGGAGGGCTATGTGTGAAGTGAAGTGTTCAGTGAATTCGATAGTAAAATTCTATGTACTAACTTGATAGTAAAATTCTATGTACTAACTTGACAGAAAATCTAGGAAGTTCTGGTCTTATGTTAAATCAGTAAGTGGATCGAAACAGCATATCCAGACACTCTGGGACGATAATGGCATTGAAACAGAGGATGACACGTGTAAAGCTGAAATACTAAACACCTTTTTCCAAAGTTGTTTCACAGAGGAAGACTGCACTGCAGTTCCTTCTCTAAATCCTCACACCAACGAAGAATGGCTGACATCGAAATAAGTGTCCAAGGAATAGAAAAGCAACTGAAATCACTCAACAGAGGAAAGTCCACTGGACCTGATGGAATACCAATTCGATTCTACACAGAGTATGCGAAAGAACTTGCCCCCCTTCTAACAGCCGTGTACCGCAAGTCTCTAGAGGAACGGAAGGTTCCAAATGATTGGAAAAGAGCACAGGTAGTTCCAGTTTTCAAGAATGGTCATCGAGCAGATGCGCAAAACTATAGACATCGATCTGTTGTAGAATTTTAGAACATTTTTTATGCTCACGTATCATGTCATTTCTGGAAACCCAGAGTCTACTCTGTAGGAATCAACATGGATTCTGGAAACAGCGATCGTGTGAGACCCAACTCGCTTTATTTGTTCATGAGACCCAGAAAATATTAGATACAGGCTCCCAGGTAGATGCTATTTTTCTTGACTTCCGGAAGGCGTTCGATACAGTTCCGCACTGTCGCCTGATAAACAAAGTAAGAGCCTACGGAATATCAGACCAGCTGGTCACTGGATTGAAGAGTTTTTAGCAAACAGAACACAGCTTGTTGTTCTCAATGGAGAGACGTTACAGACGTTAAAGTAACCTCTGGCGTGCCACAGGGGAGTGTTATGGGACCATTGCTTTTCACAATATATATAAATGACCTAGTAGATAGTGTCAGAAGTTCCATGTTGCTTTTCGCGGATGATACTGTAGTATACAGAGAAGTTGCAGCATTAGAAAATTGCAGTGAAATGCAGGAAGATCTGCAGCGGATAGGCACTTGGTGCAGGGAGTGGCAACTGATCCTTAACATAGACAAATGTAATGTATTGTGAATACATAGAAAGAAGGATCCTTTATTGTATGATAATATGATAGTGGAACAAACGCTGGTAGCAGTTACTTCTGTAAAATATCTGGGAGTATGCGTACGGAACAATTTGAAGTGGAATGATCATATAAAATTAATTGTTGGTAAGGCGGGTGCCAGGTTGAGATTCATGGGGAGAGTCCTTAGAAAATGTAGTCCATCAACAAAGAAGGTGGCTTACAAAATACTTGTTCGACCTATGCTTGAGTATTGCTCATCAATGTGGGATCTGTACCATGTCGGGTTGACAGAGGAGATAGAGAAGATCCAAAGAAGAGTGATGCATTATGTCACAGGGTTATTTGGTAAGCATGATAGCGTTACGGAGATGTTTAGCAAACTCGAGAGAGATTCGAGCGTGCACAGAGGCTTTCCGGCAGTCGTTCTTCCCGCGAACCATACGTGACTGGAACAGGAAAGGGAGGTAATGCAGTGGCACATAAAGTGCCCTCTGCCACACACTGTTGGGTGGCTTGTGGAGTATAAATGTAGATGTAGATAGATGTAGATGGGGAACTTAAATGGGAAACTTTGGAAGAAGGCAGTGTTCTCACAAAATCCACTGAGAAAATTCAGAGCCCCTGTATGTTCCTGCTGCAACCATGGTATTGCATATTGCATAGGGACTATTCTGAATTAAGAGATTAGTGTGTGTGTGTGTGTGTGTGTGTGTGTGTGTGTGTGTGTGTGTGTGTGTGTACAGGAGCACGCACGCACGCGCACACACACACACACACACACACACACACACACACACACACACACACACACACACATTCTTCTCCCACTCAATATGTAAGTGTGGTCTCCAATATGTTTCTTATGATATTGCTTATCCATCATAGAACAGGTGCACTTGTCCTTAGGAATTTGGATGAAGAATAAGATGTTGAACAACTTGATATAACAGATCAAGATTGCAGATAGCAGATGATTTCAGAGGAAAATGATGCAGAAAAAATTGTACTTGGAAATTTTAATGAAGCATTGTCATTGTAAAACATTTTCTTATTACTTTAAGCCAGAGATAGACATGACTCATCAGTAGATTTATTATTTTACCCTGAGTCTTAACATTCTAGGGAGATGTTTCTTTTTTTAAAAAAAATTTTTTTCTATATAGCTCTATGCAGTTGTCGAAGTTCTGGAAGAGATTAGGGTTTATCAAGGGGTTGCACAAAACTGTATTACCTGATCCAGTTTTCATTGTATTTGTAGAATATGTACTAACCAATAAAAACTGGCAAAGTGCAACAAGGACTCACACTCTGAGGGTTCCAAACAAATTTAATTGTATATGTAGACAGTTCGTCCACCCTGGGAATCAACAGTTTTGACAGTTGTTCCCTATTATCAACATTGACACTGGCAAGATACCAGTCCTTAGAATTTGAAGACTTTCTGTCTGTCTCCATAGCTGACTGGGCAGCACAACAGAATACCAGGCGAGGGGCCTGGATTAAATTCCTAGGTGGGTCATTTTCTCCTCAGGGTCTGGGTGACCATCATTATTATTTCATCCTCACTGACACACAAGTCGCCGAAGTGGCAGCAACTAAAGAGACTTGCAACAGCCGACTGGTCTACCGAACAGGAGGCCCTAGCTACATGCACATTTCATTTCAAAGACTTTCAGTGATGTTTTAATTTTAATTTTGAAGTCTGAAAAATGAATAAAAAACAAATATTTTTGTGAGATATAATTACTAATTAACAATTTTCTGATTTTTTCCCCTTTACTTGTACTGTGAAACCTTGGTTCTTGCCAAATTTCATGATTCTAGGCAAATGGGAAGTGCCGTATAGGTTTTAATGAGCGAGTTTGTGAGTATCAAAGTATGTGACATAATGGGCCGTTTCTTTTGATTGCATGGCTTAGAAGCTTCAATTTCTTATACTGCCAAGTGACCATAGACCTAAGTGTGTGACATAAATTTCAACTTCATATGTCTACTGATTCCTGAGAAAAGGGTTTTTAATGGTTGGACAGACAGACGCCTGGACAGAAGGATGAAAGGATGGCAGTTCCATTTTTACCGATTGAGGCATGGAACTCTAAAAATCACTCAGTTCTTACATGAATTTACCCCTTCATGTGGCAGTATTGGAGACCAGCTGTATTTGACAAATACTGAGTCACATGGCAGTTAAATGGGAATTAACTGGAACAACAAATGGTCAATTATGGAATACAGTATAGCATAGCCTACTCCAACTGTACTTCCAGTCTCCTCTTCATTGAGAAAATGGATGTGTAAATGGAAGAATGTGTGGCTATATGTTGTAAATAATGAATTAAGGAAATGACACACTTCCTATACTTTCAGATATAAGATATTTTAATCCCTAAATCATACTGTCTAAATGAGTTGTTTGCACCAGTACACTTAAGGTCTAATGGTGAGTTCATAAAATGTAAAAAGTTATTTCTTCTGTCATGTCTTATTAGATCCTATTTCATGTGAGAGCTCATTTTTCCTCCCCCAGAAGTAAATGTATCACAGGACAAACATAAACAGTACAGTGCATATAAATTATTGTGGTGTTAAAATAGCTTTCCCTCTTGGTTACATACTTCACGATAGGCCCATCTGCATCTACAGGGTGTGATGATTTGTAAGCACCCTTATTTCTTTCTTTCTTCTTCCTGTCTCTTACTTCCACACTTACTGTTTGCTCAGCAGATGTTGAGGAATCTTTGTACACAGCTCCTGTAAACCATGTGTCAATCACCTATGTTATATAGTTATTTCACCTAATGGAAGTAGTCAGACTAGGATTGCAATCCTAGTCTGACTCTACTTGCACTTTTCTAGAGTAAATTCCTTCTACAGTTCTGAGAAGTTCAGTTTGTTTTGTATCTCCTTCTGTTGGTGTAGAGCCACAGAAGTAGTTGAGTTATGTAGCTATTTCATATCTTAAATGGTTCATATAAATAAAAATAAAACATAGCTTTTATTGTCACCAGTGTTAAATGTTACAAACTTGCCTATTAAATAAAAAAGGAAATTTAAATCGGACAACTCTTTTGAAAATGCTCCAGTTATTGGCAAAAGCAGTGTCTTAAAGCAGTGCATTTTTCAGAGACGGTAAGACTCAGACCTGCTCTAAAACTTTTTTTTTTTTTTTTTTTTAACTCTTTAGAGGTGGGTAAAAATTGCTCACTAAAACATATACTAATAACTATTGATATAATTTCATCAGCACATTTAATATGTGTGATACTTCATGGAGTTTACAAAATCTTAAGAGTTAATAAGTCACTTATTTAAAGCAAAGCATATGTCATGTCTGCAGTGTAGGGGTACTTTATTAAAATTAACTGCTAGGTTCTGTTCGGCTTGGTGATATGGTAGTGATGTGCAGCTGCTCCGTATCACTGTGTCTGATTTGTTTTACCATCCGACAAGATGATCCGCATAACAATGAAGATTTTGCAAATATGCTTCTCGGGTTTGCTGCTGGATCGTATTGTGTAACTCGCACAATATTTCCTGGATGCAACTGCTCGACATCATCAGATGGTGGTAGCTGCTGCTGTCACTGCTGCAAGGCACGACTGATGATGCACCGAGGAAATATTGTGCGAGTTACACAATACGACGGCGGCAAACCCGAGAAGCGTATTTGCAACAGATCCACCGGAAAAGCATGAAAAGTCACAATGAAGATTTTTTCGATGCATTTTAGAGTTGAGAATAAGGTTGTAAAAGGTATAAATTTCACCTCGCATTCATTAAAAACATGGAAGTGTCATTCAATGGTTTCAGTAAATCACTGTGCATATGACTGTATTTAGAAACTTGAGAATGATGAACTTGGAGTACGGCCAAGTTTATCTGTATGGGGTTTACTTTCCTTAATGTTTACTTTCCCTTGTTCTGCGAAAATGGACAGTGGACAGCTCTTAACCTAGTGTGTCTCCCCCTCCCCCCCTTTTCTTTTTTCTTTTCCTTTTACAACCATTACCTACTTACCTCACTGAAGAAGGTACATTTAGAAGTTCAGAGAGGTGGAACCTCCATTTTCTACTTAAATGTTCCTAAATTTCTGTTAAACGGACAGACTAATTTTGCATTAGAAAATATATATATATATATATTTAATTTTTTAGCCTTTCTGCATAATTAAACCATTTTGTATGTAAACTTTTCTTAACTGTGTTGCAGACAGCAGAGCTAGCTGACAGTGTAGATGATACATGGGTTGTGAGTGTCCAAAGTCCAGATCAAAGGAAACTTGTAGACACACACCCTGAAAACATACCAGTTTATGTTAAAGGGGCTTACAGAGTGTGGCTACGAGATGCTGCTGTTAATTACTTCATACTCATGCGAAAACCAGTGCAAAAACCACAAGTTGCAGCTGAAGATCCAGATGGTTTGTATATTTGTGTGTGTGTGTGTGTGTGTGTGTGTGTGTGTGTGTATGCGCGCGCGCGTGCGTGCGTGCGCTTGTGTAAAAGAGGCATACAAATAAGGCATAGGTCAAAGACTTCAGCATCAAAATCTCACTTTTCACCTTGAACATCAGAGGAGGAGAAGGAAAGCTGTCATTTATTCCACATTCAAAAATGCCATTCATGCAGCACTAACTCCTGTTGTCCCCAGTATCGTCTGAATTATAGTTGAGAGTGTGTGGTCACATGCTAAGGTGACTCGTACTCAATACATCATTAGTAAGCACCTTATACAGTACTTGCTCTGAAATCACCATAATTAGATGTGGTTTTTCAGTGGACCTTGTATTTAACTGTAGTCACCATCTCTGTACGTTGCCTTCTGTTTCATCTTTGCCCCCCTTCCGAAACATTATGAAAGCTGAGATGTAATGTGAAACGAGTATCATAAGATCTTAAATGATATAATTGCTTAGGCTACTACTAACATCCACATTTCATTGTAGAGCTCAAAATTTTCTTTGAGTTGGAGTGGTACAGCCATAATTTTAAGGATCATTGGCAGAGAAATCATTATTAGGTAACTGAACAAGATAACTAACTTTTTAATCACTCTGCCCCCACCCCCACTCACAACTCTTTTGAGTATGCACTTAACAAACAAGGGGCTTCAGAACTTGCAATATTACTACTTTCACTGTTCATCAAGTCTTATTCTTCCACTATTCTTTCCCAGGCTGTCCTCCTCCTGTCTCGTTCATAGATTTTTTTTATGTTCTTACTCTGCTTCAGTGTCGGTCTTCCTTGTCACCTTCTTACTCGCATGCATTCCTGAATACCAGTCACGTGTTAAACACGTAAAAGGTGACTGGTACCCGGGGTGAGAGGCAGGGCCCACACACGTTCCCTAGTGGAGGCCAGTGAGTGCCAGAGCTCTGGTGCCTCCCCAACCGCCAGCCAGTCACTCGGTCTGGAGGTGGGGAGGCGAGGACAGTCATTAAGGCCTGTTAGTACCCCAATAATACGAACACCCAGAAGGAAAGAGCTCTCCATCAGAGACGCTGACAGTAATGGAGAATCAGACTGCAGCATGTGAGGGAATCTACAAACCCCCACCCCCGCCTCCCAGTATTAACTGTACAGGATGCCATGCCACTTTGTCCTGCAAATGCCCTGTGTACCTTGATGAGCAGTCTATATACGAGATCTGAGTGAGGGAAGAGGTCCCTCTTACTGCTGCTCTGAAAATATACACCACCCAAATCATTCCATAACACCACTCTCACTATCGTGGCTACCAACCGATGAAGGATATGACCACAGAGACCTGTGACCTCCAGCTTAGCACCCAGTTGTAAAGTCTCTGAGGACTAAACTACCACCCTTGTCTAACACCACTATATCTGCACAACATGGTAATAAACATTCACCCACACATGGAGGTGACTCGTACAGAAGTACGGAAATTTAAGAGATAATACTTCAGAGATGATGATTTGGTTTTCTCTGGCAAGCATAAGTCCAGATCCTTGTCCAACACTGAGTGAGGTGGCCCAGTGGTTACGACACTGGACTTGCATTTCGGAAGACGATGGTTCAAATGCACATCTGGTCATCAAGATTTGGATTTTCCGTGATTTCTCTAAATTGCTTCAAGAAAACACTTGTATGGTTGTTTTGAATGGGCATTGATAATTTCCTTCCCTATCCTTCAGTAATCTGGGCTTGTGCTCCGTCTCTAATGACTTTGTTGTTGATGAAATGTTAACACACTAATCTCGCCGTTCTTGTCCAAAAAATGCAAAGCAAATGATAAAACAAATAAAAAGAAATTTTCCTGCCCCTATTCTGTCTCTGAGATCCCTTCAATAACAGTCCTGTGCAAAAACATCACCCAGCATATCTTTAGTGTGAACCACCAACTGTTCCTCTGCCATAGAGACAGCTGATAAAAAAACCCTACCTCTGAAGAAATAACGGAGCAGGATCCTCCTGCTTCTGAATGCTGTAGTACAGTGTGTACAAAACCAGGCACTGTGAAGCTGCCAAGATAATCACCCCTAATATGCAGTTAACAGCCGTTGGCCTTAAAAATGGCTAAACTCCGATGGAATGTATGCAGCATCAGTTCACATAGGGCATCTGAGGCAATGTCGACAATGAGGAGTAGAGCCTCCCCACAGCTTTAGAAAGCTGACAAGTCATCTTGCACGTGGCTTGTATGTGGTTAGTAAACAAATTATGCACAAGAAATATTTGCTTGTGTTTAAATTCAGTACGATAGACTGCTCCAACTGGTGAGTGGGTTGTGCATTGGCACACTCAGATTTCAGGTGAGCGCCACTACATCCACGTGAGGTGGGCTTCCCTCCTCAGGCCGACAAATAATAACTCTGCAGCAGTGAAGACTGGGTAGAGTACTTTGTCAACATTATTCTCAGTGCCAGCTAAGTGTTCCATAGCCAGAACATTTTCCTCTTTTGTTAATTCTTCTAAATGTTTTACTCCACCTTTTATTAGTAGTATGAAAGAGAGAGATTGCTACTCACCATAAAGATGACTTGTCGAGTTGCAGACAGGCGTAATGACGAGACTGTTACATATTGACCTGTAGGCCAAAACCTTCTTCATAAGGAACACACACATTCACACTAACAAGCACACTTGCTTAGCATTGGGAGGCAGGAGAGAGTGAAAAAGGAGACAGGCAGAGAAGGGAAAAAGACTGGTGGGTGCATTGGCAGAGAGAGGTGCAAACTGAGGCTGAGGGGATGTGAATTGGGAGGTGGTAATAGATTGAGTGGAAACTGTTGGATGGAGACTGTGGGGACTGTAGGCTGAGGCTGAGACAATTTCAGGAGCAGATAATGTGTTCTAAGGACAACTCCCACCTGCACAGTGCAGGAAAGCTGGTGGTTGAGGGGAGGATCCAGGTGGCCCAGGTTGGTGCCACAGGGTGATCCACTTTGCCTTTGGCCAAATTTCTACAATCTGTCCGTTTTGTAATATTTCTGATATTTCTGCGTGGACTTTCCTTTAATACTTCTTTTGTCGTTTGGAATATACTTTGTCATGTTGCGGGGGACAGATCTA
Source organism: Schistocerca cancellata (assembly GCF_023864275.1). NCBI lineage: Eukaryota > Metazoa > Arthropoda > Insecta > Orthoptera > Acrididae > Schistocerca > Schistocerca cancellata. The sequence goes on along the minus strand of NC_064630.1, from coordinate 2,515,844 downwards.
TCTTTAGATACCTGGTTTTGCTTTTGTGAAAAATATCTTTATCGGTCCTCGAGCCAGTGCTTCAATGGTCTCAAACTCTGCACATTGCTGTTCTGCCTTCCTGCCTCAGAAGTGAGTGGCCGATGCTCGGGAAATGTCTTTCACTTCCCGTGATCGTGAATACTAAGAGACTGCTTGTACTGTGATGAACTGGAGTATGCCTTTTCAGTGTCGTGCTCCTCCACTCTGGGACCATATGACATCCACGTTCAGATGTTGCAGCACCTATCTCCTGCTGGCATGCACTTTCTCCTCAATACTAACAATTGTATTGATTGGCGACTCCATGGAGTGTCCTGTGCACCACGACCAGATAATGGATATACTTAGAAGGAGAGACAGCATTGGTCCTATTTTTTTTGTTTTATTAAGCGCAAAATCGATTTTCGGTCACTTAGTGACTATCCTCAGTGCTGTAATATACAATTTAAATTGGTAGGCACTGGTGTCAACAAGCTTAAATGTGATCGCTCTAAGCTTGTTGACACCAGTGCCTACCAATTTAAATTGTATATTACAGCACTGAGGATGGTCACTAAGTGACCGAAAATCGATTTTGCGGTTAATAAAACAAAAAAATATGACCAGTGCTGTCTCTCCTTCTAAGTATAACTAACAATTGTATCCGAAGAATAGCACATTTGCTGTACATTGGTGCAAAGCCACTGTGGTGAAGACAGGCAACACTCCATTTCCCTCACCACTAGTGTCTGCAAAGTAATGAGATGGATGAACAGTGTGCAGCTGGTATGGTGACTTGTGTCTCAGGAATTGTCAACAGACATCCAGTGCGGCTTTTGTAGACATTGTCACTCAACAGTTGACCTCCTTGTCACTTTGTTGACTCACATCATGGACAACTTTCTGTGGAAGTGTCACACTGAAGCTATATTTTTTGATACCCAGAAGGCCTATGACACTTACTTGTCGGAGTGTGGGCATCCTTCGTACAATGCGAATGTGGGTCTTCTGAAGCCCCGTGCTCAATTTATTTGGGAGTTTTTAAAAAGGCTGGGCTTTTAATGCACATGTGGGTTTATGCTACCAGACATTTTTATTCAGAAGAACAGGTTACCTATGACTCTGTGCTAAGAATAATCTTATTTCCTATAGCAATAAACCCACTTATTGACTCTCCCACCAGATATCTCAGACTCTTTCTTCAGCTATGATTTTGTGGTCAATTGCCTCTCAGTTAACCTATTTACTTGAGCAATAACTTGGTGCTTTTTCGACCACCTCTACTATAGGAGCGTAGATAATGGCTTCCACTTCTCCACGAAAAAAACCATGTATATGAATTTCTGGTTGTGAAATCAGTTCCTTCTGTGGGGTCCTGCGCACTTGTTTCTCGGATAGCTATACAACAATTCAAGCAAATCACATTAATCATTTTTATTATAATAAAGAGGATTGACAATACTTAACTTTGGTTTACAAGAATGTGTCACAAGCAATTAGCGAGATGCAAACAATCAATGTCTTTCGCTATATACAATGTGGTTTCTAGTCCAGGTCTGCTACTGCCTGTCTTCTGCTGTCCAGCCATGGCTGGCAGGAGTGACACTTATGTTCTCTTCGGGTAGAGGCCGCTCCTGTTGTGGTGACGTCCTATTCAATGTGCTATTGGCTGATGTCGTCTCACAGCTGCGTCTGCTCTTTCGTTCTTCATGTTCATGCTGGCACTTTCATTAAGCTGGGACACTGTCTTGGTTCAGCTTCTCGTTCATCCATTAAAACCACCAAGTTCTTAGGATTAATGTTTGATAGAAAGCTATGTTGGTCCTCCCGTATGCCCTACCTGGCAGCACCCTGTCTCTGTTCTCTGAATGTCCTACACTTTCTGACTTACCCCTCATGAGGAGTGGGCCGGACAGTTCTCCATTGTTTGTATCTATCCTTTGATCAAAGCTGGACGATAGGTGTGTTGTATATTTATCTGCTCAACCATCCACTGTACATCACTGTAACACATTTCATCGTAAGGGGATCTGTTTGGCATTCTCTACCAGTCAAGTTATGAGTCTTTATGTGGAAGCAGCTGAACTCCCAATGTCACTCCACCATGATGTTCTCAACAGCAAATACACTTGCTGATTGTCCTGTGTGCCCAGGAAATATGTTTCCTTCTTTGATATCTACCTTGACCGTGAGTATGAGCCACTCTGCTTCTTTGTTGTCTCCCAGAATTTACTTTTGTGTTCTGCTTCGAAAGCTTTAGTACGTATTACTTGCTGCATTATGAAGGGCTGAGACACCTTCCCTTCCATGGCTTTGTGCAGAGGTCCTTTTTGGACTTAAATCACTTCCAAAGAATATTAGTCCAGCTTCAGTCATTTGCTCGACATTTCTGGAACCTCTTATAAAGTTTGAAAGACCACCTTCATTTACACTGGTGGCTCCAAGGATGACAGAGGTACTGGATGTATGTCTGTTATTGGTGAAGAGGATTTTAGGTATTGCCTTTTAGACCTGTACTCTTTATTTTCACTGCAGAGCCCTCCCATTTATCAGGCCACATGCTTGGTGACACAGAATCTCTAAATGTTTTGAATGCCATGATCCTCTGAGTGCTCAGCAGTTTTCATGTGCTGTACACGTACAGCAAATCCAGGTATGCCTTCATTAGCTCACTGATGCTGGCACTGGTGTGTTGTTCGTATTGATTCTTTGATATGTCAGCGTGTTGGGAATGAGGCTCCTATTTTTTTCTTCTTCTTCTGAGACTGTCAGTCTACACCCTGGCCTTTTAGTTGCCATGTCCCCTCAGAAGATCTTAATATTTCTATACGTGGGAACATTCTATCACTTTGGAATGGACACTGGTCATCTCTCTGTGAGAATGAGCTCAGGGAGGTTAAACCTCCCAATGGATCAGATGGCTTCCTTAGGACCATCTCATCATCAGGTGATGGCTTTAACTATGCTGTATATCAGGCACTGTCTTTTCAACCATCATTTTCTGTTGACTGGCAGCTCTACACCACTTTGCGATCACTGTAACAAACCGATAACAGTACACCACTTTCTAACTCAATGTCAGTTTCTTAACCCTCTGTGTTTTATGAGAATGAAGTCTTTCACGACAGCACTGATACGTAAAACATTCTCGGATTTCTTGTAGCATTAATTCGCAATAAAATCTCGAGCTTTCGACAATAGTCTCCATTGTCATCATCTTCACTGCTGCTGTGGTGGCCTTATACAGCCCATGGACGGACGGTTCCTGGTTGGTCGGCTTGTGATTGATTGGCGATTATGTACTGCCGTTGCAGATGATGTCAGTGTCTGCGCTGGTGGTGTCACTGCTTCTGCGGGAACGTAAAAACTGCAAGGAATGTCTCTGCTGCTTCTCTGCATCGAGCTGTCATTTCCATGCACTGCTCAGCTAATATCCGCTATCACATTTAAAGTTCTTCTCGCTCACTCGTATTTCAACAGCATCCTTAATAACAGAATCCCAGTATGTGGAGGCATGGGACAAAATTTTTGTTCCATCAAACAGTATTTTATGTTTGTTAGTGAGGCTGTGCTCCACAATTGCCAATTTCTCTATTTTTAATATGCCATTGGTGTTCTGCACAGCGGTCGGAAACTGTACGAATACATATTACTTTCCTCTACGGGGAGCACATTGCATGCCCAGTTCATCAACTGGAGAAGCTGCGTGTCAAATATGCGCAGTTGCGGAGTAATTTGGCATTTCTGCAATGCTGTCACGACAAGGAGATTGTGCCAAAGTTTGCTGTGGTTAAACACCATATCAAGTCAGTTGGAATGAAGAATATATTATGGAAGACCAGCCAGACAATTGTCAAAGTAAGGTTATGACACACAAGGTACGAACTGGATTTTAATGCACACAGTTTATATAGTTGCCATCTTTTGTTATCTACAGTTTTCTCACATTTTGACTGGGAGTGGGTCGATATGATGACGGCTGCTCATCAAAAAGCTCATCTTAGCAATACATCGGCTAAACAAGTAAAGAAATTTGAGCATCTTGCAGGTATGCAAAGATCAGAGTCATCTTTGAAACAGCATGCACTGTTGTCAACCTGTCAGACAAGAACCTGGACAAAGGAGCTATCTTGGCTCTTAATAAAGGTTTGAGTTTTGCTCCTGCACTAAATACTATACCCATCATGGATCTTATCAGTGAGGACGATGCCGACGAAGTGAGGCCTATTACCAGTCGCTTTTTGGCCTCAGCTAAGCCTCCCAAATCTAATTTCAGTAGAGAGGAGAGAGGTGGGCTCCATTTACTTCGGAGTAATGAAGGTTAATACTATTGAATATCATAGCAAAATGACATCAGTACTGAAGGACAACACATATAAATGTTTTAAACGGGACACAGATCTGATGTACAGCAGAAAAACTATGGAGCTACTGAAGAATTCCCATCTTCCAGATGATGATATGAAAAATCTCAGAGACTGAGCTCCTAGACCTCCCAGGTTGTATGGACTACTGAAGATCCACAAGGATAATGGTCCCTTGAGACCTATTGTCAGTGCAGTTGGTTCCCCTACTTACAAGCTGGTCAAATACCTAACAAAGTTGATGATTCCCGTATTCAGCTGTTGTGAACATCACATCAAAAACTCCCAGATATTCATTGAGAATGTCAAACAGATTAGAGTTGGTCGAAATGACATTTTAGTCAGCCTGGATGTGGTATCGCTGTTTCTAAACTTCCTGTGGAAGACACTTTGAAAATGTTTGTGGATCTTTTTCCTCCTGAAACTATAAAGTTGTTCTGGCATGTGATTACGACCACCTACTTCTTATATGGTAGTAAATTTTATAAAATGAAACATGATATAGCAATGGGCTCTCCATTGTCTCCATCATGGCTGACCTTTTCATGGAGAATTTTGACGTACATGCATTAAATTGTAGGCTCCCCTCTGTCCATCCTTATTTTATCATTATGTTGACGATACATTTATGGTCTGGCCGCATGGCTCAGCTCCTCTCGAACAATTCATGGAACACATGAACAGCATGCATCCAAACATCTGGTTCACTGTCAAGATGGAAAAGAAAGGAAGCTTGCCATTCTTAGATGTTTTAGTAAGACGACAGGCAGATGGGCGTGTAGGCCACTCTTGTGTACTGAAAGCCAACACATACTGATTTATATTTTCATGCACAGAGTTTCCATCATCCTGTTCAGAAGAGAGCCCGTTTTACATGTTGGTATAAAGAGCAAAAACTGTTTCTGACAAGGACCATTTGAAGTTCGAATTTAACCATCTGAGGTACGTGTTCCAAAAGAATGGCTATGGTGCACATGATATAAAGGCAGTGTTCTCCAAGAAAAGGAAACATAAAAATGCTGCACACTCACAGGATGAACCATCAATTGCGGTTCTTCCTTTTTGTGGCGCTGTATCCAGTAAAATAGGAAGAGTCCTGGGTTGGTGGGGTACAAGACCGATTTTTTATCCTCCTAAGAAAATTAACCCCCCCTTGAACCATGGACCTTGCGGTTGGTGGGGAGGCTTGCGTGCCTCAGCGATACAAATGGCCGTACCGTAGGTGCAACCACAACGGAGGGGTATCTGTTGAGAGGCCAGACAAATGTGTGGTTCCTGAAGAGGGGCAGCAGCCTTTTCAGTAGTTGCAGGGGCAACAGTCTGGATGATTGACTGATGTGGCCCTGTAACACAAACCAAAATGGCCTTGCTGTTGTGGTACTGCGAACAGCTGAAAGCAAGGGGAAACTACAGCCGTAATTTTTCCCGAGGCATGCAGCTTTACTGTATGATTAAATGATGATGGCATCCTCTTGGGTAAAATATTCCGGAGGTAAAATAGCCCCCATTCGGATCTCCGGGCAGGGACTACTCAAGAGGTCGTCGTTATCAGGAGAAAGAAAACTGGCGTTCTACGGATCGGAGTGTGGAATGTCAGATCCCTTAATCGGGCAGGTAGGTTAGAAAATTGAAAAAGAATAATGGGTTAAAGTTAGATATAGTGGGAATTAGTGAAGTTCGGTGGCAGCAGGAAGACTTTTGGTCAGGTGAATACAGGGTTATAAATACAAAATCAAATAGGGGTAATGGAGGAGTAGATTCAATAATGAATAAAAAAAAATAGGAGTGAGGGTAAACTACTACAAACAGCATAGTGAATGCATTATTGTGGCCAAGACAGACATGAAGCCCACGCCTACTACAGTAGTACAAGTTTATATGCCAACTAGCTCTGCGGATGATGATGAAATTGATGAAATGTATGATGAGATAAATTATTCAGGTAGTGAAGGGACACGAAAATTTAATAGTTATGGGTGACTGGAATTCGAGAGTAGGAAGAGGGAGAGAAGGAAACACAGTAGGTGAAGATGGATTGGGGGTAAGAAATGAAAGAGGGAGCCGTCTGGTAGATTTCTGCACAGAGCATAACTTAATCATAGCTAACACTTGGTCCAGGAATCATAAGAGAAGGTTGTATACATGGAAGAATCCTGGAGATACTAGAAGGTATCAGATAGATTATATAATGGTAAGACAGAGATTTAGGAACCAGGTTTTAAATTGTAAGACATTTCCAGGAGCAGATCTGGACTCTGACCACAATCTATTGGTTATGAACTGTAGATTAAAACTGAAAAAACAGCAAAAAGGTGGGATTTAAGGAGATGGGACCTGGATAAACTGACTAAACCAGAGGTTGTACAGACTGTCAGGGAGAGCATAAGGGAACAATTGACAGGAATGGGGGAAAGAAATACAGCAGAAGAAGAATGGGTAGCTCTGAGAGATGAAGTAGTGAAGGCAGCGGAGGATCAAGTAGGTAAAAAGACGAGGTTTAGTAGAAATCCTTGGGTAACAGAAGAAATATTGAATTTAATTGATGAAAGGAGAATATATAAAAATGCAGTAAATGAAGCAGGCAAAAAGAAATACAAACGTGTCAAAGATGAGATCGACAGGAAGTGCAAAATGGATAAGCAGGGATGGCTAGAGGACAAATGTAAGGATGTAGATGTGTATAGCACTAGGGATAACATAGATACTGTCTACAGGAAAATTAAAGAGTGCTTCAGAGAAAAGAGAACCACTTGTATGAATATCAAAAGCTCAGATGGAAACCCAGTTCTAAGCAAAGAAGGGAAAGCAGAAAGGTGGAAGGAGTATATAGAGAGTCTATACAAGGGCGATGTACTTGAGGACAATATTGTGGAAATGGAAGAGGATGTAGATGAAGACGCAATGGGAGATATGATACTGTGTGAAGAGTTTGACAGAGCACTGAAAGACCTAAGTCGAAACAAGGCCCCGGGAGTAGACAACATTCCATTAGAACTACTGACGGCCTTGGGAGAACCAGTCCTGACAAAACTCTACCATCTGGTGAGCAAGATGTATGAGACAGGCGAAGTACCCTATGACTTCAAGAAGAATATAATAATTCCAATCCCAAAGAAAGCAGGTGTTGACAGATGTGAAAATTACTGAACTATGAGTTTAATAAGTCACAGCCACAAAATACTAACACGAATTCTTTACAGACAAATGGAAAAACTGGTAGAAGCCGACCTCGGGGAAGATCAGTTTGGATTCCGTAGAAATGTTGGAACACGTGAGGCAATACTGATCTTAAGACTTATCTTAGAAGAAAGATTAAGGAAAGGCAAATCTACATTTCTAGCATTTGTAGACTTAGAGAATGCTTTTGACAATGTTGACTGGAATACTCTCTTTCAAATTCTAAAGGTGGCAGGGGTAAAATACAGGGAGCGAAAGGCTATTTACAATTTGTACAGAAATCAGATGGCAGTTATAAGAGTCGAGGGGCAGGAAAGGGAAGCAGTGGTTGGGAAGAGTGTGAGACAGGGTTGTAGCCTCTCCCCGATGCTATTCAATCTGTATATTGAGCAAGCAGTAAAGGAAACTAAAGAAAAGTTTGGAGTAGGTATTAAAATCCATGGAGAAGAAATAAAAACTTTGAGGTTCACCAATGACATCGTAATTCTGTCAGAGACAGCAGAGGACTTGGAAGAGCAGTTGAACGGAATGGACAGTGTCTTGAAAGAAGGATATAAGATGAACATCAACAAAAGCAAAATGAGAATAATGGAATGTAGTCGAATTAAGTCGGGTGATGCTGAGAGAATTAGATTAGGAAATGAAACACTTAAGGTAGTAAAGGAGTTTTGCTATGGGGAGCAAAATAACTGATGATGGTTGAAGTAGAGAGGATATAAAATGTAGACTGGCAATGGCAAGGAAAGCGTTTCTGAAGAAGAGAAATTTGCTAACATCAGGAAGTCGTTTCTGAAAGTATCTGTATGGACTGCAGCCATGGATGGAAGTGAAACATGGACGATAAATAGTTTGGAGAAGAAGAGAATAGAAGCTTTCGAAATGTGGTGCTTCAGAAGAAAGCTGAAGGTTAGGTGGGTAGATCACATAACTAACGAGGAGATATTTAATAGAATTGGAGAGAAGAGGAGTTTGTGGCACAACTTGAGAAGAATTAGGGACCGGTTGGTAGGACATGTTCTGAGGCATCAAGGTATCACAAATTTTAGCATTGGAGGGCAGCATGGGGGGTAAAAATCGTAGAGGGAGACCAAGAGATGAATACACTAAGCAGATTCAAAAGGATGTAGGTTGCAGTAGGTACTGGGAGATGAAGAAGCTTGCACAGGATATCGCAGCATGGAGAGCTGCATCAAACCAGTCTCAGGACTGAAGACCACAACAACAACAACAACAAGAAAATTAAGGTGATGATGCACCCTGTTTAGGACCGTCTTGACCTCGGGGTCCCTGGAATTTATAATATCCCATGTGAGTGTGAAAGCAGTTACATAGGTCAGGCCAATTGATACCGTTTCTGACTGCTGTATGGAACACCAATGGCGTATTAAAAATAGAGAACTAGAGAAATTGGCAATTGCGAAGCACAGCCTAACTAACAAAAATAAAATACTGTTTGATGAGATAAAAATTTTGCCCCATGCCTCCACATACTGAGATTCTGTTATTAAGGAGGCTGTTGAAATACAAATGAGCGAGAAAAACTTTAACCACGATAGCGGGTATTATCCGAGCAGTGCATGGAAATGAACGGTCGATGCAGAGATGCAGCAGAGACATTCCACCAGCACAGACATTGACACTGTGTGCGACAGCAGTACATAATACCTGACTAATCACAAGCCGACCAATCAGAAGCCATCCACAGGCTATATAAGGCCGCCATAGCAGCAGTGAAGACAGTCAGTTGCTCCTGACGATGACGATGGAGTCTATCATCAAAAGCTCCAGATTTCATCCCGAATTGACATGGCAAGAAAATTGAAAAAGTTTTAGATATCCCCTGCATTTTAATGTGTTTTTATTATCTGTGGTTTTAGCAAGTACAGCACATGCTGTAGAATGCATTCTACTCTTTAGTCACTTGAGCAACGTGGCAAAGGAGATTTAATTTTCGACTGTAGTTGCAGGTGTCATAGCTTCACTGAGCAGCCTGTTTAACACTTTGAAGACTGGCCAGATAGAGAAATATCGGGCAAAGAAGACCAGTCATTTATGCCATTGTTTTAACCACTTCTGGCACATGTCTAACTGATATATCTTATATAGTAATACATATTAAAACAGGACAAAGCCTCATGATTTTGTTTTTGTATTTACTTCAGTTTTTAGATAGATTACAAATTTTAAAACAGTAATGTCAGAAAGTATTATTAGCAGAATGAAATTCTCACTCTGCAGCGGAGTGTGCACTGATATGAAACTTCCTGACAGATTAAAACTGTATGCTGGGCCGAGACTCGAACTCGGGACCTTTGCCTTTCACGGGCAAGTGCTCTACCAGCTGAGCTACCCAAGCACGACTCACACCCCATCGTCACAGCTTTAATTCCGCCAGTACCTCGTCTCCTACCTTCCAAACTTCGCAGAAGCTCTCCTGCATACCTTGCAGAAATAGCACTCCTGGAAGAAAGGATATTGCGGGGACATGGCTTAGCCACAGCCTACAGGATGTTTTCAGAATGAAATTCTCACTTCTTCCAGGTGTGCTAGTTCTGCAAGGTATGCAGGAGAGCTTCTGCAAAGTTTCGAAGGTAGGAGACGAGGTACTGGCGGAATTAAAGCTGTGAGGACGGGGCGTGAGTCATGCTTGGGTAGCTCAGTTGGTAGAGCACTTGCCAGCGAAAGGCAAAGGTCCCGAGTTCGAGTCTCAGCCCGGCACACAGTTTTAATCTGCCAGGAAGTTTCAGTACTATTAGCATTTATAAAAAAAGTGAGAATTGAGTTATCGAGAAATTTCATCTTGAACTTCCAAAATATCTTGCTCACTCAACAAACATGACTTATTTGTAGCAGAATTACAGCAAAGTGTGAAACTGAACAAGTACATGCACAAAATTGTGTCAGAGCCATCACATATTGGCTCAGCCATTCATGGCAGCATCTGTTTTGTTTGCTAATGTTCCCTTCAGAATAATTCTAGAATTGACTACAAGAAGGCAGCACCTGTCAAAGGACAGGTAGTGAGACATCCGTACATTGTTCTCATATGAAATGAGTCCAGTTTCTGAGTGAAAGATGGCTCGTGCATTTATTAAATTGAGGCCCAGGCTATACTCGGGCAAGATGTCGGCCGAGTGATGTTGAAGGCTTGGACTCCAAAGTGCTAAAAGCGGATGTCATTCAAGTTGTTGACTTTACTGCTCCACTGTGTTTGTTGCTTTTTTTAACTATTATTTAATGTCCTTTGTTATTGGTCCCTATAGTTTTACCCACCTACTAATGCTAATTAGGCCCTTGTGTGTTATCTAACCTCAAGAACCGTGGAGTGCTTTACTTAGAAATCAGCCCTTTGTAAATTATGATTTGACAAATGATTTCACAAATGTTAAAACAACTGTGTGTGTAAGATTAAGATTCATATCCCCTTTTACTTTCTCAAGTATGTGATGTAGTGGTGGTGACATTTCTGGAAAAGTTTTTGAGTTGGAGACAAGTGGATCTAATCTTGGTATCACCTTGTAGTATTTTAACATTGGAAATTGTATTTAGTTAAATAAACTCTAGTAGTACTTCACTAGATGTATGTTATCTGTTTAAAAAGAGCAAACAGTTTTGACTTGCTAGCATTGGCTGAGACAAGAATCATTATATTATGTAATTGTGTAGATCAGAGGTTCCCAACAAAATTTTCTCGAGGACCCCCTCATTGAGCATGATTGGTACCTTGTCATAGCACAGTAGCAAGTACCTAAAAAATCCAAATTAAGAGTCTTTTTATACGTTTTCTATTTTTCGTACTTAGATAAAACGTTGACATATTCATTACTGAAAAACTATTGAGCGACCAAAACAAAAAATCTGTTATCATACGAAATATATTTTTTATTCTAATAGCATCTTGCGGACCCCCCTGGCAAAGCTCGCGGACCCCTGGGGGTCCACGGACCACCTGTGGGGAACCACTGGTGTAGATAATAAAATCTACCCATCAAGCAGCAGCAGGAGACCACACATATAAAGCAATTTAAATTTGCAAGCTTTTGGAGCCAGTGGCTCCTTGTGGCAGAAGGTTTGAAGGGGATGGAAGAGGCATGAAGGAAAAGGACCAAGTACACGGCCAAAGGGGTGGGGGGGAGGGGGTCCAAGGGAGTCCAGACCCCTCCTATCACCTAAATGAAATTACACACAACTTATTTGCCATGTAGTGAAATTGAGTTATGTTTATTTTCAATCATATGATGAAAAATTATTGATAGTCGGCAAGGCCAACGATAGATTTGAACTATCTACACATCCATAGCACTGTCAGCCATCGCCAGTCCCTATTTTATGCAAGACCAATTGTTGGCCTTACTTGAGCTTAGTTGTTTTTTTAATCAGTTCAGTTCTTACTTGCAGTTGAATTGAATATTAAGTACTACCATTTATTGTTTTTGTGCAGTGTGCTGTTGTTGTTGTTGTGGTCTTCAGTCCTGAGACTGGTTTGATGCAGCTCTCCATGCTACTCTATCCTGTGCAAGCTTCTTCATCTCCCAATATGTACTGCAGCCTACATCCTTCTGAATCTGTTGTAATAGTTTCTAATTATGGATATGTTCTTAACAAGAAAGAGGAGGAAAGCAGATTTTTATTCATCTGCGTGCTTTATGATAAGTTAAAAATGTGTTTGCACTACTATAATACCCTAATTACCAATCTATAGCAGTTAAATGTTGGCACTGCAGTCATTATTTGGAGACTGGTAGAACTTCAGGGTTCCAATATTTCAGTATTTCCCTAGTCAGTTAAGTGGTAAATACCATAACAAATAACGTTAAATTAAAATAAATGCATCAAAATACACTTGGATTTGTCTGTGTGATCCAAAAATCATGCTGATCAACAAAAATATCACCCAGATTGTAATGGTTGCATTTCTTTAAAAAATTTTCTCAGTATTGTATCATTAGTAGCCAAAATAGCAAAATATCGCCAAATCTGGCCATCTGGTGGTACTCAGTTATGAAAGCCAGTTCTGATGGAATGATGGGGAGAGGTTTGTGGAGAGGGAGAAATGACAGCACATTCCATAGTTTGTTCGTTTCTAAAAGATTTTTTTCAACAGGCAGCTTGAATTCATCGGAGCCGACAGTGCCCTTCATTCCTCCCTCCCCCTTTCAACTTAAACCTATTTATATTCTTGTAACACTATAATAACTGAAGCCAGCTATTCTATGCACAATTAAATCTTAAAATATGCATGTATTCATGCACTATTAAATTACTAAACATCCACACTTAAATGAAAAACATGCAGTCAGAATTCAGTCTTTTGTTGTGATGCATTTTATTTTATTTTAAAACAATGTAGAACAAGCAGTTGTTCCAAACTTTCCACTGGCTTCAGGTAGCTCTGCACATTGAGCCACTGAGCTAGCAATCTCTGGATTCGGGAAGCAAGATGGTTTGAATCCATCTACTGGCAACCTTGAAAATGGTTTTCAGCAGTTTCCCATATTCTTTTTACGCTAGTGCTGAGGTTGGTCCCTTACTATAGGCCACAGCTAATTCCTTCTGAACACCATTCTTTGCTGACATAATCCAATGCCCTTAAAGTTGCAGCCCATCTGCTTAAATAAAGAGAGCTGCATTGAAAGCGAGCTGAACATCTCTTTGGGAGTCTTGGCACTAAAAGCCATATGATAAATAAATAATAATCCAAATGCTCCTCCCCTAGGCTCACACTTTCATCTACTGGGATATTCTTTTAATGCAGAAAATGATCTTTCTTTTATTGCAAGACATGACATGCATATTTAAATGAGGAAATTTGGGAAAGTTTAAGGTTGAATAATTTCAGACCCTTCGCATTTTCGCCACAAAAAATTGTTCTAGCATCTCTGTCGCACAAAGATTCTTTATTCCGAAAGCCCTGTTGCTAATAATCATGGTGTCCCTAAAATTAGAACTTCTGCACTCTTGATCACTTCATCAGCTCAAATCCAGACTGAAAGAAGAAGAGCGTAAAATGACCTTGGATGATGGAGATTGGAGCATGATTGCTTCTTAGTGATTTGCCAATTTACAGCACTCTTATGTAACACTTGATGAGAGCTCAGAGATCAATTTTGAATAAAATGGTTTATTGTTCTTTACAGAAATTTTAAAAATAAATGAAAAACATGACTCTTTGTAAGATTGTTTTTAAGAAATCAGATCCCCCCCTCTTTTTTGACAAAATCCTGGCTACATCCTTGAAAGGTCTGGTGAGGCTTAGGAAATGGGAAGGATTTGGATAAGTTGCATAGATCCTCAGGTGAGGGGAGACTTACTTGACGGAATGAGAAGAAAGACATATTTCTGGGGACTGCACCAGACGAGATTTGAAACAGCAATATACCACCATTCTCACCTGATCCTTCACTGCACATAGTTAAACCACTAGCCTAGTTCAGAAGCAGGTTTACCCCCTGCAGGTTCGGGGGTAAGAATAGGCCCGTGGTATTCCTGCCTATCGTAAGAGGCGACTAAAAGGAGTCTCAAACTTTTCGGCCTTCTGTGGTGGTCCCCTGTTGGGTTTGACCTCCATCTCTCAAAATTTTCCGAAGAGCGAGCCGATTGGGGAAGGGCGCCTTACTTGGTGCATATTGTCCATTTTGCGATCAGACGTTTCGCCAGCTTATTCGCTGTTGAATTGCAGTCCTGCCCGCTCTACATCTCTTGGGCATGACTACGTTCCTGCGTGCAGATTACACCTTGCACTGTGCAGTGACTCTTTCTGCACTGACAGCAACCATGAACCAGATGTTGCCTAACATCCAGCACGGTAGCCAGTCTGTTGTAGTGGGGCCGCCATGTACCCTGTTGGTTGTAGCCGCCTGACAACACAGGGATCGCTCTGCTGATGCCTGCGCCGTTAACTCCCCACGTATGCCAAGGAGTAGATGCCTATCCTCCTGGGGTATCGGGACTCCCGGCAATGGCCATCCTGCCAGGTGGCCCTTGTTGTGTCTGGGTGGCGCCCGTGGGGAGGGCCCTTGGTCGGAGTAGGTGGCATCAGAGTGGATGACCCGCAATGAAGCGTGGTACATCGTCTCTCGCTGGTGGCCAGCCGCCAGCAGTTTCTAAGCGTTCTCGGGCTCAATTTAACGCTCAGAAGTACGATCCGAAAACGTTCCCCTCCCTGGCCTCACCGTGGGATGAGCGTAAATCTCAGGGTGGCAGTAGCAGTTATTCACCCCGATTCTTAGTTTGTATGAGAGCTGATGGGGAGTCTTTTCTCTCCACAAAGCCTCAGTTCTTCGTCGAGCATTTAGAGGACAAGTTTGGGGAGGTGGAGGGCTTGTCCAAAATGCGCTCTGGATCGGTCCTGATACAAACGGCATCCTCTGCCCAGTCACGACGGTTACTTGCTTGTGACAAGTTGGGGGATGTTGCTGTTACGATCACACCGCATAAGAGTTTAAATATGGTCCAGGGAGTTATTTACCATAAGGACCTTCTTTAGCAGTCCGATGACGAGCTGCGCGCCAACTTAGAGCGCAGAGGTCTCCATTTCGTCCGGCGTGTTCATCGGGGTCTGAAGGAAAATCAGATTGCTACCGGTGCCTTCATCTTGGCCTTCGAGGGTGATACGTTACCGGAAAAGGTCAAGGTGATGGTCTACCGATGTGACGTCAAGCCCTATATCCCCCTCCCCCGATGCAGTGCTTCAAGTGCTGGAAGTTCGGCCATATGTCGTCCCGCTGCACTTCCAGCCTCACATGTCAAGATTGCGGACGCCCGTCTCATCCTGATACTCCATGTGCCCCGCCTCCCATCTGTGTCAACTGCGGGGAGCACCATTCACCTTGCTTGCCAGACTGCAGAATCTTCCAGAAAGAGCGCAAAATCATGGAATATAAGACCCTGGACCAACTGACTTATACTGAGGCCAAAAGGAAATACGACCGATTACATCCTGTGAGAATGACATCTTCCTACGCTGCTGCTACAACACCTGTGCTCGCCCCATCAGTTTCGCGACTTCCGGCCGGATCGACGAGTGGTAAAACTCCTCCTGCCCCCTTGCCAGTGGGGGGCTCTACCCACCGGGTTGCTCCTGCGCCATCTACCTCAGGAGCAACACCATCCCACCCATCGGGGACGTCCGTCCCCGCTTCTCAGCCGGAGAAGTGTCCAACTTCTTCGGCTTCTCACGCTCGCATGGGGTCCCTTGGATCCCTTTCTTCCCAGGTTTCCACCTGCGGGAAGGCTGACGACCGACAGTGGCGTAAGTGCCCACAATCAGCTGGTCGCAGGGCTTCACGATCCTCCTCAGTCCCGGAGACTGAATCGGTGAAGCCCTCCCAGCCAGTTAAACCCAAGGAGCAGCGTGAGAAATCCAAGAAGAAGAGCTCTAAGCCCAAGGAACTCGCGGTGGCAGCCACCCCACCGCAACCCTCCAGCTCTGCGTCTGAGGATGAGGTGGAGATTCTGGCGTCCGCTGAGGACCTCGATCTCGCTGGTCCCTCAGACGCCATGGATTGCGCTAGCACCAGTGCTCAATCAGAGGCAGCAGGTGACCCAGCGGCGTAATTTGCCTTCCCAGTCCCGTCACGCCTTTCTCAGCCATGGACAATACCATCCTCCAGTGGAACTGCAGCGGTTTCATCCACCATCTAGCTGAACTCCGCCAACTTATCAGCCTTCACCCTTTCTTCTGCATCACTCTTCAGGAAACTTGGTTTCCAGCAATGCGAACCCCTGCCCTTCGTGGCTATCGGGGTTATTATAACACCGGGCAGCTTATGAAAGGGTGTCTGGTGGCGTCTGCATCTATGTCCTTAACTCTCTTCACAGCGAGTCTGTCCCTCTACAAACAGCTTTGGAGGCTGTCGCAGTTCGGGTGTGGACGCCACAGGCTGTTACCGTCTGAAGTCTTTACCTGCCACCGGATGGTGATGTCCCGCAGCATGTCCTGGCTGCGCTGATAGCCCAATTGCCGCCAACTTTCTTGTTACTGGGCGATTTCAACGCCCATAACCCTCTGTGGGGTGGGTCGGTTGCGACAGGTCGAGGCACCACCGTTGAGCATTTATTGGCACAGCTCAATCTTTCGCTTTTAAATTATGGTTCCTTCACACACTTCAGCGTGGCGCATGGCACATACTCCGCAATCGACCTTTCGATCTGCAGCCCTATCCTCTTACCGTCTGTCCAATGGAGAGTGCATGACGACCTGTGTGGTAGTGACCACTTCCTGATCTTTCTGTCACTGGCACAGCGTCACTCTTCTGGGTGCCCCAGCAGATGGGATATTAATAACGCTGACTGGGACTTGTTTTCCTCCACTGCCGCTATTGAGCCTCTCTCTAACGCCAGCATTGATGCGGTGGTTCACTCAGTCACCACCAGCATCGTTACTGCCGCAGAATCTGCCATTCCCAGTTCTTTTGGGTCCCCTCAGCAGCGGACTGTGCCTTGGTGGTCACCTGAGATCGCTGAGGCGATTAAAGGTCGCCGGCGGGCGCTTCAGCGTCACAAGCGACATCCCTGCATTGAACACCTCAACACCTTCAAACGGCTGCGTGCGCAGACCTGCTGCCTTATCCGCCAAAGCAAGCAGGAGTGCTGGGAGCGGTACGTGTCCACCATTGGCCTCCATGTCCCTCCATCGCAGGTATGGGCCAAGATCCGACGCCTCTATGGCTATCGGACCCCTGTCAGTGTCCCTGCGTTCTCACTGAATGAATGGAGCAGTTTGTACAGACTGACGAAATTGCCAACAGCTTGGCAGAGCATTTTGCTCTTAGTTCCGCTTCTTCCAATTAACCACTGGCCTTCCGCTCCATTAAAGAGCGGATGGAACGTCGGAGCCTTTCTTTTCGCACCCACCATTCTGAAACCTACAATGCTCCATTCAGTGAGTGGGAATTTCACAGTGCCCTTGCCGCTTGCCCTGATACTGCTCCTGGGCCAGATCGCATTCACTGTCAGATGCTGAAATACCTTTCAGTGGACTGCAAGCGACGGCTCCTCGACCTTTACAACCGTCTCTGGGTTGAGGGGGAGTTTCCGTTGCAATGGTGGGAAAGCATTGTCATCCCCGTTTCGAAACCGGGCAAGAGCCCCTTGGAGGTGGACAGCTACCGCCCCATTAGCCTCACCAACATTCTTTGCAAGCTTCTCGAACAGATGGTGAGCCGGCGCTTGAATTGGGTACTGGAGTCTCTTCTGGCTCCGTCTCAGGGTGGGTTCCGTAAAGGCCGCTCCGCCACCGACAATCTGTTGAGTCTGGAGTCGGCCATCCGTACTGCCTTTGCCCGCCATCACCACCTGGTCGCTGTCTTTTTCGACATGCGGAAGGCGTACGATACGACATGGCGTCATCACATTCTTTCTACGCTTCATGGATGGGGTCTTCGGGGCCCTCTGCCGATCTTCATCCGAAATTTTCTGTTGTATCGTACCTTCCACGTGCAAGTCACGGCCTCTCATAGTTCCTCCCGAGTCCAGGAGAATGGGGTACCACAGGGATCTGTCCTCAGTGTCTGCCTGTTTTTAATCGCAATAAACGGGCTCGCTGCAGCGGTGGGAAATTCTGTCTCCGCTGCCCTGTATGCTGACGACTTCTGCCTTTACTACAGCTCTACTGGCATTGCAGCTGTTGAACGTCAGCTACAGGGCGCTATCTGCAAGGCGCAGTCTTGGGCTGTAGCGCATGGTTTTCAGTTTTCAGCTGCCAAGACCCGCATTATGCATTTCTGCCGGTGCCAAACAGTCCAACCTGAGCCGCGGCTTTATCTTGCCGACGCACTCCTTGCTGTGGTGGAGACCTACAGGTTTTTGGGTGTAGTTTTTGATGTGCGGATGACTTGGCTGCCTCATATTCGGCAGCTTAAACTGGTGTGTTGGCGGCATCTCAACGCTCTGAGATGCTTGAGCCGCACTCGCTGGGGCGCCGACCGATCTACCCTGTTACGGCTCTATCAGGCTTTAATCCAGTCCCGTCTGGATTATGGGAGCCTGGCTTATGGCTCAGCATCCCTCCATAGCGGGATACGCCTTGCCACTGGTGCTTTCCAGACCAGCCCAGTGGACAGCATACTTGTGGAGGCGGGTGTCCCCCATTGCGATAACGCCGCCAAAGTTTGCTGGCTTCTTATGCTGCCCATGTTTTCAGCTTGCCCAGGCATCCAAACTATCCTCTCCTGTTCTCGCAATCGGTCGTCCATCTGCCAGAATGTCGTCCTCGGTCAGGTTGTACGATCGCGGTCCGCATCAAAGAGCTTCTCTCCGGGCTTAGGGTTTTCACTGTTCCACCTCCTTTCTGGGCCACTTTGCGTACACCCCCATGGTGTGTTCCTCGCCCTTGCCTTCGGCTCGACTTGGCACAGGGCCCGAAGGACTCAGTCCCTCCAGAGGCCTTCCGCCGCCGCTTTTATTCCATCTTGGCCACCTATCAGGGCTCTGGCGTTGTATACACTGATGGTTCGATGGTTGCTGGTCGTGTCGGTTATGCGCTAACTCTAGGGGACCATTCCGAACAACGTTCATTGCCAGATGGCTGCAGCGTTTACACTGCTGAGCTGGTCGCCATCTTTTGTACCCTAGAGTTTACCCGCTCCTGCTCAGGTGAGTCCTTCGTTATCTGTAGTGATTCCCTGAGCGGTTTACGAGCTCTCGACCAGTGTTTACACCCCGTTCTCGTCTGGTGATGGCTATCCAGGAGTCCCTGCATACTCTTGCACGTTGCGGCCGCTCTGTGGTCTTTGTGTGGACCCCAGGCCATGTTGGGATACCCGACAATGAGAATGTTGACTGCCTGGCGAAAGAGGCCACCAGTAAACCACCTCTGGAGATCGGCCTCCTGGTGACTGATTTGCGGGCAATCTTACGCCGAAAACTTTTCGATTTATGGGACACTGAATGGCGCAACCTGCCCATGCCCAGCAATCTTCGCCCTATCGAGGCGACGACGACTGTGTGGCGGTCGTCCCTTCGGGTCTCCCGCCAGGAGTCTGTTGTCCTCTGTCGGCTGCGCATTGGTCACACTCGGCTGACACACGGCCACTTATTGCGCCGTGAGGACCCAACTCTGTGTCGCTGCGGCTCTGTTTTATCTGTGGTCCACATTTTATTGGAGTGTCCACTTTTAGCTGTGCTCAGGCAGACGTTCGCACTGCCTGACACGCTCCTTGCCCTTTTAACAGATGACCCTGCTATGGCTGGCTTAATTTTGTGTTTTATTCGGGCAGGGGGTTTTTATCATTTAATCTGAGTGATTGTGTTTTATTTTATTGTTTTGTGTTGATTCTGGCCTTTGGCCTCCGGTTTTAAACTGAGTTTTTAATGTGTTCTCGGTGGTTGGCTTTTCCTTTTTTTTTTTCCTATGGTCGGCCAACCACTGTCACACTCTATGTGAATTTATTTCGTTTTGTCTGGTCCTTGTCTACGTTTCTTTTGTTCTGTGTCGTCTGTCTCCTATTGTGTTAAAGAATTTTTTTGTTCTCTGTGGGTGTTTTTAGTATTTGGAAAAAGGGACCGATGACCGTCGCAGTCTGGTCCCTTGAATCCCCCAAACCAACCAAGAAGCAGGTTTCCCAGGCCATCACATCCAATGCTGGTATTGCTGATCCCTCCAAAAAAACAACTTAGGGAGTACACCTCTTGTCATTCACTATTATCACAGTCTTGAATGGGTTAATCAACTACTTCAACAAGGCTATGACTTTAAAATTGCACCCTGAAATGAGGTCCATTGTGTCAAACATTTTGCTCACCACACCTAAAATAGCCATTTCTTGCCTTCCAGTCCCCACAATATCCTTGTCGGACCCTATGCTCCTTCCCATTTTGCTAACATATGGCTCTTACCACTGTTACTGTCTCCACAGTAAGACTAGCAGTATGTACTCTCCTACCATCACCTACACATCATATACCAGCTACTATGTAAACACTATGTGGCCTTTTATTAGTTGACCACAGGGGAGTGAGGGCACTTTGGTTGGTTTATCATCAATTTTTATTGTGATATGCCATGGGGATGCCCAAGTGTCCTGAAAACATTCACAGTGCGATGGGTTTCTTTGAACACCACTGTACTTGTTTAATCTAACGTCACTGCGTGTTCTGTTAATGGCCGCAGGAGGCCAAATGCAGTAATACAGTGGTCGTGTAGTACATCAGCATGACAACCACAATATTATAAGTTAGGATGAATGGGTGTAGGGAGAGGATGTATACTGGCAACACACTATGTCCTGTTGCAGAGCATGCTCTACAACATGACAGTCGTGATCTATGTGCCCGTCTCACCACATGTGCCATCTAGATTCTTCCCCCTTCTTTCTTGCTTAGAACTCCACAGGTGGGAACTGGCGTTACAGCTTGACCTCGGTTCTCACCACCCACTTGGCCGTAATTTATGTTAATTTCTTCAATCTCAGAATTTCTTCACAGTAGCTATTCCTTTCTTCACTCCCTTTTAGTTCTCTACATCTTTCATTTTCTGACCTGTCCATCTGTCCCCCCCGCCCCCATCTCCCATCCCCCCCCCCCTCCCATCTCCATCACATGCAATGCACTTAGCCTTCCACTCTTATTAAGTATTGTACAAAGTTTTAGCAATAATCTTTGCCTTGAGTATTACCCTGCCTTCCACCTTTAAGCTCTCAGGTTTTCAAATCTTATCCGGTGTACTCCCCAAGAATCAGTCTTTCCTTCTCGTCCTGTCTAGTAAGTGTCCTCTAACCTGAGGCTCTGGGCGGCTTTTCCAGACTCTCCCCATTTCCTAAACCTCGCCAGCTCCTTTCCTTCACAACTCACCTCTTCCTTCTCCTTCAACCCTTCTGCCAGGAGGAGGAGCCACTGCCCCTAGTACCTTGCAAATTTAAATACCTTTATATATGCGTTCTCCTGCTGCCAACTGGTGAGTAGACTTTTTGTTTATCCAATTACATTATAGTTTCAAAAACTGGTTATTTTTGTTAATCATCATAGTAGTATTACTGTTAGCTCTTACTCAAATTGCCTTAAACTGTGCGCGAGAGTAAATGTAGTTTGAAGCTGTAGCTTTTGCTCATTATTGTAATTAAACATCAGAAATTGTATTGACTCAGTAGGAATAAAATAACAAATAAGTAGAGCAAAAGTTTAAGTGCAAATGCAGGAGCACAAAGCTAGAAAAATTGGATCACTACTAACTGGAAAACATTAAACATTGCATTAATTACACCCATATCATACACTCTACATCTGTTGAGTTTCTCTCGTGTATATTTTGCCACCAATGTACACAGGGTGTATACGACCCAGGAGATCCGGGAAATACCCGGGAATTTTTTCATCCGGGAAAAACTCGGGAATTTTTTAGAATTCCGGGAATGTTTCATTGTTTTAGTTTTCAGTTAATTTTTTTGTAATTTTGACTGGTAAGAACCGATACTCTAACAAAGGATATTACTGTATCCCGCTACTGCAGAATAATACTGCAGCAACAAAATATGAACTAGAGAATAAAACTTAAATTGCATAGGAAAAACACCATAAAAAAAAGAAAACAGTGCTCATACAAGAATTTGCCAACAGCAAAATGCGTCAAAAGGTTTTGGAAGACTATGCATTGCTTCGTGATAACGAATTTCCTCCGATGAGATTAGATTCATGTAAGCAGTTGCGAGCGGGATCATGTGCATGCGTAGTTGAGTCGCGTATGCGTAGTAGCTCCTCCCGCTTCTGGCTACAGAAATGTTGCTGTAGGTTGTGTACGCAGCGGCAATTTCGGTGGTGAGGGGGCCAATTCGTATTGTTGAGGGAAAAAAAACTTGTTTCACAAAGCGCCAAGCAGTTAGCGCAAGTTAGTCTATCGATTATTCAAATGATTTTGAAACTCATCCCTGTTGCTTTTTGAACACATTCTAACTTGATTTCTGAATGAATCATAAGTTGATTTTTTAATGCGTGCATAGTGTACGTGATGTCCATGCCAGGGAAATCCTCGTCGCATATAGAAATAAAGTTCCCTGCAGACAAAAGGGGATTGGGCTATTAGAGATGAGCGGAATAAAGCTGAACGGGTGGAAGCCATTTGTTTAAGTGATGGATTGGGTATGCGAATAATTAGCGTTATTATAATTACTAGCGAAGTACATAGATTCAGACTACCAGAGTGGAAATAAACGACTAACAGGTAAGAAAGATTACGTTATCTTCTCGGTGTATCCAAGAAAATGAAATTTTGACAGAAAATTTTTGACCAGATTGCTACAGTAGAAAGGGCAAGTTGTACATTACCTGGCTAGAAGCCGCTTAAGTTCTATTCTGGGAGAAGCGCAGAAAACGCGTTGTACAAACACGTAATAACGCCTAACCGGAGAATAAACACTGGATAACTAAACCGGTGATTCTGGTAGGGTTAGTAGAGTTAACCGGAGAATGAATGAGCTTAGACAATGATAGGAATAGTTACAGAATTAGTGATGAGAAGATAGTTTGTTAGAATGAGGAAGGAAAAGAAACGGGGACATCACACAGATTATGGAATAATATGACGATTCCAAATTTATACAAAAATTTCGTACTACTACTCTTCGATCTCGTGCTTCAAAAACTGGAGCGTATGAATGAAATATGAAACTATTTCCTAAAATAAAGCTTTTTGCTTGTAGTAGGCCAAATAGGCATTTCAGATTGGTACTTCGCGAATTAGATTCTGTCATATTATAAAAATGACAATTATTTCCAAAACAGTCTTGCTTATTTGGTGTGTGTTACAGTTGCTGCAATATTAGAAATACCTGTTTTCTTTTGTCTAGCAGACAGTGACAAAATAGGCGTAATCAGATCGAGAAACCACACCAGTCTTGGGTACTATTTGCATTAACAGCTTTGCCAGTATTAGTTTAGAATTTTCATGTAGCAAAACGTTTGACGAACTTTGATGAGGTAATAGATTCTTTCGCAGAAAGGAAAGCACATCATGTAAAGCTGTACCAAGATTAGAGAGAGAAAGAAAAACGCTAAGACTTAAGGATTGAAGAAATGTGTACTGTCTTGCTTGTCTCTTGTCGTACCTGGTTTTATGTATCCTGTATTTCACAGAGCGAGGTGGCGCAGTGGTACGCACACTGGTCTCGCATTTGGGAGGACGACAGTTCAATCCCGCGTCCGGCCATCCTGATTTAGGTTTTCCGTTACTTCCCTAAATCTCTTCAGGCAAATTCCGGGATCTCCCCCAAAACAACCCAACCCTGTATTTCATTTTATGCCTCACGGAACAGTAAGTTATTAGCTAATAGGCAATAAAGAGTCCATATTTTCTGAAGAGTTCTTGTTCTTTCGGCTACAAATAATCCCATCCAGTATTAACTGCAAGGGTTTCTTTTATAAAAAAGAGGGGCATTATGTCAATTTTTTTATTTATTTATTTTTTTTTTAATCTCGTTTTGTTCGCTTTCGTTTGTTGCATCTACTCGGGGCGAAAGTTGTAAGACATCCGTGTAACTTCGCTGTTGATTGATTAACTCAGTTTTATTATTACAGAGGGCAGCTAACCCTCTGTCCGAGCACGCTGAGCTACCGTGCCGGCATCCGACTGGGAGCATGAGAATTACAAAATATACACATTTGAGTTCCACAATGCGAAGTACAGTGACATGTGGTAGAAGAATGCTGTGTGAAGAGGGGTGGCACTGCACTTTGGCACACTTAAGACCAAATAACACTTCTTACATTTCCTCGAAGTTTTATGCATCAGACTCTTCAGAAAGATGTGCGCTACAAAATGAACTTTTTTTTTTTTTTTTTTTTTTTTTTTTTTTTTTTTTTTTTTTTTTTTTTTTTTTTTTTTTTTTGCGTCCTGTCTCAAATGCTCGAAAGGGGGGGGGGGGGGCGGGCATCATCTAGTATTGCCCTGGTTCGAAATATCGTAGATCCGGGGCTGATGCGCAGAGCAGTCCGACTTACAGCGGGGGGTTTACATTTAGTGATTTTGCTGTTGCCTCTTCGTTTATTGCTCTCACATCAAATGAAAAAAAAAGTGATTTCTGTGGCTGGGAGCTATCAAGTGAATTAAAATACATTCATGGAAGGCTACAATATGTTGTTAGTTCCAGATCTTATTTTATTTCCACCTTTCTGACAGTCAAGCATTAATCACCTTTTAGAACAATGAAGTTATTTTTGTCGCTTTGCTAAAGAAATTGTCTTTTTATTTATCTTTTCCACTGAGGCAGCCAGTTTGTTTCAAAGGAAGTATTTAATTCCACACTATTGGCTAGTTTCAACTATTCACTGCATTTCAAGTGCACGTTTTTATCTTCTAGCACATATGGCATTATGCCATAATAAAGAAGAAACCTTAAGATAATACAGTACTGGTACTCCAAGAAAATTTACATCCCGAAAATCACACTGAAAAGCTTAATATTGTATCGAGGCCTACTTCGCTGCGAATCTTCGACATATGAATGTGCAGTTTAACGCGAATTATTCATTTCAGTATGGTTCAAGAAATTCCGGCTCTTTTGGAATATTCTCTGATGCCTTGTTTCTTTTATGACATAATGTAAGATCTTTTAATGTTTTACACATACAAACATATGGGCTTTCTACGTCGTCGTAGCTGCGCAAGTGCGGGGGACGCCTCTTATGTGGCACTCTCTGGCAAATGCTGGAACAAATCTATTTGCAACAGATCTTGGGAAAATATTGCGAATTGTGGTTTGAAAAGCGTTATTTTCAAAGTAAATTTCCTTTTGCGCAAGATGAACTATGCGCGAGAATGTACGATAGATTTCTTAAATCACAGAGCATTTGACTCTCATTTAAAAATCAACTCTTTGATGACAAGCCATCTAGAAGAATTTTGAGCCCAGAGGATCAGAGATTTATTTTGGTATTAAACATTTTACTGGCACATTTGTGTGATGTGTCTTATTTAAAGTGTAAAACATGCAAAAAAGATCAACATTATATGTGAAAGCTTAGCTTCACTTGTAACTTATTAATCTTACAAATATAATATATGAAAAGTTTGCTTTTCCTGTATCAACAAAGCATATATTAATTTAAACCACGTAAGTGATGTTGCTATTGGCTGACTACATCATGTGTCCTATGCTATGAATATCCGCTGTCATCGGCTGGCGAGATATCGTGATATGAGCTATGACTGGCGTACAAAAGCGTATAGCAATCTCGATTTCAATGCTTCGGAAAGTAACATGCGGTTTTTGGTGCAATTCGAATTTATACTTTCGTAATACAAAAATATGCAGCATATATGTTGCTGCACATGAGAGAACTTTCCAAAACGTGGTTTTTCCCCCTGAGTTTCATTTCCTAAAGTGCCGGGAAATTCTAAGCCGCTGTATAAAACCATAACCATTCAAATGACTGATAAATTTTACAGTTCCGAGGGAACGTATAGTTTCACTTAACACGGAAAAAGTGTATGTTCACCCGGGAGAAAGTGTTTCCCACCCAGGAGAAAAATGTATTTTTAACCAGGAGATCTGGAAAAAATCCAGGAATTTTTTTTACTTGTCCACGTATACACCCTGTGTACATCATCTTCTTTGTCCTGTAGTAAAAACTAAGCTAAGCAAAGTTTTATAATATAAAATACATATTTTAAGACTTGCATATGAATTGATTTGTTGTATAGTGTTCTCAGGAGGAATAGAAAATCTTTTAGGAGGTGGTAGTGTAGACAAATTAGAATAAAAAAAACATTTGCCATATATTGAATTTTCATTGATTACAGAGGTAAAATTATTTATGCAGATAAGAAACATGTTATCATTTGATATGTTGGTACAACTGTTGCAGGGGTTTATTTATTAATGACATTTTTGGTTGTGCTTAAGTGTATATATTTGAAGTGTTCAACACTGATTATGGTTATTTATTGACCAGTTCCATGGTATTGTTTAAGCATCGCCTTATAGGTCCCCATTTTCTAGACTTCCCTGAAAACGAGCTTCCAGCATTATTCCAAGAGTTTTCTTTTATTAACAAGCATGGGTTATGTTCTTCCAGCATAATGCGCATTCTGAATGTCAGGTGACATCATCTAAACCTAACGCTGTCCTGAACATGGAGCGTGAGAAATGGTCATGTTTTTTGGCTACTTAAGTCCCCAGTGGGCATTATCGATTTAGATTTTTGCTTGTGGGGATAGTTGAAAGGCAAGACACAAGAGATGACTGAACCATTTGGATTACGAATGGTGCTGCCCTCATAAAAGAATGCCAAGACAATCTCGGAACTACATGTGTTGTTGGCAACCAAAAGTTCACTGAAGTCATGGAATGAGGGGTGGGGTGGGGGTGGGAGTTAGGAAAATCAACTTTGAAAATGATTTGTCTTTGCTTAATACTTTTTGTGAGTGTCCATTGGGTTATATTTTGATAACTGTATCTCTGCATGTGACAACTGTATCTCTGTATCCTATAAAAATTGCAAAAAAAAAAAAAAAAACCTTATATGACTCTCATAAGTTAAGAGACAAATGTGCAACATAGTATCAATTTAATTCCAGCAAGTTCCATATTGAATTCATGTGAATCACTGTCTAATGTTGCAGATGTAAGCAATCTAAGGGATCCCGTCATCGATATATCGGGAGACAGAATTACTGCTGTTGTGCAAGCACCCAGTGTACACGAACAAGATGATGGCACAATATTGGCCATGTGTGCTACTGGTACTTCGAGCAGAGATTCTCTGCTTTCTTGGATTAGATTGCTGGAAACTGACGGAAATCCACAGTTAGCCAAGATACCTGTTGTGTTCACTTTGAAATCTCCACCAGGAGACAAACTGTTTTTAGAGGAAGGAATAATAAGTGAAGAACAAAAAACTATCCCACCCAGCAAATGAAGTGCTTCCCAATTGTACTGTGTTATTGGTGTCTCATCTTTTGTCAACTGCATCGTAAATAATGCAGATTGACAGTTATCAAAATGAAAGCTAAATAAAACTTAGTTTGTGCTTGTGCAGTGCTTATACTTTATTTCCTTTGAAACAGTGCAATTTTAGTAAGACTCTTAAGTCAATGTACGAAATGTAATATATGGTGGAGAAAAATGATTTAATAATGAAGTCGGAGCAGGGTAGGTAATGTCAAATGAACAAAATTTTCCAAATGACAATACGTCGGAAATGCACCATTGTGAAGCTATGGCTACAGAACCGGCAACTCGGCTTCATTTGTCCAGTGAATGGGTTCTGGACTGTCTAGCATTGCAGTTTTGTCTGACTAAGTTGCTGTTATGTAATGCTTATTATCTTTTAATGTAATTACAGTACTTTTAGCATTGCTGATTCAGTACTGAAGCTGTACCCAGTAAATATTACAGATAATTCCTGTCTAATAAAACTAGTCTTTCAGAAATTTAAAGTTTGACAAATGTTATTTTCTAGCTGAAATGATTATCTTCAGCTAATTTAATTAGTAACTGCACTCTTTAGTGTAGCAAATATTAACTGGAACAGGTTAGTTTAAAAGCACAAACTTTCATAAGCTCATTTCAGATTGGTTGTTGTTTTGATGGCTGTAGTTCCACTGTGGTGTGCAGTTTTAACTTATGGTTATCTGCAAAATTTTGCAGATCCCTTAGCCTACTTTTACCTTATTATTAGTTACTATTCTTGACCCTGCAAAAGGACACTAGACATTCAACATGCATTCTGTATTAAGTTCCATTGTAACTCTACAAGTTATAACATCTGTAGATGGTATCATCAGTTTGAAGACACAAGCTGCCTTTGCAAAGGGAAGAGTGTGGAAAAACCACGAGTGACTGTAGAGCATGTTGAACGAGTGAGAGCCTTCCATGCTTAGCTCCAAGAAAACAGTTCAGAAGGCTAGACGTGAATTAGCAATTCTGGTGAAATCTGTGTTGAGATGTAAGGAGATACTACATCCTTTATGTTTGCAGTTGACACAAGCTCTAAAAAAATGTTCAAATGTGTGTGAAATCTTATGGGACTTAACTGCTAAGGTCATCAGTTCCTATGCTTACACACTACTTAACCTAAATTATCCTAAAGACAAACACACACACACACACCCATGCCTGAGGGAGGACTCGAATCTCCGCCGGGACCAGCGGCACAGTCCATGACTGCAGCACCTTAGACCGCACGGCTAATCTCGCGCAGCCAAGCTCTAAAGCGTGCAGACTGTGGTTTACGTGCCTACTTTGAAAAAGAAATGTTGCTGCATGACGAAGATTTTTCTGTATCGTGTTGTCTTCATTGATGAATTGACATTTCACCTAACTGTAAATGTGAGTACACATGATGTACACATCTGCAGTCAGCAAATTGCCACAAGATAGTAGAGTTGCAATGAGACTTTCCTAAACTGAATGTTTTTTGTGCCATATCCCAGCGGAAAGGTTATGGGTGTTTCTTTTTTGGCGGAGCAACTATACAGCAGTGCTGGTTTATGAGAGCAGCACTCCAGGCAGCTGATACATCCCTGGTTCAATTAGGGTTAAGTGGCTGCAACCAGTGCTCTCCTTGGTGGCAAGAGGTGGTCCACACAGAGTGGCATAAGCAAATTTGTCTTTTTGGTCACTTCATGTTGTTATTTTAAGCTTCTGTTGCATCAATAACAACTATTGTCTATTCCATATAGTTGCTATGGTTTACTGTGTTGACTGGATTGTTACTAGCTGTTCACTGGTGACTACACTTGGACTTGCCTTTGTGCATTGGACTTGTACTGTGTGCAAACTATTCTTGTGTCTTGAGTCCAGTAAACAAAACGTGTGCCATGATCTCAACAGTGGTGAGACAGTACAAATCTATAGTGCTGCTAGATAGGTGCAACATTACTACGAGTTTTGAAAAGTCTCCAGCAACAAATGACCTTGCATCAGCTGCAGTTTGGAGCTCAGCAGGAGCTGCTTCAGCAGCAGATGGCCGTATAACAGCAGCAGCTGCAGCAACAACAACAACAGTTACCACCATTTTAAAACCATGGAATAGCAACAGTTACCACCATTTTAAAACCATGGAATAGCAACAGTTACCATTATATCAGACCAGCACTGGTTGGTAAGTATTCGTACATCGCTGTCATGTCACAACTTTTAATGTATATGATCCTGATCTTTAAAAATCATTATTTTTGTTAGGTGACCCATGGATTGTCCCTCTGGAGAGCGAAATGAGATGTCAGGACGATAGTAGATTTGTTTAATTGACTTCTTTGTTCCTGCCCTCGGCCATACTACATCTGGAACTGCTTCATAGAAGCATCCAGTTGCCTCTCTCATGAAACAATAAATCTCTGGCATCACAGGCAGGAAAGAGTGGGGCTGACAATGGCATCACTTGAATGCTGCCGTTAGCGATGTTCCTGGGTGTGACTGTGATGACAGTGTGGCAGCCCTCGTGACTCAAGGCAGGCTGCCCCATCCTTTGGCCAAACAGCAGACCTCGCACTGCATTTGCTCCAGATGTCACAGGCTCATAGTGAAAGCTGTGAAACTGAGATGAGAATATTTTAGTAGTACTTTGTGCTCTAGCCTATGTTCATTTAGAGCTTAAGGCACTTACTCTGAACTCCTCCTCGGTGGCAAGTGAGGAAAGACTTCCGTCTGTTCACTAATGTATTGCAGGGTCAGTTGTTGTTATACTGCACCCAGCGACCTCTCCTCTTGGGGGCTCACCACTCCTTGGTGAGTTCGAGCCTGGCTAACACAGGGCCCCAGTCTTCGCAGCACCTTTTCCCATTCTGTGCTGCATGTCTATCTTCCTGCTATTCTTTTTCCCCTCTCCCTTGGGGAACATGTGTGATATTTTGGGAATTTATTCTAAAGTTTTAGTAGCCTGATATCAGAACAATCTCTCATCTGTTTTATCTCTCTTTCCTCATTTACCATCTCCTACCTTCCTCCACATCGATGTTTGGGGTTCCCCTTTGTTTCTTCTTCCTTCCTGTGTGCACATTAAGGCCGGCACACACGTTTGACACATAACAGGTGACTAGGTAGGGCATAATTGCCAGCCCCAGGCTGACAGGTAAGGGATCACGCTTACCCCTGCTACAGCCCAGGCCCATGGAGGGTTGATTGCCTGAGCTGTTACCTTCCCAGACTGCCAATTGGTCCCTCTGTCAGGAGTTCAGGAGGTGTGAACAATCACCTAAGGCGAGTGAGCCCCCTTCTGAGGGGAAGGGGGGAGGGGGCAGCCTCGCTCCCAGTTTGAGGGAGCATGACATTGGAGACACTGGGAGTCACGGAGGGATTTTCTTGCAATGACCCAATCACCATCTCAGTCTACATTTTCTAAACTTAAGCAGAATGAGGCTAAAGATTCAAAGAATCTCCCAGCTACACCTTGGTTCCTCATGGTAACATATATTGAACGAAGTCAGTCCTTCGCTACGGTTAATCCATTTATTATTCGCGAAGGTTTTGACGCAATTGCAGGCCCTGTGTAATCGTGCTCTCGTTTACGTAATGGAACTTTGCTTTTGGAGACCAATTGTGATTTGCAGATTGACTGTTGTCAGGTGTGCCTTTGTCATTGTCACCATCCATTTTCAGTATTCACAGTAGAGTTCTTCGTTCTGTGTCAGGCCATGCAGTACATATGGTGACACAGACTTCTTAATTGCGTCATCTGCTCTGATTCTCTCAATGCCCTTCAAAGCCTCTGTGTGCTGTACACAGTCCATCCCTTAGCACAATGGGTCCAAGGAAGTTTTCACTTGCTCACTCTTGAGGGAGCCACTGTGACATTCACGTGAGTTTCTGGTCACATCCCGTCTGAGGGGAAAAGAGGCTGCTGACATTGATGCCAAGACTGCAGTCCTCCACCCTCGGTCTGCTTACTCTATCATCCCTTCATATTATCTCTATGTTGCCGTCTTTCAGCAGGTGGTGCCATTTTGGCATCACCACTGGTCTTATCTTCACAGGAACATGCTCCAGAGTATTAACCTTCTCCCAGCAGCTTGCCTGGCCCCATCTGCCCCCCCCCCCCTCCCGCCCCGCAGTACCACCGGTGAGGCTTGAGTGGAGGTCGTGTGCGAGTCAGCAGGCGCACAACCGGGTTTTCCATCTCAGTGTTGAGGCAGAGGCGGTGTGACTGGTGGCATGTCCACCTCGTAGTTGGTTAACCAGCAGAGCTGGACGATGCGTCGATTGACCCGAGAGCAAGCGTGTGGAACGTCGTGCGGCGTGGTGCAGGCGTGTCTGCCCTGTATGCAGATCGAACCGTCCGACGGGATGAACATGCAGATTTCTGATGGGTCACACTCACGGGTGAGGGACAGGCAATGTACCACACCGACATTTAACTGCCCATTGGATGGCGAGGCCACGGTGTCTGTTAGGAGCCTGAGCACATGGTCATTGGAGGTGACGATCGACACATTGTCGTGTGGTGGCACGTTGCAGCCCAGGTTGAATGTGGGAAAGCGAATCTCCACAGTCAGTGAAGTGGTGGCGGAACCTGCACATAGGGTGGATGACGACGTGCCTGGAAAACCTGCGAATGGCGACACAAATCATGGGTTGGAGAAAACACCGCCATGGGATCAGACAAAGCATTTGAGGCTCTGTGGCGGAAAAGTCGTCGAGAGGGTCCGACTGAGACGGCAGAGGGGCATCAGAGTCCACGAAAGGAGGTTTGAGCCTGTGCAATGAAACAGTTTGAAGACGATCCTTAACCATGATGTCGAACGTTGTCTCGCCCTGCTGGAGTACGTTGAAGGGGCTGAGGTAGGGTGATTGAGGGGTTGTCTAACGGAATCATCCCTGAGCATAACATGGGAGCAAGTGTTAAGTGCGGTTGGCATGTAAGTGTCTGGCGGGGAATGGCTGATAGGTGGGTGTAGCTGTGCACGTTTAAAGTGAGTGCACATGCGACTAATGAAATCTGGGTAGGGGAGGGGGAAATCCTCGGGTGCTTGAGGCAAGATAAGTTCCCCTGGTAGGACTGGGTTCTCCCCGAAAACGAATTCAGAATGGTTCCCTGTAAGTCTGGTTTAAAGGTCGAATGGAGACCGTGTAACACCCATAGAAGCGCCTCAGACCAGAGGCAGTTTTGAGGGTGCGGTGCCACCTTTCAACTAACCTATTGCTTTGCGGGTGGTAGGCTGTTGTATGAATTTTTTTAATGCCACAGATGGTTCATAAAATGGTGAACAGTGCAGACTCAAACTGCTGACCTTGGTTGGTGGTGGTGGTGGTGGTGGTGGTGGTGGTGGTGGTGGTGGTGGTGGTGGTGGTGGTGGTGGTGGTGGTGGTGGTTGGGCAACCGAACCTGGCAATCCGTGATGAGACGAAACCCTTGGCCACAGTTTCAGTGGTGATGTTGGGTAAAAGAACAGCTTCCACCCAGCCAGACATGATTGTGGAGAGAATATATCTGTGGCCCTACTGGAGGGTTGGTGTGGCAGCTGATTTTGTTGTGTTGACACGGGATGCAGTTGCGTGCCCAGCTCTGACAGTCCCATTTAATATTTTTCCAAACAAAATGCTCGGATACGAGCCATGTAGTGGCACAGACGCCAGGGTGAGTGAGGTTATGCAAGGAGTCGAAGGTCTGCCGGCGCAATGCGGGCGGGAGCAACGGCCGCAGGGTGCCGGTAGAAGAATCGCACCACACCTCCTCCAAAACGCCGGGGAACTTAGCTTTTGTAAACACAAGAGATGAAACTTCCTGGCAGATTAAAACTGTGTGCCCGACCCAGACTCGAACTCGGGACCTTTGCCTTTCGCGGGCAAGTGCTCTACCATCTGAGCTACCGAACCACGACTCACGCCTGGTACTCACAGCTCCACTTCTGCCAGTATCTCGTCTCCTACTTTCCAAACTTTACAGAAGCAAACCTTGCAGAACTAGCACTCCTGAAAGAAAGGATATTGCGGAGACATGGTTTAGCCACAGCATGGGGGATGTTTCCAGAATGAGATTTTCACTCTGCAGCGGAGTGTGCGCTGATATGTAACTTCGGTAGCTCAGATGGTAGAGCACTTGCCCGCGAAAGGCAAAGGTCCCTAGTTCGAGTCTCGGTCGGGCACACAGTTTTAATCTGCCAGGAAGTTTCATATCAGCGCACACTCCACTGCAGAGTGAAAATCTCATTCTGGAAACACAAGAGATGTTTGAGGGTCCGTGAGGAGAGCTCGAGATTCCTTGTCGGAGGCCTGGATAGTGGCCAGGTTGGATAAGTCGATGCGTGAGACATTATTGATCTGCGAGAAAAAAATCAGTGGGGATGTTTTCTGTGCCTTTGATGTAGCGAACGTCTGTTGTGAATTGAGAGACTAAATCAAAGTGGCGGAAACACCGAGGGAGTGGGTCCTCAGGAGGATTGCAGAAAGCGTCTGCTAGTGGTTTGTCATCAGTGAGGATGAAGAAAGAGCGGTCCTCGAATAGTTCTTCTGAGCTTAGATATGTTTTTTAGAGAAGAAATGGTGTCACCCTCGTGTTGCTGTAGTGCTGCCCCCACCGCGATGTCACTGGCGTCCAGAGTGAAGGACAACTCGACCGATGGGTCAGGATGGGCGAGTGTCACGGCGTGAACTTAGGAAGTTTTTAGAGCCTTGAAGGCCTCCAGCTTATGTTCAGTCCAGCGAACTGATTTAAGGCCTGAAGTCTGTTTGCCCGCCAGCGAGTCTGTCAGCGGGGCCTGCATAGCGGCGGCAGAAGGCAGATGCCGATGTTAGTGATTTATTGTACCCAAGAAACGTTGGAGTTCTTTGTAAGCAGCCAGAGGCAGAAGTGACGTGAGGGCCTGCACGCTGGATTTGGGAGGCTTTGTTCCGTCTGTTGAGACGGTGTAACCCAAAACTGACAGAGGAATGGCGCAATTGGAATTTGTCCTTGTTGACCACGACGCTGTTGGAGTTCAAGGACTGGAGGACCTTGTATAAATGATTTTCGTGTTCCTCAGCTGAGTTGCTGAAAATGAGTGTCATTCAGATATTCAAAGCAAAACTCGAACTGTCGTAAGATTGAGTCAATGAAACAGTGCCATGTTTGTGCCGCATTTTTCAGGCCGAAGGGCATGAACTTGTATTGGAACAAACCGAGCGGCATGATAATAGCTGTCTTTGGAATGACTTCCGGGAAATCCGGTGACAGGTACATTACAGTCAATCACACTTAAGATCCCGATAACATGTGAGTGAAATCGTTTGTTCGGCATGGGGTAATTGTCCAGGACGGTACGAGCGTTTAAGTGTCTGTAATCACCGTACATTTGAAAAGAACCGTTGTTTGGGGATGAGGTGAATTGGTGAAGACCAGTTGCTGTCCGACAGTTGTACAATACCTGCCTCCAAATGTTCATTAATTTGCTGCCGGGCCACTTGCAACTTAATGGGGTTGAGGCGTCTAACCCTGTGCCTAATGGGAGGGCTAGGAGTGGTAATTATCATGTGTGCTATTCCGTCAGTGACGGAAGAAACTGAGACCTGCACATGAGACTGAGTAACGTCCTGACGTGAAGTTTTTGGATGAGTGGGCCGCGACGAGGCGTAACTGTTAGCGCGGGTGCGAAAAGGCAGCACAAAAGTCACATGCCTATTACGTGAGCATGGCGTGCACTTGTTTGGTGAGGTCGGCTGTGTGCGCAGCACGGAGTGGGTCGGGATGCGCAACGACTGTCTGTTGTCAGCCTTGCCT
Organism: Schistocerca cancellata; assembly: GCF_023864275.1. NCBI lineage: Eukaryota > Metazoa > Arthropoda > Insecta > Orthoptera > Acrididae > Schistocerca > Schistocerca cancellata. Next base: position 2,480,679 of record NC_064630.1, on the reverse strand, counting down.
GGGGTAACCGGCGTGGGTGAGAGGGGCGGGGAATGTTCATCAACACGCAGGGCGGCTGCCTGCACGGTGGGCGTGGTCGTATCGTGTGCACAATTGTCATTAAAAGCACTGAACGTGGTGAGCGCATAGGGGGGTGTGGTGTCTACCGGACGTAAATCATGTTGTTGTTGTTGTTGTTGTTGTGGTCTTCAGTCCTGAGACTGGTTTGATGCAGCTCTCCATGCTACTCTATCCTGTGCAAGCTTCTTCATCTCCCAGTATCTACTGCAACCTACATCCTTCTGAATCTGCTTAGTGTATTCATCTCTTGGTCTCCCTCTACGATTTTTACCCTCCACACTGCCCTCCAATGCTAAATTTGTGATCCCTTGATGCCTCAAAACATGTCCTACCAACCGATCCCTTCTTCTAGTCAAGTTGTGCCACAAATTTCTCTTCTCCCCAATCCTATTCAATACCTCCTCATTAGTTATGTGATCTACCCACCTTATCTTCAGCATTCTTCTGTAGCACCACATTTCGAAAGCTTCTATTCTCTTCTTGTCCAAACTAGTTATCGTCCATGTTTCACTTCCATACATGGCTACACTCCATACAAATACTTTCAGAAACGACTTCCTGACACTTAAATCTATACTCGATGTAAACAAATTCCTCTTCTTGAGAAACGCTTTCCTTGCCATTGCCAGTCTACATCTTATATCCTCTCTACTTCGACCATCATCGGTTATTTTACTCCCTAAATAGCAAAACTCCTTTACTACTTTAAGTGTCTCATTTCCTAATCTAATTCCCTCAGCATCACCCGACTTAATTTGACTACATTCCATTATCCTAGTTTTACTTTTGTTGATGTTCATCTTATATCCTCCTTTCAAGACACTGTCCATTCCGTTCAACTGCTCTTCCAAGTCCTTTGCTGTCTCTGACAGAATTACAATGTCATCAGCGAATCTCAAAGTTTTTACTTCTTCTCCATGAATTTTAATACCTACTCCGAATTTTTCTTTTGTTTCCTTTACTGCTTGCTCAATATACAGATTGAATAACATCGGGGAGAGGCTACAACCCTGTCTTACTCCTTTCCCAACCACTGCTTCCCTTTCATGCCACTCGACTCTTATAATTGCCATCTGGTTTCTGTACAAACTGTAAATAGCCTTTCGCGCCCTGTATTTTACCCCTGCCACCTTCAGAATTTGAAAGAGAGTATTCCAGTTAACATTGTCAAAAACTTTCTCCAAGTCTACAAATGCTAGAAACTTAGGTTTGCCTTTTCTTAATCTTTCTTCTAAGATAAGTCGTAAGGTCAGTATTGCCTCACGTGTTCCAACATTTCTACGGAATCCAAACTGATCTTCCCCGAGGTCGGCTTCTACAAGTTTTTCCATTCATCTGTAAAGAATTCGTGTTAATATTTTGCAGCTGTGACTTATTAAACTGATAGTTCGGTAATTTTCACATCTGTCAACACCTGCTTTCTTTGGGATTGGAATTATTATATTCTTCTTGAAGTCTGAGGGTATTTCGCCTGTCTCATACATCGTGCTCACCAGATGGTAGAGTTTTGTCATGACTGGCTATCCGGAGGCCATCAGTAGTTCAAATGGAATGTTGTCTACTCCCGGGGCCTTGTTTCGACTCAGGTCTTTCAGTGCTCTGTCAAACTCTTCACGCAGTATCTTATCTCCCATTTCGTCTTCATCTACATCCTCTTCCATTTCCATAATATTGTCCTCAAGTACATCGCCCTTGTATAAACCCTCTATATACTCCTTCCACCTTTCTGCCTTCCCTTCTTTGCTTAGAACTGGGTTGCCATCTGAGCTCTTGATATTCATACAAGTGGTTCTCTTCTCTCCAAAGGTCTCTTTAATTTTCCTGTAGGCAGTATCTATCTTACCCCTAGTGAGACAAGCCTCTATATCCTTACATTTGTCCTCTAGCCATCCCTGCTTAGCCATTTTGCACTTCCTGTCGATATCATTTTTGAGACGTTTGTATTCCTTTTTGCCTGCTTCATTTACTGCATTTTTATATTTTCTCCTTTCATCAATTAAATTCAATATTTCTTCTGTTACCCAAGGATTTCTATTAGCCCTCGTCTTTTTACCTACTTGATCCTCTGCTGCCTTCACTACTTCATCCCTCAGAGCTACCCATTCTTCTTCTACTGTATTTCTTTCCCCCATTCCGGTCAATTGTTCCCTTATGCTCTCCCTGAAACTCTCTGCAACCTCTGGTTCTTTCAGTTTATCCAGATCCCATCTCCTTAAATTCCCACCTTTTTGCAGTTTCTTCAGTTTCAATCTGCAGTTCATAACCAATAGATTGTGGTCAGAATCCACATCTGCCCCAGGAAATGTCTTACAATTTAAAACCTGGTTCCTAAATCTCTGTCTTACCATTATATAATCTATCTGATACCTTTTAGTATCTCCAGGATTCTTCCAGGTATACAACCTTCTTTTATGATTCTTGAACCAAGTGTTGGCTATGATTAAGTTATGCTCTGTGCAAAATTCTACAAGGCGGCTTCATCTTTCATTCCTTCCCCCCAATCCATATTCACCTACTATGTTTCCTTCTCTCCCTTTTCCTACTGACGAATTCCAGTCACCCATGACTATTAAATTTTCGTCTCCCTTCACTACCTGAATAATTTCTTTTATCTCGTCATACATTTCATCTATTTCTTCATCATCTGCAGAGGTAGTTGGCATATAAACTTGTACTACTGTAGTAGGCATGGGCTTTGTGTCTATCTTGGCCACAATAATGCGTTCACTATGCTGTTTGTAGTAGCTAACGCGCACTCCTATTTTCTTAATAAATCATCACACACAATTAATGTTTTTGGACTAACCTGCTGAGTGTCTGAGCTGGTGTCTGCTGGAGAAACAAGGTTGTGTGTCGGCACTGTGGACTGCAGTTTGAGCAGCGAGGTACGAGCCACCACGAGCTCATTGTAAGTGTGTGCCATTCGTTGTTTCAACTCGTTGTTTTCCCGGCAGAGTTGTGCTGCTGAATCGTATTCTGACAGTAGGTTAGTGACGCAGGTCACAATGTTGCCTGCGAGGGCGGAGCACTTGCACTCGCCTACTAAGTCACATGTCGCCTGAGAAACAGAACGTGGAACATAAGTGCGGGAGCACAGTATCTGAGTGTTAGTGGGATGGTGTAGCACCGAGCCCTGAACCACATTCGTAGAGAGTTTGTAATGGGACAAAAAGTCCATAGCAAGAATTGGTTCATCGATGTCGGCAATGTAGAAAGTCCACGGAAAACACAGATAAGGAGATAGGTGCATCGTAACTTTGACAGAGCCTGAGGTTTGCACCGTTGATTTGTTGACAGCTCACAGAAGTGACCCCATTGGTGAAAAGACGGGGGGAGTCATCGATGTAGGTATGATAGACATATCAGCCCCAGTGTCGACAAGGAAAAAGAGACGTGACGAAATATCAGTTACATAGAAATGAGCGCTCGGACGAGTGGACAGAGTGCAATGTATGAGGATGCCTGTGAGGTTCCCTGTAGGACTCGGCGTCTTTTAGGTCCTGTGGGCAGCTTGGGTGCTGGCTAGGTAACCGGCACTTCTTAACATTATTGCCGAAAACCATGTGGTACCAGCAGTATGGATGAGCTGGATGTGGTGGTGGTGGTGGTGGTGGTGGTGGTGGTGGTGGTGGTGACTGGGGCAGTGGAGGAGGAGGCTTGTCCTCGTTGATTTGTTCTGGCATGTATAGTGGCACGCACATACGGTGCGTGAGCGATCCTGGAATGTGTAGATGGTGGAGAGAGCAAGCGTATAGTGCCAGATGATACAGAAAGCACGGATGTGGAGCGAGCTCTGTCTCTGCCAGCAGACGGCCAGTAAACAGGAGCAGTTGTGCCGACCAGCGATGAGTGGTGAGCTGGTTGGTGTTGTCGTAGCAATGCATACAGCTGGCCTGCGATGCAGAGACGAGAGCCGATTGACTCAAGGAGTGCAGTCGCAGGTGGAGGTAGGCAATTTGGCGGACCATACCGCCCATAGAGTGACTTCCGGCATTGTATGCTCACTCACGAGCAACCGAAGACTGCGCCAGAGTTGTGGTGGAGTTCGGTCCCCCAGATGTTCCTTGTACAGGATCTTGATGATTAATTCTTGTGTTGAGCAGGCGAGTTGGTCCATGATGGTTTTCTTCGCGACTCGTACTTCTTTGGAGGCGGTGGCGAGAGGAGTAGATCGCAAATTAAGTCTGAGTGATCATGGAGGTTCGTGACGAGAGACAGGAATTTAGAGTTGTCGTTGGACACATGATGCAACTCGAAAAGATGCTCAACAAGCGCAAACCATGATGCAGGGTTGTCCTCATATAAAGGAGGCAGCTTCGACAGATGACCAGGAGGAGGAGATGAAGGCGGCTTCGGTGTCCCTTGGAAAACTGACCGGCACAGTAGGTGTAGGTAAGTTACTGGCAAGCATGTCCGTAGCAATGGCAGGTTGCATTATCTTGACATGTCACGAAAACATGACTTGTCTGACACGGTCGGTACCGTGGGAACGAGCGGTTGCACAATAGGTGCAGGGTCCCGTAAACTGGACCAGAGATTACAGGAACTGAATTGAATTGACCCATCCTGGACATAACGTGGAAATCTGGCGCGGCAGACACAGGTGATGCTGTGGGATAGGCGAGCGGCTGTGCGACCGAAACCGGGGCCCCCTGAGAGTGCGGGGAGGGGCAGTAATTTGTATGATAAAAGTTTAAGTTCTTCTTAAGTGAGAATGGAGAATTGTGCGCACTAAAATGTTCTTGATTAGTTTGCCAATGAGGCAAAACTGGAACAGGTCGCAGTTGATAGTGGCAGGGTGCATTTTGCAATAATGGCAGTGCTGCACACAGCACGACAGTAACTGTTGGTGCAGTCCTTTGAGAGTCAAAGTATGCGTGTGAATGTAGATGACTTTGAGCATTATATGATTGATCAGTAGGTACACAGTTCTGAATATTATTCACTTCACTTGTTGGTGAGCACAGTCCGGCGACATGAAACCAGAGTCCATTGTTTGTGATAGCGGTGTAGCATTCGACCGTTGTAGAGCTACAAAGTTTGAAGTTAATGTGGCTGGAGATCGCAAATCACTGTGAATTAATGTAGAACCGGTTGTTGGCGAAGGAATGAAGACGTCCGGGGATCGTTTTTGTGCTTCCATGTCTTCAAACAAAGTGTTGGGTGAGGTAGCCATGGCATCGTGTGCATAACCTGTTTTGGCAGCAACGCAACCACCTAACCTTTGTACACATCGTTGTTTACCAACCCAAGTTCACCACAGGAGCAACATAGCTCAGCTTTAACCAACACTTTTTCGACTTTTTTCACACCAGATCTCCTGTTGCTTTCTAGTTCACCTTTATCTCTCCCCATATATTTTCATTTCAGCCTCATGTTACACTTTCCACCTTCTAATACCATGTTACCCTCACAACATCCCCACAACGACCCCATTAAGTTTTATTTACATTCCCTCCGCAAACATGCCTTCGCCCTAGCCAGATTACACTCCCATATTTTATTTACTCAGCCTTGTCTGACATTTGGTATTACCCCCAAAGGCCTCACACTTAAAGTTCCCATTTGTGGCTGTAACCCTTTTTTCCATCAGTCCCTATACCAGTTCCAAACTGAATAATCCATAGCCCTCACCCACCTAATCCTTCACCTACACATCAACTCCTATCCTTAATAAAAGTCCTCAATCTTTCCTCTCCCACATCCACACCGGCTGTTCAGAGCATCCTCCTACAGGCCAACCGCAAATTAGAACAGCATGCCACCCTCCACCTCAAAAAACTATACAATCTCCTGGTTTTCCACCTCCGTAAATGCAACTCACTCACCCTCCACAACCTTTCCAGCAAACATCAACCTCATCTCATTGTACACAGGCCCAATCTCTCCCATCTAATCAATCTCCCACTTCCAGCTCCACTCCCCACAAAAACCTCAAAATTCTAATCAACACAATCTGGAACCACAACACCCTAATTCAGTAGTTAACCTTTCCTCCAAACCTCTCTCCCAATCCGAAACCTCTGTCCTATCCAAAGGCCTCACCTTCAGCCCTCCTCCCAGATTCAACCAAACAGCCCCCGTCAAAGATTTACTGTCCTACACTCGTACTCTCTGCTGGAAGTATCACTTCCTAATCCTACTGCTAATGATCCAACTCCCCAAGACACTATCCAAATTGAACTCTGCCTGGAACAGTTCCGTCCTCTGTCACAGCGGGACCCACCTCCTCTTCCTCAAAATCACCCTCTCCAAACCTTCCAGGAATTTCTCACTTCCAGCCCCGTCTCTCAATCTTTCTTGAAAAACCTTAATCCTACTCCCAACATCACCTGTGCTGAAGCTCAGGCTATCCGTGATCTGAGGGCTGACCGATCCATCGTCATTCTTCCACCGGACAAGGGTTCCATGACCATGGTACTTGATTGTCGGGAGTATGTGGCTGAGGGACTGCGCCAGCTTTCAGACGACACTACTTACAAAGTTTGCCAAGGTAATCCCATTCCTGATGTCCAGGCAGAGCTTCAAGGAATCCTCAGAACCTTAGGACCCCTACAAAACCTTTCACCTGACTCCATCAACCTCCTGACCCCACCGACACCCCACACCCCTACCTTCTACCTACGTCCTAAAATTCACAAACCCAATCATCCCGGCCGCCCCATTGTAGCTGGTTACCAAGCCCCCACAGAACGTATCTCTGCCTACGTAGATCAACACCTTCAACCCATTACATGCAGTCTCCCATCCTTCATCAAAGACACCAACCACTTTCTCGAACGCCTGGAATCCTTACCCAATCTGTTACCCCCGGAAACCATCCTTGTAACCATTGATGCCACTTCCTTATACACAAATATTCCGCACGTCCAGGGCCTCGCTGCGATGAAGCACTTCCTTTCACGCCGATCACCTGCTACCGCACCCAAAACCTCTTCCCTTAGCCAGCTTCATCCTGACCCACAACTTCTTCACTTTCGAAGGCCAGACATACCAACAATTAAAGGGAACAGCCATGGGTACCAGGATGGCCCCCTTGTACACCAACCTATTTATGGGTCGCTTAGAGGAAGCCTTCTTGGTTACCCAGGCCTGCCAACCCAAAGTTTGGTACAGATTTACTGATGACATCTTCATGATCTGGACTCACAGTGAAGAACAACTCCAGAATTTCCTCTCCAACCTCAACTCCTTTGGTTCCATCAGATTCACCTGGTCCTACTCCAAATCCCATGCCACTTTCCTTGACGTTGACCTCCATCTGTCCAATGGCCAGCTTCACACATCTGTCCACATCAAACCCACCAACAACCAACAGTACCTCATTATGACAGCTGCCACCCATTCCATATCAAACGGTTCCTTCCCTACAGCCTAGGTCTTCATGGCAAACGAATCTGCTCCAGTCCGGAATCCCTGAACCATTACACCAACCACCTGAAAACAGCTTTCGCATCCCGCAACTACCCTCCCGACCTGGTACAGAAGCAAATTACCAGAGCCTCTTCCTCATCGCCTCAAACCCAGAACCTCCCACAGAAGACCCCCAAAAGTGCCCCACTTGTGACAGGATACTTTCCGGGACTGGGTCACACTCTGAATGTGGCTCTCCAGCAGGGATACGACTTCCTCAAATCCTGCCCTGAAATGAGATCCATCCTTCATGAAATCCTCCCCACTCCACCAAGAGTGTCTTTCTGCCGCCCACCTAACCTTCGTAACCTCTTAGTTCATCCCTATGAAATCCCCAAACCACCTTCCCTACCCTCTGTCTCCTACCCTTGTAACCGCCCCCGGTGTAAAACCTGTCCCATGCACCCTCCCACCATCACCAACTCCAGTCTTGTAACCCGGAAGGTGTACACTATCAAAGGCAGAGCCACGTGTGAAAGCACCCACGTGATTTACCAACTGACCTGCCTACACTGTGAAGCTTTCTATGTGGGAATGACCAGCAACAAACTGTCCATTCGCATGAATGGACACAGGCAGACAGTGTTTGTTGGTAATGAGGATCACCCTGTGGCTAAACATGCTTTGGTGCATGGCCAGCACATCTTGGCGCAGTGTTACATCGTCCGGGTTATCTGGATACTTCCCACCAACACCAACCTATCATAACTCTGGAGATGGGAACTTGCCCTTCAATATATCCTCTCTTCCTGTTACCCACCAGACCTCAACCTCCGCTAATTTCAAGTTGCTGCCGCTCATACCTCACCTGTCTTTCAACATCATCTTTGTCTCTGTACTTCCGCCTCGACTGACATCTCTGCCCAAACTCTCTGCCTTTACACGTCTGCTTGTGTCTGTATATGTGCGGATGGATATGTGTGTGTGTGTGCGCGCGCGAGTGTATACCTGTCCTTTTTTCCCCGTAAGGTAAGTCTTTCCATTCCCGGGATTGGATTGACTCCTTACCCTCTCCCTTAAAACGCACTTCCTTTCGTCTTTCCCTCTCCTTCCCTCTTTCCTGATGAAGCAACCGTAGGTTGCGAAAGCTTCAATTTTGTGTGTGTGTTTGTTTGTTTGTGTCTCTCTCAAAATACCAATGCTTTCGTTTGGTAAGTTACAAAATTCCATTCAATGAGGGGGACCCAAAAATAATGAGAACTGTTTTATAAAAATAGTGTCCATCATACATTTGTCCCAACGTTTTTTTCTGTTTGTGGAAACAATTTTTACACTCACTGGAATTTATGCTGTTTTGTGCACCCAGTGTTTATTTTTCATTTCTTGTTTGTCTTGAAAACACTTCCCTTTAGGTTTGTTTTCATTGTTTGGAATAAACAAATGTCATACGAAATGAGGTCCACGGAATAGATTGGACGAAAAACTGTTAGAATTTGGTTTTTGTCCAAAAACTGCCAGACTTGGAGTGCTGTGTTTGCAAGAGCATTGTTGCGGTGGAAAAAGCCAAGTACAGCAAAATTTTTTTTCTTTTTTTCCCCCTCACTGCTTCATATAATCGTTTTACCAGTTCAATGTGGTATATTGGTTAACTGTGATACCCAGGAGAAACAAATGCTTCATGATGGATGATCCCCTTGATGTTGAAAAAACAAATCAAAATTGTCTTCACACGGTATCTCATCTGCGTTGTGTTCTTTGGTCATAGTGATGAGAGAGTCTTCCACTGGTTGCACTGTTCTTGGTTCCTGGGTAATATAAATAACATCACAATTCGTCGCCCGTGATGACTTTTGCATATAAATCCAGATCAGTTTCTGAGTGATCTATCAATTCCCAGCACACCTGCAAATGATTGACTCGCCTCTTCCGTAGAAAGCACACATGGAACATATTTTGCTGCAACATGATTCATCTTCAGATCCTCTCTCAAAATTCATTGTCATGAACTCCTGGATGTTCCCACCAATTCCTCTATTGTTGTATGACGATAAAACATGATCACAACGCATATTTTTTTCAATGTTTTCATTCAATCTGGAAGTCGAGGGACATCAGTCACGATTCATATTCAGCTGACATTAGACCATTTGTAAACTCCTGTCTGCCTCAGAGCTTCCACCCCACTAGCTGGCTAAAGCATTTTAACAGTTTCTGCTGCTTATGGTTGCACTTTGCTATTTAATGTCTGCTATTTAAAAATCACTGAACACGAGAAATAGCACTCACAAAAACACGCACATTGACCACAACAATGTTTCTGCACCACTGTCATTCAGATAACTTATACAAAATGGTGTCTAGTGAAGAGATTTGATTAGATTTAGATTAGATTTACTTTCATGTCAGAAAAACAACAATACATGACAAATATTTACAACTAAAACAAATAAGCTAATGTACCATTCCACAGGTCCCAAGTGGAATGATCGTCATTTTTTAATGAACACTAAGAGTCATTTTACAAATACTAATGCACTGAATTTAAAAAAGTTTTTTTATTTATTTATAAGGTAATAAACATGTAATACAACTACTGTAATACTTACTGCACTGAAATGGTAAAGAAGTTAGATTACACACACACACACACACACACACACACACACACACACACACACACACACACACACACACACACACACACACACACACACACACACACACACACAAAGTGACTTTAAATCCTTGTGAAGATTATTCTTATTTCTAGTATTGATTCCATGAATTGAGCTGTTGGTTTGAAAAAGTGATATATTTTTAATGACAAATTTCATTAAGGAATAAATATATTGGGAAGCTGTAGTTAGTACCCCTAGTTCCCTAAAGAGGCTTCTGCAGGATGTTCTTGAGTTCACACCACATATAATTCTTACTGCACGTTTTTGTGCCCGGAAAACTTTAGCTTGGCTTGATGAATTACCCCAAAAATAATCCCATATGACATTATGGAATGAAAGTAAGCATAGTATTGCCAGCTTTTTCATTTTTATATCCCCTATGTCTGACAAAATTCGCATTGCAAAGAGAGATTTGTTAAGACGCTTCAGCAGTTCTGTGATGTGCTCCTCCCAGTTGAATTTATTATCAAGCTGTAATCCCAAGAATTTAACACTGTCCACTTCTTCTATCTTCTTGTCATCAAATGTTAGACATATACTCTTGGGACACCCCTTACAAGTTCTGAACTGCATGTAGTGTGTTTTTTTCAAAGTTTAGTGACAAAGAATTGGCTAGGAACCAGTGATTAATGTCCACAAATATTTTATTGGCTGATCTTTCTAAGACCACACTTGATTTGCTATTTATTGCAATGTTTGTATCATCGGCAAACAAAACAAACTTTGCGTCTGGTAATGTTACTGATGAAAGGTCATTGATATACACAAGAAAAAGTAAGGGCCCCAAAATGGAACCTTGTGGGACCCCACATGTAATTAGTTCCCAGTTGGATGATGCCTGATAGCTTGATACATGTCTCTTTCCTAATAACACCCTTTGTTTCCTGCCAGAGATATAAGATTTGAACCATTTTGCAGCATTTCCTGTTACACTATAATATTCTAGTTTACTTAAAAGGATATTGTGATTTACACAGTCAAATGCCTTTGACAGATCACAAAATATACCAGTTGCCTGCAATTTTTTGTCTAATGAATTAAGCACATTTTCACTGTAAGTGTAGATAGCCTTCTCAATATCAGAACCTTTTAGAAATCCAAACTGTGACTTTGACAGTATGTTATTTGAGATAATATGGTTATAAAGACGACTGTACATTACTTTTTCGAAAATTTTTGAGAATGCTGGCAACAGTGAAATTGGACGGAAATTTGATGCTATTTATTTATCTCCCTTCTTAAACAGTGGCTTAACTTCAGCATATTTCAGCCATTCAGGAAATATTCCACTGATAAACGACTGGTTACACAGATAGTTTAATATGTTACTTAGCTCAGAATCACATTCCTTAATTAACTTTGTTGATATTTCATCATACCCACTAGATGTTTTTGATTTTAAAGATTTTATGATGGACATTATTTCTGTTGGGGTAGTGAGGTTCAAATTCATATTATGGAAGTTACTTGAAATGTCTGGTCTGAGGTATTTCATAGCAGCATCTACAGAACCTGAAAACCCCATCTTTTCAGTAACAGTTATAAAATGTTTGTTTAAAAAGTTCTGCAACACTATACACATCTGTCACCAATGTATCATTTACTCTTAATGCTATTTGTCCCTCTTCATGTCTGGTTCTACTGGTCTCCCCCTTCACTAATATCCCATATTGTCTCTATTTTGTTATCTGATATGACTATCTTTTCCTTGTAATATATTTGCTTTGACATCTGTATTACAGTCTTTAATATTTTGCAGTATTTCTTATAATGTGCTATAGCATCAACATTGGAAATGTTCCGGATTGACAGATACAGTTTTCTTTTTGTTTTACAAGATACCCCTATTCCTCGAGTAATCCATGGCTTCTTTGTAGACTTTGCTCTAACCTTGGTAAGTTTTGGGGGAAAGCAGTGTTCGAATAAGGTAAGCACTTTATTAGCAAAAATGTTATATTTTTCATTCATGCCATGAGGACTGTAAACATCAGTCCAGTGAATGTCTCTGAGGAGTGTCCTAAAACAATTGGCTTACTGATTACCCTCTTGAGCTCAGATTTAACAGATTTTATATCCTGTTCAGTATTAACATTTAACAGAAGGAACTGCATGTCATGGTCTGAGAGGCCATTGACTATTGGTTTTGTAATATAATTTTGTTCATTGGACTTTTCTATAAAGATATTATCAATGGCTGTTTGTGAGCAAGTCGCTATCCTAGTGGGGAACTTTACTGTGGGAATTAAGTTGAATGATAGTGTTCTTATTGGGAGAGTCTTTAAGGAAATCTACATTGAAATCACCAGAAACCACTATTTCTTTGTTTTTGGTTGTTAAATGGGCCAGTACAGCTTCAAGGTGGTTTACGAACAGATTAAAGTTACCTGCAGGTGCTCGATATGCACTTAATATTATGAAGGATTTTTTGTGAAAATCTAATTATGTTGCACATCCTTCCATATGCTGTTCTAGGCAAAATTTATGAATGTCTATGTTCTTAAATTTATGACAGTTCCTGATGAATGTGGCAACTCCTCCTTTCTCCATTTCTGATCTTCAAAAGTGAGATGCTAACCTAAACCCTGTAACACTTAAAAGTTCTATACCAGTGGTCACATGATGTTCCGAGAGGCAGATTATGTCAGCTGGGTTTGAAGACTCTAATTCATCTATGCAGATAGTTAATTCATTAATTTTATTTCTCAGTCCTCGAATATTTTGATGCAATAAAGGTAGCTGACATTTCACATTGACTGAGTTAAAATTGGGTGGAGTTAAAATATCTGCTGACAGTTGAAAATTCTTAACCAATGGCTGTTTATGTTGATGTAATAAGCTGGAATTATGTTTTTTGATTTCTTTCTCAAACTGAAGGTTTGTCTCAGTTCTAACCTCTCTTAATATTTGCTTTCTTTCTGTCCTCCCTACCCAAAAAAAGGGTCTTTTCTGAATCCTATAACCACTGGTATTTTACCACTCATGACAGTGCCTCCCCCCTTTAACTTTCCTGCTATTTCCCCAGCCAATTTACCCTTCCTCTTCCTGTTGAGGTGAAGGCCACCTACTGAGAGAATCAACATGAACCACTCCAATGTATGACCCTGTACCCAACATGAGCAGCCGTTCCAGCTCCAAATTAACTCTCTTGACAGAAGAGTTCAAATGAGGTCGGTCATGGTGCCCAAGAACAGATACAAACTCAACACTAGTATGCTTTGATGCTGATGCAATCTTCGCCAGGTCACACTCTATACTGTACCCAGGATCTCTGTCAATACTGTTACCTGCCCCACCCACTATAACCATGGTGTCTTCCTTAGTGAAATCTTTGCAAAGTGATCCTAAATCCTCTGTCGCCTGCTCCAGACCAGCACTAGGTTTAAAAAAAAATGGTGACCTGGTATTCTGATTCTAGTTCATCCTGCAAAAGTTGGCCAACACCTCTTCCATGGGAACTACCTAACAACAACACTTTCTTTCTCTTTAATGATTTCCCTACATTCTTACTTTTCAATTTGCTGCTGAAAGTTTGTTGTGCCCTGTCTACACCTGCAACTGCTTGAGGCTCACCAGCTTCTAACTGAAGCAACAGGTCAGATCTATTTCCATATTCACCATAAAGCTGTCAGACAAAGTTCTAGGCCTGTTCCTCCTGTTGCCACTTCCCACCTCTCTTTACCCTTCTCCCTCCTTAACCTGTCAAGATCTCCCCTGGCCTTGTCTAACTCAGCCTGAAGGGCGGCAATTTTCCCCTCCTGTTCTAGTATCTTCCTATCTCTACTACAAATCCTACAAAACCACTGATGAGTCTCATTTACTTCCCCTATTCCCATGCCACTACAATCACCTACATGGAAAAAACTACAGCACCAATCACACCAAAGCCCCGACCTAACAATTCTATGGCAAGTCAAGCACTTTTCACTCATGATAAACGTAATAGTTTATTAAGATTAAGTCAGTTAAATTACAGATAAACACGAAAATATGGTTACACAAATTTGGCCTATACGCAACTGTGTGTAAACAAAAACAAAAGTGCAAAGTTTCTGAAACAACAACTTAAACTTTACGCTACTTTCCGGAAATGCTAGTTAAATAATGAAGAGGTACGCTAAGTTACATTGCTGGAGAGAGCAAGGAACAACTAAACGAAATTCTATAGATTTGCTGCAGCAGAACGTAAACAGAAAATACGACTGTACGGTCTTTTCGCGTTTTCTGCTATATTACGTAAAGAAAAATGAAACCTTTAATGGTACACTTAAACGGCACACTAATACACTTATTTACCACATAATCAGTACTACTCTATATGTTTTATAATCTAAAATGACTTATCTTTACGAGAACACCAAAACTCGCGCTAGTCGCCTGGCTGCAGGGCTGCCAACCTGTAGAATTCGGAACTAGCGTTCTATGAATTGCCAGAGAAAAATTCTTGTTGGTTTTTGAGTCCCATTTGTATAATAAACTTGTGGCGACTATTGACCACAAACAACATTTTAGAGTTTGACTTGTAGAGTCTTTGATCAAGGATCTTCGATATGCTTGTGTGGTTCTTTTTCTCAAATTTTCATGCTTTGTGTATATATGCTACAGTGATTTCATAAAAGTGTGGAACATACATCATCTTGTTGATTCGTATTCTTTTGGCATGTAATGAAAGGAAGAGAATTATTACATTGGTGACCCCAGACTCGTTTTTGCCTTTTTTGGCTGTTACATTAGTGACTGCATGCTATGAACAATCATCGATACACTGTACAACACAACAAACCGCATGTTCTGTCATCTCATTTCACCAATAGCGTGTGGATCTCGAATGCAGCACCTACCACATGCTGTACTGGTCCGTGATTGGCAGTACCCAAGATCGATTGACGACAACGGATCGTACTGTACCAACGTCTCTGTGCCGTTACGGCAGAGTATCCTGTTGCGCAAAGTACATAGGCCACCAGTAGACCACCACATCTTCCATTAGGTACAGTTTCTTATTTTTAACTAGATGTTAAGACTGCAGAACGCTATCTAATTGCAGAAGATTTCAATTGGCGAGGAGCCTCTGATGACGACAAGAATCTAGCCCGCGCCGCAATCACACTGGCAATGAACTAATCGGACACGAAATCGGCCTTAGTACAATTAATATTGCAGCCACCTCAACCACTGACCATGCAAACAGCCTGTTTGCCAAATAATGGGTACAACACCCTGCCTAGACACGACGCCGAAATCGTACCAAGCCATGATAGAACTACGAATAATCACTTAACAATATTCACACACCAATGATTACTGAAGTAAAGCAGTAGTGAATAAATGGGCTTATTTAATGAACCACTCTTGTTGTCTACGATACTGATCTCGTCAAAGCAACAAATTAATTTCAGTACCTGATTATCTTGCGTGATGATAAATGCAACATCCAACTAGCAATTGTTATCTTTCGCATCGAGCTTTTCAGTTCGTACTCTCTGACATAAACTCGGAACTATTTGATTACTTGTACTAAAATACCAATCTGTCTACCGTCTTGAAATGATTATTCGGATAAATTCTAGTGTCCGATACCACCCGTCGGCTTTGACCAATGACGTCATATGTAAGGCAAAGATGCTGCAATTGACAATCTATGAATGGAACCAACGACCTATATAAACAACATCATGGAGGAAGCTTTTCCCCTTAATTGAAATCTTTTCTTTAAAATTGAGAAGATCTACTTTCAGTAGATTATTTATAATTTCATTCTTTCAAGAACCTTTTACCAAGCACATTTAAAAACACCAATTTATACGTCATATCGACTCCATTGTATCAATATCTCCGAATTACACTCATTTATACTTCCGAAAATTCTATAGATATATTCACACTAGATACCTATTAAATAGACTGGAAGGTTTCCTTTAACCCCAATAAAATTGGATTTATTTTCCTTCTAGGTATCTCAATACACGTTGGTTATCACCAGTGAACGAGTCCCAGCAAATGTATTATCATTCCCCACAATACGGAAACAAGTAATAAAAAAATCAAACAAAAATCCGAAATCTCACCGCCACTTTTCAACTAATCTTAAGTTACAATTTAAAAGCAGATCTTCACCTCTTCCGGCGTTGACCACACGCGACCCGCTAAGTTCCCTAACATTTAAATCGGCCTCTCGTCACCTTGATGAATCAAGTTTTGGTTTAGCTACGTGTAACTCGTTAAAAGGTTCCTTCAATTTACTATCGCTTGTCTACTCAGCGATACGTGCACACCATCACCGTATAGTGAAACAGTTTGTCGTTCTATGAGCCAATTCTCTGTCTGCTGCACGCTAGTGATCTTGAACATACAACTACCAACACGTGTTCGAGGCTTTTCCTTCTCGAAACACACACGCACAATACCCAAACCACCTCAATAAAAACGACAATTACCTCTGGGTGCGTCGCGACCACTCAACATACAATGCAGACGGGATATCGGTCATACTGCTTCCACAAAACTCAGCACCTAACAAATCAATCTCTCAATTAAATCAGGCTCACGCGGGACTCACACCAGCAAATTTTACGAACGAAACTATTCCCACAACTATAATCAACAAAATTCCGTGCGCTCTCCCAAGACTTAGGTGTCAACTGAGTAGCCTCACTACACCACGCAGTGAAACGCTATAAGATCAGACCTGATATACATCACTACCACCACTTGGTCGGTGAGAGGTCTATCCGCGAACTAACTAACCCTTTTCGTTGTACAAAGGAACCATTTAAAATGAACAAACACACAACGCCACGCCAACTTCTAACAATTAATGTAATAATCATCGATGCTGTCGATTCTTCGCAATAGCGGCCGGCTGCTGCGCGTCGCTCAGGCAGCATCTCTGGACGCAGGAAGGACGATATGGTATATCGCTGCAGTCGCGCATGCTCGCCACCTGCTATTCCGTAGACGCTCTCACATCATCTAGGACACAATTTGATTTTTGTTTTACCACATCATACATGTATATTATTGTGACCACCAGGAGTTATCATTTATTTATCGCGCAGGACGCACCAGTAAGGGCGAATGTACCCTGTGCGTTTTGACACAGCACAATGCCACAATTAAAATGGAACAGGAATATTTCCTTCCTCATGCAATATAAATGGGCCCTCTAACCTAACCAGGTTCACTGTGGTGCAAACCAAGTGAATCCTCTGCAGTATTTCCACAAGGAAACGTTGACGTTAGCAATCCATTTTTCACAAACTGTTGGGCATGTGTATTTCAGACCGGATATCTATAACCATTGCATACATTGCTGTCAGTGCCCAGTGTGGAAGTTACTACACTCAACATGTCACTGAAGGTACTGTTCGTTCGCCTGCTCTCGTATGCTATGTATCTTCCATTGTCGCCTCAATGAACCACTGTGTTTCCACACATTCCACATACGGTGATTTTGGACCCCTCCCTTCCAAGTGGGCCTTGGGCAACACGTCACATCATGCTCTTGCAAACCACAAAAGCACATCCCTGATGCATTCAACAACCACGGTGCTCCCTTCCCCCTCCAACCCATCGGTCAAACACACTCTTGTGCTCACAATGTACCGTACAGCATGTAGTCACCTTCTTGACCACTCGCCACCACAAAGACATTGGGTGACACTGCTCTCTACCATCCATCACTCAAACAAGTTTTTGCTCTCTGCACCTCATCTCCCTCAAAGCCTCAGGGTGCACCGATTCAACTGTCTCCAAACCAGAATCTTCTCATCAGCAGGGTTCCTAACCGGCCGCTCTCTCCATTGAAAGACAACCCTCTGACCTGGTTTACAACCTTTTAAGCCTGCTTCGCATCGCAGATGAGGATTCATGCTTCATCTGCCTGATGAACCATCTTCATGACCACACAGACCTTATCTATGACCTCATTCTCTTTCCACCTACGTTCTGGAAATACTCAGCTGGCAAAGCAGCGATAATCAAGTGTCTGTCACGCCTTTCATCTGAAGTTATTCACTACAGTGTCCATGAAGAAAGCTAGGGTTGGCACACATCATTCCAACTCAGACATTGGGCAGAGGCTTGCCAGTCCCGACTGGCCTGTGGACACCACGGTTGGTACTAATGATGACACCCCACCTTCCATCTCGCTCAGCTGGCAACGGATGAGTGAGAGTATGCATGGCACTTCAAGACACACAGACACCTGGTGGCAACCTTTGCCCGTTACCTGCATCTACCACTCGACCATTCTTGAGCAATACTGAATTTAAATATTTATTTATTTATTGGTCCAAGAATCAGTTATGTACATTGTTTGTACATGTGATATAGGACATTGGTAAACCTAGTTAGTTTACCATACAGTAGTCATTTTGACTACATTGTTGACATAATAAAAATGCATAATAATGTAGGATGGTGTACTACATTGCTTCTACATGTGATAATAGCAGTTATTAAGTGACGTGACAAGATAAGCACAATGCAAACTATATTATGAATTGAAAGTTAGTGAATTTGGTAACTGAGGTTAAATTATTATGATCTTCCATAAACTTAGACAAAGAATAGAAGCAGTGGTCAAGCAAGAACTGTTTTAACTTTATTTTAAATGCATTTAATGTTGGTATGCATTTTAGGTAAGAAGGCGTATGATTATATAACATAGCTCCAAAATGATACACTCCTCTTTTGCATAAGTTTGTATTTACTATGTTCCTGTGTAGGTTCATCTTCTGTCTAGTTTCGTATGTGTGTATATCACAGTTGTGTTTGAAGAGATTTTCCTTCTTTAAGATGCTCCCTTTTGTGAAAATTAGTATTTCGTATATACAGGGTGTTACAGAAAGGTACGGTCAAACTTTCAGGAAACATTCCTCACACACAAATAAAGAAAAGATGTTATGTGGACATGTGTCCGGAAACGCTTAATTTCCATGTTAGAGCTCATTTTAGTTTCGTCACTATGTACTGTACTTCCTCGATTCACCGCCAGTTGGCCCAATTGAAGGAAGGTAATGTTGACTTCGGTGCTTGTGTTGACATGCGACTCATTGCTCTACAGTACTAGCATCAAGCACATCAGTACGTAGCACCAACAGGCTAGTGTTCATCACGAACGTGGTTTTGCAGTCAGTGCAATGTTTACAAATGCGGAGTTAGCAGATGCCCATTTGATGTATGGATTAGCACGGAGCAATAGCCGTGGCGCGGTACGTTTGAATCGAGACAGATTTCCAGAACGAAGGTGTCTCGACAGGAAGACTTTCGAAGCAATCGAACGGCGTCTTAGGGAGCACGGAACATTCCAGTCTATGACTCGCGAATTGGGAAGACCTACAATGATGAGGACACTTGCAATGGACGAGGCAATTCTTCGTGCAGTTGACGATAACCCTAATGTCAGCGTCAGAGAAGTTGCTGCTGTACAAGGTAACGTTGACCACGTCACTGTATGGCGAGTGCTATGGGAGAATCAGTTGTTTCCGTACCACGTACAGCGTGTGCAGGCACTATCAGCAGCTGATTGGCCTCCACGGGCACACTTCTGTGAATGGTTCATCCAACAATGTGTCAATCTTCATTTCAGTGCAAATGTTCTCTTTACGGATGGGGCTTCATTCCAACGTGATCAAATTGTAAATTTTCACAATCAACATGTGTGAGCTGACGAGAATCCGCACGCAATTGCGCAATCACGTCATCAACACAGATTTTCTGTGAACGTTTGGGCAGCATCGTTGGTGATGTCTTGATTGGGCCCCATGTTCTTCCACCTACGCTCAATGGAGCACGTTATCATGATTTCATACGGGTACTGTACCTGTGCTGCTATAACATGTGCCTTTACAAGTACGACACAACATGTGGTTCGTGCACGATGGAGCTCCTGCACGTTTCAGTTGAAGTGTTCGTGCACTTCTCAACAACAGATTCGGTGACCGATGAATTGGTAGAGGCAGACCAATTCCGTGGCCTCCACACTCCCCTGACCTCAACCCTCTTGACTTTCATTTATGGGGGCATTTGAAAGCTCTTGTCTATGCAACCCCGGTACCAAATGTAGAGACTCTTCGTGCTCATATTGTGGATGGCTGTGATACAATATGCATCAGCACATCAGGGATTCCATGCGACAAAGGGTGGATGCATGTATCCTCGCTAACAGAAGACATTTTGAACATTTCCTGTGACAAAGTGTTTGAAGTCACGCTGGTACGTACTGTTGCTGTGTGTTTCCATTCCATGATTAATGTGATTTGAAGAGAAGTAATAAAATGCTCTCTAACATGGAAAGTAGGCATTTCCGGACACGTCCAATTAACATATTTTCTTTCTTTGTGTGTGAGGAATGTTTCCTGAAAGTTTGGCCGTACCTTTTTGCAACACCCTGTATACAAGCAAGGCAGTGGCAATATTTTCAAAGTTTTAAAAAGGGGCCTACAGGAATCCTTACATTTAGCTTTTTTATCACCCTGATAATCTTTTTCTGTATTTTTAAGGTTTTTGTAGTATTTGTGGAATTCCCCCAAAAATTATTTCGCAACTGTATACTGCAATGATACATTGTCAGCACTGATGAGCAGCTTGTATTTTGAGTGAGGATCCTAACAGCATATGCTAGTGAATTCAGTCTCTTATTTATATTGTTTAGGTGTACCTCCCACTTCAGATCTGCCTGAACGTTTACACCTAGAAATTTGTATGACTGACCTTCAGCACATTTTTGTTCCTTCTATAGTGAAAACAGGGTTCGCAGGATGGAGGTTTTGTGTGGTATGAAAGTTAACTGCCACAGTTTTTTCAGAATTTATGATGAGCGTACTGGTCTTGAACCATTGTGTTAAGGTATGCATAACTGATACTGCAGCCTCCTGAAGATTTTCCCCATTGTGTGATTTAATTAGAATATTAGTATCATCTGCAAACAGTACAGTGGTTCCATCATGTATTTTACTAGCCAAGTCATTTACATACAGCAGAAATAGGACACATCCTAGAACTGACCCTTGTGGGACTCCATACTTGATTTTCTGCTCATCACTGAAAAAACTAAAAATTTTTTGTGTTTCACTATCTTTGTGTTTTATTTCTGTAATCTGCTGACGATTACTGAGGTACGACTGGTTCCACTTTACTTAATTTACACAAGAGAATGCCATGATCAATTACATCAAAGGCTTTACCTAGATCCAGAAATATCCCAGATACTTGTTGTTTATCATCCACTGCTTTTAATACATTTAAGGAGGCAAATTTTGCTGACTGAGTTGACTTTCCAGCTCTGAACCCATGTTGGGAGTCACTTATCAGCCTCTCTTTATTTAAAAAAAACTGTTAGTCTTTTAAAGAACATTTTTTCCATAATTTTGCTGAAGCCTGACAAAACTGAAACTGGTCTGTGCTCAGCAATATCACTTTTTGCACGGTTCTTATGCAGAGATGTTACTTTTGCAGTTTTTAGATTATTTGGACATACACCACTCTCAAAAGATGAATTTACTATGCCTGTCAGTGGTTCCACAATAACTTTAATAATACCATCTGGTATCTCATCAACACCCACTGAATATTTATTAGGTAATTCTTTGAGGATTCTTGACAGTTCCTCAAATGTTGCTGGATACAGGAATAATGTGCTTTTTAGAGATGAGTGGTAGGTTGGCTGTTTGTCATGGGGTGTATTTATTAACTGCTGTACTATATTTCAGAAATAATTGCTGAAAGCAGTAGCAACATGTTTAGGCTCAGTTAGTTAAATTTTATTCATAATCAGCTCTATATTACTGTGATTAACGGACCTGATACCCCATTTCTTTCCTTGTAATTTGCCAAGTTGCTTTAGTTTTGTTCTTGGAATCACAATATTTTGTCATTTTACAGTTTTTTTGCTTTTGAAATAACTTCATTTGTATCTTTTGAAATATGCAATAAAGTCAGGACTGGTATTATGTATGGTTTTTTGAGTAGAGTTCAAAATAGTTGTTTTCTTGGGAAAAGCCATTAAAAAGAAATTTGTATGTAGCTATAAACTTATATTTCTCATTAGTCATATACATCTTTCCAATTTTCACCCTCTAGGAGAGAACAAAAATATTCCATTTTTTATACTGAAATTCCTTACAGTGTGTTGTATTCGATTGAGAATTTGGTGTCCTGAAACATTCATTGCAAGAATTTGAGCATAGTGATTGCTAAAACCCAAGTTATAGGCATATTTGCGCTATTTATCAAGATCTTATCAATAATAGATGCAGAGGTAGGTGTTTCTCGAGTTGGTTCAGTTACCGTTGGACTGATGTTGAACGATTGTAGTAAATTTATGTCATCTCTGAATTTAATGGATTTTGAGAAATCTATATTAAAGTCACCACATATATTTTTCTTGAGAGAGTGAATTTCTTCCAAGAGTTCCTCCATGTGATTGTAAAATACTTTTTTGTCTCCATCTGGTGACCTGTATACACAAATAATAATTTTATTTTGCCTTGGTAGTTCAGCAATAGAAAGTTCTATATCTTTTTCACAGGACAGTTTATGGTATTTAGTTACACTATTGAATTCAATATTTTCTTTAACAGGGTGTATACGTGGACAAGGAAAAAAAAAGAAATTCCCGTAGTTCCCAGTTAAAAGTACACTTCCTCCTGGGTGAAAATAAACTTTTTCTGTGTTTAGTGAGAGCATACTTTTCTTAGAACTGTAAAAGTTATCATTCTTTTGAATGGTTTTAGTTTTATACAACACCATAGAAATTCCCAGCACTTTAGCAAAAGAAACTCAGGTAACAAAACACGTTTTGGGAAGATGTTGTGCAGCAACATGTACACTGTATTTTCCTATTACGAAAGTATAAATTCGAATTCCATCAAACACCGCATGTTACTTTCAGAAGTATTGAAATCGAGATTGCGATGCGCTTTTGTGAGCCAGTCATAGCTCACGTCACGTGAACTTGGCAGCCGATAACATTTGACTGACTCAGTCAATAGCAACATCACTGTTAAGTAGAGCGAACGCACAAATAGGAAAAGTTAATGGTTTAAATTAATATATGTTGTGTTGCCACAAGAAAAGAAAAGCTTTCACATATAATGTTGCCTTTTTTTGCATGTGTTACACTTTAAGATACATCACACAAATGTGCCAGTAAAATTTTTAAGAACATAAATGTAAGATCTTCTGGGCTCGAAATTATTCTAAATCATCGTACTCAAAGAGCTGATTTTTAAATGAGAGTAAAATGCTCTGTGATTTAAGAAATTCATCATACATTCTCACACACAGTTCGTCTTCTGTAAAAGGAAATTTACTTTGAAAGTAACAGATTTCAAACAACCATTCGCAATATTTTCCCGTGACCTGTTAGAAAGAGGTCCGTTTCAGCAGTTGCCAGAGAGCGCCAGATAACAAGTGTCACCATGCTTGCGCACCTATGCAGGAAGCCTGTATGTTCATACATGTGAAACATTAAAAGATCTTACATAATGCCATAAAAGAAACAAGACATTAGATGATACTCCAAGAGCATGGGAATTTCGTGCACCATACGAAAATGCGTAATTCGGCTGAAAGTGCACATTCGTATGTAAATTTTCTTGGAGTACCAGTACTGCATTATCTCATGTTTGATTTTTTATTATGGCATAATGCCATATGTGCTAGAAGATGAAAACATGCACTTGAAATCCAGCGAACATTTGAAACTACATCTATATATATACTCCGCTAGCCACCAAGCGGTGTGTGGCGGAGGGCACAATTCATGCCAAAGTCAAATTTCCCCCCCTCTCTTCCACTCGCGGATCGCAAGGGAAAAAAGACTGTCTGAATACCTCAGTATGAGCTCTTATTTCCCTTATCTTTGAATGATGATCATTAGTGATTTGAAGGTTGGTGGTAGTAATATATGATCTACATCCTCGGTGAAGATTGGATTTCGGAATTTAGTGAGCAGTCCCTTCTGTTTAGTGTGTCCCACTTCAAACTTTCTATGAGATTTGTAACGCTCTTGCGATGGCTAAATGTACCAGTCACAAATCTTGTCGCTCTTCTTTGGACCTTCTCAGTCTCTTGAATCAGACCCAACTGGTGAGGGTCCCATACAGACGAACAATACTGTAAGACTGGACGAACTAACGTATTGTATGCTATTTTCTTTTTTGAAGAACTGCATCGCTTCAGGAATATACCAATAAACCGCAATCTAGAGTTCGCCTTATCCGTTACTTGTGTAACCTGATCATTCCATTTGAGATCATTTCGAATAGTCACATCCAAATACTTCACTGGTGTTACCGCTTCCAAAGACTGATCATTTATTTCGTACTCATACAATAATGGGGATTTTTGCCTTGTTATACATAGTAGGTTACACTTACTAATTTTGAGAGATAACTGCCAGTCATTGCACCACGCATTTATTTTCTGCAAATCCTCATTGATTTGTTCACAACTTTCGTGTGATACAACTTTCCTGTAGACTACAGCATCATCGACAAACAGTCTAAGACCGCTGTCAGTACCATCAACCAGATCGTCTAAGTAAATCGTAAAAAGCAGAGGACCTATTACGCTACCCTGGGGCACACCTGAAGTTACCTCATTCAGGATGACATACTGCTACCTGTCTGTTCGAAAACTTTCTATCCAACCGCATATGTCACTGGATAGGCCGTAAGCGCGCACTTTTTGTAGCAAGCGACAGTGAGGAACTGATTCGAACGCCTTTCGAAAGTCAAGAAATACGGCATCAACCTGGGATCCGGTATCTTGTTGAGTGGTACTTAAGTAAATAAATTAGTGGAATCAAAGTGAAGTAGAAATTACAATATAAATGAAAAACTTGGTTTAGTTTAGAGAGTTACATACTGGCATTCAGCGGGCAGAACAGCAGAGACAATGACCGGGAAGTCAGCAAGTTCCACATAAGCGGGCGCTGTCGATTCAGCCGTCAGGGCATCGCCCGACCGGCTCACGTGTTTCTCAGTTGTCGCATGTGAGCAAAGGCCCTCGCCTACATTCCAAGAGCCAATGACCGACGTTAAGAAGAATCTTCGAGAATCTTTTCAACGTGACAGAAGAGGCAATGGCCGTGAAGTCGTTCACCTCCAGTAAACTGAAGTGAATTGAAGTGAATAAATACGCGAGACGCAGTGGGCCCGACAGATGAAGACGAGAGGAAGCCGAAGGCGAAGACGGAGACGAAGACGGAGACGAGCGACGAAGAAGACGAAGAAGTGAAGAAGCGTAGCAGTTGTTTTAAGTTAGTTTCGGTGCTGAAGACTGTCATGCAAGAAGAGACTACATCATGCACAGACGCACCAAGTCCGCCGCTGTAATGGAATAGCAAGCAGCAGCCTCGGCGCCAGAAGACAGAAGTTAAAAGGTATTTGAAGTCTGATTTTACGCACCTGGGTGACTCGTGAGGACGGGAATGAGACGGCCTCACATCAGCAGTCACCTGTGAGCTGGGATGAAAACATGACAGCCGAAGACTGGCAAGCGGGAGTCCGTGGTTCGAGTCCGGGACACTGGCCTTCCCCCGCCGCGCCGCTCCGCTGGTCGACGCACAACACACGTGGCCGCTTAGAGAAGAGAAACACTGGGGCGCCACATTCAAGGTATCACCATCCGATGCACGACGTCGCTCGCAATAATTAAACGGGCCACCTCGCGCTGCGCGTCTCCGGTCAGCTGGGCGAGACGGCGACATGAGATACACACCGCTACGCGTAATCAGACGACGCCGCCGCCGCTGCCGCAGCAGAAGGCTACGTAAACGACACAGCTGCCGTTCTCCGAACCAGAACATCCCGTAAGATACAGTTGTACAAATCTTCAATAAAAGTTATCTTATGTAAAAATGATGTTTCATTCGACCTCATACCCGAGCCAAGGAAGAACCCACCCTGCCCACATGTTGTTAAGAGAGAAAAGTTAATTTATTTAATATTTTCACCCTGACAGAATGCTTTAGAATGCTCATCCTGACAATTGACAGCATCAAAAGAGAAAACCCCGTTACATTGAGTGACAGAAGTGTCACATTTAGTAACACAACTGTTATAATCTAGAACCTATTGTATATCATGCACAAAGAGGGCCAGCTGTGTCTCGCATGACCGCTGTTTCCTAAAATCGTGCTGGTTTCTACAGATCAGCTTCTCAGAGTCTAGAAAGGTCATTATGTCTGAACACAAAATATGTACCATTATTCAACAACAAATCGATGTCAGTGAAATTGGCTGGTAATTATGTGCATCCGATTTTCGACACTTTTTATAGATTGATTGCTAATACCTGGGACTTCTTCCAGTCCCGTGGACCTTTGCGCAGTTCCAATGATCGCTGATAGATGACGGATAAGAATGGTGCTATATTTGTAGCATAGTCAACATAAAATCTTATGGGGATACCGTCTGTCCCAGATGCCTTCCTGGTGTCTAAGGATCTTAACTGTTTTAAAATCCCAAGTATACTGAACACTGTGTCAGCCATCCTTTCGTTTGTTCGATAACTGAAAGGGGGAATGGTGCTGCAGTCCTCTATCGTAAGAGAGTTTTTGAAAGCTAGGTTTAGAATTTCGGCCTTCTGTTAACTAGGCAATAGCGTGGAATTAAATGCTCAGTTTCAAATAAATTGGCTGGCTCAGGTGGAAAAGATTAATTAGAGCCAAACTTCTTTAACAAATCGACAAAAATAACTTCATTGTTCTGCAAGGCGATTAATGCTTGACTGTCAGAAAGGGGACATAAAATAAAATCTAAAACTAATAACGTATTTTAGCCTTCTGTAATTATGTAAATGTATTTTAATTGACTTGATAGCTTCCGGCCACAGAAATCCGTGTTGTTTTCATTTGATGTGAGAGCCATAAACGAAAAGGAAACAGCAAACTCGCTAAACGTAAACACGGGTCACGTGAGACTATCCACCTCCCCATTACAACTTAATACTGCTCTGTGGATCAGCCCCGGATCTACGATATTTCCGAGGAGGAGGAGGATATTAGTGTTTAACGTCCCGTCGACAACGAGGTCATTAGAGACGGAGCGCAAGCTCAGGTGAGGGAAGGATGGGGAAGGAAATCGGCCGTGCCCTTTCAAAGGAACCATCCCGGCATTTGCCTGAAGCGATTTAGGGAAATCACGGAAAACGTAAATCAGGATGGCCAGAGACGGGATTGAACCGTCTTCCTCCCGATATTTCCGAACCGGGGCAATACTAGATAGTGGCTCCCCTCCTCCCTCGAGTGTTTGAGATACGAGGCCAAAAGTTTTAAAAATCGACTTTTAAAAAATATGCACACATATTTCTGAAGAGCCCGTCCGATACGTAAAACGTAGGCATTTGAGGAAATGTTTGGTCTTAAATGTGCGGAAGTGCAGTGCCAAACCTTGTCACATAGAATTCTTCTATTACACATCACTGTATTTCGCTCTGTGGAATTGAAACGTGTAACATTTTGTAACGGGTGTCATCAAACTGTATTCAGGACAGTGGAAATTAAAATGTCTTCTCCTGCTCTCAGTCGGCCGGTTTGACAACCTGCCCCATTTAAAAAGCTCACAATAAATACTGGATGGAATTATTTGTAACTGGGAGAACAGGAACTCTTCACAACATTTGCGCTCTTTGTTGCCTATTAGCTAATAACTTTATGTTTTGTGCGGCATAAAATTAAAATATTATACATTAAACCAGTAAAGACAATAGACAAGCAAACCAGTACACATTTCTTCAATCTTTAAGTCCCAGCATTGCTTTCCTCACTAACCTTAGTACAGCTTTACATGGCGAGCTTTCCTTTTGGGAAAGAATCCATTAGCTCATCAAATTTCGTTAAAGGTGTGGGAGCACGCAGACGAATATTTGCGTGTGCACAGTACAGGGGCAGCGGCAAAGACTCTAGTGTGCACATAATCATTTACTCTTTGCTTTGTGTTTGTTTTTGTCTTAGATGTTCTATGTTAATGTCTGGCTCATAGCTTCACAATAAAGTTGAACATTGAGAATACGAACGAGTCTATCATTAACAGAATGGAGCTACGTAGTGGCTACAAAGTGCTGATCCCAACGTCAAAAGAACACGTACGGCAAGAGGCAGAGGAGAAGGATAACGAAGGTACACTACAACAACGGCAGAACGGCAGAAGCTCTACAGCACGATCAGGACACCAGCAGCGTACGGTGCGCGGTCAGGTTCGGGAATTATGGAACGACGTTCGACACCACGGAATGGATTCAGCGGAGCGGGACAGTGATATTACCAGGATAAAATCTGCGGCCGGAACACACATACGAGAGGAAGATTCACTGGGGCAATGCATGAAAGCACGCCCGCCGCTGTTCCTGGTCGATAAACCGGAACTTTGGTCCTCCATGTAAGAACTGGCATTCAAGCATAATCGGGTAACTGACGACCAGGAAAAGTTCATGATAGTGGCAAACAGTCTGGATGCCTGGGCAGCGATATTGGTTTAAGAGATAATTAGACGGCCCCTGGAAACGCAGCAATATACAACACTGAAGGGCTTTTTAATAAGCCGGCTTACTAAACCACTAGATCAAAGAATCTGCCACGTGTTGCGAGGTGAACGTAGAGGTGACGGAATTTCCCCCGCATATTCGTAGCATTTGCGTGGAATCACGACGGAAAATAAATTTTCGAACACTACGCTTCATTCCGTTTGGGCAGCACAGCTTCCGTCTGCATTAAGAGCAGCTGTGGCAGCGAATGACGGATACGATATACAAGTACTACTCCAACTCGCCGACAGGGTTCATGCGATGGTTGAACCAACAAAGCAGTACAGCAAAGGTGAAGGTGACGATGGAAGAATACGAAGCAGCGGTGATTAATAAGCAGCGGCGCGCTGTTACTAGTACACAACTTCAAAAACTCAAGGAGCAGCTAGACAGGCTGCAGAGGCAGATGGAGGCATTGAGAGCTACCGGTTCGGAGGTCCTGCCGACACATAAGGGCAGCGGAGATGCCAGGAAGGAGCAGTTGTGTTGGTATCATCGACGATTCGGGGAGCGAGCCTCAAAGTGCCTTCTACCGTGCAGTCACGCTCGCCGCGATAATAACATGGAGACTGTAAGTACAGATGTTTCTTTACTAACGCTATCTCGGCGACTTTATGTTCAGGATGTGACTGCTTCGTGTTATTATTTGATAGACACGGGGTCTGATGTCAGCACGTGGCCAAAGGGGAAATGTACTTCACTCAGTGACAGCACGTCGTTTTGCCTCAAGGCTGAAAATAAACAGCCCATAATGACGTATGGAAGTTGTGTCAAAGAAGTGAATTTAGGACCTAGTATTATTTGTCATCGGACTTTTGTCATTGCAGATGTGGCAGAGTGCATATTAGGAGCAGATTTTCTATATGCATTCGGTATTGCGGTGGACATTCGGTTATCGCAGCTTAGAAGGGGCAAAGAGGTGGTGCAGGGTCATGTAGGAATAATCACAGAGAAGGTACACGGTCCGGTTGGAGTGACGGAAGTATGCCGACTTACAGAACCTTCAGCGCAGCTG
The DNA here is from genome assembly GCF_023864275.1 of Schistocerca cancellata. Taxonomy (NCBI): domain Eukaryota; kingdom Metazoa; phylum Arthropoda; class Insecta; order Orthoptera; family Acrididae; genus Schistocerca; species Schistocerca cancellata. The sequence continues at coordinate 2,451,042 of NC_064630.1, read as the reverse complement.
ATAGCCATGGTGGCCCATCATACAGTTCACCACATTAACAACGTGCTCGGGCCTCTGGTCTCCCTCAGACCGAGAAGATTGGCCCTGGACAGATTTGCAGACACAAAAGCTGAGTTCGAAGAGATGTTGGAAATGGGAGTGATACGAAGATCTGATAGTGCATGGGCCTCGCCTTTACATTTACTGTGGAAGAAAGACGGAAGTTGGTGACCTTGTGGTGATTATAGGTTGTTGAATGCCCGTACGATACCTGATCGGTATCCGGTTCCCAACATTCATGACTTTACAAATAAATTGGCCGGAGCTGAGTGTTTCAGTGTAGTCGACTATAAAAAAGCATACCACGAAATACCGTTGGCTGACAGTGACATACCGAAGACAGCAGTCACTACGCCTTTCGGCCTTTTCGAGTTTTTACACATGCCATTTGGCTTAAAAAACGCTGCACAGACATGGCAACGTTTGTGTGATGATGATGATGTTTGGTTTGTGGGGCGCTCAACTGCGTGGTTATCAGTGCCCGTACAATTACCCAATCTTTGCTCAGTCCAATTTCGTCCCTTTCCTGGATGATGATGAAATGATGAGGACAACACAAACACCCAGTCATCTCGAGGCAGGTGAAAATCCCTGACCCCGCCGGGAATCGAACCCGGGACCCCATGCTCGGGAAGCGAGAACGCTACCGCGAGGGCAACGTTTCATCAATGAGGTGCTGCGAGGGCTAGATTTCACTTTTTCCTATTTAGACAATAAACTGGTGTTCTCGCGACAGCAGCCCTCCACAAAGAGCACCTCCAGACAGTTTTCGAGAGGCTACGTACTTGTGGTGTAGTGGTGAATGACACCAAATGCAGTTTGCGTAAAGATCGCGTGACTTACCTGGGTCACACAGTCTCAGCAGCTGGCATCTGTCCTTTGGAGGAGAAGGTCAAGGTTATACAGCAGATGCCTCGCCTGTTAGATTTGCAACAGATGCAGAGGTTCCTAGGTGTTTTAAATTTTTACCGCAGACATCTGCCAGGATCTGCGATTGTATAAGCGCCACTCATGGAGGCTTTGGCGGGCACAAACACTGGGAAAAATCAGAAGCTACAACAGACATCAAGCATGCAGTGCGCGTTTTGAGCAGATCAAGGAAAGCCTCAAGAAAGCGGTTTTACTAGCTCACCCAGAGAAAGATGCAAAGCTAGCTATTGCATCAGTGGACTGCTGGTCACTGGCAGCCTTTAGGATTCTTCTCCAAGGAACTCACAGACCCACAGCGAAATTTGAGTACATATGATAGAGAGCTGCTGGCTGCTTACGAAGCCATAAGGTATTTCCAGCATTACGTGGAAGCCAGACCATTTACATTGTTCACACGTCACAAACCGCTCACTTTCACATTCTGAAAGTGTACAGATACTTTGTCACCTAAACAATTCAAGCAACTGGAATATATAAGCCAGTTTACTACTGACTTACGACATATTACTGATTTACGACATATTAATGGGACAGAGAATATGGTGGAAGATTACTTCTCATGAGTTGCGGCAATAAAGTATTCAGTGAACTGTGCTACAATGGCGAGAGAGAAGAAGGATGATGCACAACTGCAAGCTTTTCGGCAGAGCACGCCCACCAGGTTGAAGTTAAGAAAACTGTGTCCGGAAGGTGAGACAATACAGTTATGGCGCGATACCTCATAGGGACGGCCTAGACCTTTTGTGCTGGAGAGTTTGGACCGGAAGTATTCGAAGGGTTACATGGTTTGGCTCATTCGGGACTCCGAGCAAGTGTAAAATTAATGACAGAGAGTTTCGTGTGGCCAGGAATTAAGAGAGACTGTCGGATGTGAGTGCAGACGTGTCTGGATTATCAGCAATGCGAAGTGGGACGCCATGTGAAGAAGCCAGTGGGTAAAGTTGACGGGCCAACTGGTCGTTTCGAACACGTGCATCTGGATATTGTTGGACCGTTGCCAATGTCCGAAGGCTATCAGTACCTATTGACGGCAATTGACCGATTTACGAAATGGGCATAAGCAATCCCCATTTCAGACATATCAGCAGAGACAGTCAGTCGGGCATTCTTGATGATGTGGATAGCACAGTTTGGATGTCTGGTACATGTCACAACAGACCAAGGATGTCAGTTCAAATCCTCCTTGTTCCTGGAGCTGGCAAACATGTGCGAGTTCCGCCATCACCGTACCACAAGTTATCACCTGGAAAGCAATGGCACGGTAGATCAGTGGCACAGAACATTTAAGGCCGCATTAATGTGCCATGGCGAGAATTGGCCAGAAGCATTGACACTAGTGTTACTAGGTTTATGCACTGTTTTCAAACCTGACCTCTGAGCAGCTACAACGGAATTACTATACGGGGAAGCCTTACGCCTACCCGGAGAGTTTTTTCAGAAGAGCACAGGCGAGAAGGGCCTACCGTTGTTAACGAGAGTAAGGGCTCAACTGGCCGAGCTTAGGCTACAACCAGTGACACGGCATGGCGTTAGGCCGGCGTTCGTACATCGACAATTGAGCAAATGCTCGCATGTAATGTTGCGAACCGATGCAGTCAGAACTCCATTGCAGCCGCCATATACGGGACCTTATAAAGAACAACACCGTACAGACCTGGCCATGACTCTCCTAGTTCGCGATAAGAGTGCTACTGTGTCAACAGATCCAGTGAAGCCGGATCACTTACTGCTAGAAGATGTAAGACAAGAAGAGGCGGTGGGGCTGCAGCAAGACGAGGGGCCCCTGCAGGTTGCAACGGATGGTAGGACAGTGAGCCGAATGAAGCCGCGAGAGGATACGATGATGGAGGAAGTACAGCCGGAAATTCGCACAAGAGCTGGGCGAAGGGTGCGGTACAAGTTTCCGCACATTCCTGGATCACCACTCTTCAGGGAGGAGGCTGTGTGGGAGCATGCAGACAAATAGTTGCATGTGCACAGTACAGGGGCAGTGGCAAAGACTCTAGTGTGCACATAATCATTTACTCTTTGCTTTGTGTTTGTTTTTGTCTTAGATGTTCTATGTTAATGTCTGGCTCATTGCTTCACAATAAAGTTCAACATTAAGAGTACGAACGAGTCAATCATTAATAGAATGGAGCTATGTAGTGGCTTTCCTCCCACATCAAACTGAGAAAAGTTGGTGGGCTGGTACTCTGATTGAATTGTGTTTCTATAGAACTGTGGGTTTGAGAGTTGTCAAGTGGTGAACAGTAATGTATCTGCAGTTGTTCATCAAGTGAGGATGAATTATTCCACTCTCCTGACGCGTGATGTGGGGAATTTTCAACTTGACATTTGAGAGTATGAACTTCATCAACTACCTATTGACACCATTCAGGTAAATCCTGAGCTAACGTTCGTCTTATCTGGCCTAATTCTGACAGGACCGTGTCTCCTGTTTCTCCAGGGGCCGCCAGTATTTCAAAGGTTACATTTTTGACAGCTTCCCTGAGTTAGTTCTTGACCTCCTTTTCTATGAATCTGTCTTTGTTTTTAATCCACTCCTGGTAGTGGTCGGACAGTGCTTCAGCATGTGCCTTGACAGTATTCTTTACTTGATCCTCTATATTGAGAGTTTCAGTCTGTTTGGAGAGATCATCAACAGCATTCTCGATCGTATCTATTGCGGTTTTAACTCCCTTTACCTTATCAGAGATTGCATTATAACCTCCTTTTCATGTCACAGCTTGTTGACGGTGTGGGAGCACGCAGACGAATAGTTGGGTGTGCACAGTACAGGGGCAGCGGCAAAGACTCTAGTGTGCACATAATCATTTACTCTTTGCTTTGTGTTTGTTCAAAATGGTTCAAATGGCTCTGAGCACTATGGGACTCAACTTCTGAGGTCATTAGTCCCCTAGAACTTAGAACTACTTAAACCTAACTAACCTAAGGACGTCACACACATCCATGCCCGAGGCAGGATTCGAAACTGCGACCGTAGCGGTCTTGCGGTTCCAGACTGCAGTGCCTAGAACCGCACGGCCACTTCGGCCGGCCTTTGTGTTTGTTTTGGTCTTAGATGTTCTATGTTAATGTCTGGCTCATTGCTTCACAATAAAGTTGAACATTAAGAATATGAATGAGTCTATCATTAATAGAATGGAGCTACGTAGTGGCTACAAAGAGTTTGCTACATGAAAAAGCCAAATGCTGTTGTCTGATACTGAAAAAGCTATTAATACCTATGAATAGTACCCAAGACTGGTGTGCTTTCTCGATCTGATTACGTGTATTTTGTCATTGTGTAATGGTCGCCTTGTCTTAGATATTGCTAATTGCTATAATCGCACTATTTCACTCCCATTTACGGAGTTTGTTAGCACTTGATGTTAGGTTGGCGCCATTAAAATGCATTGCGTTGTGGTAATCGCTGCTACTTGCTGGATCGCTGCCGTGTCTCGATGCTGATGCTGGCTCTAAATCTGGTTGTTTAGGGTTAAAAACATAAGGTCCCGTGTTTTTTATGTGCTTTTGATGATAAAGAACGAGCGAAACCAACAAATATGTAAACTTCAAATATTTATTTCTCTGGTGGCCATCTTAATTCCACTGTCCACCAAAGACCATGACTCAACACAAAGTAGTACCTCCGTTACATGTTCTTTGCATTGTTTCTCCACCTCAAACAATAACACACAAACACACTTTACCAAAGTGACATTCCGACTGCCCCTCGACCCTTCTTGCTGCTCGTATTTATAACATTGTCAAAGAACTACTAAAAAGAGACATAGTTTATAAGTCACATGTACATCTGTTATCATAATTTGTGTAGAAAAGTTATTAATTTGCATCGAGTGACATAAGTTAATATGTTATTAAAATGACAGACAGATTTGTTGACTTGACAGAATAATTCTTTGTTACAAAAAGGCCGTTTTTTAGAAGTTTGTCAATTGACTTCTCTAATTTGCATAAATAAGTAAATAACATGAATTATTAAGAATTACATTGGTTTTCGTCTAAAATAGGATTGCTTACGTGAATACTGAGTGAAAACGCTCCTAGTGAACAAATAGGTTTCACTGGGTGATTTTTATTTAAGGAGATCCAAAATACCTAAGTTGGCCACTATTTTTCATACTTCATATTAATTATTTAAGATGAACTTAGTGTTTTTACATGATGACATTTGCTGTATCAGTGATCAAGTGATATAAACTTTTGTGTGGGTCAGTTATTCAGTATAATTTAATGGGTTGACTGTTTATGCAGACATGTTATGCAATCATTGTTAACATACACAATAACTTTTCTATAATCATAAATACTCATTAAACTGGTTGAATTTGGAGGGTATCGCATACTTCGGTAAAGTAAAGCCTTTAATATGTTCCGTTACAATACCCCCCTCGGGTAACATCATTTACAGAACGTTAATGATATTAGCCGACTAGGACAAACGTGTCAAATGGTTAAAATTTGGAAAAGTACTACTTTAATAATTTTTTTGTTTTACTATGCATAATGTGTATGTATGCAATGACCGTTACACCATTTCAAAATGACTTTTCCCTGCAAATATTTTAGTTGTGTTGTTTCAAATGCACTTTGTGTTATGGCTCTCAGTATGACAGCATAATAAAAATATTTAGTAATATATGAAAGTAAAAAAAATGTTAATCTTTGCTCTCAGTGAGCCACATGGAAAATGATCAAAAACAGACACAAATATATCACATGTGATTTTAAGATATATAAAAAATATATGTAAATTATTTCAAAGTCAGTTCTCATTGAGTCACAGATTAATCAAGATAATAGAAGGAACATAAATATAGTACATAGATGGACAGGTCATATGTCCATAGGAAAATATTGCAACTGTCTGCTCTTTTTGAGCCACATAAAGGAAATGAAAACAAAGAACATATTTATAAGCATGGACATGATATATAAGCACAAACATTAGAGAAGTCACATGTATGAATATAGTATGCATTAAAAAAAAAGGAAGAGTTTTTTGTTAAATATTGTCTCCCATTGCGACACATAGTCAAGACAGTACAAGAACATATTAATACTAAAATTGGACACTTAAATTGGTCACAACATAACACAAACATCAAACTTGGTGAACATCTGATTAGCTGTAGAAAATTGTACACAAATCTTATGGCTACAAACACAATAGTAACAAAATGATGGGTCTTGCACAACAATTTTTTCATTGTCTTTTATTTGGTGCAAGTATGTCCCATATTCAACAATACAAAAGGAAAGTGATAAATGTTTGTCACCTTCTTGCCCGTTGCAAGTAAAGATGATGTCTCAAAATTTAATATTCAATAGCGACAACAAAAAATATAAAAACATTCTCTCAGAGATCTGGAACTTTTCCAGGGTCTGTAGGATGAGTGGTAGTTGCTATTTGACACACCCAGTAAAAAATCTTTGCTGATAACATGCTTTATGGCAAATGGGTAAGTAACTGTATTGAAACAGGGAAATGTGCTTAATCATGTTTATATGGTGTCAATTCAGTGATGTTTCTTAACACTTTCGCTGCGGCTGACGCTTATAAGCGTCACAACAAGCCACGAGTCAGTGCGGCTGACGCTTATAAGCGTCCGCGCTCACTGTCGGATTACTCAGTCCAGTTGCTGCGTATAAGCTAGCAGCAAAGCGTGTAAACTTTTGTTTTGTGTGATCAGTTATCGAGCGTATATTGTTCCTAATGGCGGTTAATGAACCGACATCTGGTCCTTCCAATGTGAAAAGGAGCAGGAAAAGTGTTACATTGACAGAGGAACAGTTACTTAGTGTACTAAACGACAGTGCAGTTCTGGATAGTCAGAACGAGGTATACCACGGAGATGGTCATTTAGAGGCTGCAGAAGAATTGCAGAGTAATGATAGCATGGAAGCACAGCTTTCGAATCTGCTTCGTGACAGTTACGCTATTAAACTGATGACCTTTATCACAGTCAATCTTAAAAATGCGCATTCGAAGTAAATATAATTTCAAATGAATCCAGTTTCCTTTTTCCTTCTTTTTTCCTTCATAAGAATTTGCGTTTTGGAGTCCAAGTTTTTCCTGAATGCGGTGGATTTGTTGCTTGTTTGAATTGTATTTTTTGTTACATTATCAACAAATCACGAACATTTGAATGACGCCTGTGACCCCTATAGGTGTCAGACAGCAGACAGACATTAAATCGTGACCACAATACAGTCGAAGCTTATTTGAAGTAATGCATCTAAGGTGTCACATTAAGTCAGTATAGAACATGATCCTACAGATCTTACAAGGTCCTGACGTCGGCCTGTAGCTCAGGTGTGCTTAGGAGCGTCGGCTCCGAGCGGTACCTGCTGTTTGAGTGTGTTACTGGCCTGCACTCGCACGTTGCCGGGCCGCACTGGAGAGTTGCGCGCCTGCACCGATGCCGCAGCGAAAGTGTTAATCCAAATAACCTTCTTGATCTGGGAAAGATAAGTCTATACGCATTAGGATGTGGGCTTTCTTTTATTTCAAATGGACAAATGTCAATATTTACTTTAACATATGGACAACTTAGCTCAACATCTTTGTCTATTTCAATATTTTCAAACAATAGATCATTTTCAATTTCTTTAGTTCCTAAGTCTAATGTCTCTTTCCTACACTTACACACATCCCTCTCTGTTTGCAAAGCATTGACAATTAAACATAAAACTTTGTTTTCATCTGTTCCTTTCAACACTGTGTTGTCACTTAACAACCTACTGTTTTCACCCCCTTTTTTATAAAGTCCACTACGGATTCTTGTCCACCATGTAGGATACAAGGTTGCACTTACCTTTACTAATTCTTTCCAAAAGGCATCTTTGTTTATACAGTTTCCATAGTTGTTCCACAAAACTTCTAAAAACTTTTACCCTTTTTCTTGAAAACACACATTTACATTCCATCCCTTTATATTTTCTTTAATATTATTATTATTACCATTCTCATAGATTAGTGTTTCATAGTTCCCAATAGGCAATAGCTTGTCCTCAGATACACATTCCCTAGTCTGCATTTCACTTAAATTAACCTCATTATTACCCATGTTTGTCACATCACTTACCTTTCCCACATAATCACTTTTCAATTCTACAAATACTTTTATTTCTTCCTCCACACTCTCATCAATAACATCACTTGATTTAGGATCATTATTTAAATGTCCCTCTATTACTTCTTCCTCCTCCTCCTACACAACAACCCCATCTTCTGTTTCCCCCCTATGTATCTGAATCTCAGCAATTAAGTCTTTGGCTTCATTAAACACTTCGTCATCCTCCTTCCTATCAAATAACCCCCCCAAAATAGATTCTATTTGTGGTGTGTCTGACTTGTTATTAACACCAGTATCTTTTTCAGCCCAACTATGGAATTCTGCAATACTTTCAACTTCTGCACTTTCACTAACTACCTGTGCTTGAACACAGATTTCATTAACTGTATCACTTTTACTCATAGTATCCCAAAACCTTTTATTAAATTCTAATTTATTCATTCTAACAACATCAGTATTTTCATGGTACTTACTCTTTACATTATATCTTCTCCTTCTCCAGTTTCGGTTATGTGTTGTCCTGTCATAATATTGTCTAGCCCCAAAACTACAGACATCTAGTGGGACTGTCCACCGTTTCCCGGCTGGTTCCCTCGGTCTGTCCGTTTGTAGTTGTCGTTTTGTTCACTAGTTTCAGCAAACCTCCTTCTATCTTGTTCTCTTCCCCAATACCTATTTCTATCATTCCTGTTATCTCTCCTCCATCCTCCCTCCTGTGTATTGTTTCTGAAATCATTTTCATATCTCCTATTTGGAACATTATTTCCAGAATTTTGAAAGTCTCTCCTCCCATAATAATCTCTATTTACATTCCTGTTCCACCCCCCATACTGGTTGTTGCCAGAGCCAAAACTTTGATTATTTTCTCTTTCCAAGGCCCTATCTAATCTATCTACAAATTTCAGGAACTCTTTCACTGAATCGTCTGGTCCATGGACAAATTCCCACTGCAATCTCTCTGGTAACCTTCTTTTTAAAACATCAATTTGTGTCATAATATCAAAAGAGTTATTCAAGTGAGCAAACTTTTTCAATTGATCTCTGCAAAATTTTTGCATTCCCCCTACTTTCCCTCTATACACTGGTCCATTTAGAAATTCTGACTTTAATCTGGCTTGTATGAATTGTGACCAAAATTTGCAAATAAATTTAGCTTCAAACTCTTCAAAAGTATTCCAAGAATCATTATTCTCATTTGCCCAGGATAGGGCCTCCCCTTCTAGAAACCTTTTTACTAACTTAATTTTTATGTTATCTGACATTCCTACAACAAACATATCCTCACATTGGTGAATAAAGTCAATAGGGTGCAGATTTTCACCAGGAAAGCATTTCACTTGGATGTGCCCATACATTGTATTTTGATTGTAAAACATTTGTTTTGACATCAATGCATCTTCCAATTGTGTATATTTAGTGTGTATATTTTCTACTTTTGTATCTATATTAGTGGTATACAGGTTGTATTCTTGTTTAAGGTTTTCTGATGTTTTGTCTATTCTCTGATCTAATCTTTTAGCTTCAGTATCTACTCTGTTGTAGATGACAGCAATGCTGTCTGTGTTAGCTTGTATGTTTTCATTTAAACTTTCAACTTCAACTTGAAATTCTTTTCTGAAGTGTATCAACTGTTCTCTAGTGTGTGTATCAACTGTTCTCTAGTGTCCTTACTGAGGGTAGTTTTAATTTCCTCACACTTCTCATTGAGATGAGTACTTAATAGATCAAAATCCAAACTTAACTTATCCATCCTATATGTGTTTTCTTTAAGTTTCAAACTTACTTGTTCACTCGATTGTTTAAGTTGCGAGCTTATTTGAGTTGCAAACTCTGCTAGCCACTCTGTTAAGTTTAATTGTTCACCATCCTCTGGTTCAAATTTTACATGTCCTACGATCTCATCACTCTCAGGTAGAGACATGTTAACTATTAATTATTTTAAATGACAACAACAACAAAATACCTTGCTTTATGTAGCTATGCTATGATGTCGTGATCGGTGTTCCTGTCGGCTTTCTTCACTTCTATTCGGTTTTATCGAAGCTGAAGTCTTGATTGATGAATTCCATTGACATAATCCAGACGTTAATCTTCCAAGCGGTGTGACGATAGTTTTTCGTAGTCGCACTAACACACTTTATTTATTTATTTATTTTTGACATATTTTCACTGTTGCCATACTGCACAAATAAACTTTTTTGGAATGCTAAGCACTTACGAAATTTATCGCTGCACTATTATCATCGAAGCACTTAAAGATCCCGGACGAGCCCCCACTTTTGTAATGGTCGCCTGGTCGTAGATATTGCTAATTGCTATAATCGCACTATTTCACTCCCATTTACGGAGTTTGTTAGCACTTGATGTTAGGTTGGCGCCATTGAAATGCATTGCGTTGTGGTAATCGCTGCTACTTGCTGGATCGCTGCCGTGTCTCGATGCTGATGCTGGCTCTAAATCTGGTTGTCTAGGGTTAAAAACATAAGGTCCCGTGTTTTTTATGTGCTTTTGATGATAAAGAACGAGCGAAACCAACAAATATGTAAACTTCAAATATTTATTACTCTGGTGGCCATCTTAATTCCACTGTCCACCAAAGACCATGACTCAACACAAAGTAGTACTTCCGTTACATGTTCTTTGCATTGTTTCTCCACCTCAAACAATAACACACAAACACTTTACCAAAGTGACATTCCGACTGCCCCTCGACCCTTCTTGCTGCTCGTATTTATAACATTGTCAAAGAACTACTAAAAAGAGATATAGTTTATAAGTCACATGTACATCTGTTATCATAATTTGTGTAGAAAAGTTATTAATTTGCATCGAGTGACATAAGTTAATATGTTATTAAAATGACAGACAGATTTGTTGACTTGACAGAATAATTCTTTGTTACAAAAAGGCCGTTTTTTAGAAGTTTGTCAATTGACTTCTCTAATTTGCATAAATAAGTAAATAACATGAATTATTAAGAATTACATTGGTTTTCGTCTAAACTAGGATTGCTTACGTGAATACTGAGTGAAAACGCTCCTAGTGAACAAATAGGTTTCACTGGGTAATTTTTATTTAAGGAGATCCAAAATACCTAAGTTGGCCACTATTTTTCGTACTTCATATTAATTATTTAAGATGAACTTAGTGTTTTTACATGATGACATTTGCTGTATCAGTGATCAAGTGATATAAACTTTTGTGTGGGTCAGTTATTCAGTATAATTTAATGGGTTGACTGTTTATGCAGACATGTTATGCAATCATTGTTAACATACACAATAACTTTTCTATAATCATAAATACTCATTAAACTGGTTGAATTTGGAGGGTATCGCATACTTCGGTAAAGTAAAGCCTTTAATATGTTCCATTACAACTGTCTGCTAGATAACATGAAATACGTCTGCCTTATATTGCAGCATTTTTAACACACACCACCACTGTTCTGGCACAAATGATCATTTTTATAACACGACAGAATATGATCACAAAGTACTAGTATCAAATGCTTAAGTTTCACGTTAGGAAATCGTTTCACATTTCATTCATACGCTCTAGCTTCTGAAGCATGAGACTGAAAAGTAGTAGCAGTAGCAGTAGTACAAATTTTTTATATAAATTTGGAATCATTGTATTCTTCCATAATTTGTGTGATATCCCCGTTTCTTCTCCTTCCTATTTCTAACAAACACTTGTCATCACCATGTAGTAAATATATTATATATAAATATTTACTCTATGGCCATCACTAATTCTGTAACTATTCCTGCCAGGGTTAAAACTTATTCTCTGGTTGACTTGACTAACCCTGCCACAGTCACCAGATTAGTTATGCCGCATTTGTTCTATGGTTAGGCGTTATTACGTGTTACTCCCAGAATAGAAGTTTAGCTGCTGCTAGCCGGGGACTGTATAAATGGCTCTTACCAGTGTAGCGTTCTGGCAAAAAATTTTGTGCCAAAATTTCATTTTCTTGGTTACACCGAGAAGATAATACGTAATCTTTCTTACCTGTTATTCAACAGGGATGCGTTTCAAAATTATGTGAATAATTGATAGACCGATGTGCGCTGGATGCTAGGCCCTTTGTGAAACAAGGTCTCCTCCCTGATGCCTGCGACACATGGACCTAATCAGCCAGTATTCAACAGATGTATGCTAACTACAGTGTTCTGACAATGTTGTCGCCAATTACCTGCATTGGGTGGATACTATCATGTCCCCTATTGACATGGATGAATTAAAAGTTAAGACACCTAGTCGGCAGACACGCTAAATGATACAAAATGGGCACTGACTCTCGAGCCATGCCAACTACCTGGCTCAACCAGTCCCACTGTGCACGACACTTTGACAAGTCCTCTCCAACCAGAGGTACCTCCCCATCTCTTTCAAGAGGTTTCAAACTCCCTGCACACACTCTCGCTCAGTGAGGCATCAAGACCATTACTGCACTGGTTACCAAATGATTCATGGTTGGAGGTAAGGACAATTGTCATTACTGGACACGGGCCTGTTTGACTTGTCAGTGAAGTCAAGTTGGACAACACGCACAGCATTCTCTAGGACAGCTTAGCATCCTCAAAGGACGCCTATGTCATGTACACACCCACATTGTTGACCCTCTCTCTGCCTCCCAGGGCTTCCAATATACACCCTCAATCATTGACCAAGTCACAAGGTGGGTTGAAGCCAGCCATTCCCATGCCTGATTTGATCACCCATGCCTACTTCTCTTTTTGGTTGCCCTTCATCTATAACCACAGGCCAGGGCCACCAATTCGAATTCTCACTGTTCTCCAAATTTATGAGCTGTGCAGTTTTGACAAGTTCCACGCTACCACCTGTCACCCACAGAGCAATGGTCTTGTGGAGCACTGGCACCATACGATTTTAGGCAGCATTCATGTCACGGAGGTTCCTGGTCAGAAGCACTACCATGGATCCTCCTGGGAATATGAACCGCCCACAAAGAGGACTTAAAAGCGTCACCTGCCGACATCCTGTATGATGAAACACTCATCCTCCCGGCTGAGTCTGTTCAACTTTCCCACCTCCTGAGTGAGGATGAACTTCCCATCCTTACTCCTCTGCCAAAACCACATTCCCTACCACGAGTCTTCGTTCACAAAGATCTCGCATCTTCTGATTACGTTATGCTCTGTGACGACTCTGTCTGTGCATTTCTCAAGCCCACATACTCAGACTCTCACAAAGTGCTTGACCAAGGACAGAACACACAGGGCAGTAAATGTCAAAAGCTAAACTGTCTCAATAAACAAAGCCAACCTGGCTGTTAACAAAGCTCTCTGTTCTCATAGCTTCACGAGCTACAGTCGAAGCAACGCTTGAAGTGTGTGAGGACTTCACCTTCCTCTGTGCCCCCCACCCCTCCCTCTCCCAACCAGGGTGATCTCTCTATTGAGGTTCGAAATGGTGCTGTATTCATTTTAACTGTCCTAACACAATTCAATGTGCCAACAACTCACATACAGTTATTGAAATCTTGCAGGTTCCCACCAGACACTGAGCAGGACCAAACAGTGGCCAAAATCTCAGGTGCCGGCATCTTCTCCATTGTTGTGCCTTTCCACCCACAACTCGTGCACCTTCCTCCACTTGATGAACCTGCCTACTCCCAAGCAGGATCATACTTCTGCCCTGGACAGCATCTCCATTCCTCACCTGTGTTCCACACTACAAAGGGGAGGGGGTCCTCTGTGAGGCAATTGGACACTCACGTGATTATTAAATGGAAACTGTTTCACAATTTTCTGTGAAACCATCTCATTTCATATTTCTTTCAGCTATATTCTATTTTGGTGCCAGTGTGGCACTGAGTAACCAAATAAATGATATCTGTCAGCTTTCTGACTTTATGGATGCCCAAACCTGACCCTAGAACAAAGATGGATTGAAATGAGTCATACCTATGCTTATAGTATTGTAGGTTTAGAGAAATGTTTTGAAAATGTTGAGTGGACCACAAACTTTGAAGTTCTGAAGAAAACATGTACGAAATGCAGAGTGTGAAAGATTATCAGCACCTTGTGCAGTAACTGGACAGTTATACATAGGACACAAAACAGGGGCCAACAGTTGGGAAAAAGAGTGAGGCAGGATTTCAGTTGACCTCCATATAATTCAGTCTGCACATTGAGCAAGCAGTAACAAAATCAAAAAGAAATTTTGAAAGAGAATTGCTATTCCAACATGAGAAATTAAAACTTTGAGGTTTAGCAATGACATTGTAATTCTGTTGGAGTCGACAAATGACATAGAAGAGCATTTGAACGGAATGTGCAGTATCTCGAAAAGATGTTATACGATTAACATCAAAATAAACCAAAGGTAATATACTGCAGTCAAAATACATCAGGTTGATGCTGAGCAAATGAATTTGGGAACGAGGACCAAAGTAGAGAGGATGTAAAATGCACACCAGGAAAAAACTTTCAGAAAAAATAAACTATTTTAACACTTAATATAAATTTTAAATACTATGAAGATTTCTTCTGGAGTGCAGCTCTTTATGGAAGTGAAAAGTTGGTGGTAAACAGTTCAGACAAGACGAGAGAAGAAGCTTTAGAAATGTGATGATACAGAAGATTGGTGAAGATTAAATACACACACACACACACACACACACACACACACACACACACACACACACACAGAGAGAGAGAGAGAGAGAGAGAGAGAGAGAGAGAGAGAGAGAGAGAGAGAGCGCGCTAGAGTGTGTATGTGTGTGTGTGTGTGTGTGTGTGTGTGTGTGTGTGTGTGTGTGTGTGTGTGTGTGCGTGTGCGTGTGCGTGTGTGTGTGTTTTATTAATTTAATATACAGTTGAGGAACAACAGCACACACTGAAGGAAGTACTATTTGCGCAAACCTGCTTATTTGACATTTCTCAATCCTCAACAATAATGCTGCTATCACATGCTCACTCTAGACAGGGACCGAAACAATGAACATTCACAAGGAAAATCTTTTTAAATCATTTGCAGATTCCCACATCTATCAATAAAGAGAGACAAGCCTAAGCAAGAAATGTGTAGATGCTCAACAATGTGGTTAAAATATCAGCATTAAAAGGAGTAAATCTGAAACAAATTTCATTTGACGATTTCAGACCCTCTGGCCATAATTATGTATATTAACTTTACTATGTCTTTGCTGCAACAGATGTATTTTTCCCAGTGGGAACCTAAGGTACACATTTGTGAATGTTCAACCTTTCCATCATGCACAAGTGCTGCCAACTATGAAAATATTAGCATGTCAGTGTAGCAGTGCACAAAAGTTCATGACCACTGGGATACACGGATGTGGTTGGTTTGCTATATTCCACGGTGTAATTGAATATTTTATTGTTATTTTACATGGTAATTACTGATGATCATTTTACTATTTTTTTACAAGAGAGAATATTTTGTAATTAGTTATTTTAGTCCACAAAATGAAGCAAGTGAAGAAAATCTCTTTTGAAAATGAGACTTATTTTTGCATAAATCTTGCATCTAAAATCATTCGAAAACCATCTAGGAGCATTACTTCATAAATAAAAATTTTCTTTCCTGCAGAAAAAATTCAGGTCTGATAGGATTAATATTACACTCACTGTCCCCCAGCCATACGTCCATGCTATCACAAAAACTATAAATTTGGTCAAATCTTCTAAAACTCTTTTGTTTCTTTTTTACGTAATACTAGGAGGCAGCAAAATAACGACTTCAACAATATGTGGCTGGCTGACTGCTTACAAAAACAGCAAAGAACCAGCCATCCTGATAACACATTTTAAAATTGTATCACAGTTTTCTCAATTCACGTAAAATAGAGGGCAGATTTGCAGGTAAATTAGCTATTGCCCTCTTGTCTGAATATAAAACAGTGTCCCACAAAATTCCTTGCATTTTATCTGTACATCACCCGCATCTCACATTAGACAGCCCTCTCACTGGAGCAAGAAGCCATGTGTGACAGGACAATATCATCTGCAGTGAGACACACATCATCTTGTCTGTGGGTTGGTAGGAGGTACACAGTGTTTTTCTTTTTTATGTGATTTAAACACAGAATAAAATTACATTGAAGAAACGTAATTACTGCACAATTAATGGGTATCACAATCTGGTTTGAGATGTGAAAGTAATTCTTCGTATTATACATTTCCATAAATGCAGTACTAATAATATACGAATTATTGTTAGAAAATTAATTTTATCCCACTTTCGACAAGTAATTGTTTGTTATACAAAAGCAACTGCACTTATGGATAATCATTTGAGTAATTCTGGACAAACTTGGGAGATGTCACTGAACATAAAGTAAAAATTGAAGAATTTACACAATAAAAAAAATTGTAAAATTGCTCTAATGCATAAAAGTCACTTAAGAAAAGTTATAGAATAATGTAATGGAACCATTCCATGCCAAGTAGTCTAGAAGGTCTCACATAAGTAATGGATTTTGATGAAATTTTGTATGAACATTCGCACATGTTCCCAATACACATTGGTAAAGATTCGTGATCCCTAATTCAATAGTTCTGGAGACATAGTCATTTGTTTGACCCCTTAGCACAGCTATCTACAGTGCATCCGTGAGTTGTTAACTTTCAGATGTATCATCGCCAATTATATTTTCTTGAGAGAAATAAATCCAAGCCATCTTGTACAACTTCATGCACTTTCTTACGCAAATAACAGAAGCATTTCCTGAGCAATTTTCACATGGGAAAAAAAAAAAAAAAAAAAAAGAGGTGATGTTTAACTTCCATATCTACAGAAGTGACTTCATAATAAACCTGAAACTTTGCATGTCATAACTTACGAATACAAAGTCTTAGAATATATAAGTTCATTGGTCTACTGCTTTTCAATAGTTTACAAACCGAGGACAAAGTTGATGATTTCCTAAAAACACCAAAAATGGCTAATTTTGGCCCATTTTTACAAAAAAAGTGTTCTGCTAATTCCTTGTTCCATTTTCATTAGAAAGACCATGATCTAAACAGCCTAAAACCCTATATTTGGTTCTACAATGCTAGCATATAATGTCCTAAAAACAAGATAGAGGAGCACTGAAGATGGGTCCATAATCCACTGGTTCTCAAATATGATATCTTTCATTACGTTCTACAATTATATGCACAAAATCTGCTATAACTAACAAAATTATAGTTGTTATAAACTTCCACAATTTAACTGTACATTACCAAGGCAATGGAGATCGTGATAGTAAAACTGTCACATAACAGCTGCAGTGCACATTGTATAAATAGTCTTCAGGTTTTTACATTTTGGTGAAATTCATAGCAGTCAGCCTGGCATATTTTGGAATGGATTCATGTTATGGACAATTATTAGTATATATTTTTACTGTGTAATGCAGTTAATGTACTGGTTCAATTCCAGTTTAAGGTATAGTTTATTTTGTATTAGTCTAGTTTGTGGTTTATGTGGAACATTAGTGTACTGATGAAAAGTTGTATTAGTTTCGCTGTGGTGGCTTAACCACTGCTCGTTCCTTTTAAAGTGAGAAAACCAGCATTCGCATCACCATAGGGTCCACACCTGATAGCTGCGCAACAGCAGATGGATGGGTTTCTTCACAAGTTCCCAAGCCTGATGCTGCATTTGTGTGTGTCAGAGGCCAAAGCTAGAAGAGTTCTCTTTTAGGCTCCTAAGCTTATGTTTACTTAAAGCTACATGAATTTTTACAGGTTTCATTAACTTACTGTAGAATGTCATAAGGAAAGCTATACTGCTGACCACATGATGTCACTGATGGAATTATTTAGGAAGAAATTCTGACAAGACTGAACCAACAAAACAAAAAATTACACTTTTAAATATGATTGCCTCGAATTATTAGAGCCACAAAAAGGGGAACTATTCTTTTTATTGAATTACTTATTCAATTTCATTTTTATTAAAAGAATTTTTGTAGAGCTTAATGCTGTAAAGATGTCTAAAACACAAAAAGACTACTTATTTGCAGTTTTCTGACTAAAGTTAATTTCGTAGTCATCAGGAGGTTTGATATTAACTTCCACAGAGAGTACTAAACAAGTAGAATTTGAGTACTAGCAGAATATGTGCTTATTTTCAAAGCTCTTTTCTTTTTCTTTAAGGGCCCTTACGTGCTTGCACATCAAAACCAAATTTAGTGTAGGTGGTTTAGAACATGGTGTTTCTAGTGAAAACTGTTGAAAAGTTTGCAGAGGACAGTTTTGTGGGACAAAAACTGCCATTTTTTGGTGTTTTTAGAAAAATTGTCAACTTTGGTCTCAATTGTTAAACTTTTGGAAAGAAGTGGGAGAATGAAATTTTAAATTATTGGTATGTTGTGGGATGCAAAGTTGTAGCTTTGTCTCTCAATTATTTCCGGAGATATAAAAATCTAAACTCCACATTTTTTTCCAAGCATGTTTATTGAGCCGACTTTGCTTCAAGTTATCCACACAAAAATTGCTCACAAAGTATTTTTTTATTATTTTGCTTAAGAAAAGGCAAGAAGTTTTACAAGATGGCCCAGTTTTGTTTCTTTGCCGGAGATATTAGGTCTCAAAGTTGCTAACAACTCACGGATGTGCTGTTGATAGCCATGCTACAGGATCAAACAAATGATTATACCTCTGGAAGCATTGAATTATTAATCGTGAAACTTGACCACTGGTTATCAGAAGCGTGTGCAAATCTTCACACAAAATCTGTGTTGGTCATGCAGAAACTTTTCCTAAATTGGCATGGAATAGCCCAAAGCATTTTATTAATTGTTAAAACTCTATACGGTGATATAGAGTAGAGGTTCCTAGAGACTGTATGTTAGCTGTGAAATAAACCCCAGTCATAATCTTAAAAACCCGGAACCACCTCAATACTGATTCTGCAGGAATAATTTTTTCTAATGCTAGGCTTAAAATTAGCCTTGATAATACAATTTTGCCAAGAACTATGTGGTAGGAAAAGTCAAGCCAAAATTAGTTTTAGTATTAAAAGAATCTGCACCTTGTTACATCAAAACAAATGTACACCAAGTTTCAGATTAAAAATAAGACGAGACGATGTAGAAAATAGTGATCTACTGAGTGATCCATAGTGGATGAATCTTCAGGACATGCACTTTTTGTATGTCACATGCTTGCAGAGCATATGCAGAGCATAGGGCTACAAGCTTTTTAGTATTGTGCTGCATTTTTATTTTCTGAGCTGCCTCATTTTTCAACTATACTGTTGAATATTATCTTCTTCTGTTATTGATTCCTTTCTCGAACACGAAGTTTCATGATGTTGTACACTAAGTAATTGTATACGGTACATGTGTTTGCCATATTTTACTAACAGTATGAAATTTAGGTTGTTATTGTGTCATTAAGTAATAATAGGTCCATACAGAAATAACTGTACAGAGCTCTTTTTCCATTTATTACTTGCCGACATGTAGTTGTGTCATTGGTTTCCAGCATATTATAATTTTGCACATTAAATTTAATACTAATTATGAAGTTAGTTTCTTTCATGATTTTTTTATTGTGAAGTGAAACATGGTATTATTAAACCATATTTTATTCACACCAAGGTCATTTATTGTACAATGTTGGACACATGTCTTCCCTTTCCATTCCCTTCACCAGTGGCCAGCAGTGAGTCAACATATGCTATCACTGTCAGTCACAAGCACACTAAAGTCAAAGATTGCTCAGTTCATTTTCTGAAGCCCATGTGATGAATTCAATTAAATTCCATCTCTGTGCTCACTTAGAAGTGCACAAACGTGTCATACAGTAACCAACATAAGTGTTAGGAGTAAATATGTTTTCAACTTAAGAAGGTAAAATTAGAGTGCTTGATTAAATCCAAGCCAATGCTTCTGCCCTAATGGTTATGACAGAGCTTGGCATTGCTAAGCTGGGTTTTTATGACAGTATGATAAATCACAATAAAACTTTAGACTTTGTGCTAAAACAATATGGACTTGTTGGGAAATGAAAACCGACAACTGGACAAAAACTGACGGTTTTCCATACTCCTCCAATAAAAACCAACACTCCAACTTCCTGTAAGGAGCATCAAACTGCAGCCAGCAACAGAAAGATCTGGAGATGAGTTAAGCCAAACAGATTTCGAGGTTAGTATTGGTGGCTGTTCATACTCTGTAACTGGCACATTATTTCCAACAGAAAAGTGAATGGGTAAACATTACGTGCAAACATTTTAAGTATTGAAGCATTTCATAAAGAATTGAAGACTGCTTTAGAAGATGGAAATTCGTCTTTGTCACAGGTCTACAACCTACAATCTAGTCTGTTTCGGAAGTCCATCGCAACAACACACGGGCCAGCAAGAAAGACATTTCAGAATCTGGACATAAAACCTTGAGTAAGGAATGAATAGCTGGTCTTTTGTATGCTAATGCTGATACTATTTAAAATCACTCATAAGTGGGAACTGTAAAATCTGCGACAATCAAAATTACCAGTATTATCACCACAATACCAGTCATCTATGAAGCTAACAACAAGGCTTGTGTTATTACACATCTATTCTTTGACTTGTTCAAGAAATACTGTTCCTGGAGTTCAAAACAGTCTTCAACAGTAATAAAATAAGTTAAAGCAATATCAACGCAAAGGAAAGGAAATCATGAACAGTTAATATTGATAATACAAGACAGTGCTAATCCAATAAAATTAAACAGAGAGCAATTAAAATGGGAAATTAGAAGAGAAGAGGAAAATGTAGACAAAATTAACTTGGGAGAAGTGCTGCAAGAAAAAGTTATTTGAACTGTCAGTAACTAAGGCCTGGGAGAATTTAACAAAGGGGGCATTAATAGTAGACAGTAATAAAGTTTACAATGTTACAGACAAAAACAAAAATGTAGGAAAAAATGTGACTGAACCAGAACCTATTTTAGCAGCTGAACCTAACCCTGTTGTTAGTGTAGAAACCTGTGCGGAGTAAAATATTTAGTGAATAAGTGAATAATTAATAAGTGAATAATTAATAAGTGGATAATTAATAAGTGAATAATTTAGTGAATATTTAGTGAATAAGATCACGAAAATAATTCTTTTCGAGATATAGAGGCGGCTGATAATGATGATAAAATGGACAATTTATGTGAGAATTTTGTAAGTACAGTAGATAATCTCATTTCAGAAACAAATTGTTTTCCTGCCTTGAAAAGTCTTACTATTTTGAGTGAAATTGTAAACGTTGATGAGGAAGTTAACTGTTTCCTTGTGTTGATTTTGTAGCTGGAGGAAATGAAAAGGATATGTCTGAGATGTCTAATGAAAGAAATTTTCAATATTGTGCACAACACATCATTTAATATGATAATTTTATGCCAATTATTCTGTGTGGGAAAAGTTATTTAAATTTAGCAAACAATTGCAGATTTATTGGTGGGAAAGTATCAAAACAATTTTTGCCAACAATTAAAAAGTAAGCAAGATGAAAATGTCCTATGATAGCAAAGTACATTGACTAGCGTAAAATGGTTATTTGTCATGAAAAAATTTCAACATGTTTATCTTTATTTACAATGAAGGAGAGAATATTTGCAGTCTGTGAAAGCAAAATCGCTTATGAAACAGTTACATTACAGATGGTTGCAGAAAATGTTATGGAAGGACAATGTTTACCTTTGACATTAACATGGAAAAAGTACCCGAGGGTGTAGTACCATATTTAAAAAGCTTAAAAACCTCTAGAAAAAAGACGTTTCTCAGACAAATAACAATGATGTAGAAACTGTTTATCTCCTTATGTTTTGGTAATGAACATTTTCTTGCCCTATCAGGCTACATTTTGTGAGCTGAACACAGCCGGAGAATGTGTAGAATGATTAATGATAGGAAGTGTAATACATTAAACATGTTAGCCATATTTTGACAATGATCATTTTTGAATGGACTATGTTGTACTATGAATATCTGGTGATTGCATTTAGTATTGAAAGCTGACTATTGCTAGGATTAGGATAAGATGTTGGCAGCCCTGCAGCCAGGCAACTAGCGCAAGTTTTGGTGTTATCGTAAAGACAACTCATTTTAGATTATAAAAACGTATAGTTTACTACTGATTATGTGGTAAATAGGTGTATTAGTGTGCCTTTTAAGTGTACCATTAAAGGTTTCATATTTAATTACGTAATATAGCAGAAAACGCGAAAAGATTGTACAGTCTATTTTCTGTTTAAGTTTTGCCACAGCAGATCTATAGAATTTCATTTGGCTGTTCTTTGCTCTCTCCAGCAATTTAACTGTAGCGTACCTCTACATTATTTAACTAGCATTTCCGGAAAGTAGCGTAAAGTTTAAGTTGTTGTTTCAGAAACTGCACTCTTGTTTTTGTTTACACACAATTGCATATAGGCAAAATTTGTGGAACCATATTTTCGTGTTATCTGTAATTTAACTGACTTATTCTTAATAAACTATTACATTTATCACGAGTGAAAAGCTTATTACATCAGCATAAACAGCTACTGGTTAAGAATTTTCAACAGTCAGCAGATATTTTAACTCTAGCCAATTTTAACTCAGTCGATATGAAATGTTAGCTATCTTTATTGCATCAAAATATTCTGACATGATCTGCCTCTCTGAACATCATTTGACCACTGGTGTAGAACTTTTAAGTGTTACAGGGTTTAGGTTAGCATCTCACTTTTGTAGATCAGAAATGGAGAAAGGAAGAGTTGCCACATTCGTCAGGAACTGTCATAAATTTAAGAACATAGACATTCAAAAATTTTGCCTATAACAGCATGTGCAACAGAAGTAGAATTTAACAAAAAATCCTTCATAATATTAAGTGTATATCGAGCACCTGTAGGTAACTTTAATCTGTTCGTAAACCACCTTGAAGCTGTACTGGCCCATTTAACAACCAAAAACAAAGAAATAGTGGTTGCTGGTGATTTCAATGTAGATTTCCTTAAAGACTCTCCCAATAAGAACTTATTTGAGTTAGTATCACTATCATTCAACTTAATTTCCACTGTAAAGTTCCCCACTAGGATAGCCAATTGCTCACAAACAGCCATTGATAATATCTTTGTAGAAAAGTCCAATGAACAAAATTATATCACAAAACCAATAGTCAATGGCCTCTCAGAGCATGACATGCAGTTCCGTCTGTTAAATGTTAACACTGAACAGGATATAAAATCTGTTAAATCTGAGCTCAAGAGGGTAATCAATAAGCCAAAAATTGATATTTTAGGACACTCCTCAGAGACATTCACTGGCGTGATATTTACAGTGCTCATGGCATGAATGAAAAAAATTGTTAATAAAGTGCTTACCTTATTTGAACACTGTTTTCTCCCAAAACTAACCAAGGTTAGAGCAAAGTCTACAAAGAAGCCATGGATTACTCAAGGAATAGGGGTATCTTGTAAAACACAAAGAAAACTGTATCTGTTAATCCACAAGTTCTTATGTTGATGCTATAGTACATTACAAGAAATACTGCAAAATATTAAAGACTGTAATACGGACATCAAAGCAAATATATTACAAGGA
This sequence comes from Schistocerca cancellata, assembly GCF_023864275.1. Taxonomy (NCBI): domain Eukaryota; kingdom Metazoa; phylum Arthropoda; class Insecta; order Orthoptera; family Acrididae; genus Schistocerca; species Schistocerca cancellata. The sequence goes on along the minus strand of NC_064630.1, from coordinate 2,427,443 downwards.
AAAGATAGTCATCTCAGATAACCAAATAAAGACAATATGGGATATAGTGAAGGAGGAGACCAGTAGAACCAGACATGAAGGGGAACAAATAGCAGTAAGAGTAAATGATACATTGGTGACAGATGTGTATAATGTTGCAGAACTTTTTAACAAACATTTTATAACTGTTACTGAAAAGATGGGGTTTTCAGGTTCTGTAGATGCTGCTATGAAATACCTCAGACCAGACATTTCAAGTAACTTCCATAATATGAATTTGAACCTCACTACCCCAGCAGAAATAATGTCCCTCATAAAATCTTTAAAATCAAAAACATCTAGTGGATATGATGAAATATCAACAAAGCTAATTAAAGAATGTGATTCTGAGTTAAGTAACATAATAAGCCATCTGTGTAACCAGTCATTTATCAGTGGAATATTTCCTAGATGGTTGAAATATGAAGTTAAGCCACTGTTTAAGAAGGGAGATAAAGAAATAGCATCAAATCTCCGCCCAATTTCACTTCTCCCAGCATTCTCAAAAATTTTAGAAAAAGTAATGTACAATCAGCTTTATAACCATGCTCTCAAAGTCACAGTTCGGATTTCTAAAGGGTTCTGATATTGAGAAGGCTATCTACACTTACAGTGAAAATGTGCTTAATTCATTAGACAAAAAATTGCAGGCAACTGGTATATTTTGTGATCTGTCAAAGGCATTTGACTGTGTAAATCACAATATCCTTTTAAGTAAACTAGAATATTATAGTGTAACAGGAAATGCTGCAAAATGGTTCAAATCTTATCTCTGGCAGGAAACAACGGGTGTTATTAGGAAAGACGTATGTATCAAGCTATCAGGCATCATCCAACTGGGAACTAATTACATGTGGGGTCCCACAAGGTTCCATTTTAGGTCCCTTACTTTTTCTTGTGTGTATCAATGACCTTTCATCAGTAACATTACCAGATGTCAAGTTTGTTTTGTTTGCCGATGATACAAACATTGCAATAAATAGACAATCAAGTGTAGTCTTACAAAAATCGGCTAATAAAATATTTGTGGAAATTAATCACTGGTTCCTAGCCAATTCTTTGACACTAAACTTTGAAGAAACACACTACATGCAGGAAATTTTCACGGCGTACTGTTTGTTCCATAAAAACACAGGAGAACAACTTACAACGTTGTTCGAGCATACTCTCTCTTCTACATATTTTACATTCAACAATGAATTTTATGGACAATCTGACGGTGTCACCATGGGGAGTCCTTTGTCCCTGGTGGCAAGTATTTTTATGGGAGATTTTGATGAGAGAGCTCTCAACTCTGCCACTTTTAAACTGACAGTGTTTTGGCGTCACGTGGATGACACCTTTATAGTATGGTCTCATGACGTGGACCGTCTTCAGGAATTTTTACATCATATGAATTCCATACACAAAAATATTAAGTTCACTATGGAAACTGAAAAAGATGGTTGTTTGCCATTTTTAGATGTTCTGGTACGGCGCAAGAATGATGGCATACTTGGTCATTCGGTGTATAGGAAACCAACCCATACAGATTTGTATCTGCAAGCTACCAGTTGCCACCATCCAGCACAAACAATGGGTGTCCTTAAAACTTTAATCCACCGTGCCCATACTATTTCTAACGTCGACAGTCTTTAAGCGGAACTGAAACACCTGCAAAAAGTATTCCTGATGAATGGCTTTTCAACTAAGCAAGTGAACAGAGCTATGCAGTCCTACAGACGATGCAACAAGGAAGAAGAAGAGGTCTTCAGGTCAACGGCTTATCTACCTTTTATTGGGAACATCTCGTCACAGATAGGTAGAATATTGAGGAAGCATCAAGTTAGAGTCATCTTTCGCCCTCCTCCTAAAATATCATCACTGGTGGGATCCGTTAAGGATGACCTGGGCCTATGTAAATCAGGTGTCTACAAGATTCCGTGTGATTGCGGCAAGTCATATATAGGGCAGACAACAAGAACGGTGCAGGAACGTATTGTGGAACACTAGCGGCATACTCGCCTTCTCCAACCCACCAAGTCCGCAATTGCTGAGCATTGCATTTCTACTGGCCATTCTATGAATTACAATGATACAAAAATTGTGGCTCAAACATCAAATTTCTGGAGTTCAGTTATAAATGAATCCATAGAAATAAAATTGTCAGACAGCGAGACTCTTATCAATCGAGATAGCGGTTACCAGTTAAATTCCGCTTGGAATCCCGTTGTAGAGAAACTTCATAGTCAACGTAGTTATCAGTATAAAGATGAAGATCAATCTGATATCGAAATGCCAAGTTTTCACCGCGGAGGGCGCCAGGCGCAGCGCACAGAGTTGTGAACGCGCACGCTAAACAGTACATGGGCAATGCAGCCCCTTTGGCTTTAAATAGCAGAGCTCAGCGCGTATTCGCCAGTACTACTCCAGCTGTAGTCACCTGAAGATGGCCAAAAGACTTTGTGCCGAAATATCGTGGCAAGATGTTACTGAAGGGGTGTCCCACGAGTATATGTCTGACATACGATGACAAGAAGATAGAAGAAGTGGACAGTGTTAAATTCTTGGGATTACAGCTTGATAATAAATTTAACTGGGAGGAGCACACCACAGAACTGCTGAAGCGTCTCAACAAATCTCTATTTGCAATGCGAATTGTGTCAGACATAGGGGATATAAATATGAAAAAGCTGGCATATTATGTTTACTTTCAGTCCATAATGTCATATGGGATTATTTTTTGGCGTAATTCATCAAACGAAGCGAGCATTTCCAAGGCACAAAAACGTGCAGTAAGAGTTACATGAGCTGTGAACTCAAGAACATCCTGTGGAAGCCTGTTTAGGGAACTAGGGATACTAACTACTGCTTCCCAATATATTTATTCCTTAATGAAATTTGTCATTAAAAGTGTATCACTTTTTCAAACCAACAGCTCAATTCATGGAATCAGTATTAGAAATAAGAATAATCTTCACAAGGATTTAAAGTCACTTAGTCTTGTACAAAAGAGTGTGCATTATTCAGGAACACACATTTTCAATAACTTGCCAGCAGCCATAAAAAGCTTAGCAACCAATTAAATTCAGTTTAAGAGAAGCCTAAAGGATTTATTGGTGGCCAACTCCTACTCCATTGATGAATTTCTCAGTAAAACCAACTGATTTGTCTGTGTGCATGTGTGTTTATACAATCTAACTTCTGCACCATTTCAGTGCAGTAATGTGTTCAAGGTAAATAAGTATTATAGTAGTTGTATTACACATTTAGTACCTTATAAATAAAAAAAACTTTTTTATCTTAAATTTAGTGCATTAGTATTTTAAAGCAGTTCTTTCATATAGTGTTCACTTAAAAAAAATGCCGATCATTACACTTGGGACCTGTGGAATGGTACATTAGCTTACTTGTTTGAGTTGTAAATATTTGACATGTATTATTGTTTTTCTGACATGTTCTACATCCTGGAGGACCTCTTCACTACAGAACAATTGGAATGAAAGTAAATCTAATCTAATTAAAGATGTTTTTGTCTTTTTATACTTTGTGGTTCACACTTCTGTGATAAAAAACCTATTTGTGTTTGTGCTTAAGCAACAAGAAACTTACTTTCTTCAAAAGTGGAACACACATATTTCACTGCTTTTGATTTGCTTGAAATAAGCTTCGGTGTGCTACATACTTCCATTCTGTCTAGCAAAGTGTTATAGGTATTTTTTTTTCTCTTTCTGAAAGCTTCTGTGCCATGTTGAAATGAAATCAGCAGTTGGTTGGAAATATTACTTAAAGATTTTTCATTAGATGTGCTTTACGTTTTGTCCTGTATAATTTGAGAGAAAGATGTATAGAGGTAATTTAATGCAATGTGCAACATTATTGTGCTTTCTTGAACAATTCTGTGTGTATTTGAGAAATACTGTTCTGTTGTATTTTGAATTACACAGTTTCTGACTGATAAAGATTTTGGAGAAATGATATCATTTGAAGTATTTTGGGTTTCTGCACTATCTGGTTTACTGTAAGTATATGTATATGTGATGGACGTATTTGGAGAACTACTGTGATGTATTTATGGGAATATGTGTCTGTTTGGTAACACGCCATGAAAGATATACATCAGACTTGGTAGTCACTGTTGTCACATTCAAAATTTACAGTTGGCATTTGAATTATTACAGAAGAACAAATACTACTTTTCAAAATCTAATGAGCAAGAGCTTTTAAGACATAATTTCATGTATTTTAACAATCTTTAAACATTGTCACAAATTATACAGTGAATGTTCTTCAAGAAAGGGAACTGACCACAGAGGTAAAGCAAGTTTTGAAAATTTTTGTAGGTGAGAGCCAAGAGTAATTTTTTAAGTAAACTCTGTTAATGATAACCTTTTAGGAAGGAAGTTGAATGATACAAGGATACAGTATTGCCACAGGTGGAGCTCGTGTAGTATAATTTCTGCTGCTATGCATGTATAGCTCAACTCATTGCCACTTCAGTACCACCTGTGTTGTCGATCTCGCTTGTTCTGTTCGTTAGCAGTGATTGTGTGTGTTAGTGCTGTTTTGTTCTTGTTTTGGTTTATTTTTTATGATGGCAAGTTTAAATGAACAACATGGAGCTGTAAAATTTTGTTTTCTTCTTGGTAAAAATGCTGCTGAAAGTATTATAATGTCGGAAACAGCTTATGAAGATGATGCTATGGAAAAACTCAAGTATATGAGTTGTTTGCTCTATTTAAAAATGGCGACATGTTCATTGATGACAAACCTCATCCTGGACATCTATCATCTGCCTGAATCAATAAAAATATTGAAAAAATTCAAGAGCCTGTGCTCATAGACTGTCAACAGATCAACTGTCAGAGATTAGCGGGTTATATTGGAACTCGGTTCAGCGAATTGTAACAGAAGATCAGGGAATAAAAAGGGTTGTTGCCAAGTTTGTTCCTCGGGTTCTGACTGACAATCAAAAGGAATACTGAACTGAAACATGTCCTGCCTTGAAACGACAGCCTGAAACTGATCCAAATTTTCTGTCAAAGGTTGTTATTTGTGATGAGCTATGGTTACCACCTTGAAACAAAGCAACTGTCAAGCCAATAGAAGACACCATCACCCCATTAAAAAAAAAGTTGTCAATTCAAATCAAACATCAAAACAATGCTGATTCGCTTTTTTTATGTAAAGCGCGTAGTTCATTCAGAGTCTGTTCCCACAGGTCAGACCATCAACCAAACCTTTTATTCCGAATTTTTAAGAAGATTGTGCAACAGTGTTCATCAAAAAGGACCCGATTGGTGGCAGACAGGAGACTGGTTCTTCCACCATGACAATGCACCTGCATGCACAGCCAACTCTGTTAGACAATATTTTCCACTACCCCATGCATTTTACTCACCTGACCTGGCTCTGTGCGACTTTTTCTTATTTCCACGCATGATAAGGGGCACCAAAGGACTCCGATTTGACAACATTGAAGAAGTCAAAAAAAATGAGGGAGTAGCTGTCAGCTCTTTCTCAAGATAACTACAAAAAATGTTTCAAACAGTGGGACAAATGTATTTCTGTAATGGAGAGTATTTTGAAGGTGTTATGATTGTTTTGTAAACAACCGGAAAATACACAGATTTTTTTTAAAAAAATCCCTTTTTTTTTGTACCCCCTTGTATAATGAGGGCATCCCAGGAGGAATGGTCAATATTCAGGGATATGACAGGAACAATCATTCGAAGAAAGACAGTCTACGAAACAAGGGCTCTAAATGTGTACCTTAACAGTAATTAGCAGTATTTCAGTGAAGATACGTGTTTCACATTAGCGGAGATGATGAAGTGCTCATAGCTCTTAAGGTATCCCTTTTAGATTGCATGTTTAGTGAGGTTTTTTTGCTTCAAATTATCATTCCTGCCATATCCCTGAATATTAGCCATTCCTCCTGGGATACATTGTGGACTGAATGTTACACCCTATGGTGAGAATATCTATACAATATTAAGCTGTTAGGTTGAGAACTGGGTAGTGAATATATAATGTTAAAGAAGGGTGTTTACAGATATTGACAGGGGAGAAAATGTGATAATGATGATGCTTTTGATGATGAAGTTATAATGATAATATTTAAGATTAAGATACACAAGCTTAGGGAAATAAATTTTGAATTATGGGTTAGGAGACACTGATTTGCAGACAGACACAATGAAAAGACTACTAAACATTTCAGCTTTCAACCAAATAAACAGCACACACACATTTTCACAAGCACAACTCACACACACGCGGCCACGGGCTCCAGCAGCAGCAGCTGGAGACAGTTCCCATTTGTGTGTCAGTTGTGTGTGTGAGAATGTGTGCGTGCTATTTCAAACAAGGCTTTTTAGCCAAAAGCTGAAATATTTAACAGCCCTTTCATTGTGCCTGTTTGTGAGTCAATCTCCTCTATGTGATGTGTAGCAGTCTACCCTTTTCATAATACTGAATTATGGTGTATCGTGTACATTTATGTGGAAGAGAATGTGTTTGTGTCAGTTGTATTGTCTCCGTGATCTGACTTTAGTAAATATGTTAAATGTACATTAAAAAATACTCGTGTCTAATTCGCAAGGTAAAAGTTTACAATAATATCCTTGTGTTTCTGTAAAAGTAGCTTTCTTTCCCGGCCAGTATGATACTAATATTAGTGAACTACTCCCCTTTTTGGCCACCTTTACAGTGCATAATATTAACTGTGTTAAATACGGCCCCACGACCTAAGTTTTGCTAAATAAAAGTGCTAAATTCTCAACATCTGATGAAATACTGAATAATAGTCTTTACAATTTTCGCATGTTGCTTCAACTTTTATGTTACCCAATAGTAGGTAGAATGGGGAAATACTAGACTGCGTGAAGGAAATGATAATGTTATGATATTGCTGACTACCAATTTATACCACCAGAATGTTGGAAAAGGTCTGTCTATTTAAAACCAATTTACATAAAGAACAAGTGATGGGAAATTAAAACTGAAAAAAATATATCAGAAACGGTTTTTGAAATACAGCACTACAAATACTTCCTGTTTTCTAAATTTTACACACACACACACACACACACACACACACACACACACACACACACACACACACACAAAAGAAAGGGACCGAAAATTCTGTGAAATCATTCTTTTTCACCAAACATTTTTTATGCTGTGTATTAAAGAAGAATATGTTTGTTATGTATTTTTTAAATTTTGCTTTTGTATCTGATTGATACCCATTTTATTTAATTTTGCATTATGGTATCATGAAATCCTGTGTAGTCAGAGTGAACCAATTTTTACCCACTTACCTGCATCAGTGTATGCACAGCTAATTAATTTTGTTATTTTTGATTTTTACTTCATTACCTTGATAATGCAAACATTGTTATATTTTACACAGAATTCTGTCTTTTTCCATCTTTTAGCGCACACATGACAATAATATGCATGTCATAGTGAGGAGGAATACAAATTTGCTTAATGTTTTTTCAGTTTTTCACTATTTGCAAAGTAAATACTTATATGATTTACACCAATAACTGACATTCACAAACGCAGATTTAATCATTTTACAAAATAATTATTTTGAAAATGTTTGATTTTGAAGTTAGAACAATAATGTACAACCATACAAATCAATCTCTCTCTCTCTCTCTCTCTCTCTCTCTCTCACACACACACACACACACACACACACACACACACACACACACACACACATATTCACTTCCAGGAAATTAATTATTTCTATGTTTGTCAGAATTGTGCATTGGGCAGTTTCACTATTTTGTGTCAGAATTTTTCTCATAGTTTCATGATTACAAAAGTCTTGGTGGGCTACTGTAATGGAACTGATGTACGGACCTTTTTGTTATGTTTTGTACTTCGCAATACATGCAATCTGAGTACTCAAAATACACAAATACTCAGTGCACCCAATACACTAAGACAAACAGATCACTTGATACACAAACATTTTTTTGGATTTATAGTAATTTTTTTCTAAATTTTGGAAAGATATTAAAAATTATTGTCACTACTGTATGTGAGGAATGATTCGAAAAGAAATAATTAATAATACAGAAATTTCTCTGGAGGTAAGAATTGATACTTTGTACGATATCCGTGCTGCAAGTTCTTTTCTCTCTCTGGTCTTCCTGGCCTAACACGTTTTCAGCATAATGAAAAGTTGTAGTCTGTTCTGGGAGTCTGTGCTGTTGTGCTGTACGTTGAAGCTGGAGTATGCACTTGGCAGGAGAATGATGTGGTTTTGTTGGCACATAATGTGATGTTGAACAGTTTTAATTTGAAGATTTTATTCTTACAAGTTAACTGAAAAATTTGAATACACTGACAGAACAATTAGACATGGATCACAGTTCCTACATGTCAAATTAGTCCTTCAGTGAGCCACATTTTCAACGAGGAGCCACAAGAAGCAGCTGAATAAAATATAATTTACTACTACACGAACTACTTTGTCACACATGTATTAGTTGCACTACACTAGTTTTGCAGTTACTAAATAAGTGCACTGAATGAATATTTTTCAAATTCATACCTATTAATGGTTTTTGCAACAGAGAGGAGGACTGCTGAATGGACCAGGCACAAGAAGATTCCAAAGAAGAAGAAGAAGAAGAAGAAATTGTTAATGTCAGTGAATGTACAGTTACTAGATCAATGTTTAAACTGCCAAACACAATGTCATCAGCATGTTATGCCCTTAAAATCCTATCATCAGTGCGTAACATGCAGTGCCTTTTAGTTACATATTATTCATATGTACACTCAATTCTTAGCTATGGCATTCTTTTATGGGGAACAAATGCACAAAATATGAACACAATTTTCAAACTCCAGAAAATAGCCATAAGAATAATAACCAAAAATACTAGTTGAGCTCATTGTAAAGATCTGTCCAAAATACTGGGGATTTTAACTGCACCATGTGAATACATTTACCATTCAGTTGCACACATCAAAAATAACAGTGGTAATTACTGCACAAACAGCTCTGCCCATGACCATGCAACAAGAGATAGACTCAACTTACCTTTACCCAAGGAAAAAAAACCATAAAACTCAACAGCAGAATAAAACTGTACAATAAATTACCAAGAGAGATTAAAGAAATTGCAAAAATACAGTTGTTTAAAAAGGCAGCTAAAAAGTACATGTTGTGCAATACATTTTATACATTGAAGGATTACTTAGATAAAACTGAGTAGGGGTTTGATAAAAAAAATGTTATACAAATAAATAATAATAATAATAATAATAATAATAATAATTATAAAACATCCAACATTCCACATAACACCTTCACTTTATGTTTTTTCCCTTTATTTTCCTTTCTAGAAATACTTACCCCCAAGCTATGCATAGCACAATACTAACATCTCTTCCTCTTTCTGAGCTCAACATCTCACTCATTATTGGAGGGATGCTGACTTAGTTTTTCAGGATATCAAATGGGAAATTGCAGTACAGAAAATAGCCCAGAGATCACAGGTGTGTGTGTGTGTGTGTGTGTGTGTGTGTGTGTGTGTGTGTGTGTGTGTGTGTGTGTGTGTGTGTGTTATGAAACAATGTGTGTATAGTGTGTGCAATGACTGATATTGAGATATGAGTGAACAGTGTGGCATTACATTATTTAATACGTTATTTGAGGGGAGGGGGGGGGGGGGAGGGGGAAAGAAAAGAAAAGGGGGGTGGTGGGGGGAGAGAGAAGAAATATTGTGTACCAGGAGTAAATCTAATGATTGTCTCTAACTAGAATGCAGTAAATGTATGTGTGTACGAATTAGCTTATTTTAAATTAGCCTTAACTTGTAAATACTTTGACATGTTCTATATCCTTCTAAAAAGAGATCTATGGATGAATAAAGCTGCTACTACCACCACCACCACCACTAATGGAAAATTTGGATACACTCACCGACTTAACTGATATTAATTCAGATTACAAAACGTACCACCTTACATTAAAAGAGATGTGACATTTGTCATTTGTTCTTTAAGCTATGACCAACATATATTACCGATGAAACTACAACCATAGCAACAAATGGTTATTAAGATGTGTACCATGCTACAGTAAATGTATTACATAAATTTCCAGTACAGTGTAGTCACTCAATTTTGAATATGTACAGTAATGTATATGTGCAGTAGTTTATACATTCAAGTTAGGTTATTTAATATATTTGAATATGTGTTGTAACTTTAATTTTTTGATGCTATTTTTCATTTATCATGATACCTTTCTGTTTTTAAAGATTTCACAAAATATTACAATTCTTTAGTTTTTATTTAACCATTACATGCAATGTATGTTATATTCCTAATTATAGCTTCATATAACGTTGAAAGCTTAAAAAATCTATCACCAAGTGGTGGCATGAAACAATAATAAAAGATGTGGAAATGTACACACTTTTGGAGGCAGTGGCTTCATCTCCTGATAGAAGGGATCAGGAAAACAACTGATGAGGTTTAGGACATGGGAAGAGTTACAGAATAGTCATCCAGAAGCCAGGTCAGGGGAGATTTACTGGACGGGATGAGAAGGAAAGGCTGATTATTGTTATTTGCACGGGAGGAGATTTTAAAACTGGAGAACTTAAAAGCAGAAAATAGCATAATAAGCAAGACACAGATTACTGGGAGGAAAATAAATAAATAAATTTGTGAACAAGTCATAAGAGCAGAAAGCTAAGTGCATTATAAGTGGTGGACAGGTGAAAGTGGCAGAGAAAAATAGGTCAGAAAAGAACCGACATAAAGCAAAAGATAAATGACAGAAAATAAAAGAAATAGTTAAATGGTTCAAATGGCTCTGAGCACTATGGGACTTAACTTCTGAAGTAATCAGTCCCCTATGACATAGAACTACTCAAACCTAACTAACCTAAGGACAGCACACACATTCATGCCCGAGGCAGGATTCGAACCTGTGACTGTAGCGGTTGTGCGGTTCCAGACTGAAATGCCTAGAACCGCTTGGCCATTCCGCCTGGCAAAAGGAATAGTTACCAAACATGCTGAGACCACAGAAAATACGTAAATTTTGGCGAGGCAATTGGCAAGAATGAGGCACATTTTGTAAAGCCTGTTTCCACCTGAAATTCTGAGACAATGTTGGCAGGAGAGACAACCCAGTCAGCATGTGTGATGAAACAAGGTCATAACTGTCAAGTTGTAGACTGTGTTCTGCAACAAGGTTTTGTTGTGTTATTGCCAGTATACATATTCTGTTTACACCCATTCATATGTAAACAGGTGGTAGCTTGGCAAAGTATAATGCCAAACAGTGTTTACACAACAGCCAGTACACAACACATGTAGTTCAGCATATGGGGCATGGTAGAGGGTACCCTGTATCACCACTAGTCATTTCCCCTCCTGTTTCACTCACAAATAGAGTGAGGGAAAAGCAACGATCTATATGCCTCCGTATGAGCCCTAATTTCTCATACACAATATGCACCCACTTCTGTGTGTCCTGGAATTAACAGTTTCCCGCCGTTTATGACTTTTTTTTTGTCATCTCCTCAAACCCAGAACCTTCCACAGAAGAACCCCAAAAGTGCCCCACTTGTGACAGGATACTTTCCGGGACTGGATCAGATTCTGAATGTGGCTCTCCAGCAGGGATACGACTTTCTCAAATCCTGCCCTGAAATGAGATCCATCCTTCATGAAATCCTCCCCACTCCACCTAGAGTGTCTTTCCGCCGTCCACCTAACCTTCGTAATCTCTTAGTTCATCCCTATGAAATCCCCAAACCACCTTCCCTACCCTCTGGCTCCTACCCTTGTAACCGCCCCCGGTGTAAAACCTGTCCCATGCACCCTCCCACCACCACCTACTCCATTCCTGTAACCCGGAAGGTGTACACGATCAAAGGCAGAGCCACGTGTGAAAGCACCCACGTGATTTACCAACTGACCTGCCTACACTGTGAAGCCTTCTATGTGGGAATGACCAGCAACAAACTGTCCATTCGCATGAATGGACACAGGCAGAGAGTGTTTGTTGGTAATGAGGATCACCCTGTGGCTAAACATGCCTTGGTGCACAGCCAGCACATCTTGGCACAGTGTTACACCGTCCGGGTTATCTGGATACTTCCCACTAACACCAACCTGTCAGAACTCCGGAGGTGGGAACTTGCCCTTCAGCATATCCCCTCTTCTTGCTATCCGCCAGGCCTCAATCTCCGCTAATTTCTAATTTCAATTTGCAGCCGCTCATACCTCACCTGTCTTTCAACATCATCTTTGCCTCTGTACTTCCGCCTCGACTGACATCTCTGCCCAGACTCTTTGCCTTTACAAATGTCTGCTTGTGTCTGTGTATATGCGGATGGATGGGTGTGTGTGTGCGCGCGCGCGCGAGTGTATACCTGTCCTTTTTTCCCCCTAAGGTAAGTCTTTCCGCTCCCGGGATTGGAATGACTCCTTACCCTCTCCCTTAAAACCCACATCCTTTCGTCTTTTTGTCTTTCCCTCTCCTTCCCTCTTTCCTGACGAAGCAACCGTTTGTTGCGAAAGCTTGAATTTTGTGTGTATGTTTGTTTGTCTATCGACCGGCCAGCGCTTTTGTTTGGTAAGTCTCATCATCTTATAGAGGGAAACATTCCACGTGGGAAAAATATATCTAAAAAGAAAGATGATGAGACTTACCAAACAAAAGCGCTGGCAGGTCGATAGACACACAAACAAACACAAACAAACATACACACAAAATTCTAGCTTTCGCAACCAACGGCTGCCTCGTCAGGAAAGAGGGAAGGAGAGGGAAAGACAAAAGGATATGGGTTTTAAGGGAGAGGGTAAGGAGTCATTCCAATCCCGAGAGCGGAAAGACTTACCTTAGGGGGAAAAAAGGACAGGTATACACTCGCACACACACACATATCCATCCGCATATACACAGACACAAGCAGACATTTTTTGTTTTGTGTGTGTGTGTGTGTGTGTGTGTGTGTGTGTGTGTGTGTGTGTGTGTGTGTCTGTCTATCGACCTGCCAGCCCTTTTGTTTGGTAAGTCTCATCATCTTTCTTGTTAAATATATTTTTCCCACGTGGAATGTTTCCCTATATTATATATATATATATATAAAAAGGAAAGATGATGAGACTTACCCAACAAAAGCGCTGGCAGGTCGATAGACACACAAACAAACACAAACATACACACAAAACTCTAGCTTTCGCAACCAACGGTTGCCTCGTCAGGAAAGAGGGAAGGAGAGGGAAAGACGAAAGGATGTGGGTTTTAAGGGAGAGGGTAAGGAGTCATTCCAGTCCCGGGAGCGGAAAGACTTACCTTAGGGGGAAAGACACCTGGTATATGTATAGTGATACAGTCAGAAATGAAGCACGGCAACTGACTAGATTTTTAATTCTAAGATTACTCTAATTTCTGTGCAGAATTTGATGTACTAAAGAAGTGGCCGCAAGGATTTTCAAACGGAGAAACATTTTCGCCCAACTCTCGTTCAGAACATGTTCTATCATACGCAGTCTATTATTTAGTTCTTGTTGATCATTATCAAAGAAAGCAGCAGTGTAAGTAACAACAAATAGCAGTCTCTTGCCATTGTTTCGCTAATGAGACGATTACTCTCTCTTTTTTTGAATTGTAAGCGGCGGTAGCGCGCACAAAAGCAAGCCATGCCGCGAGCGGCGAAGGCCGTAAACACGCAGTATCAGAATGCGACAAACAGTGCGTGACACAGTACAGTAATGCATTTTCAGCTTAGAGTGACGCAAACACCTATAACAAAGAAAACAGCACTTATCAGATCAAAGCAAAATAAGCAATCGATTCAAACCAGACGAAGCACGTGAAAAAGGAAGGGTACCCGTATAAATACGGACGGAGCGCCTGACGCATAGCAATGGCTACCTGGTAAAGCTTAACTGCTAAGCTTACGACTCTAACCAAACTACTGTAGCTGTATCGTCATCAATCGACCTAAATTGTGTCTCATATTGCAATGGACCAACTTTGTTTCGATTTGGATATGCGGCCTAAAACTTTACTCTCCCCTTGAATTTCGAGTCTCAAATTTCCGGTGCGGCTTAGATTCGGGAATTTTTTTTCCCTTTATTTCGAGTCTCATTTTTCAGGTGCGGCTTAGATTCGAGTGCGGCTTAGATTCAAGTAAATACGGTACTTTTTGTGATGTTACACGAACAGTGTGAGTGATAGTTTGCATGTGTGGGGTTTTCCACGTAACTGAGGAGGCACAGTACCTGATACCCTCAAAAAGACAAATGCAGTGCAAGAGACGCAGAGTAACACATATTAAAACACCACACAAAAAATACTTATGTACATATCTGCACTTGACAACAAGAAAAAATTCTCGAAACATGTCATGCAAGGCATGAAAAAATATTTAACTAGTGCAGCATTCCATTATTTAAATAATGAATGACAGCTGCAGGCTTTCAAAAACATTGATCATAACATATGAAATTGAGTCAAATGTTCCTACTTCCGAGACAGTTATCAGTTCCAGTTACATCAGAGGTTTTTATTGGCTAATAAACCTGCATTAGATAATAAACAAATCCCAGATAGGTCTTTTGCTGCCTGTTATGTACATATATCATATACAAAGTGCAAAAATGCCAGAGTATCCTACACAGAACTTTTACAGCTCAAAAAAAGTTATTTCCCACATTTTACACAATTTTTTTGAAGTCCTTTGAAAAGCGTAAAAGTGGGGTTTCACTGTATATTCTTTGTGGTCTGCACGCAAAATGTCTGTAATCATTCTGCTGTCAGCTTTCTCATTATTGTTCCTTGAAAAGAACATTGCCTTCCCTCCAAGGATTCCCATTAGAGTTCTCAAAGCATCTCTATAACATTTGCATGTTGTTTGAAGCTATCAGTAATAAATTCAGCAGCCTACCTCTGAAGTGCTTAGATGTCTTCCTTTAATCCGACCTGGTACTGATCTCAAACATTCAAGCAGAAGTCGAGAATAGGTCACGCTGGCACCCTGTGTGCAGTCTCCTTTACAGATGAACCACATTTTCCCAAAATTCTCCCAATATATGGAAGTTGACTGTTTACCTTCCCTGCCACAATCCTCACATGCTCATTCCACTTCATGTCGCTTTGCAACATCACAACCAGATATATTGTCTAAGTTATCTTTTATTCTCCTGCAGTCATTTAACTTCCATATCTTCCCATACATCACAGCACCATCAGCAGACGACCACAGATTGTGGCCCACACTGTCCACCAGATCATTATTGTATACAGAAAATAATAGTGGTCCTATCACACTTGTCTGAGTAATCCTGACGATACCCTTGTCTCTGATGAACATTCCCTGTCTAAGACAACATACTGGGTTCAAACATCCAGATGCGAATAAAAACTTACTTAATTTTGTAGTTCAAAGCAGGAAATGTGGACGTGACATTGCAGCTGAAATGATTCGAACTGTAGGCTGCAAAAGAGCCCATGAAAGAAACATTTCGCCAATGAAGTTTAAACTTACATATGGATAGGTTTGATGATTTATGCAATCAAATAATCTGATTGTCAAGGAAGTATAATTGCACAAAAACTGCCTCAAGCTTAAAGAAACAATTTGGTAGCTTTTCAGTCTTATGTAATCCAACTTAGACGCACAAAATTTTATGTACATTCGCAAACAAAGAGTGCAGAGCAAACACTGTTACATTTTGATACACCCAACAGCACTACAGTAAATAATATAGGGGAATGTGGTGTGCACGTACAGACATGTGGTGCTGAAAACCCAAGAACAGCTACTGCATTTGTGAACAACGTGTACGTTTTTCTGCAACTTTCTCCTCAAGTCTTTGGTGGTTAACAAAAGTAACTGCAGTAACTTGTAATGGTATTAATTTCAACCCATTAGGTAAATGAACATGCCATTTCCAAGTTTATTATTGTGATATGAGGGGGGAAATCTTTTTTATAGACTGCAGCATGACTTTTTACAAGCTACAATTTAGGAAAAAAAGTGAGGCCTATATTCACAGAAACGTAGATCTACTGACATCAACTAAATTGTCAAAGTAGATTATAAACAATGTAAACTTTCGGTTGGAATACCATCGATATCAGGAAAAGGATAGATTGGTATTCACTGTAAAGATGCACTGTTTCATTGCAGACAGGCACAATGAAAAGACTAACACGTTACAGCTTCTGGCCAAAGCATTCTTCAGGAAAAAACACAAGCAAGCTTACCTCATGCATTCATGACCGCTACTACCAGTAGCCCTAACTGGAATGCGATTGTCACACGAATAGTAGAAATCTGGAGTCGGCCAGGGAAGGGAGAGGGATAGCAAGATAGGTGTGGGGCTGCGGGGGTGGGTGGTTGCGTGGGTGGGTAGGAGTGGGGGGGGGGGGAGTGAAGAGGAGAGTGCTGTTCAGTGGGGCATTAGGGACTAGATGGCAGCCTGACAAGACTGCCAGGCACACGTGTGTGTGTGTGTGTGTGTGTGTGTGTGTGTGGTGGGTTGGGGAGGGGTGGGTGGTAGTGGGGGTGGGAGCAGCAGGGAAGAGGAAATGGCAGGTGGATGCATTGGCAGAGGGCTGCAAAAAATGAGGCTGAAGGGATGGAAAAAGAGAGATCATGATGGGATAGAGAGGCTGGAAACTGTTAGGTGGAGGGGTGGGGAGAATAGGTTATCATGGGTTGAGGCTGCTATACTTTCGCGAGTGAAGAATGTGTTGTAAGGGTAACTTCCATTTGTGCAGCTCAGAGAAGCTGGTGATGGAAAGGAGGGGGAGGAGTCCACATGACCCCAGTTGTGAAGCAGTCATTGAAAACAAGTATGTTATGTTCACATAGCTGTATGTAGCCGAAACCACAGGGTGGTCTACTTTGCTCCTGGCCAAAGTTTAGCAGTGGCCATTCATCCTGGTGGGCAGACCATTGGTAGTCCTACCAATATAAAAATATGTGCAATGGTTGCAGCTGAGCTGGGAAACAATATGGCTGCTTTCACAGGTGTCCTGGCATTTGATGAAGTAAGGTAAACTCATGATAGGACTGGGGTAGGAAGTAATAAATGGGTGGGACTGGGCAGGTCTTGCACCTTGGTCTTCCACAGGAATATGATTCCAGTGGCAAGGGGTTGGGATTGAAAGTGGCATAGGAATGAACTAGGATGTTACTGATGTTAGGTAGGCAATGGAACACCACTGTATGATGGGTGGGAAGGATCTTGGGTATGATGTCCTTTGTATCAAGGCATCATGATAAATAATTGAATCCTGACAAAGGATGTGGTTCAATTGTTCCAGTCCAGGTTGGTATTGGTTGACAAAGGGAGGCATTCTGTTGTAGCTGGCTCTTGGGGGCAGTGGGAGGAAATGTCATTGGAAACTTTTTGCGGACTAGGTCTGGAGGATGGTGCCCGTCTGTGAAGGCCTTGGTGCGACTTTAAGCATACTAGGAAATGAAGTACTTATCACTGCAGATATGCCACCCCAGGTGGCGAGGCTGTACAGAAGTGGGTTTTGATGTGGAAGGTACAGCAGCTATTGAAATGCAGGTACTGTTGGTGGTTGGTGGATTTAATGTGGACACAGGTGTGGATGGAGCCATCAGAGAGGAGGCGATCAACATCGAGTATTGTGGCATGCTGTGTTGAGGAGGATCGGGTGAAGTGGATGGGAGACAAGGCGTTGAGGTTGTTAAGGAATGACGATAGGGTGTCTTGGCTCTGAGTCTAAATCACAAAGATATCATCAATGAACCTGAACCAGAACAAGGCTTAAGAGGGTTAGGAAGGCTTCTATAGATGGCCCATAAACCGGTTGGTATAGGGAACAATTTACAGGAATGGGGGAAAGAAATACAGTAGAAGAAGAA
This sequence comes from Schistocerca cancellata, assembly GCF_023864275.1. Lineage (NCBI taxonomy): Eukaryota > Metazoa > Arthropoda > Insecta > Orthoptera > Acrididae > Schistocerca > Schistocerca cancellata. The sequence goes on along the minus strand of NC_064630.1, from coordinate 2,409,534 downwards.
TGGGTAGCTTTGAGGGATGAAGTAGTGAAGGCAGCAGAGGATCAAGTAGGTAAAAAGGCGAGGGCTAGTAGAAATCCTTGGGTAACAGAAGAAATATTGAATTTAATTGATGAAAGGAGAAAATATAAAAATGCAGTAAATGAAGCAGGCAAAAAAGAATACAAACGTCTCAAAAATGAGATCGACAGGAAGTGCAAAATGGCTAAGCAGGGATGGCTAGAGGACAAATGTAAGGATGTAGAGGCTTATCTCACTAGGGGTAAGATAGATACTGCCTACAGGAAAATTAAAGAGACCTTTGGAGATCAGAGAACCACTTGTATGAACATCAAGAGCTCAGATGGAAACCCAGTTCTAAGCAAAGAAGGGAAAGCACAAAGGTGGAAGGAGTATATAGAGGGCCTATACAAGGGCGATGTACTTGAGGACAATATTATGGAAAAGGAAGAGGATGTAGATGAAGATGAAATGGGAGATACAATACTGCGTGAAGAGTTTGACAGAGTACTGAAACACCTGAGTCGAAACAAGGCCCCCGGAGTAGACAACATTCCATTGGAAATACTGATGGCCTTGGGAGAGCCAGTCCTGACAAAACTCTACCATTTTGTGAGCAAGATGTATGAAACAGGCAAAATACCCTCAGACTTAAAGAAGAATATAATAATTCCAATCCCAAAGAAAGCAGGTGTTGACATATGAAAATTACCGAACAATCAGTTTAATAAGCCACAGCTGCAAAATACTAACACAAATTCTTTACAGACGAATGGAAAAACTAGAAGAAGCTGACCTCGGGGAAGATCAGTTTGGACTGGAACATGTGAGGCAATCCTGACCTTACGACTTATCTTAGAAGAAAGATTAAGGAAAGGCAAACCTACGTTTCTAGCATTTGTAGACTTAGAGAAAGCTTTTGACAATGTTGACTGGAATACTGTCTTTCAAATTCTAAAGGTGGCAGGGGTAAAATACAGGGAGCAAAAGGCTATTTACAATTTGTACAGAAACCAGATGGCAGTTATAATAGTCGAGGGACATGAAAGGGAAGCAATGGTTGGGAAGGGAGTGAGACAGGGTTGTAGCCTATCCCCGAGGTTATTCAATCTGTATATTGAGCAAGCAGTAAAGGAAACAAAAGAAAAATTCGGAGTAGGTATTAAAATCCATGGAGAAGAAATAAAAACTTTGAGGTTCGCCGATGACATTGTAATTCTGTCAGAGACAGCAAAGGACTTGGAAGAGCAGTTGAATAGAATGGACAGTGTCTTGAAAGGAGGATATAAGATGAACATCAACAAAAGCAAAACGAGGATATTGGAATGCAGTCGAATTAAGTCGAGTGATGCTGAGGGAATTAGATTAGGAAATGAGACACTTAAAGTAGTAAAGGAGTTTTGCTATTTGGGGAGCAAAATAACTGATGATGGTCGAAGTAGAGAGGATATAAAATGTAGACTGGCAATGGCAAGGAAAGCGTTTCTGAAGAAGAGCAATTTGTTAACATCGAGTATAGATTTAAGTGTCAGGAAGTCGTTTCTGAAAGTATTTGTATGGAGTGTAGCCATGTATGGAAGTGAAATATGGATGATAAACAGTTTGGACAAGAAGAAAATAGAAGCTTTCGAAATGTGGTGCTACAGAAGAATGCTGAAGATTGGATGGGTAGATCACATAACTAATGAGGAAGTATTGAACAGGATTGGGGAGAAGAGAAGTTTGTGGCACAACTTGACCAGAAGAAGGGATCGGTTGGTAGGACATGTTCTGAGGCATCAAGGGATCATCAATTTGGTACTGGAGGGCAGCGTGGAGGGTAATAATCATAGAGGGAGACCAAGAAATGAGTACACTAAGCAGATTCAGAAGGATGTAGGTTGCATTAGGTACTGGGAGATGAAGAACCTTGCACAGGATAGAGTAGCATGGAGAGCTGCACCAAACCAGTCTCAGGACTGAAGACCACAACAACAACAACAACAACAACAACAAAGGATGATGGCATGTGGGTGCCCATGGCTGTGCTGCAGATTTATTTGCATATCTCCAATTTTTCCTAAATGAATGGAGCATGTCTTAATTACCTTTTGTTCGCCATAGAATTGACCATATTTACTGAGTAGTTAGATCTTATACAGGGAAGTACTGGGCCCAAAAGCCGACACACTCATGTTTGTCGCCAAAGTGGGAGCTGTGGCTGCCATGCAGGTACTAAGCCAGTGACAGAAATTGAACTCGCATGCAATTTAAAATTATTTGTAATCACAATCTTTGTTTCATTATGCTCCTCTTGTAAACACACGGAATGACCGAGGGAATAGGAGCATAGACATTTATATTGTGAAGCAGAACACACTTCAGACTGTGTTTTGAATTGTCTACAAAGAAACACTAGTCATCTGGATTGTACAATGTAATCCCTAATTCCTGGAGAAGACCCGAGGCATTATGGCAATATACAAACTTATTTTCCTCTTTCTTTTAAAGACCCCTTCCTGCTTTTGTTAATATGAGACTTTTACAGTATCATTTAGTATACATTTTTTTGCAATCTAGAGGCTAACATTTCAGCTGCAGGTGTGCAGAGATGCAAATCACACACAAGGCTATTCAGCTCAGATGCGTTAAACTGGTGAGGACTGTGAGGGATCGGAGACACACACATCAAAGTCACTTTCTTCACTTGTCTCTAGGTCTTGGTTGCTATCAACATCTGTAAATGAAGTGAATCCTGTAAAAATTGAATGTGGTAGCTCAATGGAGTGCATACTAGGTCTGATTGCTGAGGAAGTATTAGGATATGATGATTTACATGTGTTTTTCAAACCAATTCCCTTTCTATTAATGATATAAAAATAGCAGTTACTCATGTGAGCCACTAATTCTCCTCAGGGTATGGGATTCCCAAAGGTAAAACCTTACACTTTCCTTTCATTCCGTCAAGCAGCATTTCATCACAGTTGTGACATACAGTATGTGGGACACACATTTTTCTTGGTTGCCAAGAGTAAGTCCATAGTATGATATGATACAGTAGCTTGCCTCCCAAACAAGTTACATTGCGTCTTTCATGAATAAGAGTGTGGTATTCACAAATGTAAGAGAAACTATATGGGTGACCATTATATTTACATCTCTTAGTAATCATAATGAAATGACATCCAATCTTACAAAAAAAGCTAGCAATATCACAACTCTGTTGATAACATAAACATGTTATTAACCTAACTACAAACTGTTTGAAATGGAAAATTTCAAATTGCACAAAAACTAGAGCATGGAGAACAAAATCAATTTCATACTTGAAATCAGCACATCAAAAACATTCAGAATGAGTATCAAAAAATCCCATGAAGTGAGACTGAAAAAAATTGTTGACCAGTGTTACCTATCATCATGCCATGAAATGAGAAACATTTTATCCAATATCCTTTCCAACCTTCCTAAAGTGGTGTTCCATCACCCACCCAACCTTCAGAACATCCTAGTCCATTCCTACAACATTTCCCGTTCCAACCCTATGTCACAGGGAACATATCACTGTGGAAGACCCAAGTGCAAGAACTGCCCAATCCGCTCATCCAGCACATATTGTTCCAGTCCTGTCAGGCACTTATCTCACCGCATCGAAGGCTGGCTCACCTGTGAAAGCAGTCCAGCTCAGTTGCAACCATTGCACAGCTTTTTAAAATGGTATGACTACCAGCCAGCTATCCACCAGGATGAGTGGTCACTGCCAAACTGTGGCCAAGAACAAAGTGGATCACCCCATGGCACAACAGGCAGCTGAACACAACACACTTTATTTCAATGGCTGCTTCACTACTCGAGTCATCTGGATTCTTCCCTCCACCTCCAGCTTTTCTGAACTGTGCAGATGGGAGTTATCCTTAATTATCCCGGCCTCAATCTATGGTAACATACTTTCCCCACACACTCCACCCAACAGTTTCTGCCCCTTCTGTCCTATCACCTCCACCTTTTTCACAAAGAAGGCTTTGGCGGAAAGTTATAATGTGTAATAGTACTTTCATTGGGCCTGTCTGTAACTCAATGGGTCATCTTTATGGTGGGTAGACTATCCTTTTCCTAATATTGTCAAAGTAGGTTATACCACAGGAAAGAATTTAATAGTGTGTACAGAGTATATTTGAAATCTGTCCACAGCTCAACACAATGAGAGTGATTTTTAAGTGCAAACAGACAGAACTACCAGTTTTGGTGAATGTATCAATATGCAGGCATAATTCCAGTGATCCATTTGGGTGCCTAAGAATTTGAAACACAGGTTTCATTTAACGTGTGCTCACTGATCTCGACAATCACATACTGTGATTTTTTTATCACATTAAAAAGTAGTCAGTTCTCTGTGAGACAGCAGTAGGTCTGTTTTACTATGTCTGGCATGAGTGTGTCTGGGCACTTTCTAGGAACACAAGCAGGAATGATATGTGGGATGTGCCTACAAGAAATCACTGAAATACAACAGTTGTGGAAAGGATATATTGCTAATTGCCTTACAGATGACACATTGAGTTGCAGACAGACACAACAAAAAGACAATTTCACATTAAGATTTTGGCCAAAGCCTTCATCACAAAAGAGAAACACATGAATTCACACAAGCATGCACACCTTACACACCCATGACTGCTGTAACTGCCTGCTCATGCATGCAAGTTAGGTACAATAAACCAGAGATTAACAGCTTTCGGCAGAACAATTAGCCAGTATGCTCTGATGAACATCTTGTTTAATGGCAGAAAAGTGATTTCTAAGTGAATGCAAGATAAGTTTATAATATTTGATAGAATCATTTTCATCAACTTTAATTAATGCAAAAGAAGATTCCACAGCAATGTCTGTCGATATGCATTGCACATTCGCTGCACTTATAATAAATACTATATCTGTGAAACACTCACCATTAACAAGGTATTTTTCTTCATGAGCTAAATAAAATCAAACAATGAAAAATCCAAGATGGAATGTAACAATACTATGAAAAGGAAAGTTGCCACCCACCATGTAGCAGAGATGCTGAGTCGCAGATCGGTACAACAAAAAGACTGCCACAAATAAAGCTTTTGGCCCGTAAAGCCTTCGTCAAAAATAGACAAAGCATATGCGTGTGCATGTGTGTGTGCGCGCGCACGCACTGTAGCTACAGTTGCTTGCAGCTGTGGCTACAGTTGCCTGAGACTGCAGTCACGTGTGTGAGAGTTGCGTTCGCATGCATGTCGTCCAATTTTGACGAAAGCACTATGGGCTAAAAGCTTTATTTGTAACAGTCCTTTTGTTATGCCTACCTGTGACTCAGCATCTTTGCTATATGGTGAGTGGCAACTTCCTTTTTCATAATACTGCTGAGCTAAATAAAAGTAGGCAATGTATAACTCAATCCCATTAGAAACCAGACAGCAGAAGTTCTTTGGAAAGTGTGGTGATAAAATTATTCCCAACTTATCAGTGGTAGAAACAGTGCTGTCTCAAGTCACTGGTGGTAGCGGTGCCAGGAGTATTTTGTAATTTTCTGGGCTACTTGAAGAAAAATAAAAATCATAAACATAACTATGCCGTATTATCCAAAAGCCAAAACAGATAGAACTTCGCAAACCTGACATTCAAAAAGAAAGAAAAAATGGTCATATGAGAATAATAAGGACTATTTTAGGAAGACAGACATGCATCATTTTGCACAACGTGAAATAACTGTAAAGAATGAGATACAGCATGCATTTTCCTGCAGCTGTAACTGATGTGAATGCTACACTGCTACAGACACTTTATTCTTTCAACCAATGGTAAATGTAGACAATATCCTTGCATATCTGGCAGTTGACTACAGCCATCACATGTTTAAAGCAACATGCCATACAACTTTAAATATGAAAAAATTACACTAGAATTAACTGTTACATATTAGACACTGTATTTAATGAGCAATATGTATGGTGCAACAATATGTACATGCCTTTAGCTGAACAACAACTAATCACACTAAAAAACGGTCACTTTCCATGCTAAACTTAGGTCCAAACATAAGCTGACAAGCGTCAAATTTTTGCCACTCTTACCACAAACTATTTTATGCAGTGGTGTCTGATACTACCTATATATGTGTATGTCAACTTCTTACAAGCGGACAGTTACATTCCCCTTCTGTGCTGATCCCTGAATTCTTTGCCTGTTAAAAGATTTTTTTTTTTAATAAGATGCTGAGAAGAAAAAGTGTCTTAAACAAGTAAATAAAAATAGTTACATTACAGGAAACAAGTACATCCTTTTATCTCTTCTACACCTCTTGTGGTTGGCAAATCGAAGGATTTTTTCATTAGTTCTCAATAATCTAAACATGAAGTAACAAAAGCAAAATGGGTGCAATGGACAAAAAGACATAAGGAGATGATAAAATGTTTTTGAATTACGTTATCCTATTTTCTCCTTCATTACAAGTACCTTCAGTATTTTTAAAAATATTTTTGTACACATTTTGTCTTCTGTGCCATTCTTTAAAGTCTGAAACAAATGTGCCATCCTCATTTGAAAACTCTACTAAATAATACTTTCAGAAACAATTAAACAATCACTGGCATAATTTTTAACTTCTGTCTGCTATGAATCATTATTATTATTATACATTAAGTTGTTATATTTTATTTCTGAGTGGATCCCCCACTGTGTATTATGATGCACATTTTAATTCTACATACAATACGAGGGTAAGTCAATTATTACCCGCAATTTAGTTATATTTTTGTTTATTTTGGTAGTACTGTAGTTTTACGTTGATGACGCATGCTTTGTTTATTTGTTGTTATATCTTTGCGATTGTCAAGCTGCTAGGTTAGTTTCATTATTTCTGTCGTGCTGTTAATCGTGGCTGCTCTGCTGTCTATTTGCACCAAAGAAGAGCAACATTCAGTGATCTGTTTTTCGTGGTCGGAAGGTGTATCAGGGGCCGAAATTCATCGAAGACTTTCGGTACTGTACGGGAACAGTGTTTTGCCGCAACAGAGTGTCTATGAATGGATTGAAAAATTCCGAAATGGTTGCACAAATGTTACGCATGATGAAGGAGCTGGATGACCGTTTACAGCCACAAATGAAGAAACCACTGAGCATTACTGTGAAATAATACCATTAGACAGATAATTAACTATTGACGCTTCAAATTAGTCACGGTTCTGCCTACAAAATCATCCACAACAGACTTGGGTTTCATAGCTTTTGTGCAAGATGACTCCCAAAACAACTCACACAGTTACATAAACAAACATGTTTGGACATCAAAAAACATTTGCATCACTATGATAACGAAGGGGACAATTACTTAGACATGATCATTACTGGTGACAAAACATGGATCCATCATTACGAGCCAGAGAGTAAACGGTAGAGTATGGAATGGAAACATCCAAATTCGCGATGCAATAAAAAGTTCAAGACCCAACCGTCTGCAGGAAAACTGATGCTTATGGTTTTTTGGGACACACAAAGTCCAGTACTGGAACATTATGGGGAAAAGGGCACAACACTAAACTGTGAAATGCTTACTACCAGGCCAAGGCCTGCAGTTCGAAGCAAACACTGAGGTTTGCTGTCAAAAGGTGCTGTGTTGTTGCACGACAATGCCCGTCTGCATACTGCTGCCCACACTTATGAAATGCTCCAGGAACTCAAATTTAAAAAACGATGTTCTTGTTAAGTTACCTATTTGATCAAAATAAAATTTTATAACTACTTTGCGGATAATAATTGACTTACCCTCGTACTTTCTCAAATATCAGAGAAGAGAAAAAAAAATGGAAAAATTGTGGATCCATCTGTCAATCAGTATCAAGTGAAAGATATGTGGCAATTTCCCCCTCCCTTTTTTAAAGAATTCTCCATCCTTTGTCTTTTTTTTTTTTTTCCAACGAACAAGGCAGTAAGACTGATGTCATAATTATAGAATATACATCACCACTCTTAATCAAACATAGTAAACATAGTTTCTAATTTATAAATTATATGATTTAGCAACAGAAATTTATCAGTAACTTACTATTACTACTGAAATTACGAAAACTTAAAAAAACAGAAACTGAAAGAACAACAATCATATAGGGCAACAAAGCTTGTCTAAAGGTATTGTGTGTTTTTATGGAAAATGGGTTGGTGAAAATTGAACATGACCCTGCATAATGGTAATCAAAATGAAGCATATAAAGTTTTTTAATTTAACTTTATGCTGAGGAGACATTTTTTGTCTACATTCATCCTCATTACAGGTGGGTTCGTCTCACCATAAGGTCTGAGTGACCTGCTCTTCTTTTTTAATCTGCCCCAACACACTCCTCTCTTTCCTCCTCCCTATTCATCCACGAGACTCAGAGGGCCATAGACACGGGTTCCCAGGTAGATGCCATGTTTCTTGACTTCCGCAAGGCGTTCGATACAGTTCCCCACAGTCGTTTAATGAACAAACTAAGAGCATATGGACTATCAGACCAATTGTGTGATTGGACTGCAGAGTTCCTAGATAACAGAATGCAGCATGTCATTCTCAATGGAGAGAAGTCTTCCGAAGTAAGAGTGATTTCAGGTGTGCTACAGGGGAGTGTCGTAGGACCGTTGCTATTCACAATATACATAAATGACCTTGTGGATGACATCGGAAGTTCACCGAGGCTTTTTGCAGATGATGCTGTGGTATAGCGAGAGGTTGCAACAATGGAAAATTTTACTGAAATGCAGGAGGATCTACAACGAATTGACACATGGTGCAGGGAATAGCAATTGAATCTCAATGTAGACAAGTGTAATGTGCCGCGAATACATAGAAAGAAAGATCCTTTATCATTTAGCTACAATATAGCAGGTCAGCAACTGGAAGCAGTTAATTCCATAAATTATCTGGGAGTATGCATTAGGAGTGATTTAAAATGGAATGATCATATAAAATTAATTGTCAGTAAAGCAGATGTCGAACTTAGATTCATTGGAAGAATCCTAAGGAAATGCAGTCCGAAAACAAAGTAAGTAGGTTACAATACACTTGTTCGCTCACTGCTTGAATACTGCTCACCAGTGCGGGATTTGTACCAGGTGGGGTTGATGGAGGAGATAGAGAAGATCCATTGGAGAGCAGCGCGCTTCGTTACAGGATCATTTAGTAATCGTGAAAGCGTTACGGAGGTGATAGATAAACTCCAGTGGAAGACTCTGCAGGAGTGACGCTCAGTAGTTCGATACCGGCTTTTGTTGAATTTTCGAGAACATACCTTCACCGAGGAGTCAAGCAGTATATTGCTCCCTCCTACGTATATCTCGCGAAGAGACCATGAGGATAAAATCAGAGAGATTAGAGCCCACACAGAAGCATACCGACAATCCTTCTTTCCACGAACAATACGAGACTGGAATAGAAGGGAGAACCGATAGAGGTACTCAAAGTACCCTCCACCACACACCATCAGGTGGCTTGCAGAGTATGAATAGTTACAGAAGCTAGGACAGTGTAAATTTTTCATGTGTGTATTGGCAGCACTGAAAATGTCCCCTCATAGCAGTAAGTACTGGCCAGCAAATCTTTCTTGTAATACATCATTATTAATAACTGAGCAGAAATTAGTTTCCTATAGTTGGGAGAAACTTGCCGTACCAATTAGATGCATGCTACACAAAGGTTTGTATCAACTAAATTAAAAAATGTTCTCCTTATGCCCCCCCCCCACCACACACACACACACACACACACACACACACACACACACACACACACAGGAGTGAGTGAGATGGGGGGATGGGGAATAATTCACAGTACCAGTACTTAAGTATTGTAAATAACTTCAAATCACTGTGTATAATTAGCAGGAGAATTCTCACAAAATATGTTATAAGTGCTCATTTAAAACTGACTTAATAAGAGCAGACATGGCTAACAAAAAGGATATATCAAAGGCACAAATCAATCTAGACAGCTTTTAAACTTTCAACTGACCATAAAAACAATTTTAGATTCCTGTGTATATATGTCTATCAACAGCATATTCATTTCTCACTTTAACCAATAATCCAGGGTTCTTTCTTGAAACATCTCTCTTGTAATGCGTATAACCACTGTCTTCCGTTACACAACATCCACTTATGTTCTCTGTACAGTCCTGCAATCAAAATTGATATAATGGGAAAAAAATGAATACACTGCATACCATAAAAAATGTTAATAAGCTAATATTTTATTGTTTTGCAACAACAATGGACATTACACACTACTGACCTATAATACCACTGTTTGGCAAAACTGTTTCATGAAACAGAAGCAACAAGATTTAGTCTACGGTGGGGGGTGGGGGCGCAAAAGTCACTGGACATTTGGTTAAAAGAAAATTAAGTAATAGCAAGACACAGTACTAAGAAGTTTTAACCCATTAAGTTGTTATTACCAAATGGTGATCATTAAATCTTGTCAAGTTGGTATACAATATAATGACAAACAAAAGAAACAATAATCAAACTAGTAAATTGTTGAAAGTGATCTGTGAGACATGTTTACTGCTGGATTTTTCCGAATTGTCATGATTTTAATGAACGAAGAAAGGATTTTTGTGTTAAAACATTTTATAAAAGTAGTGCTAGTGAAGCTGTTAATGAAAGGGGGAAGACACTCTACATCAAAACCACCTTCTAGACAAACAGTGTATGAGGTACGAGATAGATCTGAAGAACATGGATTTGTTATGGATGCAACAAGATCTGGCTGCCCAACAAGTCACAACTGACGAAAACGAATTGCACGTACACTCCTGGATATTGAAATAAGAACACCGTGAATTCATTGTCCCAGGAAGGGGAAACTTTATTGACACATTCCTGGGGTCAGATACATCACATGATCACACTGACAGAACCACAGGCACATAGACACAGGCAACAGAGCATGCACAATGTCGGCACTAGTACAGTGTATATCCACCTTTCGCAGCAATGCAGGCTGCTATTCTCCCATGGAGACGATCGTAGAGATGCTGGATGTAGTCCTGTGGAACGGCTTGCCATGCCATTTCCACCTGGCGCCTCAGTTGGACCAGCGTTCGTGCTGGACGTGCAGACCGCGTGAGACGACGCTTCATCCAGTCCCAAACATGCTCAATGGGGGACAGATTCAGAGATCTTGCTGGCCAGGGTAGTTGACTTACACCTTCTAGAGCACGTTGGGTGGCACGGGATACATGCGGACGTGCATTGTCCTGTTGGAACAGCAAGTTCCCTTGCCGGTCTAGGAATGGTAGAACGATGGGTTCGATGACGATTTGGATGTACCGTGCACTATTCAGTGTCCCCTCGACGATCACCAGTGGTGTACGGCCAGTGTAGGAGATCGCTCCCCACACCATGATGCCGGGTGTTGGCCCTGTGTGCCTCGGTCGTATGCAGTCCTGATTGTGGCGCTCACCTGCACGGTGCCAAACAGCCATACGACCATCATTGGCACCAAGCCAGAAGCGACTCTCATCGCTGAAGACGACACGTCTCCATTCGTCCCTCCATTCACGCCTGTCGCGACACCACTGGAGGCGGGCTGCACGATGTTGGGGCATGAGCGGAAGACGGCCTAACGGTGTGCGGGACCGTAGCCCAGCTTCATGGAGACAGTTGCGAATGGTCCTCGCCGATACCCCAGGAGCAACAGTGTCCCTAATTTGCTGGGAAGTGGCGGTGCGGTCCCCTACGGCACTGCGTAGGATCCTACGGTCTTGGCGTGCATCCGTGCGTCGCTGCGGTCCGGTCCCAGGTCGACGGGCACGTGCACCTTCCGCCGACCACTGGCGACAACATCGATGTACTGTGGAGACCTCACGCCCCACGTGTTGAGCAATTCGGCGGTACGTCCACCCGGCCTCCCGCATGCCCACTATACGCCCTCGCTCAAAGTCCGTCAACTGCACATACGGTTCACGTCCACGCTGTCGCGACATGCTACCAGTGTTAAAGACTGCGATGGAGTATGCCACGGCAAACTGGCTGACACTGACGGCGGCGGTGCACAAATGCTGCGCAGCTAGCGCCATTCGACGGCCAACACCGCGGTTCCTGGTGTGTCCGCTGTGCCGTGCGTGTGATCATTGCTTGTACAGCCCTCTCGCAGTGTCCGGAGCAAGTATGGTGGGTCTGACACACCGGTGTCAATGTGTTCTTTTTTCCATTTCCAGGAGTGTATGTTTAGCTGTGATCTAGAGTCCATGAAAATCAACCAGACAATCAGTAACTGAGCTGGATTTATCATGAAGGTCACAGCAAGAAATGTTACACAAACAGAAGTTTAACGTTTACATTCCACATTAACGGCATGGGTTACTTGAAGATGATTGAAATCAACGTCTTTGAATTTCAACTGATGGTTGATACACATAAATAAGATCCCAACCTGTTCAACAACACTGTACGGTCTAACGAGGCCAATTTTAAGTTAATTGGACAAGGTAACAGACGTATCTGCACTTACTGGTATACTGACAATCAAAATCTTTTGTTAGAAAAACCACTAAATCAATCTGGTCTGAGTGTTTGGAGGGGGGCAACATCTTCATTTGGTGTACTCGGACCATTTTTTGAAGGAACAGTGACTGGTGATAACTATTTGGATATGCTTCAGAATTATGTGGTGCTGAAAACTTTACAGAAATTTACTCTCAACACAATGGTACTCCACCACATTATGCCACTTCCATCTGCAATTTATTAAAAGAAACTTTCCAAAGCGGTTGGTTGAAGGGCAGATACTGACATGCCTCCACATTCACCAGATATCATGCCCATGGGATTTCTCCTATGGGGTGTCGTCAAGAACTCTTGTTTATTCTCAAAAGCATCAGACCATTGCTGGACTAAAAGGCTACATACACAAAACAGTGATACTACACTAAACCACAGAGTATGTAACAGGGTTCCAAAGAGACTTCAAAGATGTTTAAATGAGGACGGAAAACAATTTGACCATAAAAAGTAATTGTAAGTATTGTTTGTATTTGTAATGAAACAAATTCAGTCTTGTTTAAATCGGTGCCCAGTGGCTTTTGTGCCACCCTGAATTACGACTTTGTTTCAATAACCATCTCCAACATAAGTCTAGTGAGATACACAGAGTGATTCTAAAGTAACTGTACACACTTCGTAGGTTTAATGTATGGGGGGGGGGGGGGGGGGGGGGTGATATTGCCATGGGCGGAGCTTGTGCAGTAGGCATTTCTGTCACTAAGCGTGTATAGTGAAACTCATTGCCAATTCAATGCCGCCTGTGTTGGCAACCTGGCTTTTTCTGTTCATCTGTAATGATTGTTTTTGCGGGGGCTGTTCTGTTCTTGTTTCAATTTTATGATAAGTGTAAGTAAAAAATGGGCAGTGTGAAATTTTGTTTTCTACTCCGTAAAAATGCTGCTGAAACCGTTTTAGTGTTGAAAACAGCTTACCAAGATGATACTATGGGAAAAACTCAAGTGCACGAAAGGTTTGCAAGATTTAAAAATGGTGACATGTCGATTGATGACATACCTTGCTCTGGACATCCATCAACTGGCCGAATGAGCAAAAATATTGCCATCTCTGTGAGACAGTTTTCGGCTAAAAATGGCATGGTTCCACTAGACCATGCACTTTACTTCCCTGACCTGGCTCCATGCAACTTTTTCTTATTTCCACATGAAAAGGGCATGGAAGGACACCAATTTGACAACAATTAAGAAGTCAAGAGGGGGGGGGGGATGAGCTGTCAGCCATTTCTAGAGATGACTACAAAGAATGTTTTGAACAGCAGAAGCAATGGTGGGACAAATGTATTAGCTGTAATGGAGAGAATTTGAAAGGAATAAGGTTGTTTTGATAACATAATTCCTAGTTTTGGGTAATCATCAAAATAAGAGGGTAATATGTTAAATTAAGTTTTGTCTGAATTTGCTTAATTTCTGAGTTCTGATGCATAATGACATTTGTGGTTGGCATTACATAATGGGCTTTCGGCATGTCGTGTTCATCGTCATATCGATTGACGTTTCTCTGTACACCTATCTACACACTTCGGTTGATTCTGACATAAAATGCCTTTGTTTACTCGACTTCAATGTTGCCCACTGTACTCTATGATGTTATAGAGTAGCAGCACCAGTCCTACTATGTACATTCATTCTGTCAGTGGTGGCTGCCATCGTGTACGATATGATGGCGTACTCAAATGGTGGATATGTGGGCACACACCTTCTGTATGCCAGAGTAGAAGGCAATGCACGAGCAGCAGGATGACAGTATATGGAAATGTTTCTAAACAGAAGAGCACCAAACCATCAGACTTTCACAGCTGTGGGCAGGTGTTATAGGGAACACGGCATTCAAGATGCACCATGGTTAGGTTGGCCTCAACTGGATGGAGTGGATGTTCTCAACACCCTGGAAATGAAAGCTGAAGATCTAACGACAAGTACCTGCTGTGTAAGTGCCACTGTAGAGGTTCATCAATCAATTGTATGGCACCTGCTATAGAGACAGCAATTCCACCCATTTCACCTGTAGAAGGTACAGGAGCGACACCTGCAAGCTATGTCTTCAGTTACTGTTTACAGATGAGAGCCCCTCTATCCATGCTGTATTGTGAACATTCGTAACATGCACATGTGGGTGTATGAGAACTTCACATGACTACTGTATAAGGATATCTACATTGTATTTCAATGAACAATTACTGTGGTACTGTGGACAAATTACTTGGACCACATGTTATTCCACAGCACGTGCCTGGCAAAGAGTATTGACAATTTTTGGAACACATATTGGGTGGCCTCTATAATGACGTCCCACGCACTATACAAACCAGCTTACTGCTTACACATGATGGGGCCTCTGCACGTTTCAGTTGGGAGGCAGGTGAGTATCTCTGTGTTGCTTATCATGGTAAGTGAATAGAGTCATGCAGGACCAGATGCTTGGCGTGCCAGATCTCTGGACTTGGGGCCACTTCAGGGAACTTGTGTTTGATGTTGCAAGTAAGAATGCACCATTCTGAGAATGGTAAGACATCTAGCAAGTCACTGCCTTTGTCTACATGTAACGTCATTTTAAATATGTTCTAGAATAAATGCACAACATGTAGTTGTATTGAATTTTGGGTAATTTTCTGTTGCAAATGTGATCCCTACTCTACTGCATAATTCTGAGATAAAGCAATTTCAGACAAAACTTTATTTCACATTTTACACTTATTCTGATACATACACTACACCAACTAGTTATGTACAGTTACGCTTGAATCACCCTGTACGAGCAGCATGTGTAACCAAACTTATCTTTTTCTTTATATTAAGCAACAAATGCTACAATAAACCCTTAATGCAAGGTAAGCTATTGTCAAGGGCAAACTTCTGTGGCCAAGTGACAAAGCTGACCTAATATTATGATGATAGTAAGATAACTCGAAGAAAATATATACCAGCAACCATAATTTTCTTTAGCTACCAAATTTGGTTGCTTGCCATAATTCTGAATTACATTACAAGAATGGTAAGGAGCCTTTCTTGACAATCACTCAGAACATAACTTCATCGTTATCCTCATGCAGCTCAACAACAAAGATTGTTAGTAAAGGCTGCAGTAAGATTTATGCCAATCACATACATGCAGGGTGGCGCGAAACGAGCTTCACAAGAAGACTGAAAGAATTGCCACACTCACGAACTAATGAAAAGGATAAGCTGTTCTTAACTCAAAGTGGGCTTTTAACACCACAGCGTACTGTGAGGCATGCTCTTAATAGAATTGGTATGTCTTCCCTTCCTCCAATCAGTGAACTGCCTGACTGCAGCAGGCTGTGCCAACAGTGCCCATGGAGGCAGAGCGCTCACTGCAGCAGCTCCGAGCCTGCGTGATGGGAGACAGTCAGCTTACTGCACTGAGGCCACATGATGCTACAGCTGATGCAATAATCCATGTTCGATGACAGCTACAGTTGGAAATGAAGTCCTTGCCTCAGTTGGAGGATACATTTTTATCTGAGGATGGACGTATGCAGTGCCATGTATGTTGAAGTATTTAATTCTGCTAGAAAGTACAACATACCAATTATCCATGTCTTCAAGCAGCGCACTACAAGCAGGTAGAAGGCAAAGCTCATACAGAGCTAGTAGCCATACCAGGAGGCACAAGTTTCAAAAAGAATTCTTAGAACAGAAGTCATAGAAATATGCAGCATATTTCATGCACTGTAATGTGTTAATACTTTTCTGGTGAACGATAGAGAAGAAAAGGCAAGTGAAGCAGCAATTCGAGCACGCTACAAAGCCGTTCATATTATAGCACCAAGTGGCAAACCATTTTCAATGAGATCTCTCATAAAACTTTTTAAGGAAGTAGTTGCAGAATGTGTGTTTCCAAGGGAGTTGCAGGTAACTGAAGCGGTTTGCCTTTCAAAGCAAAAAGTGTCTTGTCAAATTGTGGACATACCAGTGAATTTGGAGAGACAGTTCAGGAAAAAGGCCAAGAACTTTACATACATCTCGCTCTGCTCAGCTTTCTGAAGGCAATCAGTGGATAGTATGAACTTCTTGTTGGACAAGCTCCATGTTGTAGCCACAGATCGTGCGTTGAGCATTATCAAGGTTTTGCCTGTCATTTAAAAAAATAAACTAGAAAGCAAATTTAGGACAGATGTTTTGACTGTTCGTTGCTTCATTTACCAGGAGGCAATGTGTGCTGAAAGAGCGGAACTACATGACATAATGGAAGTTGTGGTCAAACGTGTGAATTTTGTGTGGTGTCAAAGTTTGAATGACTGCCAATTCAAAGCAATCCTGAAAGATAAGGAAGAAGAGTATGGGGACACAACTAAACCACAGAACAGTTCATTGCTTAGTTGGGCAAAAGTTCGTGATGTTTTTTTTTCCCATTTGTGATTGGTTGGTTGGTTTAAAGGCAGGAGAAGGGACCGAACTACGAGGTCATTGGTCCCTTATTCCTAATAAAACAATGCCACAAGTGTGAGAATAAAACGGACAAAACATATAACACAAAATGGAAAGAAAGGAAAAGCCACAAGAACGAAGGGAAGACAATGAACACTAAAAGGAACAAAAGAGGACAAGAAAACAACAGAGAGATGCTAGAAACAGAAGAGAGTAAAACATGAAAGCAGATTACAGTGGCTGCCAACCACGAGAATAAAATGGGAAAGCCAGCTACTCTGCAACACATTAAAATCTCCACCCTAAAAGCACTAGGGTGGAGGACACAGAGGGACAAAGAACATGTGCTAAAACCTACATAGAAGTATAAAACCCACTCTCACGAATAAAACATAAAACTAAAGCTACTGTGGAGGCATTGTCACCCAACACCAAAGGCAGGGTGCTGGGAAAGTTAAAAGTCTGCTGCAGAGCGGCTAAAAGTGGGCAGTCCAGCAAGAGGTGGACGACTGTCATTTGGGAGCCACAGCAACACTGAGGTTGGTCCTCGCGACGGAATGGGTAACCATGCATTAGCCACGTATGGCCAATGTGGAGCCGGCAGAGGACAACTGATTCCCTGCGAGAGGCCTGCACAGAAGACTTCCACACATTCATAGTCTCCTTAATGACACACAGTTTGTTGTGTGAGCTGTTATGCCATTCCGTCTCCCAAAGACGGAAAACCCTGCGGTGTAAGACAGAATGCAGGTCAGCTTTGGAAATGCCTATCTCCAGAAGCGGATTCCGCGTCGCCTGTTTGGCCAGCCTGTTGGCAAGTTCGCTGCTGGGGATTCCGACGTGTCCTGGGGTCCACACAAACACCACGGAACGGCAGGAATGTTCCAGGGCATAGATGGATTCCTGAATGGACGCTACCAGAGGGTGGCGAGGGTAGCACTGGTCGATAGCTTGTAGGCTGCTCACTGATTCAGTACACAGGAGAAATGACTCGCCAGGGCATGAGCGGATGTACTCAAGGGCATGTGATATGGCCGCCAGCTCTGCAGTGAAAACACTGCAGCCAACTGGCAAGGAGTGCTGCTCAATATGTCCTTCATGAACATATGCGAAGCCTACGTGAGCATCAGCCATTGAGCCATCGGTGTAAATCGCTTCAGAGCCTCGCAACACGTCAAGAACCAAGAGGAAGTGACAGCAGAGAGCGGTGGGGTTAACTGAGTTAACTGAGTCACCATAGAGGCGTACATGAACAGACCACAAGTAGAGGTGGTAAAGGGAAGGACTCCAGTTCGGAGAGAAGGGACCGCACGCGAACCGCAATCGTTAGCCCCTACCTGGGCCGCTGTTGCGGGAGATGGACTGCTGCGGACGGGAAAAGGAGACGCTAATTTGGATGCTCAGGGGAACTATGAATGTGTGCTGCATAACTGGTGAGCAGTTGCGCCCATCTGATCTGCAGTGAAGGGACACCAGCCTCCACCAGTACGCTGGTCACCGGACTCGTCCTAAAAGCTCCTGTTGCTAATCGAACCCCACAGTGGAGCACAGAGTCGAATAAATGCAATGCTTAAGGTGCTGCCAAACCATAAATCACACTCTCGTAGTCAGTTCGGGATTGGACAAGGGCCCTGTAGAGATGCTGCAGCGTACAGCGATCTGCACCCCAAGTGATGTTGCTCAGGCAATGGAGGGCATTGAGGTGCTGCCAGCACCTCTGCTTAAGCTGACGAAGATGAGGGAGCCAAGTCAATTGAGTGTCGAAAACCAGTCCTAGGACTGATATGTCTCCACTACAGTGAGTGGATCATCATTAAGGTAAAGTGAGGGTTCCAGATGAACGGTACGCCGCCGACGGAAGTGCACGACACACGATTTTGCGCCTGAAAATTGGAAGCCATGGGCTAGAGCCCATGACTGCACCTTGTGGATGGCTCCCTGGAGGCACTGCTCAGCAACAAAAGTACTGGAGCAGCATACAGAGAAGGTGAGATGGAGGGCCCGACAGCTGCTGCTAGACCATTAATGGCCACTCAATACAGAGCTCTGCAGGACTCCATTCTCCTGGATATGGATGGACCTATCGGAGTCACCAACTTGGACACAGAAAGTAGGGAGTGACAGAAAGTTTTGGATAAAAAATCGGGAGTGGTCCCCGGAGACCCCACTCATATAATGTGACAAGGATATGTCGTCGCCAAGTCGTGTCGTGTGCTTTACATAAGTCAAAAGAGACTGTTCGGATGGCAGACTCGATGGACACAAGATCATCAGTGGTAGAGCGACCCTGGTGGAAGCCGCCCTGATATGGAGCCAGCAAGCCATGTGACTCCAGGACCATACCAAACCGCCGACACACCATACGTTCCAGCAGCTTACAAAGAACGTCGGTGACACTAATGGGCCGATAGCTATCCACATCAAGCTGTTTTTTACTGGGTTTGAGCACCAGAATTATGGTGCTCTCCCGCCACTGCAATGGAAAGACGCCATCACACCAGAGCCGGTTGAAGGCGACAAGAAGATGTCGCTTGTAGTCACATGAGAGATATTTAATCATCTGGTTGTGGATGCGATCAGGTCCAGGAGCTGTGTTGGGGCAATGTGCAAGGGCACTGAGAAGCTCCCATTCCGTACATGGGGTGTTATAGGATTCACTGCAGCGGGTAGTGAGTGAGAGGACGTTCCCTTCCAGCCACCGTTTGAGTGTGCGAAAGGCTGGGGGTAATTCTCCGATGCAAAGGCGCTCCAGCAAAGTGCTCGGCAATCACGTCTGCATTGGTGCATAACTCGCCATTTATGGTAACACTGGGGACAGCTGGTACCCGAAAAGACATTTGATCTTTGTCCAGACTTGGGAAGGTGACATGTGGCACCCAATGGTGGAGACATATCTCTCCCAACACTCCTCCTTCCATTGTTTGATAAGGTAGCGAACACGGGCATGGAGCCGTTATAAGGCTATGAGGTGCTCCAGGGAAGGGTGTCGCTTATGCCACTGTAGAGCTTGCCGATGCTCCTTAATTGCTTCAGCGACCACCAAGGGACTGCCTTACGCCTCAGGCACCCTAAAGCGTGGGGGGATCGCATTTTCTGCCGCAGAAACAATTGTGCTAGTCACCTGCTCAACCACTACATCGATGTTACCATGTGGGGGGAGATTCAGCGGTGACAGCAGAGGTGAAAGTTCCCCAGTCCACCTTGTTCAAAGCCCATCTGGGCAGACGTCCATGTGCCTGACACTGGGGCAATGACAGGAAGATGGGGAAGTGGTCACTGCCACACAAGTCGTCATGTGCTCTCCATTGGATAGATGGGAGAAGTCCTGGGCTGCAAATTGATAAATCAATGGCCGAGTAACTACCATGAACTGCCATGAACTGAAATGTGTGGTGCGCCCAGTATTTAAGAGGCAGAGGTCAAATTGCGACAGTAAAGTTTCGACATCTCTGCCTCAGCCAGTAAGCATGGTACCACCCCACAAGGGGGTTATGGGCATTAAAATCTCCCAGAAGTAGGAAAGGTTTAGGGAGTTGATCAATCAGTGCAGACAGTTATTTCCTGTGTCATCCTTATTCTGACAACCACAGCGTCAAGAGGGGTTTGAAGGGGCATATGTTCACTACAGCTGAGTTTAGGACATAAATGCTAACTCCACCTGACACTCGATTATAGTCACTACGGTTCCTGTAATATCCCCTATAGCCGCAGAGGGCAGGGGTCCGCATTGCTGGGAACCAGGTTTCCTGGAGGGCAATGCAGAAAGCAAGTGTAAAGCTTAAAAGTTGCCATAGGTCAGCCAGGCAGTGGTAAAAACCGCTGTAATTCCACTGGAGGATTACACAGTAAGACTGGGAAGACATGGAACATTCATTCAATGAGGCAGTTTACGCCTCAGAGTCACCTGTTGCCACCAACTTATTGTCTGAGGGTCTGGCGAGATCTAGGTCCTCAGCGGACGCCAAAATCTCCACCCCATCCTCAGCCGCAGAGCTTGTAGGTAGTGGTGGTGTGGGTGTCACTGCAATTTCCTTGGTCTTAGGGGTTTTCTTTATGGATTTCTCTCACTGCTCCTTGGGTTTCCCTGGCTGGGAGGACTTGTGTGGCTCAGTCTCCAGGACTGAGGATGAGTGTGAAGCCCTACGACCAGTTGCTTTTGGGCTCTTCAGCCACTGGCGGGTGTCATCTTTCCCACTAGAAGAATCCTGGAAAGGGGGTGACCCAAGGGACCCCTTCCTAGCAAGAGAAGCCGAAGAAGACTTATGCTTCTCCGGCTTAGAAGTGGGGACGGACGTCCCTGATGGTTGGGAGGGTGGTTGCTCCCGAAGTAGGGGGTGCAGGAGCAACAGGGAGGGAAGTACCCCCCACCATCAAGGGGGCAGGTGTAGTCTTCTGGCTCTGAGAGGTGACCTGGGTTGACGGAGCTGATGGTGCCAGAACCATTGTAGCGGCACTATAAGGCGATGTCATACGCACAGGATGCAGGTGTTCAAATTTTCTCTTAGCCTCAGTGTACGTCAGTCAGTCCAGTGTCTTGTACTTCATGATTTTCCTTTCTTTCTGGAGAATCCTGCAGTCAGACGAGCAAGGCAAATGGTGTTCGCCACAATCTCTGCATGTGACGCTGGAAGTACAGCGGGAAGACATATGGCCAAACTTCCAGCACTTAAAGCACCGCATCGGGGGAGGGATTAGGGCTTTACATCACACCAGCAGACCATCACCCTCAAAGGCCAAGATGAAGGCACCGGTGGCGACCTGATTATCCTTCGGACCCCAATGGACACACCGAATGAAATGTACTCCTCGCCGCTCTAAATTGGCTTGCAGCTCATCGTTGGACTGCAAAAGAATGTCTGTGTAAATATGATACCCTGGACCATATTTAAGGTCTCATGGGGTGTGATGGTTACAGAAACATCCCCCAGCTTGTCAAAAGCGAGTAATTCCCGTGACTGGGCAGAGGATGCTGTTTTGATCAAGACTGTTCCAGATCTCATTTTGGACAAGCCCTCCACATCCCCGAACTTGTCCTCTAAATGCTCAACAAAAAACTGAGACTTCACTGTCATGAAAGATTCCCCATCAGCTCTCGAACATACAAGGTACTGGGGCGAATAAGATCTGCTGCCATCCTTAGCCTGGTGTTCCTTCCATGGTGTGGCCAGGGAGGGGAAAGATTTGAGGTCGTACTTCTGTGTGTTGAATTGAGCTCGTGATCACTTAGAGACTGCTGGTGTTTCACCACCAGCTTTCCTATTTGTGAGAAAATCTCTCTTTTTTCTCTATATGAAACAGGGAGAAATGCATTTTTTTTTTTTAGAGAGTTAAAATTGATATAAGACGTAGCATTCGTAGGTGACATAACAATCCATTTCAACAACTTTTATTTGTCATTACATGGCAAGGGGCAGTTAATAAGAGATGTGCACGACTCCTTTAAAACTACCTGAAGGTACCAGTTTTGGTAAGCCAAGACAAAGCAGCTTATCACGATTTGAAACAAGATTATGAGAGCTCACCATTTTGGAAACGGAAATTAAATTATTCAGCACTCTTCAGTTTCACCCGATGATTTGTCACAGATAGTCCAGTTAGAAATTACAGGTTTGCAAAACTGAACTACACTGAAAGCCAGAAAAGGGGAATTTTTCATGGTGGTATCATTATTACAGAAAACATGTTTACTAGGCTGCACAAAAATAGCACACACATCAAGTGGATTTTTGGGTCTACATATTCTTCTCAGCAGCTTTTCACAATAATGAAAAGGATAACAACCATGGAATGGAATGATGGAAATCCAGGATGGAACAATGACAATGTTATGAAAAGGACACATTGTTACTCATTATGTGAGGCAGATGTTAAGTTGCAGACAGCCACAACGAAAAGACTGCTAAAGTGAGATTTTGGCCAAAAGGCATAACACACACACACACACACACACACACACACACACACACACACACACACACACACACACACACACTACTGCCTCTGGCTGCCGAGACCGGTCTGTGAGCACATGCACGATTCGAGAAGCACTGTGGGTGACAGATGGAAGGATGGGTAAGTATAGCAGGGTAGGGGTGTGGGACAGTAAACTGCTGCCTGTGGGAGCATATGGGACAGGATCGGGACAAAGTATGGCACCTAGGTGCAGTCGGGAGCTTAGATGGGGTGGGGCGGGGGAAGGTGGAACAGGAGAGAGGTAAAAAGACTGTGGGTGCATTGGTGAACACAACACTGTGTAATGCTGCAGTGGGAACAGGGAAGGGGATAGGTGGGTGAAGGACAGAAACCAATGAAGGCCAAGAGGTTATGAGAACACAGGATGTATTGCAGGGAGAGTTCCCACCTGAACATTTCAGAAAAGCTCATGTTGATAGGAAGCATCCAGATGACACAGGCTGTGGAGCTGTCACTGAAGTGAAGAATGTTGAGTTGGACAGTGTGCTCAGCAATTGGGTGATCCAGCTGTCGCTTGGCCAGTCTGTCGGTGACCATTTATGCGGACAGACAGCTTGTTGGTTGTCATGCCCACATAGAATGCAGCACAGTGGTTGCAACTTAGCTTGTTGATATTACAACTGCTTTCTGGTCTATTGCAGGAATATGATCCATGAGGCAAGGGGATGGAAGTAGGGGTGGAGTAGATATGGATGAGATGTTGTGTATGTTTATTAGGCAGTAGAATATTGCTGTGGCACTGTGGGAGGGGTGGGGAGGGTAGTGGGTACGATATTCTGCATTTCAGGGCATAACGAGAGGTAGCTGAAACCCTGGTGGAGAATGTGTTTCGGTTGCTCCAGTCCTGGGTAGTATTGAGCCACAAGGGGAATGCTCCTTTGTGGCAGGACAGTGGGGGCTTTAGCAGGTAGTGGGTGATTGGAGAGATAAGGCACAGGAGATCTGTTTCTGTACCATGGTGGTGGTGGGGGGGGGGGGGAGGGTAATTTCAGTCTATGATGGCCTCAGTGAGGCCCTTGGCATATTTGAAGAGGGACTGCTCATCACTACAGATGCGACAGCCATGGGTGGTTAAGCTGTATGGAAGGGACTACTTCATATGGAATGGGTGGCAGCTGTCGAAATGATGGTACTGCTGGTGGTTGGTAGGTTTTATATGGATGGAGGTACTGATGTAGCCATCTTTGAGGTGGTGGTCAACATCAAAGAAGGTGGCTTGTTGTGTTGAGGAGGACCAGGTGAGGCAAATAGGGAAGAAAGTGCTGAGGTTCTGGAGAAATGTGTATAGGGTGTCCTCACCCTTGATACAGATCATTAAGATGTCATCAATGAATCTGAACTACGTGAGGGATTTAGAACTCTGGCTGATTAGGGAAGTGTCCTCTAGATGGCCCATGAGTAGGTAGACATAGGATGGTGCCACGTGTGTGCCCACTGCTGTACCATGAACTTGTTTCTAGGTGATGCCTTCAAAGGTGAAGTAATTGTGGGGGCGAGGATACAGTTGGTCAAAGTGATAAGAAGGAGGATGTAGATTCGGAATCCACCAGGCACTGGGAAAGGTAATATTCAGCAGTGATAGGGCCACGGGCATTAGAAACATTAGTTTAAAGGCAGATGGCATCAATAATGATGAGTAGGGCACTGTCTGTTGAAGGATCAGGAACTGTGGAGTGTCGGTGGAGGAAAAGGTTTGTGTCTTTTATGTAGGAGGGTAGGTTCGGGTATTTGTCTATGAGAGCAGGGATTCTCTCCATGGAGGCACAGCAAACAGAAACAATAGTGTTTCCTGGGTGGTCAGTTTATGGACTTTAGGAAGCATGTAAAAGGTAGGAGTGCAGGGAGATGTATGGACGTGGGGGGAGGGAGGTAGACTAACTATGGGGAGAGGTTCTGGAACAGGCCTGAGAATTTGAGGAGAGACTGGAGGTCCTGTTGGATATTTGGAATGGGTTCACTGTGGCAGGGTTAGTAGGTGAACAAATCTGATAGTGGGTGGAGGCCTTCTGCAATGTAATCTCTGTGCTTCAAAATCACAGTGGTTGAGCCTTTGTCAACAAGTTGGGTTATTAAGTCGGGACAGGTTTTAAATGGTGGACTGCGGTTCTTTCTGCAGATGTAAGGTTACCTAGTATGTTGAAGGATATGGAGAATGATGGTGAGGCAAGGTATGAGGTTAAGAAATATTGGAAAATTACCTATGAAAGCAGTAGTGTGATCTAAAAGCTAAGCTGCAACCACTGTGCTCTGTTCTATGTGGGTATGACAACCAACAAGCTGTCTATCTGCATGAGTGGCCACTCACAAACTGTGGCTGAGAGTCAGCTGGACCTCCCAATTGCTGTCCAACATAACATTCTTAACTTCAGTGATTGCTTCACAGCTTGTGCCTTCTGTCTCCTTCCTCTCCAATATATGCTACATTCCTGTAACCCCTGGCCTCAACCTTCATTAACCACTGTCCTTCACCCTCCTATCCCCTTCCCTGCTCCCACCCCAACACTACATAGCCTTCTATTCCACCAATGCATGCACAGTCTTCTTACTTTCTCCTTTTCTGCCTTCTCCCACCTCTTGTCCCCCGCCTAACCTCCCAATTGCACCTAGCTGCCCTACCCTATCCCCACCATGATCAGCCTCCTCCTTACCCATGTTGCTTCTCCCATCATGTGCAACTGTTTACAGTCTGTACTCGAAGCCCAGACACTGTGTGTGTGTGTGTGTGTGTGTGTGTGTGTGCGCACGCATTTTGTGCTTGCATGAATGTGTTCTCTACTGCAGAAGAAAGTCTTTTGGCCAAAAGCTCATTTGTTTAAAAGTCTTTTTGTTGTGCCTGCCTTGGACTCAACATAGCCACTACATGGTGTATGGTACTCTAGCCTTTTCATGACACTGTCGAAAACCAAGGAATGATCTTTTCTTTAGGATGCAACAATGAAAAGCATCCACCACCTTAACACTGTGTACACTTTGATGCCTGGTATTTCCATTCTCGTTCTGAAAAGAAAATGTCAATTATCAGAAGCCCAATAATTTATTCTACTTCTATTAGAACAGTTGTTTGTTTATATTCTTAAATATTCTTAACTTCCTACTTGCCTGAGGTAGCAAGACATTTCATTGTAGCAGTTAAGAGTATGAGGTTGGTGATCGTGCAAGGTGATTTAGGCAGATCAAAAGGCTTGCACTCTGTCAAGAAAACACACAAACTCTTGGTATTTATTTATTTTAAAAGAGTACATTAGAGCCCAAGTCGGTAAGGAACAACACACTTCATTTTCTTATTCAAATAGTAAACAACTCATATTGCCAACTTCCACTGAGGTGACAAAAGTCATAGGGTAGCAATATGTGCATAAACTGAGGCTGGTAGTATCGCGTACACGATGTATAAAAGGGTAGTGTACTGCTGGAATTAGCATTTGTATTTAAGTGATGCATACGAAAGGTACGTGATGTAATTATAGCTGCATGATGGCAATTAACAGACTTTGAATGTGGAATGGCAGTTGGAGCAAGATGCATGGGACATTTCATTTCATAAATTGTTAGAGAATTTAATATTCTGAGAGCCACCATGTCAAGAGTGTGTCGAGAATACCAAGTTTTAGGCATTACCTCTCACCATGGACAACAAAGTGGCCTACAGCCTCCAATTAATGGCCGAGAGCAGTGGCTTTTGCAAAGAGTTGTCAGTGCTAACAGACAAGCAACACCAGATGAAGTACTTGCATAAATCAAAGTGGGATGTGTGACAAATGTATCCGTTGGGATACTGAGGCGAAATCTGACATTAATGGGCTATGGCAGCAGATAACCAACGTAAGTGCCTTTGCTAACAGCACGACATCACCTGCAGCACCTCTCCTGGACTGATGACCATATTGGTTGGACCTTAGACGATTGGAAAACCTGATCAAATGAGTCCCAATTTCAGTTGGTAAGAGCTGATGGTAGGGTTCGAGTGTGGTGTAGACCCCATGAAGCCATGGACTCTAGTTGTCAGCAAAGCACTGGGCAAGCTGGTGGTGGATGTATAATGATGTGGTCTACGTTTACATGGAATGGACTGGGTCCTCTGATCCAACGGAACCGACCGTTGAGTGTAAATGGTTATGTTTGGCAACTTGGAGACAATTTGCAGCCATGAATGGATTTCATGTTCTTAAATAATGATAGAATTTTAAAGGATGACAATGCACCATGTCACTGGGCAACAATTGTTTGTGACTGATTCGAAGAGTACACAGGATGATTCTGGGGAGAGATAAGTTCTTGCACAAAATCCTGCACTGGTAACACTTTTGCGATTATGGACAACTACAGAGGCACCGTGGCGCAATATTTCTGTAGGGGATTTCCAAGAACTTGTTGAGTCCTTGCCACATGGAGTTGCTGCACTATGCTGTGCAAAAGGAGACCTGAAACGATATTAGGATACATCTCATGACTTGTCACCTCCGTGTATTAGAGAAACAATGCATTAATAGCAACAGAGGTCTTGCATTAACAGGCACATTTTGATTTTGTTTACTATGATCTTTTTCTTAGAATTTCAGCACACTCTCTTAAACAAAACAATATGTTGTAATGCCACAAAACTTTTGTAGCCAGAGTCTTTGCAGATATATCTATTACACAAACAAAAGCTTTCAATTTCCTATAGCACCAGATTTTCTTTCAGTTTTTTGACAGCAATACTTGAAAAAGGATGAACCAGTCATGATTCAATACATTCCTGACGAAATGATTATTCACATCAATGTGTTTGCTGCTACTTGACATTTGATCCGATTTTATCATTGCTACTGCACTTTGGTTATCCACTCAGTGCCATTTTCATGTAGTTATCCAGCAATACTTCTGAGAGTCTTAAAAATCTTTATCTCCAATCAACATTGAGCTGCAGATATGTATTCTGCTTTGGCAGTAGATAGTGCAACCACACATTGTTATTTGCAACACCAATCTGTCTGTGAAATCTGCATCACATTAAGCAACTATTTCTTGTTCTTTTTCTTCTTATGAGTAGGATATTCCATTTCCTGTTATTGAATTCAAGTATCTTAAAGTTCTTTTCAGATTATGTGTCTTGAGTGATCTGAGTTACTTGTTGATCTGCTTTCATGTTTCACTGTAAATGCCAAGTCAAATTTCTTCAATTACTCCACAAGGGGAAATTGCTGTTGTAACAGTTTTCGATTCTGGTGTCTTCCACCACTTCTTTAGCACATTTTTCTTGGCGAATAAAAATATCACCTTTTGTTCTTTTGATTTCAAGTCAAAGGAACATTGTTGGGTTCTTCAACAACTGTAAAGTGAAAAGGAAGGAAGGCAGGATAATTGGGTTTAATGTCCTGATGACATTGAGGTCATTAGAGATGGAGCAGAAGCTCCGATTGTGTCATGGATGGGGAAGGAAATCAGCCTTGCCCTTTCAAAGGAACCATCCGGCATTTGCCTGGGGCAATTTAGGGAAATCACGGAAAACCTAAATCTGGGTGGCTGGACACGGGTTTGGACCGTTGTCCTCCCAAATGTGAGTCCAGTGTACAACCCACTGCATTACCTCGCTCAGTCTGAAAAGTCAAAATTTTTCTTCAGTTTTTGAAGAACATTTTTCATTTGATAGATGTTTTCTCCAAATAGAATTCCTTTGTCAACCTGAACAGAAAGATACATTTTCTTTTCTGTATCTCATTTGTAAACACGTTGGTCAGATTTCAGTTGGATCTTTCTCATTCTTAAAGAAACTCATTCAGTTTCTTATTCCATTGCAAAGGAACTTGTTTCAATCCATAAAAATGCCTATCTGAGGAAGCAAATTTTCCCAGGTGCTTTGCATCCCTGGGGAACTTCCGTGAAAACTTAATTCTTTCAGAGCACCACTTAAAAATGCTGTTTTGACATCAACTGTCATAATTATCAAATGGTCTTGTGCAAGAAATCCAAATAGGAACTCGAGGAATTGGTCCTTACAACAGAACTACAAAGTCTTTGAAGTCCAGTTTTCCTTCATCAAGTTGACATACATTTGCAACTAGCCTACCTTTGTTCTTTTCATTATCCTTTTTCTTGAAAATCCGTTTTCTACGTCTACACGACTACACCGCAGTTCAAAGTGCAGTGCCGGACAGAGGATAACTACTACTTTTCCAATAGTACTTTCTTTAATCACCAAAGTCCTTGTCTCATTTTTCTTCGATTATTCTCTCCCTTTATCAAATTTTCCTTGGCTCCACATTCAATGTTAGCATGACAAGCATAAAATCTCTTTGGCAAATTTACACGTTATCTTGGTTTGTGAAATGGTTTTTAATCTTCTTCTGGATCTTCTCTTTTTTCATCATCATCAAAAATTTGGTTTTCTACATTTAAATCTATTTCTTCTTCTTTTGTGTCCACTCTTTTGCCTTCACACTGATATGTAAATTCCACATCTCCTGCTTCATACAATTTTCCAGTCTTAGGATTCCATATGACATAGCCATTGTCTATATATCCTACAGGAACAGCACTTACACTCTGATTTTTTTTAAACGCTCAAGTTTTTTTGTGAACACAACAAATCCAAGAATACCCTATCATGACAAATTTGGTTTTTTCCAGACCACATTTGAGCTGGGGTCACAACAACAGCCACAGTAGGACTCCTATTCATGAGAGAAGCTGCAATAAAGACCGCATAGCCCCTCATTTTGTTTCTAACCTTTTATCAAACAACATGGCCCTTAATTTTGTTCATTAAGGAAGATTTTTTTTCTACCTTACCATTCAGGTGAGGAGACACTAATTGTGTAGTCAATCACTAAACCTTTTTTTTCTTTCTTTTTTTTCACACATTCCTAGAAGTTAGTACTTCTGTACTCTCCTCCTCCTGTTAATCTTACTTTCTCTGTCTTCAGACTGGAATAAGCTTCACTGTCATTTACATATTCCTTGATATGGTCTTCTGTTTCATCTTGTGTGTGTAAACATACACTTTCAAGAAATGTGTTTAATCATCAAGACATGTTAAAAAATAATCTTCATTTAGGTAAGTGGGGACCATACAGTACAGTGTGAATAATTTCAATAGGTCTCACTGCTCTGTATAGAACAGTGTTTAACTATTTCCATGCTTACATGTTTCAAGACAAGCATCTCCACTACTTCTACAATTTTGTCCGGACCATCCATACTTAGATTTTTTATTTATTTGTTTTTAGGTTTCTTGATATTGTCTGTAAGATATCCCCTAAGCCCCTTTGCCAGGAACATCACACTTATTTCCAGGTCCCATACCTGAAAACTTGCAGCATCTCTCAATTTCGGTATGTCGTTTACTGCTACACCCTCTGCTGATGAAGCAATATTTCAACACACAATATACAAACCTTCTTACAGAAAATGCATAGTCTTTCTACATATGCAAGTTTTCATTTTTTTTACTTCCCCCGATTTCCAGCACTACTGGACTTATAACATGTCAAGATTACTTGTAAAATTTGGGGAATCCTTTTAAAAGACTATGTTAAAGCACAAGTCTACAAGAAATGACTGACTTCATTTTTTTATTCAAACAGTAACCAACTCATATTGCCAACTTATTGCAGAAGCAAGGGCACTCATACCAACTGTGGCCTTATGTTAACAGGCACATACTGTTTTTATTTACTATGACCTTTTTCTTCAAATCTAAGCACTATGCCACCTCCAATGCAATGTGCCAGGCCATTTGATCGTTCACAGTGAGCAACAATGCTTCGAGGGGCAGGGAGTACACTGTTGCCTATCAGGATGGTCGTGAGCTGGAACAGTCTGGTCTGCAGTGTAACATGAATTCCAAATTACAATACAACTTCACTCTTCATCTTTCAAAGGATTTCCAGAATATACTTTCAATGTGCACTATTTACCCCCTGGCAACATGAACAACAGAATTACAATTCACATGATAAAAAATGGTGTATCATAAATCATAATATGAAGTAATAACTGTAGGACTGTAAAAAAGGAAATGATAATAAATTAGCAACAACATATATAGATGTTTCTGAATTACATTCACTAAGACTAATTACTGTTAGTAGTATACAAATTAAAGTTCTTGCTAAATGGAGGATAACTACGGAGTCCGTGCAGACTTTTCCGAACTTCAAGTACACACAAAAGCTCTACTGTCATATTTGGTTAACAACTGTCATTTCCTGCTGGTCACAGAAACCCAACAGAACCGCCAGTCCTCCCTCATACCCACGCATCAAGTCTTAATGAGAATGTTCTTTGGCTGAAATTTGTTTGAATCATGGAACCAGTAACTTAATGTTTGTAGGAAATGAAGGACTGGGTCTCTACATATCCTTCCATTACACCCACGGATTTGCTTCACAGGTCAGTGTGGGCCACGCTTTACCTTCGGAATGTGCTTATATACAGAAGATCCATTGGCCCGTATACCACCGAGCCCCTTGCAGCCACCACAGTATCTGGGGGCACGGGGCACAAGTAGCGCCAACAGGTGCCGCATAGGTCACAGTGAACAGCACTGCTGTCGCAGTCACCTGCTGGCATTGCACAGCCTGATGCCCACGTAATGATGTGCCTGCATTCCTCTGTTGATGGGCACTTAGGTCACCACTCAGTCCTTCGACAGCTACTTACACTCCATACCGACTGCCAGCAACCCTCGAGCGTACATAATCCTCAGTACCTTCTTGCTGATCACCACTACAGAAAATCGTGGACTTCGTCGAAGTTGGCACCTTCTACACGTTGCCCACATGAACTTTCTCGTTGTACTCGAGTGTGGACCTTTGTCCTCTGAAGTTGTGCTAGGTTTAGTTAGCAGTTAATAAACAAAGAGTAGTAGTTGTAACATATGAATTCAATCACTACCAGTCACACCACTCGGCTAAGGATATTACAGTGGTGATTAGGATCACGGTTTCACGTTACAGTGGTCTTCTCTCGTCAGCCGTATACCACAGTGGCAATGAGGATACTGGTTTAGCACTACAGCGCCTGCTCGAGACTCACCCACTCCCGCACCTGATCACAGTCTGCTGGCTGCAGCGTCAATTGCTGGCCCCGTCTGTCACCTGGGCACCGACCCCTTCCTCCACACCGAGCCAGACACTGGCACGCTGTGTCAGTTTGCCCAGACGGTGCAGCCCTGGCCGAAACCTCCCCCTGAGTGTGGTATAGCCAGGACGGAACAGGGATGACAAGGATGGTTCTTCATGTGTGTTTCAATGTTTTATGCTGTGTCTGCATGTGTTTTTGATGGAGAAGGGTTTCATTCTTTCCCAATTGTTCACGTGTTTTGGAAAACAAATTAATTTTCACTTGTATGTTGGCTCATCTCGATGGGGTGGTGTATCCGTGTTTATTGTGCTGTGAAAGTCGGCGTTCAGTGGTACTGAAATCCAGTCACAGTGCAAGTGTATCTACCCGTGTTCGGGACCTAGACTGTTAATACCTTTCCCGCAGTCTGGTTATGTCCACCTCTGTTCTGGAAATGGATTGTTCCTCTCTTGGTTTCTATATCTGTGCGGTTGTCTCACTTTCGGCAGACATTCGCTTTTGCACTTGGTGTTCAAGTTTTTTCAGCACATCAAAGTTCTCTTTTCAGTGTAGTTTGTGTGGTCCATTCAAGTACCCTTTCAATGTGCATTCTCTTCCTTGTTGTTGTTGGTCTGCATGGTTTATGGTTGTTTCTTGCAGGTGTTTCTCTGTTTTCATGTTCCAGCTTATTGCAGCATATTCTCTTGAGAGTCTTCTGTTCAATAGCCAGAGTTACTGGTGCCTCAGGTGCTTCCATTCTGGGGTCAGGAAATTTTGGACTCATTTATGAATTCTTCCATTACTTTCTGGTAGAACAGTTCCATATTTAAGGTTGAATAATGAGTACACTGCTTTTGTTCAACTGATTTTTATTTCAAACTAGTTTTCAGCTTATTGGGCCATCTTCAGGAAATACATGACTAGCATCTGAAATTGACGCTGGTTCAATTTTTTTTTCCAATACAGATACAACAGAATGTTTATTTTGAGCTTAATAGTAAAAAACTATGCAGACTTTTGGTCCAATACTAATTTACTTTTCAGATAGTGGGTCACATTAACAGATTCATGCAAATCTAGCAATTTTGTCATAGCACATGCAAAATGTTAAATATAGGATGATCATGGTTTGAGGTGAGGGGCACTCAACATCATGGTCATCAGCATTTTGACAAAAAGTCAGCATACCAATCTCACAGATGGGGACGAAGGCTGTCTCCACATGTGGAGGAGTTTATTAAAGTCTGCCTCCCTTCCCCACCAATTTAGGGATGAGGCCTGACAGTTCACAAAATTTCACCACTCTTGCAACACTGAAATCAGTATCTGCAAGGATGGTGGCAGATCGGCATTGATACTGTGGGCTGCCCTAATCTCAGTATATACATTATGTGGTTGAAAGTATCTGGACACGCCCAAAAAACATATGTTTTTCATATTAGGTGCATTGTGCTGTCATATATTGTCAGGTACTCAAATATCAGTGACCTCAGTAGTCATTAGACATCGTAAGAGAGCAGAATGGGGAGCTCCGAGGAATGCACGGACTTCGAACGTGGACAGGTGATTGGGTGTCACTTGTGTCATACGTCTGTACGAGAGATTCCACACCCCTAAACATCCCTAGGTCCACTGTTTCTGATGTGGTAGAAGTGGAAATGTTAAGGGACATTTACAGCACAAAAGCGTACAGGCCGACCTCGCCTGTTGACTGACAGTGACCACCGACAGTTGGAGAGTGTCATAGTGTGTAATAGGCAGACATCTATCCAGACCGTCACACAGGAATTCCAAACCGCATCAAGATCCAATGAACGTCATCTGCCAGCGTGCGTAGTACCAACAGTAAAATTCGGAGGTGGTGGTGTTATGGCATGGTCGTGTTTTGCATGGAGAGGGCTTGCACCCCCTAGTTGTTTTGTGTGACACTATCACAGCACAGGCCTACATTGATGTTTTAAGCACCTTCTTGATTCCCACTGTTGAAGAGCAATTTGGGGATGGTGACTGCATCTTTCAACACGATCGAGCACCTGTTCATAAAACACGGCCTGTGGTGGAGTGGTTACCTGACAATAACATTCCTTTAATGGACTGGCCTGCACAGAGTCCTGACCTGAATCCTACAGAACACCTTTGGGATGTTTTGGAATGCCTACTTCGCGCCAGGCCTCACCGACAAACACCGATACCTCTCCTCAGTGCAGCACTCCATAAGGATGGGCCAACATATTGAATTCCAGCATTACCGATGGAGGATGCCACAAACTTTTAAGTCATTTTCACCCAGATGTCCGGATACTTTTGATGGCACATGTAAGATACACATTGCCAAAATATGCTGAATTGAACGTGGAACACCATAAACTTCACAGAGTGGTGGATTCTCCTGCCAAAGGAGGAAGCCACATGTTAAAGGCCACGTGTTTGACATGCAGTCTGATAAGCAGAACCTCCTTCCAGTGGTGAGGCTGACAAGAAGTTCGCCATGCCTGCGTGGTCGATCTGAGCGACCGCAGTTTACTTTCTGTCCCTAGCAACCATTCAGTCTCCCACTAATGCATTATGCATCTGTCACAAAATTAGAAGATGGTGTGCAATGGAATGGGACACTGATGGGCAGCACCATCCCTACAAGTTTTCTTGTCCGCCGTGTCTCTTCCCCTGTGTCCCAATGTGGCTACGTACCCAGCAAAAGATAACCACCTTGCCAAGGTGTTGGAGCTGCTATAAGGAGTCATGGACAAGATGAATCAGCTGGTCTACTGGATACATTAGGTGAAGTGCTTGTAGGGCATGTCTGAACAGACAAGAAACCTTGTAAGGTGATGTCTGTGAATCCTCTACAGTGCAATCAGAATTCCATATAATTCTGCATCATAATTTGTAAATTGTTCTGGAAGACGCACTTTAAAAACCCTATCAGGGAAAACAGCAGAATAACAGAAGACAGTCTCTTGCTGGGATGCATCTGTATAAACAATGATAAAACTGTGGCACGTACATAAAATGTATGTAAACAGAGTTGTAAAAACATAATCTGTAGTGCTAATTTTCTTGTACTGTGTAGAGCTTAAAATCACATTGGGTCTCTGAATACACCAAGGTCGCAACACATTCCATCCCTAGCAATGTATGTTGATGCCAAATAGATACAGATCCTTGAGACAGTCTGTAGCACGTATCCCAGATCGCTTGGTCACATGGCGCTGATTCCTGAGCAGCTGTTAAAAGGTGGGTTGGACCACTGCATTATATGCCAATGACTGGAGATGCTGAGATTTTCAGTACCTGTTGAGCCAAAAGGAACATCACCAAATCCAGAGTTGTGGTTCACCAGCCTCTGCACACAGACTCTGAACTGGGGTTGGCCCAAAAGGCTCCAATCAATACCCAAATGCCCCCATGGTGCACAGCATCAAAGATCTTGGGATAGCATGTAGAGGCTGATCCGTAGATCACACTGCCATAACCTAAATGTGATCGAACAAGTGCCCTGTAAAACTGCAGGAGGCAGGACCTGTCAGCTCCCAATGTTTTTCCACACAGAAAACACACAGTTTTTTGAAAACTGTAAAATATTGTCCCCCGCTGTGAGCACTGGTTGGTTAAAACTTCGATGAGAATGGTTAAAACTGACACATGTAGTGTTCTCTAGTGAGAAACGAAAACCAGCTGTCCTGTCACAGGTTTCCAGCCTTCTAATGGTTAGCTGTAGCTGCCTTGTCGTCATCTTAAGATCAGAGGCAGAATAAAAGATTGCAAAATCATCCAAAAACCAAAGAGAATTTGACAGGGCTAATGAATGCGGAGGAAATGCTGTTAATAGTGACGGCAGACAATGTGACACTGAGGACACTGCCTTGGAGGACCCCATCTTCTTGAACAGAGCAGTGAGACAAGGCATCGCCATTGTGATATCAAAAACACCAGTCCTTGAGAAAGGATTGGATAAGACGGTCCTTGAGAAAGGTTTGGATAAGAAGGGGGGCAGGCATCCACATAGTTGGTGAAGGACTTTGTACCTCCAAGTAGTATCGTATCCTTTTTTGAGGTCAAAAAACACAGAAACCAAATGGTTTCGGCATAAGGAGGACTCCTGTATCGCCGTCTTCAGTAGATTAAGCTGACAAGCGTGGAACGGTAGTGCCTGAAACCGCTCTGGGAGCAGCTCAGGTGACCTCGGAATTTGAGCAGCCAGATGAGGCAGTGGTTAACCATGCATTCAAGAGGCTTACCCATACAACTGTGGGGCTGCACTCTGGTAACTATGAGGCGAACTACAGTTTCAAATTTTGTCTCTCAATGGTAATATTCTGGCAAAAGTATTAACTTACCAGCATACATCTCTGGTTTAAATACAGTACTGCACTGTAAAACTACAATCACTTGTCAGCCCTGAGGTACGTGAATTTATATATGCCGAGATATTGTAACAAATAGTGCTATCTATTGAAGTAGTGTGTGCATTAGTTATTTTAATTGGATTATTTTCCGTGGAAAGAATTTCTTCTGTAACATCAGTGATCTTTCTATCTTTCTTACTTACTTCAAGGCACGGCCTCCTCAATCACAGACTTCCAGTCTTGGTCTTCAGCACGCCTGCGCCACCTTCTCACTCCCGCTGCTCTCAGGCTGGCTTCCACATCTTCCAGCCATCTCACACGTGGTCATCCTCTCCTTTTTCTACCACCAGGATGTCCCATCAATCAGCTTCTTCAGGAGCCTTTCTTCTGTCATCTGCTGGACATGTCCTAACCATCTTAGCCTTCCCATTTTGAATGAGATTACCAAATCAGGTTCTTTGTACAGAGACCTTATTTCTTCATTAGTCCCAAGTCTCCATACTTCTCCTTTTACAGGACCAAAAATCTTCCTCAGCACAGCTTCTTCTCCAAAGCCTCTGTCAGTACCCATGCCTCACTGTCATACATAAGAACTGGTTTGATCATTGTTTTATAAAGTGTCAGCTTTAA
Source organism: Schistocerca cancellata (assembly GCF_023864275.1). Lineage (NCBI taxonomy): Eukaryota > Metazoa > Arthropoda > Insecta > Orthoptera > Acrididae > Schistocerca > Schistocerca cancellata. The sequence continues at coordinate 2,372,612 of NC_064630.1, read as the reverse complement.
TTTCCTACTTAGGTTCTTACTTTTGAGCATGGAGTAGAGTGGTCTATATGATCTGTTGGCAGCCTTAATTCAATTTGTGATATCTGCCTCCACTTTGTTTTCTGATATTACTGAGCCAAGATATATAAAACAGTATACTCTTCCGAAGCTGTACCCTTTCAACTGGAGCTCATCTGTGTTTCTTCTAACTCTCTCAGTTACCATGTACTTAGATTTTGTCTCACTAATTTTTAGACCAAGGTTCTTGGCAGTGGCTTCAAACTCTTTCAAAGCTGTTGTAAGTGCCTCTGTACTTCTGGAACTTATTTCCACATCATCTGCATACGCTAAAATTTGAAGAAGCCTATTATAAATATTGCCTCCTGGGTTTGTTGTTATTGATCTTACTGCATTCTCTAATACTAGGTTGAACACACATTTTTCAACATCACTGATCAGCTCCTGATACTGGGTAATAATCTTACTCTGTTCTTTTCTCTCTTCCTTCTTACACTGTGCTGCTTTGTCTTTATCACTTACAATCCTGTATCAGGTTCCACACCCTGCCTGTGTGGCTTTCAGAATATGGGTGTCTCAAATAAAATTACTTTTTCCCTTCTTCCTTTAATCTATTGCTTTTCAATAAGGGATATTATGGAACAGTGATGATATAAGCAAGTTCAGCCTTTGTCTACTCATGTTTGAGGTTTATGATTACACCAAGTATTAAATATTTCTACTATCATCAATGTGATATAACCTTATTGTACCAATTATAACACTTTATATACTGGGTAGATAAATAATTCACTCATTAAGCAACAGCAGGAGAAAACACACGCAAAATTTAAAGAAATGTGCAAGCTTTCAGAGCCAGTGATTTCTCCTCCTAGCAGAAGGGTTGAAGGGGAAGAAGGGGGGTTGTAGGAAAAGGACTGGCAAGGTTTGGGAAACGGGGAGAGTTACAGAAAAGTCATCCAGAACCCCTGGTCAGAGGAGACTTAATGGACGGGATGAAACACTGGTAACAATTGTATGTAACTAATACAAATATTTTTCTCTGGGAAACTCTTTAAACTATATATAAATTTATCACTTTGCACTCTACGAAATGTGCTTTAATATTGCTTCTGGACCCAAATATGTTTTATGATTATTGATTAACAACCATGTGTTCTTGTTCTATATACAATCACAAAACATATGAAATCTTGTGGTAAAACTTGTTACGGGCATAAAAGAAATTATGGAAATGCATAATTTACATTTAGCACAGCACGTTTCTGAAACACAGAAAACTTTATATATCAGTACATGAAACATACTTACATTTACACTATCTTCAAACCACTTTTTCTGTACATACAGCTCTTCATAACAGTTTACTGGTTCTCGTAATTTAGATGGTTTCACTAAAAATAAAAAACCACAATCAAATTTCAGTTGGTTTATATCATGGGACTACACTTAACTCTATTAAGCATATTGTCTCTCATTCAGCAACAACCACCTGCAGTATTCAGTGATAATTACAATGGAAAGTCCAGGTCAGAAAATCAACAATTATGAAAAAGATAGATTGCTGCTCACCATAAAGATGACATGGTGAGTTACACATAGGCACAATGAAAAGACTGTAACATTTAGCTTTGGCCAAACCCTTCTTCAGAAAAGAAAGGAAAAAGCACACATTCTCACAAGCAGGTACATCACATACACACATGACCACTATCTCCAGCCACTCCAGCCAGACAGTAAGTGTTGTGTTGAACGAAAGCAGCAATCTAGAGTGGTGCAGGAAAGGGGAAGAGAGAGCTGGGTACAGTTGGAGGGAGAGGTGCACTGTCAGACGAGGGACCTGTGGCTATAAGGTATCAGGACAAGTCTACCTGACACAGTACTGCGAGGCTGTGGCAGATGAGTAACGGGGAGCAGAAAAGCAGAGGAGCAGAGAGGGGAAAAGACTAGTGGGTGCGTTGGCAGAGAACGGGCACAGTGAAGGCAAAGCGGCATAAATTGGTAGGAGGTTGTAAGACAGATGGGGCAGAAACTGTTGGATGGAGGGTGTAAGGACAGTAAGTTATCATATGTTGAGGCTGAAATGAGATTGGGAGCGGAGAATGAGCTGTAAATGAGACTGGCAGCGGAGAACGAACTGCAAGGATAAATCCCAACTGTTCAGTTCTGGAAAGTTGGTGGTAAAGGGAAGGATCCAGATGGTCAGGATTGTGAAGCAGCCATTGAAATAAAGCATGTTATATTCCGTTACAAGCCTTGCCACAGGGTGGTCCACACTTCACTCTTGGCCATGTTTGGTTGTGGCCATTCATACTGGTGGACAGTTGGTTGGTAGTCCTGTCAATACAAAAAGCTGTGCAATAACTGCAACTATGCCAACCTGTTTATGGGTCATCAAACGGAAACCTTCGTAGCATCCCAGAACACCAAAATCCTAGTCTGGTTCAGGTTCACTAACCAGTCTCAGGGACCAGACATCCTATCCTCATTCCTTCACAACCTCAACACCTTCTCCCCATTCCCTTCTCCTGGTCTTCTTCAACCCAGCGTGCTACCTTCGTGGGCACTCACCACCTCTTTGATGTCTCCATGCACAACTCTGTCCACATTAAACCCATCAATCACAAACAGCACCTGAGTTTCCGATATCTGCCACTGCTCCACACTAAAAAAAATCCCTTACGTACAGCCTGGACACCCAGAGATGGTGTATCTGCAGTGACAAGAACTCCCTTGCCCAGTCTGCTCAAGCTCTCACAAAGGCATTCACAGACAGGCACATTCCCCTAGACCTAATCTGCAAACAGATTTACCATACCATATCCCCACACTACAGGGTTATAAACACAAAATCAAATAGGGGTAATGCAGGAGTAGGTTTAATAATGAATTAAAAAATAGGAGTGCGAGTAAGCTACTACAAACAGCATAGTGAATGCATTATTGTGGCCAAGATAGACACGAAGCCCACGCCTACTACAGTAGTATAAGTTTATATGCCAACTAGCTCTGCAGATGACTAAGAAATTGAAGAAATGTATAATGAAATAAAAGAAATTATCAGACTGTGAAGGGAGACGAAAATTTAATAGTCATGGGTGACTGGAATTCGGCAGTAGGAAAAGGTAGAGAAGGAAATGTAGTAGGTGAATATGGATTGGAGGCAAGAAATGAAAGAGGAAGCCGCCTGGTAGAATTTAGCACAGAGCACAGCTTAATCATAGCTAACACTTGGTTCAAGAATCATAAAAGAAGGTTGTATACATGGAAGAACCCTGGAGATACTAAAAGGTATCAGATAGATTATATAATGGTAAGACAGATTTAGGAACCAGGTTTTAAATTGTAAGACATTTCCAGGGGCAGATGTGGACTCTGACCACAATCTATTGGTTATGAACTGTGGATTAAAACTGAAGAAACTGCAAAAAGGTGGGAATTTAAGCAGATTGGACCTGGATAAACTGAAAGAACCAGAGGTTGTACAGACTTTCAGGGAGAGCATAATGGAACAATTGACAGGAATGGGGGAAAGAAATACAGTAGAAGAAGACTGGGTAGCTCTGAGAGATGAAGTAGTGAAGGCAGAAGAGGATCAAGTAGGTAAAAAGACGAGGGCTAGTAGAAATCCTTGGGTGACAGAAGAAATACTGAATTTAACTGATGAAAGGAGAAAATACAAAAATGCAGTAAATGAAGCAGGCAAAAAGGAATACAAACGTCTCAAAAATGAGATCGACAGGAAGTGCAAAATGACTAAGCAGGTATGGCTAGAGGACAAATGTAAGGATGTAGAGGGTTATCTCACTAGGGTTAAGATAGATACAGCCTACAGGAAAATTAAAGAGACCTTCAGAGAAAAGAGAACCACTTGTATGAATATCAAAATCTCAGATGGAAACCCAGTTCTAAGCAAAGAAGGGAAAGCAGGAAGGTGGAAGGAGTATATAGAGGGTCTATACAAGGGCGATGTACTTGAGGACAATATTATGGAAATGGAAGAGGATGTAGATGAAGATGCAATGGGAGATACAATACTGTGTGAAGAGTTTGACAGAGCACTCAAAAACCTGAATCGAAACAAGGCCCCGGGAGTAGACAACATTCCATTAGAACTACTGACAGCCTTCGGAGAGCCAGTCCTGACGAAACTCTACCATCTGGTGAGCAAGATGTATGAAACAGGCGAAATACCCTCAGACTTCAAGAAGAATATAATAATTCCAATCCCAAATAAAGCAGGTATTGACAAATGTGAAAGTTACTGAACTATCAGTTTAATAAGTTACTGCTGCAAATTACTAACGCGAATTCTTTACAGACGAATGCAAAAACTGGTAGAAGCCGACCTCGGGGAAGATCAGTTTGGATTCCGTAGAAATGTTGGAACACGTGAGGCAGTACTGACCCTACGACTTATCTTAGAAAATAGATTAAGGAAAGGCAAACCTACGTTTCTAGCATTTATAGACTTAGAGAAAGCTTTTGACAATGTTGACTGGAATACTCTCTTTCAAATTCTAAAGATGGCAATGGTAAAATACAGGGAGCGAAAGACTATTTACAATTTGTACAGAAACCAGATGGCAGTTATAAGAGTCGAGGGACATGAAAGGGAAGCAGCAGTTGGGAAGGGAGTGAGACAGGGTTGTAGCCTGTCCCCGATGTTATTCAATCTGTATATTGAGCAAGCAGTAAAGGAAACAAAAGAAAAATTCGGAGTAGGTATTAAAATCCATGGAGAAGAAATAAAAACTTTGAGGTTCAACGATGAAATTGTAATTCTGTCAATTCTGTCAGAGACAGCAAAGGACTTGGAAGAGCAGTTGAATGGATGGATAGTGTCTTGAAAGGAGGGTATAAGATGAACATCAACAAAAGCAAAACGAGGATAATGGAATGTAGTCGAATTAAGTCAGGCGATGCTGAGGGAATTAGATTAGGAAATTAGACACTTAAAGTAGTAAAGGAATTTTGCTATTTGGGGAGCAAAATAACTGATGATGGTTGAAGTAGAGAGGATATAAAATGTAGACTGGCAATGGCAAGGAAAATGTTTCTGAAGAAGAGAAATTTGTTAACATCGAGTATAGATTTAAGTCATTTCTGAAAGTATTTGTATGGAGTGTAGCCATGTATGGAAGTGAAACATGGATGATAAATAGTTTGGACAAGAAGAGAATAGAAGCTTTTGAAATGTGGTGCTACAGAAGAATGCTGAAGATTAGATGGGTAGATCACATAACTAATTAGGAAGTATTGAATAGGATTGGGGAGAAGGGACGTTTGTGGCACAACTTGACCAGAAGAAGGGATCGGTTGGTAGGACATGTGTTGAGGCATCAAGGGATCACCAATTTAGTATTGGAGGGCAGCGTGGAGGGTAAAAATCGTAGAGGGAGACCAAGAGATGAATACACTAAGCAGATTCAGAAGGATGTAGGTTGCAGTAGGTACTGGGAGATGATGAAGCTTGCACAGGATAGAGTAGCATGGAGAGCTGCACCAAACCAGTCTCAGGACTGAAGACCACAACAACAACAACAGCAACAACAACCACAACAACAAAAACAACATCCCCACACACCCCCAATCCTCCCATCACTGACAAGAATCAGCAACAAAGGAGTGCCCCTTCGTCACCCAATACCACCCCAGACTGGAAAAACTGAACCACATCCTTCATCAGTGCTTTTATTGTCTACCATCATGCCCTGATATGAGGGAAATCCTATCCAAGATCATTTACACCCCTCAAGGTGATGTTCCATCGTCCACTAAAGCTCCAAAACATCCTAGTCCATCTCTTTGCCACTCCCAACCCCAACCCCTTGCCACAAGGATCATACCCCTGTGGAAGAGGCAGGTGCAAAACCTGCCCAATCCACCCACCCAGCACTTCGTATTCCAGTCCTGTCAAAGGCTTATCCTACCTTCTCAGAGGCTGGGCCACCTGTGACAGCAGCCATGTCATGTCCCAGCTCTGCTGCAGTCATTGCAGAGCTTTTTATATTGGTATGATTACCAACTAGTTGTCCACAAGGATGAATGGACACTGCCAAACACTGGCCAAGAGCAAAGTAGACCACCCTGTGGCACAACATGCAGCTGAACATAACATGCTCGTTTTCAATGCCTGCTTCATGTTTGTCATATGGATCCTTCCCTCCACAATGAACTGTTCTGAACTGTGCAGATGGATGTTATCCTTGCAACACATTCTTTGGTACCGAAATCATCCTGGCCTCAACCTATGGTAACATACGGTCCCACACCACCACCACCCCCCACCAGTTTCTGCTCCCTCTGTCCTATCACCACCTCCTAATTCGCATCCTCTTACCCTCACTGTGTGTTGCTCTCTACAAACACACACAACTATCCCTCTCCGCTCCTCACCTTTTCTGCTCCCTCTCCCTCATAGCCTCCCAATGCCACACCGAGGAGCCTTGTGCCGACACCTTATAGGCCCAGCTCAGCTCACTCCACTCGACAGCACTCATCTCACCCTCAAACTGTACCCAGCTCTCTCTGCCCCTTCTCTGCCCCACTCCCAATTGCTGCTTTCGTTCGAGGCAACAGTTGCAATCTGGTTAGAGGGGCTGGAGGTAGCAGTCATGTGTGAGTGAAGTGTACCTGCTTGTGTCAATATGTGTATACATTTTCCTTTCTTTTCTGACGAAGGCTTTGGCCAAAAGCTAAGTGTGTAACAGTCTTTTCGTTGTCTGTGTCTGCAACTCGATGTGTAAACTTTACAGTGAGTAGCAATCCATCCTCCTAATAATTCTTGAACCATCTAAACAGATATTTGTAATTATTTTAACAGTAACAAAAGGGAGAACTGATGTGGGTGGTGATGGAGGAGGAGTGGGTGGAAGCACTTACTTCTATACTTCTGTCTCACTGCAGAAACTTCTTTTAAATATCCACGGTGATGGTCGCAGCACCTATACAACTGGTCTTGTTGGATTTCCCTCTCTTCCTCATCAGTCCTCCAATCACTTAGTAGACTTCTCTGATGACTACAGTCTTCATTACAGGAATTTCGGTAGTACTGTATGTAAATAAATATATATGTAAATAAATAGGTCCCACAGAGGGATTAAATTAATTTAAATTTCATTACAAACACAACAAATAAAATAGTTATGCAGCACATATTAAGTTCCAAAATACTATAGATTTTATAAAGGAAGTTAATCGTCTGGTGAGCTTAAATGAATTACTAAATGAAAAACTAATCTGAACAACACTTAACATTAACTCTAATTTGCTTATCAGCACTGGTTACTAGGGAACGTTTATCCAGTTTGAAAGTCGCTTTTTGGCCATGATGTTCAACTGGCAACAGACAACAGAGAGCGCAGTGTGAACAATTATGATAATCTGTTTGGGAATAAACAGCCAAGGGATTCAAAATCTTAATTTTCTTACATAAACACTACAAATTTATGTTTGCTGCTTCATCTCTAAGTTAGCGTCTTATTAGTTTCACAAAAAAATATAAATTATTGACTTTGTACTAATATTTATGTCACATTTTCAACACTGAGTGGGAAAAGACTGGTAAAAATCAACACTTATATTTGGATACCATATTATAATTTTATCAACAATCTACCCTTATACTTCCAAGGGAATAGTCCAACCCAACATTTTGAGATCTGCTCTGAAATATTTTCATATGGAACAAATACACCTAAAAAACACAATGTCAGAGTTTTAGCTGCTAAGACACACTACAAGTTTGTTGAAAATTGTTAAATTCGTAGCTTGCCAGGTGACTGGAAACACGCCTACCAGAACTGTAGCAGACAGTGCATATGCATTGTGTCAAACACACATCCTTGATTGACGGTACATCAGTACACAAATGACGAGGCACAATGCATTCTTAATTTCTTCAGTGAATTTCAGTTTCCAGTGATAGTTTCACTGACACAGTTACTATTTGCTTGAATTTGCAGCACATTTAATATCCATGATAATTATCAGTTGCCTTCGCAGTACGCTAAGAGGTAAGACTGAATTAATTTTGTGTTTTCTTAGTATATGCTTGATAACAGCATTTGTCTGTGTGGAAGTTCCAGAGTACCCAATTAACATTTTCATCCTCACAAAGATAAAATAAGAAGAATGTATTATGCAATCTAAATCATCTACTTCTCTCAAAGGACTAAAAGTGTTTTATACAGGGTGTTACAAAAAGGTACGGCCAAACTTTCAGGAAACATTCCTCACACACAAAGAAAGAAAATATGTTATGTGGACATGTGTCCGGAAACGCTTACTTTCCATGTTAGAGCTCATTTTATTACTTCTCTTCAAATCACATTAATCATGGAACAGAAACACACAGCAACAGAACGTACCAGCGTGACTTCAAACACTTTGTTACAGGAAATGTTCAAAATGTCCTCCGTTAACGAGGATACATGCATCCACCCTCCGTCGCATGGAATCCCTGATGCGCTGATGCAGCCCTGGAGAATGGCGTATTGTATCATAGCCGTCCACAATATGAGCACAAAGAGTCTCTACATTTGGTACCGGGGTTGCGTAGACAAGAGCTTTCAAATGCCCCCATAAATGAAAGTCAAGAGGGTTGAGGTCAGGAGAGCGTGGAGGCCATGGAATTGGTCCGCCTCTACCAATCCATCGGTCACCGTATCTGTTGTTGAGAAGTGCACGAACACTTCGACTGAAATGTGCAGGAGCTCCATCGTGCACGAACCACATGTTGTATTGTACTTGTAAAGGCACATGTTATAGCAGCAAAGGTACAGTACCCATATGAAATCATGATAACGTGCTCCATTGAGCTTAGGTGGAAGAACATGGGACCCAATCAAGACATCACCAACAATGCCTGCCCAAACGTTCACAGAAAATCTGTGTTGATGACGTGATTGCACAATTGCGTGCGGATTCTCGTCAGCCCACACATGTTGATTGTGAAAACTTACAATTTGATCACGTTGGAATGAAGCCTCACCTGTAAAGAGAACATTTGCACTGAATTGAGGATTGACACTTTGTTGGATGAACCATTCGCAGAAATGTACCCGTGGAGGCCAATCAGCTGCTGATAATGCCTGCACATGCTGTACATGGTACGGAAACAACTGGTTCTCCCGTAGCACTCTCCATACAGTGACGTGGTCAACGTTACCTTGTACAGCAGCAACTTCTCTGACGCTGACATTAGGGTTATCGTCAACTGCACAAAGAATTGCCATTCGTCCATTGCAGGTGTCCTCGTCATTCTAGGTCTTCCCCAGTCGCGAGTCATAGGCTGGAATGTTCCGTGCTCCCTAAGACGCCGATCAATTGCACTAAGGTCTTCCTGTCGGGACACCTTCGCTCTGGAAATCTGTCTCAATACAAACATACCGCGCCACAGCTATTGGTAGGTCCTAATCCATACATCCAACGGGCATCTGCCAACTCCGCATTTGTAAACATTGCACTGACTGCAAAACCACGTTCGTGATGAACACTAACCTGTTGATGCTACATACTGATGTGCTTGATGCTAGTACTGTAGAGCAATGAGTCGCATGTCAACACAAGCACCGAAGTCAACACTACTTTCCTTCGATTGGGCCAACTGGTGGTGAATCGAGGAAGTACAGTACATAGTGACAAAACTAAAATGAGCTCTAACATGGAAATTGAGCGTTTCCGGACACATGTCCACATAACATCTTTTCTTTATTTGTGTGTGAGGAATGTTTCCTGAAAGTTTGGCCGTACCTTTTTGTAACATCCTGTATATTAGTTAATTTCTTGAACATTCATTTGAATGATGTCAAAATTTCATTAAAAGTTATGGAAACATTACAAGAATGAGGAAGTAACTGACGATTCTGTGAACTGTGGTTAGAACAATGATTGTTACGAAGTCCAGCAAAAGTAAAGTACTTCCTAACCCAAGGGAGACATGGTAATAGCTCTCAGTGAAAAAGAAAAGGCTGTAAATTATTTTGTTAAATGAAGGAGGGAGAAAACACTTAAAATTACACTGTCTGCAAAGCTGGTTTCTTTTGTACTGGAATTGTATAAATGTAAAAAAAATACTTACATGCAGTACGAAATATGCCCCAAGACAAAACCTGCAAAAGTGTGGAAGACAAATTATTCAAACGAGGGAGTTCTATGCAACTGGGCCTCTGAATTGCAAGTGAGATGAGCATTTCTGACTTCTAGGCTTCTTCGAATTGGTTAAGCAGATTCAGAAAATTACACAGGAAAGGAAGTTGCAAAATAATGAAGCTTACTTCACGTAAGTGTCTAAAGGAGATGTCATTAATAGGTAGTACTGTAGACGAATTCGTAAGTACTTGCTATCCCCTAAAACACTGTGTATACAACCTTATAATTTCAAGGGGGGGAAAAATAAATAAATAAATAAAATATGACAAGAGTCGCTTGTGTTGTTGATGGATGCCATGACACATTCATATACAATAACGCCACTAACAATATAATGTATTGTTATATAATTACAGTGATAAGTATCACTGGATTACAGTTTCCGCAGCTTTACATCCACCTTCAGTAACCTCTAAGGCAAATTATGGCCAAAAATTAATAAAAGGACTGTTTAGTTGCAGATATCTTGTAATCAATGTAGCAAAATCTGGAAAAATAGGAGAGAATAATTTTCAATACCACATCTGAAATATCTTCTTATCAGTTGCAGCAAATAATTCGTTGCTTTTGCTGGACTCTTGGCCTGGACAAAGGACACCTCTGTAATTAGGAGGATAACCAAAAGGCTATCAACATAATTAGGTTTCCATTCTGGACTAACGGTGTGACTCAGACCCTCAATAAAGAAGTTTATCAACAGTGTTAAGAATTTTTCAGAAAATGACTGGGCAATATAATATAGGTTTATTGATGTAACAGTATAGCTAAATTTAAGCCATTTGTGCACTGTCGTTCTGCATCATCACGTTTTATGAATCTGACAAGGTATGCCTCGTAAGCAACACTTTATGCAGGACAATAGCCACAACCATTTCTTACTCTGTTCCAACATTGTCTAAATAACCTAGTAATTACTGTGAAGTGCCGGAATGCATTAATTTTCCATTGTTTGCATCATCCAGTACACATTCGCATGTTTGACGACTACAGGAAATAAACAAGGAACTGTTTATTGTTAGTAAAATAAACTTATTCAAAAATTATCGTAAGAACTGTGCTACGTCTTAGTTTTCTCTGCCAGTAACTTGTTTCACAATTACAACTGCAACAGTTTAGCGGTCATCAATATGAACAATGGGGGGAGGGGGGTATTAACTTGAGACTTTGTGGTATGGTGTAAGTGCTTAAAATTCGTGTGTGTGTGTTTTCACTTTGGACTTTGCACTCTGTGGTGCTACACCTCTTGTCACAGCTGTGTCTGCTTGTTCTCCAGATCTCATGCCTGCTGAGTGATTTAATTTTATACTTACCATGCACTTTCACAGCTAACAGTTTGACAGTGCGTTTCTTTCAGTGTATTCCTCCTGTGTGAAAATTTCTCAGGATAGGTTTTGACATATTAGATTGGACCATTCCCTTGTTAGACACAATTCTCAGTTTTAATGAAAAAGAGTTCATTCATGTAATTAAAATGAGCAAAATTAGAAAAAACAGGTGCCTGGCTATTTAAATCAATTGCCTTACATTATTAACGATGGTCACCAGGATAGTGTCGTCCACATTTATCCTTCGCTGGCTTTTCTCTTTAACTTGAGATCTGTGAAATTCCTCACGAGACTCGTACAAAGCCTGTATCTGATCTGAAAAAGAATAAATTGCACCAATTATTAGAAATGTAATTTTTCATGGCGATTTAATCTATATATATATATATATATATATATATATATATATATATACCTAAAAACAAAGATGATGTGACTTACCAAATGAAAGTGCTGGCAGGTCGACAGACACACAAACGAACACAAACATACACACAAAATCCAAGCTTTCGCAACAAACTGTTGCCTCATCAGGAAATTTATAATTATATATATATATATATATATATATATATATATATATATATATATATATATATATATAATAGAGGGAAACATTCCACGTGGGAAAAATATATTTAAAAAGAAAGATGATGAGACTTACCCAACAAAAGCGCTGGCAGGTCGACAGACACACAAATAAACACAAACATACACACAGAACTCAAGCTTTCGCAACAAACTGTTGCCTCATCAGGAAAGAGGGAAGGAGAGGGAAAGACGAAAGGATATGGGTTTTAAGGGAGAGGGTAAGGAGTCATTCCAATCCCGGGAGCGGAAAGACTTACCTTAGGGGGAAAAAAGGACAGGTATACACTCGCACACACACACATATCCATCCATACATACAAGACACAAGCAGACATTTGTAAAGGCAAAGAGTTTGAGCAGAGATGTCAGTCGGGACGGAAGTATAGAGGCAAAGATGATGTTGAAAGACAGGTGAGGTATGAGCGGCGGCAGATTGAAATTAGGAATTAGCGGAGATTGAGGCCTGGCGGATAGCGAGAAGAGAGGATATGCTGAAGGGCAAGTTCCCATCTCCGGAGTTCTGACAGGTTGGTGTTAGTGGGAAGTATCCAGATAACCCGGACGGTGTAACACTGTGCCAAGATGTGCTGGCTGTGCACCAAGGCATGTTTAGCCACAGGGTGATCCTCATTACCAACAAACACTGTCTGCCTGTGTCCATTCATGCGAATGGACAGTTTGTTGCTGGTCATTCCCACATAGAACGCTTCACAGTGTAGGCAGGTCAGTTGGTAAATCACGTGGGTGCTTTCACACGTGGCTCTGCCTTTGATCGTGTACACCTTCCGGGTTACAGGACTGGAATAGGTGGTGGTGGGAGGGTGCATGGGACAGGTTTTACACCGGGGGCGGTTACAGGGGTAGGAGCCAGAGGGTAGGGAAGGTGGTTTGGGGATTTCATAGGGATGAACTAAGAGGTTACGACCTGCCAGCGCTTTTGTTGGGTAAGTCTCATCATCTTTCTTTTTATATATATATATATATATATATATATATATATATATATATATATATATCACACACACACACACACACACACACACACACACACACACACACACAAGAGAGAACATCTTCATTATGCTGTAAGCACATCTACTACTGTAACAAAACCTACTGATTTGTTCAGATTTCATTTATTACTTCCTTTCAGGCAAATGGATTAGAGTGATGCAGGAAAAAGACAATGAAATAGAAAAGAGTAGAGAACTGACCTTTTGGTATTTCAACACAATATAAATAAACTACGTATTTTTTAGTCCCTTTAAGTTTTGAGAGGCTTTTGGTAAACTAATGTTTGAACATTGTTCTGTAGCTATAATACAGTTTGCATTCAGCAAAATGGTTTAAAATAAAGGGTCTGTGCTCTCCACATACCTTGTAACTCAGCTAGTGAAATTTTTCAAGTAGTTAAGAACCTTAAACTTTATTTTGTCTTGTAAATAAACTTTACAGACTAGAATTCATATACCTGTTCAGACATTTCAAAAACATTGCTGAACTCACCAGTTTGAGCTCTGAGTCCAGCCGAAGAAACACAAAAATTGCCAGTTACGTAATTTTTGTGGAAAATAAAACAATGGAAAATCCATGTTGGAATATACAATTATCGAGAGGATAGACTACTACCCACTGTAAAGATGACACATTGAGATGCAGGCAGGCAGTCATCTCCATCAGGAGAAGGAGAGTAGGTCATTAATAAATTTGGTTAGGGCTAAACGTGATGTCTTTAGATAGCACTGAAACGTCTGTGGGGAGCTAATGATTTTGGTACAAAAGTTAATAACAGTGTTCTGGGAGTGTTTCAGCTCTGATTTTAGTGGAGTGTTGGAAGCAGCTTTGGGGGATGTGGCAAGTTTGAAAGGTCAACTAGATAGCGTCTTGGTGCTATGACGGGTTGACGAGGAGGAACACTGTGGATAAGATAGGGGTCCGGTAGTGGTGACAGTAGGAATTCAGCAAATTGAATAACTTATAAAGGTGGTGTTTCTAGTGCTCTTCCAGGTGCTGGAGTGGAAGGGACCCAATTTCAGAGATGTGAAGTATATAGTCAGGATTAAACAGTAGCAGCATCTTGTGGAGGGAGCAGAGGTTGTTCTAGGATGTGTGTGGTTCAGTATGATATCTTCACGATCTGGACTCAGGGCCGAGGCACGATACCCTCATTCCTTCACAAACACAACACCTTCTCTCTCATCCACTTCACTTGGTCCTCCTCAACCCAGCATGCCACCGTCCTGGTCATTAACCTCCTCCTCTCTGATAGCTGCATCTGCACCACTGTCCACACTAAACGTACCAACTACCAACAGTACCTGCATTTTGACAGCTACCCTTCCACACAGCCTAGCCACTAAGGGACTGCATATCAGCAGTGACGGCAGCTCACTTGTCCGGTATGCTGGAGGTCACACAAGTGCCTTCACAGGTAGGCGCTATCCCTCCAGACCTAGTCCACAAACATTTCCTCTGCCATATTCCCCGCAAGCACCAAATTCTCCTGCCACCCCCCAAGAGCCAGCTACAACTGAGTGCCACCACTTTATCATCCAATAATACCCTGGACTGGAACAACTGAAGCACATCTTTTGTCAGGGCTTCAATTATCTATCATATTGCCCTGATATGTGGGATATCCTGTCCAAGGTCCACCTTTATAAAGTGGTGTTCTGTCACCACCACACGATCCACAGCATCCTAGTCCATCCTCATCCCACTCCCAATCCCATCCCCTTGGCAAAGGTACAAGGTACGGCCAAACACAAATCTTCTCACTCTCATTGTGCACTGCTCTCTGACAATGTACCCACCAATTTTTTCCCCTTCTCTGCTCCTTTCTGTTACACTCTCTATTTCCCCCCCTCCCTTACCCACAGCCTCCTGACACTGCACCAGGTAGTCTTGTCTGGCCACCAACTAGTGCCTTCACCCTCTGCCAGGCAGCACTGTTTCCTCCTCCCTCAATCATACCCTGCTATTTCTACCACTTCCCTGCTCCTCTATGGATTGTTGCTACCATTCAACACATTTCTGTTTCAGTCTGGCCTGAGCAGCCAGCATGGTGTGTGTGTGTGTGTGGGGGGCGGCACTTGCTTGTGTGAATGCATGTGTTTTTGTTTTCTAACGAAGGCTTTTGCCGAAAGCCTAATGTGTAACAGTCTGTCTGCAACTCAGTGTGTCATTGTGTCAACTTTATGGCTAGTAGCACTCCGTCCTTTCCATAATTATTATTTTTATGGAGAAGAAACACTTCTCTCCCCTCCTGGATGTCACTGCAAGAACTAAGTACCTCCCTATATTTCAAACCATACTTCTGGATGCACTTTATGTGCTAAGAGGCCAGCAAAATATGCTACTGAACATTGTTTGGAAGAATGGTCTTCCCGAGAGGAGAAAAGGTACTCTTCAATCTCATGGTATTTCCTTCTCCATCCACAGGTGATCCAGGAGTTTCAACAGTAACAGCCTGTTGATATTCTTCATAGGTTTGCAGCCAGATCATGTGGTCATCCAGACACAATATTTTGGCAGACCAGCTGGCTGCAATCTTCAGGTGAGTTAATGCTCGTGCATTGCCTCGCCGGAACTGAATTCCAGCCGCAACAACGGAAACCTTTATACACCACGGACAGAGCACAATGCGTGCACAAGATCTACATCTACATCCATACTCCGCAAGCCACCTGACGGTGTGTGACGGAGGGTACTTTAAATACCTCTATCGGTTCTCCCTTCTATTCCAGTCTTGTATTGTTCGTGGAAAGAAAGATTGTCGGTATGCTTCTGTGTGGGCTCTAATCTCTCTGATTTTATCCTCATGGTCTCTTTGCGAGATATACGTAGGAGGGAGCAATACACTGCTTGACTCCTCGGTGAAGGTATGTTCTCGAAACTTCAACAAAAGCCCGTATTGAGCTACTGAGTGTCTCTCCTGCAGATTCTTCCACTGGAGTTTACCAATCATCTCTGTAACGCTTTCGCGATTACTAAATGATCCTGTAACGAAGTGCGCTGCTCTCTGTTGGATCTTCTCTATCTCTTCTATCAACACTATCTGGTACGGATCCCACACTGGTGACCAGTATTCAAGCAGTGGGCGAACAAGTGTACTGTAACCTACTTACTTTGTTTTCCGATTGCATTTCCTTAGGACTCTTCCAATGAATCTCAGTCTGGCATCTGCTTTACCGACGATTAAATTTATACGGTCATTCCATTTTAAATCACTCCTCAGATAATTTATGGAATTAACTGCTTCCAGTTCCTGACCTGCTATTTTGTAGCTAAATGATAAAGGATCTTTCTTTCTATGTATTCGCAGCACATTACACTTGTCTAGATTGAGATTCAATTGCCATTCCCTGCACCAGGCAACAATTCGTTGCAGATCCTCCTGCATTTCAGTACAATTTTCCATTGTTACAACCTCTCGATATACTACAGCATCACCTGCAAAAAGCCTCAGTGGATTTCCAATGTTATCCACAAGGACATTTATGTATATTGTGAATAGCAACGGTCCTACGACACTCCCCTGTGGCACACCTGAAATCACTCTTACTTCGGAAGACTTCTCTCCATTGGTCTGATAGTCCATATGCTCTTGCTTTGCTCATTAAACGACAGTCGGGAACTGTATCAAACGCCTTGCGGAAGTCAAGAAACACGGCATCTACCTGGGAACCCGTGTCTATGGCCCTCTGAGTCTCGTCGACGAATAGCGCAAGCTGGGTTCCACACGATCATCTTTTTCGAAACCCATGCTGATTCCTACAAAGAAGATTTCTAGTCTCCAGAAAAGTCATTATACTCTAACATAATACGTGTTCCACAATTCTACAACTGATCGACATTAGAGATATAGGTCTATAGTTCTGCACATCTGTTCGATGTCCCTTCTTGAAAACGGGGATGACCTGTGCCCTTTTCCAATCCTTTGGAACACTACGATCTTCTAGAGACCTACAGTACACTGCTGCAAGAAGGGGGGCAAGTTCCTTCGCGTACTCTATGTAAAATCGAACTGGTATCCCAGCAGGTCCAGCAACCTTTCCTCTTTTCAGCAATTTTAACTGTTTTTCTATCCCTCCGTCATCTATTTTTATATCTACCATTTTATCATCTGTGCGACAATCTAGAGAAGGAACTACAGTGCAGTCTTCCTCTGTGAAACAGCTTTGGAAAAAGACATTAGTATTTCGGCCTTTAGTCTGTCATCCTCTATTTCAGAACCATTTTGGTCACTGAGTGTGTGGACATTTTGTTTTGATCCATCTACCTCTTTGACATAAGACCAAAATTTCTTAGGATTTTCTGCCAAGTCAATACATAGAAGCATATAATAAGAGTAATGAATAGTGTAAATCCAAAAACATCATGTCGAAACCTATTCAAAGAATTGGGCACATTAACCACAGCTTCTCAGTATATTTATTCCTTAATGAAGTTTGTTGTAAATAATACATCTCTTTTTCCAACTAACTGCTTCGTACACAGTATCAATACTAGGAATAAGAACAATATACATAAAGATTTAACATCACAATACGTGTTTTTCAGGGAAGTGTAGTAGATTTTTGCGCAAGAAAAGATCATAACAGCGATTCCTGGAACCACATTGATGAGGAACAGCTATTAGAAAATACCAATTCAGAAAAGGATGTTAGTGTGAGTGAGCACTGCAATGCAGATGAGGAGCTTACAGTGAACTGTGGAATTAGCACTATAATAGGTGAAATGGTATTAGAGGTACCTGAGGCAGAACATAGAAGGGCAGAGGAAGTTTTATGTAGATTAGAAGGAGTAGTGTCTGATAGTGATGAAGAAGGAACAGAAGTGGAGGAAGCAGGGGATTATTTTGATAATTCTGACAACACGATAGGAAGGGTTCTGGAATCCGATATTACTATCAAAGAAGGAGAGTGATTGGAGAAGTGTTTTGATTTGACAATAGTGGACAGATTAATTAAAGCTGCCACAGTTAAACAGGAAGAAGACTCCGTGAATAGGTGCGTAATTTACACAGAAGGTGTAGGATTCAACAGACGTCAAGTAGTGCAAGATTTGTTACACGAACCTGATTCTGAAGTCAGAGAGAAAACTGCAGGACAGCCTATAATAGAAGAAGTTGCTATTTTTAATGAGAAGGTTCCTTGTTTACTGGTAGTGGTTCAGATTTATGTGCACTGTCACAGGGTTTTGTGAATGCTCTCCCTGCTAGTAAGGATGTGGTTATATTGGCAGTAAATGGCATAAATATTTTTGTAGCCACAGGGAGAAGTAAGAAAGGAGTTAAACATGAAGTTATGCTACCTGTCAGTATTGGTGATGTACAGTTGGACCAGAATTTTTTGATGATAAATGGCTTAGGCACGGAAATGCTGGTGGGAGCAGATTTCTTACAAAAGTAAAAAGGAAAAGTGGATTTTGGATATAATGAAGCAGTCATTGTGGTGTAGGAAAGAATAATAGCTATTCCTTTTATTAGTAAATGGCAATATGAATTCGACGAGCAAAGTGACATGCCTATATGTTAGTGCAGAAAAAAAAAAAAGAGGATGTTGTGGGGTATAATGAGTATGGCGAAAGGAAGGAAGTAGATCCTCCTGAGGTAGAAAACATCCGAATAAGAATTAATGAAAAAGTAGAGGGATTATTGGATTTGATAAACACACAAAAGGATGATCTGAAACGAATTTTGAGCAGGCATCAGGAAGTGTTTGACCAGCCAGGACTAGTTCGAGATTACGGATGTTATCTAACTGTAAAAGCGGATGCACAATTCTTCCAAAAGTCATTCGCTGTTGCCGAAGTACATAAAGAAGCTGTAAGATATATGATTCAGAAAATGCTTATGTGGGACATTATAGAAAGGGGAATTAGTGTGTATAACAATCCACTGGTTGTGGTGCCTGAAAAGTACGGTTTGATTTGGCTCGTTTTGGACGCTAGAGCTTTGAACAAAATAATATTTCAAGAGATTGAATGAGGTAGTAATTTTTGATAACATGTGGCACAGGATACAGAAATGGCTGTAATCTTGTGACAGATGTCAGAAGATGCGAGCAAATAATAGGATCGTGCAGGGACAAATGTATTCTGTAGAGCCTCAAAACAGGCTAGATCTTGTAGTTGTGGACCTTTTTGGCCCTTTTTCTATTTAGGGGAGGGTTGTGAACATGTCTTTGTATTGGTAGATGGATTTACGGAGTATGTTAGATTTTATCCTATAAAGAAGGCAAAATCCAAAGTAACTGTTAGTATAAGAGAAAGATTATTTTGTAAATACTGGTGTGCCGAAAGCCATGTTGTCAGATAATGGACCACAGTTTGTGCCCAAGAGGTTTGAGGAATGTTTAAACAAAAGGAATATAGAACATATAAAGATTTCAGCCTATTTTCCACAGGGAAATATGGTGAAAGAATAATGAAAGAACTAAATCGTCTCTGTAGGACGTATTGTCACAAGAAGCACTCAGCTTGGGCCAGCTACTTAGAATATTTTGAAGAGTTGATCAATCACCTGAAACATGAAGCAACCGGTTTTGCACCTGTAGAGTTAATGTGTGGAATCAGATCAAATAACTTATTATCTGACTTAGTTGAATTTCTCACTCTTACCAAGATGGCCATGGAGCAGAAAAAGAGGGTGGCACGGGCAAATATTAGAAAAATGGCTCTGGAAAGAAAAAGAAGACACGATGGGAGAGAGCGTCCTACAAGTTTGCAAGTAGGTGATTTAGTGAAGGTGAAAACCAAGGAAAAATCTAAAAAGCTTACTGCAGAAACCAATAAGTTTCTAGATGAGTATGTGGGACCCTTTAGAATTGTGGCCAAGCCTCATGCCAATGCGCGTAAATTAGAATATGTCAAGTCGCAAAAACTTCTGGGATTGCAAAATATAATTGATTTGAAGTAGTACATACAGAAGGATGATGGGGACAAAAGCCGTTAATAGGCCTCAGGGGACACACATTCTTAGCATTGTCAGGTGTATGACAAACACCAGGCAACCCAAGTTGTTGGCAATATTATTTCCTTTTCGTTTCATGTTGTCAACCAAACACTATCGTTTGGAATTTTTATGCTATTTTCTTTCCTTCTTCCCGATTGTAGTAAATAATGTATATAAAGTGTACATAGAGAGTAACTGCCATCAGAAAATAAGAGAACTGGTAAAAGAAAGATATTTTTGAGGTAAATGATTACTAAACACTAACATGAATGAATGTGGAGTGAAAGTAATGTAAAAAGGTATACTGAAAAAATAATATAATGTTACTCCTTAATATGTGATTGCTAAGCCATTTTCAGAACATGTAGAAATGATGTTGGAAGATGTTTGTGGTAAGAGATAAGGAAACTGCCTAATAGAAGTAAGTAAATACACTCCTGGAAATGGAAAAAAGAACACATTGACACCGGTGTGTCAGACCCACCATACTTGCTCCGGACACTGCGAGAGGGCTGTACAAGCAATGATCACACGCACGGCACAGCGGACACACCGGGAACCGCGGTGTTGGCCGTCGAATGGCGCTAGCTGCGCAGCGTTTGTGCACCGCCACCGTCAGTGTCAGCCAGTTTGCCGTGGCATACGGAGCTCCATCGCAGTCTTTAACACTGGTAGCATGCCGCGACAGCGTGGACGTGAACCGTATGTGCAGTTGACGGACTTTGAGCGAGGGCGTATAGTGGGCATGTGGGAGGCCGGGTGGACGTACCGCCGAATTGCTCAACACGTGGGGCGTGAGGTCTCCACAGTACATCGATGTTGTCGCCAGTGGTCGGCGGAAGGTGCACGTGCCCGTCGACCTGGGACCGGACCGCAGCGACGCACGGATGCACGCCAAGACCGTAGGATCCTACGCAGTGCCGTAGGGGACCGCACCGCCACTTCCCAGCAAATTAGGGACACTGTTGCTCCTGGGGTATCAGCGAGGACCATTCGCAACCGTCTCCATGAAGCTGGGCTACAGTCCCGCACACCGTTAGGCCGTCTTCCGCTCACGCCCCAACATCGTGCAGCCCGCCTCCAGTGGTGTCGCGACAGGCGTGAATGGAGGGACGAATGGAGACGTGTCGTCTTCAGCGATGAGAGTCGCTTCTGCCTTGGTGCCAATGATGGTCGTATGCGTGTTTGGCGCCGTGCAGGTGAGCGCCACAATCAGGACTGCATACGACCGAGCCACACAGGGCCAACACCCGGCATCATGGTGTGGGGAGCGATCTCCTACACTGGCCGTACACCACTGGTGATCGTCGAGGGGACACTGAATAGTGCACGGTACATCCAAACCATCATCGAACCCATCGTTCTACCATTCCTAGACCGGCAAGGGAACTTGCTGTTCCAACAGGACAATGCACGTCCGCATGTATCCCGTGCCACCCAACGTGCTCTAGAAGGTATAAGTCAACTACCCTGGCCAGCAAGATCTCCGGATCTGTCCCCCATTGAGCATGTTTGGGACTGGATGAAGCGTCGTCTCACGCGGTCTGCACGTCCAGCACGAACGCTGGTCCAACTGAGGCGCCAGGTGGAAATGGCATGGCAAGCCGTTCCACAGGACTACATCCAGCATCTCTACGATCGTCTCCATGGGAGAATAGCAGCCTGCATTGCTGCGAAAGGTGGATATACACTGTACTAGTGCCGACATTGTGCATGCTCTGTTGCCTGTGTCTATGTGCCTGTGGTTCTGTCAGTGTGATCATGTGATGTATCTGACCCCAGGAATGTGTCAATAAAGTTTCCCCTTCCTGGGACAATGAATTCACGGTGTTCTTATTTCAATTTCCAGGAGTGTAGATTATGTATCTGATGTTTATTTGAGAGCCACATACGTTGGCGTAAATATTTTCAACATTTCCAGTAATTTTGCATTCTTTTTGCATAATTGCTTGTTTTATGTAAAGTCATGAGATATTTTTTTATTAGTAACTGTGAGGTAAATATTTTTCTGAAAAGTTAATAAAGAAAATATTTGGAAATTAAAAAAAAATAGTTTTTTTGGCTTACTTGCTTCATAATAAGTACTGCTTTCAGCAGGAACTTGCTTAGGAATTATCCCACTATAAAATGCATATAATGATTTTTTTGAAAAAGAGTAAAGTAATAGTGCCAATTTTGGCACTGTTGTTATTTCTGGATAATGGTTAATTCATTCTTTACTGAAAATAATTAGTACTGTATAAGACTATTTGATAAAAGATGTTGAATTTCAATGAATATTGAGTTTTCTTGCAAAAGAGTTTTGTGAAAATAAGCAGAAAATTTTCAGTACACTAAAATTCAGGAAGTTTTCCCTTTAGATCAGGGAACAAAAATATGAATTATGATGTGTGTATATGAGTAAAATTAGGGTGCAGAAACTGAGAAAGGTGGCTTAGACGTACTGTATTCTGCAGGTATGAAATTTTGAAAAACCTGATACGAGACTATAAGAAACCAGATCTAGGGCAGATGACTGGAAGCTGTATCACAGTGAAGTGCCTTTAAGGCAACCAAAGTGTAAGTGTGAGAAAGAAAAATGTGCTACCCTAGTGCTGCTACAGAAAGTAAGTGTTTTCTTGCTAAAGTATGTAAAAAAGATGCTCCCCAAAAGTGAGAATAATATAATGAAAGATACATTTTATCCACAGAGATGATTAAAGCTAGTGTTATCCTGCTAGAAAATTTTGTGGAATAATGCAAATTAAGTTGAATCTTTTGTATAGTAATATATTAGATTTCATGAATGCAAACATAGCAGCTGTAAAGAGCATTATGTGGTTTATTTCATTTCAAAACGATATAGAAATTCGTAGAGTAATAGTTCAAAGAAAAATTTAATTTAGAGGAAAAATTTAATATTTACTAATGTAAATGTTTTGGTAAGATTTTTAGTGCAAAAAATTATACTTCTGAAGAAAAAGGGAAATTTTGTACATCAATTTTATTATTCGCTATCAAGTCCAAACCTTCGAAATCTGATCTAACATCGAAAAAACTATAATGTACTTTTGATATTTCATTCAGCTGAAAAAATTATAACAAGGAACAATTTTCATTAAAAATCCCATACTTGGGTGTGTGTAACACAGCATGTTATTACAAGATGACATTCGTTGCAGTAAGTCATGCAGCCCTCTAGTACGGTGGCTGCAGGATGGCTACGTTTTTTTCGTTTTGCTCACAGCACAGCTGATGCTGCCTGCCATCAGTCGATACGAAGAGTCATACCCACTATGAATCTAAATAATCCATATTAGTTATTATCCGATTTTGTTCAAATTTTGTACACAGCCTTTTGTGATTAATGGAATGCTGCTGTCAAAATTTCTGATTTTTATTTATTATAGTTCTGGAGGTAAAGAGAATTACTTAATACTCCTAAAACCTATGCTTGTTTCTTAAAACCAAGTTAGGAACACTATCAGGTTGACTTTCATTATCATTTGAAGCCATTCCAAAGTTATCAGTGCATAGAAATCAATTAATTCGAATTTTATTTTTAAAACTTTAGTTACTGTGCATTACTTAATACAAAAATCGGTCAAAATTATTATTTGATTATATTTTGCTATGTGAGTATGTGAGAATGATTGAGAGAGTGTATGTGGGATATACGTTAAAATTTAGTATTTCATTTTATGTAAAACCTTGTACAAACGAACTGTGGGAAAGTTACGTTGCAACCACAATTCAGGTAACATATGTTGGTGTGTGCTTGCTTTTGTATAAAAGTAGCCACACTGGAAGTCAGAGGTGAAATAAGTTTATTTATCAATTTGAAGAATATTTTGCGTTTCGTTACTTTGTTTAATCAAAGTACAAGAAATTGATGTTTTGCTGATATTAATTACTATAAAATTAGTGATTGGATAAGACAAGATTTGTCACGCAAATGAGCTGGAAGGAATGTTCTGATTGGTCGTTTAGATCAACAGCCAATCAGAAGTAAGCTGTTCACGCACGAATAGAGGAGTGTACAGAGAGGAGAGTACCTCAAGAGGAGTCGCTTGCTAGACAATCTACAGATAACATGATGTTAGATCGCTCCTTCAAAATTCGCTGTAAGATGAGGAAATAGTGAGCTAATTTTGGTTTGAAGATGTCGTGACTGAAGCGACTGGAGTTATGAATATTTTAATGACATGTTTGGTGTTTCTAAATTAAATAGTTTGAGAGATATGAGCGTGTGAACTTTCTGGTCATAGTAACAACTCTGCGTGGCATGTTTCGTGCTCTGTGCGGAATATTTTGGCGAGCACCTTTCACAAAGAAGACCACTGAAACAACCGAATGTTTAACTCGCGAATAGTTGTGGGTCTCTGACTGGTAGAACGTGAAAATTAGTCGGGTCAGACTTACTAAAATTCTGGCTGCTTCTCGAGTGAATATTTGTTATACAGACAGGGAATTTTGAAAGGTAATGTCTTACCATATTAAATACGGACTTGATAGCTATTTCATGTGTTTCAATATGAATTAAAAGCAGATTTGCTTTTCTGCAAATAGACTGAAGATCCCGAACGACTGATTTTATGATCGTGAACTTTCAGGAACTGACTTTCATCTAGAGATACGTGGTCTCTGTATGGTAGGTATTAGGTGGCGGTTTCATCAACACTGCTTTATACTGCCTAGCATGTATCTGCTACCACAACGTGAAGGGACAATGGCAAGAATCCTGTCAAGGTAAGTGGACTGAACGACAGCGTTAACAAAAATGCAGACGACCGACCCCGCCTCACCACAAAGTGCTTGGATTAAACAGGGCAGCTGCTACAAGATTTGTCAATAACATTGCTATCCTCAGTGATATTGATTAAGAATTAAAGGACGTGTTGAATGGAGAGAGCAGTCTAGTAAACATTGAAGGTGAACTGAGAGTAAACAAAAGAAAGGCTAAGGTAAATATTAGTGATAAATTTCACATTGAAATTGGTGATCACGAAGTAGATGAAGTTAAGGAATTCTGCTCCCTCAGAAGCAAAATGGCACATGATGGATGAAGCAAGGAGGATTGGTCGGTTGGAGAAGAGACCAAACTAGGCGGTCATCAGTCGCTCCGACCTGAGATTAACTAAAACCGATAAAATCCCACATTAAAAGAGAGAACTACGACATCCATCAAATGATAAGCTAGTGACTGGGAAGGAAGGAAAAGGACAGAAGACGAGGTGAAGGAAAGGAAGTGACTAATGACAGGGGTGTGAAGGAAGAAGCACAGGAGACAAGAGAGATGCTCAAGATATAACAGACCCCATAAGGAAAGAAGTGGGAGGGCAGAGGGCCCAATCCAGTTGGGGCGAAGGGGGGAGCACGAGAGCCTGCCACCCCTCCACTCACCGATAAGGTGGAAGGCTCCTCCCTTAAATAAAGTGATAAAAACCCCCATCACGAATAAAACACTAAACGAGATCCACTGTTGAGACTTTTTCAGCCAACACCAGGGGTAGTGAGTCCGGAAGGCTAAAAGTTTGTCGCAGGTTGGCTAAGTTGGGGCAGTCCGAAAAGATGTGAGCCACAGTCAACATCGATCCGCAACGACAGAGAGGGGGATCCTAACAACGGAGGAGATAACCGTGAGTCAACCAAGTATGGCCAATGCAGAGCCGGCAGAGCACGACAGAGGCCTTACGAGACGCCCAGGAGGAAGACTGCCACGGAGTTGTAGAATCCTTAATCGCCCTGAGCTTGTGCGGTGAAGAAATAGTGTGCCATTCTGCATCCCATATGCCCAAAACTTGACGACATAATGCCCAGTAAAGGTCTATTTCCGGAATGCCTATAGCAAGAGATGGCCTGGTAGTAGCTAACTTAGCCAGTCGATCGGCAAGTTCATTGCCAGGAATCCCAACATGGCCTGGGGTCCAAATGAAAACCACCGAGCATCCACGTTGAGCAAGGAGAGAAAGGGAGTCCCGGATAGCGATGACCAACGGGTGGTGAGGGAAGCATTGGCTGATAGCGTGCAAACCGATCAATGAGTCACTACAGATAGTGAAGGATAGTCCTGAGCAGGAGTGGATATGGTCCAGTGCGCGCAAGATGGCTACCAATTCTGCAGTAAAAACACTACAGCCATCGGACAAGGAACGAAGTTCTGTGCGTCGCACACAGGTGTAAGCAAAACCAGTGCGGCCAGAAACCATGGAGCCATCAGTATAAATCACTTCTGAACCCTGGAGTAACCTGAGGAGACAGTATAATTGGTGGCGAAGAGCCATCAGAGTGACAGAATCCTTTGAATCGATTGAGAGATCGAGACAGAGCTGTGGCCAAGAGATGCACCAAGGAGGGGTACGTGCGTGAGCAGAGAAGAGAAGAGAGGCGGTAAAGGGAATTGCTGGAGTTCAGAAAAGAGTGACTGAATGCGGACAGCCACGGTAAGCCCACATCGTGGCCACCGCTGCGGCAGGGTAATCGCCGTGTCCGGATAAAGGAGACCGTAATAAGGGTGCTTTGGGGTGCAGCAAATGCAGAGCACATAAGATATCAGCTGTTGTTGGCGCAAAACTCACAGTACGGGGCTAGTCCGGAAGGCACCAGTCGCAAGTCGGACCCAACAGTGGTGGATGGGATCTGGGATCTGCAGCATCGAAGGCGACGCAGAATCATAGACGGGACTTCCACAGTCTAAACGAGACTGGACCAATGCTTGATACAATTGCAGGAGAACAGAGCAGTCTGCACCCCAGGTGGTATTGCACAGACACCTAAGAACATTGAGATGGGACCAGCACGTCCTCTTCAGCTGTCGAAGAGCCATGTCAATTGGGCATTGTAGACCAGACCAATGAAGCGATGGGTATGCACTACCTCAAGGGGCTGGCCATTGAGGAACCGTTCCAGATGGGGATGGACTGTACAGCGACAGCAGAAATGCACGACACATGTCTTGGCCGCCGAAAACTGAAAGCCATGGGAGAGAGGCCACGAGTGCGCCCGGCAGATTGCCCCCTGTAGATGGTGTTCTGCAGTGCCCGTTACAGAGGAAGCGAGGCAGATACAAAAATGGGGACACTGTCGGCCCAACAGCTGTCACCAGACCATTAATGGCTATGAGAAAGAGAGGGACACTCAGCATGGAACCCTGTGCAATCCCATTTTCTTGCCGATGGGGAGTACTGTAGGAGCAGCCAACTTGGACCCGAAGAGAGCGAAAAGAAAGGAAATTACGTTAAAAATAAGCAGAGTACCACGAAGGTCCCATTCGTGAAGGGTGGTGAGGATGTGGTGGCACCAGGTGGTGTCATAGGCTTTACACAGATCAAAGAAGACTGCAAGGAGGTGTTGCCGACGGGCAAAAGCCGACTGGAGAGCAGACTCCAGGTGCACCAAGTTATCCACCGTAGAGCAGCCACAGCGAAAAGCACCGAGTCGATGACAAAAGGTTACGGGATTCAAGGATCCAAAACAGCCGCCGACTCACCACGCATTCGAGGAGCTTGCAGAGGGTGTTAGTAAGGCTAATGGGATGGTAGCTATCCAACTGAAGAGGTGGCTTCCCCGGCTTCAACACTGGAACAACAATGCTTTCCTGCCAATGGGTAGGAAAGACTCCCTCACTCCACAGATGGTTGAAGAGGGTCAGGATATAATGGTGGCCAGCCACTGATAAGTGTTGGAGCATTTGGTTATGTATCCAATCTGGACCAGGAGCCGTGTCAGGACAAAGAGCGAGGGCGCTGGCAAATTCCCACTTGCTGAATGGAGCATTATAAGGCTCTGAGCAGCGAGAAACAAAAGACAAAGACAGTTGTTCTGAGCGCTCTTTCAGGAGAAGGAACGTGGGTGTATACTGAGCCGATGCCGAAGACTGAGCAAAGTGTTGAGCGAAATTTTCTGCTACAAAGTCCGGAGTGGTAAGGAAAACACCAGGCACAGAAATTCCTGCAACCCCGGTGGGAGGACTGAGTTTTGCCCGGACTTGTGAAGAGGGGGTGTGTGGTCCTATGGCAGCTACATATCGTTCCCAGCAAATCCATTTCTGAGATTTGATTAGATAGCGGGCCCGGGCACGGTGTCATTTAAAGACCGGAAGAAAAGCAGTAGAAGGGTGCCACTTGAAGTGTTGAAGAGCACGGCGGCAGTCTTCTATGGCTGCAGCAATTTCCGGAGCCCACCAAGGGACCACCTTCTGTTTAGGGGAACCTGAGGAAGAATGGATTGCGGAAACAGCTGCTGAAAGGATGGCAGCAGTCAAAGTCTGAGTAGATTCATCAACACTGTCCTGTGGCAATACAGGGGGAGATGGGAGCAGAGAAGAAGGCACCCCCATCAGCCATAGCCTACCTGGGAGGGTGACGGAGCGAGATACACTGAAGGAAGGTCAAATCAATCGGATAATGGTCACTGTCACATAAGTCATCATGGACTCCCCACTGAATGGAGGGAAGAAAGCCGGGACTGCAGATGGAGAGGTCAATGGTTGAGAAAGTGCCATGCGCCACACTAAAGTGTGTGGGAGCGCCTGTGTTAAGTAAACAGAGATCAAGTCCTGCCAGAACAGCTTCAACTGTCTTGCCCAGGGCAGTAGTCGTATGACTACCCCAAAGAGGGTTGTGGGCATTAAAGTCCCCTAATAGCAGGAAGGGAGAAGGGAGTTGTTGAAGGGTGGTGAGGGCATGGGATGTGGGCAGGCTGTCAGGTGGGAGGTAGAATTACAGATTGTGATTGGAGGGGCCAGATGGACGCTGACAGCAATGGCTTCCAGAGTGGTATGGAGGGGAACCCATTTACTAACAATATCCTTACAGACCAAGGTGCAAACACCACCAGAAGCCCGCAAAGGGCCAATTCGGTTCTGAGAGAAAGTGTGAAACCCACAAAGGGCGGGTGAGTAAGAATTGACAAAATGGGTCTCCGGGAGCGCAATACAAGTGGCAGACTAGAAGAAAAGAAGGGGCTGCAACTCTGGAAGATGATGCAAATACCTATTACAGTTCCATTGGAGGATTCTCAAGCCGGAGTCCAAAGGGGAAGCAAAGTGACCGGGGTCAGTCATGCTCCCGAGTCGCCATCCGTCACCAATAAGGACGGGGTAATATCCATATAGGTGGGGTCAGACTCTGTTGGTTCATTGACTGGAGGAGGGGAAAGCTGCACCTCAGAGGAAGGCAGAGAAGGGCAGACTTCAGCGAGGGCAGGCACGGAATTACACCGGGCAATCTTGGCGCCCAGCGGCCGCAGATCGCGCTGCTAATGTGGAGCCATATATCGCCCTTCAAGGGAGTGCCGGGAAGAGGAGTCCCGGGAGGGAGCTCCAGTGCCGGCAGCCGTCGAAGGAGGGGAGCACTTCTCCGGCGGGAGAGGGGGAGCAGCACCCGAAGGGTTGGGTACAGGTACTGACGGGGAGTGGGAGTACGAGAGGGAGGAGGAGGCTGAAGGCATGGGGCGAATGGGGTGGAGCTGGGAAGAGGACGGGGTAAGAGGTTCAAAAATGGCTCTGAGCACTATGGGACTCAACTGCTGTGGTCATAAGTCCCCTAGAACTTAGAACTACTTAAACCTAACTAACCTAAGGACTGCACATAACACCCAGCCATCACGAGGCAGAGAAAATCCCTGACCCCGCCGGGAATCGAACCCGGGAACCCGGGTGTGGGAAGCGAGAACGCTACCGCACGACCACGAGATGCGGGCACGGGGTAAGAGGGGGAATGGGGGGGGGGGGGGGGGGGGGATGGACATAACGGAAGCAAAAGTAGAAGACAGACACGGGATGGAGCCGGTCATACTGTTGACGAGCCTCAAATGGCTCACACTGAACGTAAAATTTTGGGAATGGAGGTCAAATCCCAAGGGGACCAAAAACGCTGAAAAGTAGATGGAAACAGCAAACTGAACAATAGCACAGACCAAAACAAAGCCAGGAGTATAGCCAGGCCGACATGAAGAAGCCAACTAAGAGGGAAAAGAGGGGGCAGGGACAAAGGAGTAATGATAGGGAGGGAGAGGAACAGGGATGGTAATGCAGCCGGGAAAGGAAAGGAGACTGCAATAGCTCAGGGCCCCGTGCGTGCCACATACGTACCCACAAAAGGACTGTGGGCCCCCTGAGGGGTGAAGCAAAGAGGACACTACAGAAGGCAGCTTAAAATTAAGTGAACTGGTAAGAAATGAGGTTCTCTGCAGAACTGGGAGAAATGAAATACAACTAGAAGGGAGAAGATTACATGACTTGTACTAAGATGTCAGAGAACAACTTCCATGGTATTAGAGGAAGCAATAGAGGGCAGAACATACTAAAAACAAAGATGATGTGACTTACCAAATGAAAGTGCTGGCAGGTCGACAGACACACAAACGAACACAAACATACACACAAAATTCAAGCTTTCGCAACAAACTGTTGCCTCATCAGCAAAGAGGGAAGGAGAGGGAAAGACGAAAGGATGTGGGTTTTAAGGGAGAGGGTAAGGAGTCATTCCAGTCCCGGGAGCGGAAAGACTTACCTTAGGTGGAAAAAGGGACGGGTATACACTCGCACACACACACACATATCCATCCACACATATACAGACACAAGCAGACATATTTAAAGACAAAGAGTTTGGGCAGAGATGTCATGCGAGGCAGAAGTGCAGAGGCAAAGATGTTGATGAATGACAGGTGAGGTATGAGTGGCGGAAATTTGAAATTAGCGGAGATTGAGGCCTGGTGGATAACGGGAAGAGAGGATATATTGAAGAGCAAGTTCCCATCTCCGGAGTTCAGATAGGTTGGTGTTAGTAGGAAGTATCCAGATAACCCGGGTGGTGTAACACTGCGCCAAGATGTGCTGGTCGTGCACCAAGGCATGTTTAGCCACAGGGTGATGCTCATTACCAACAAACACTGTCTGCCTGTGTCCATTCATGCGAATGGACAGTTTGTTGCTGGTCATTCCCACATAGAATGCATCACATTGTAGGCAGGTCAGTTGGTAGATCACGTGGGTGCTTTCACACGTGGCTCTGCCTTTGATTGTGTACACCTTCCGGGTTACAGGACTGGAGTAGGTGGTGGTGGGAGGGTGCATGGGACATGTTTTACACCGGAGGCGGTTACAAGGCTAGGAGCCAGAAGCTAGGGAAGGTGGTTTGGGGATTTCATAGGGATGAACTAAGAGGTTACGAAGGTTAGGTGGACAGCGGAAAGACACTCTTGGTGGAGTGGGGAGGATTTCATGAAGGATGGATCTCATTTCAGGGCAGGATTTGAGGAAGTCGTATCCCTGCTGGAGAGCCACATTCAGAATCTGATCCAGTCCCGGAAAGTATCCTGTCACAAGTGGGGCACTTTTGTGGTTCTTCTGTGGGAGGTTCTGGGTTTGAGAGGATGAGGAAGTGGCTCTAGTTATTTGCTTCTGTACCAGGTCGGGAGGGTAGTTGCGGGATGCGAAAGCTGTTGTCAGGTTGTTAGTGTAATGCTTCAGGGATTTCGTCTTTCCCTCTCCTCCCCTCTTTCCTGATGAGGCAACAGTTTGTTGCGAAATCTTGAATTTTGTGTGTATGTTTGTGTTCGTTTGTGTGTCTGTCGACCTGCCAGCACTTTCATTTGGTAAGTCACATCATCTTTGTTTTAGGTATATTTTTCCTTCGTGGAATGTTTCCTTCTATTATAACTATATATATAAAATCTGGAACCACAACACCCCAATTTCAGTAGTTAACCTTTCCTCCAAACCTCTCTCCCAATCCGAAACCTCTGTCCTATCCAAAGGCCTCACCATCAGCCACACTCCCAGATTTAACCAAACAGCCCTCGTCCAAGATTTACTGTCCTACACCCATCCTACACACCAATCCATCGTCATTCTTCCGGCGGACAAGGGTTCCACAACTGTGGTACTTGATCGTCGGGAGTATGTGGCTGAGGGACTGCGTCAGCTTTCAGACAACACTACTTACAAAGTTTGCCAAGGTAATCCCATTCCTGATCTACAGGTGGAGCTTCAAGGAATCCTCAGAACCTTAGGCCCCCTACAAAACCTTTCACCTGACTCCATCAACCTCCTGACCCCACCAACACCCCACACCCCTACCTTCTACCTTCTTCCTAAAATTCACAAACCCACTCATCCCGGCCGTCCCATTGTAGCTGGTTACCAAGCCCCCACAGAACGCATCTCTGCCTACGTAGATCAACACCTTCAACCCATTACATGCAGTCTCCCATCCTTCATCAAAGACACCAACCACTTTCTCGAACGCCTGGAATCCCTACCCAGTCTGTTACCCTCGGAAACCATCCTTGTAACCATTGATGCCACTTCCTTATACACAAATATTCCGCATGTCCAGGGCCTCGCTGCGATGGAGCACTTCCTTTCACGTCGATCACCTGCCACCCTACCTAAAACCTCTTTCCTCATTACCTTAGCCAGCTTCATCCTGACCCACAACTTCTTCACTTTCGAAGGCCAGACATACCAACAATTAAAGGGAACAGCCATGGGTACCAGGATGGCCCCCTCGTACGCCAACCTATTCATGGGTCGCTTAGAGGAAGCCTTCTTGGTTACCCATGCCTGCCAACCCAAAGTTTGGTACAGATTTATTGATGACATTTTCATGATCTGGACTCACAGTGAAGAAGAACTCCACAATTTCCTCTCCAACCTCAACTCCTTTGGTTCCATCAGATTCACCTGGTCCTACTCCAAATCCCATGCCACTTTCCTAGACGTTGACCTCCACCTGTCCAATGGCCAGCTTCACACGTCCGTCCACATCAAACCCACCAACAAGCAACAGTACCTCCATTATGACAGCTGCCACCCATTCCACATCAAACGGTCCCTTCCCTACAGCCTAGGTCTTCGTGGCAAACGAATCTGCTCCAGTCCGGAATCCTTGAACCATTACACCAACAACCTGAAAACAGCTTTCGCATCCCGTAACTACCCTCCCAACCTGGCACAGAAGCAAATAACCAGAGCCACTTCCTCATCTCCTCAAACCCGGAACCTTCCACAGAAGAACCTCAAAAGTACCCCACTTGTGACAGGATACTTTCCGGGACTGGATCAGATTCTGAATGTGGCTCTCCAGCAGGGATACGACTTCCTCAAATCCTGCCCTGAAATGAGATCCATCCTTCATGAAATCCTCCCCACTCCACCATGAGTGTCTTTCCGCTGTCCACCTAACCTTCGTAACCTCTTAGTTCATCCCTATGAAATCCCCAAACCACCTTCCCTACCCTCTGGCTCCTACCCCTGTAACCGCCCCCGGTGTAAAACCTGTCCCATGCACCCTCTCACCACCACCTACTCCAGTCCTGTAACCCGGAAGGTGTACACGATCAAAGGCAGAGCCACGTGTGAAAGCACCCACGTGATTTACCAACTGACCTGCCTACACTGTGAAGCCTTCTATGTGGGAATGACCAGCAACAAACTGTCCATTCGCATGAATGGACACAGGCAGACAGTGTTTGTTGGTAATGAGGATCACCCTCTGGCTAAGCATGCCTTGGTGCACGGCCAGCACATCTTGGCACAGTGTTACACCACCCGGGTTATCTGGATACTTCCCACTAACACCAACCTGTCAGAATTCCGGAGATGGGAACTTGCCCTTCAGCATATCCTCTCTTCTCGCTATCCGCCTGGCCTCAATCTCCGCTAATTTCTAATTTCAATTTGCCGCCGCTCATACCTCACCTGTCTTTCAACATCATCTTTGCCTCTGTACTTCCGCCCCGACTGACATCTCTGCCCAAACTCTTTGCCTTTACAAATGTCTGCTTGTGTCTGTGTATATGCGGATGGATGTGTGTGTGTGTGCGCGCGCGAGTGTATACCTGTCCTTTTTTCCCCCCTAAGGTAAGTCTTTCCGCTCCCGGGATTGGAATGACTCCTTACCCTCTCCCTTAAAACCCAAATCCTTTCGTCTTTCCCTCTCCTTCCCTCTTTCCTGACGAGGCAACCGTTGGTTGCGAAAGCTAGAATTTTGTGTGTTTGTTTGTGTGTTAACAGTTCACCCGCCCCCTTTTATTTTTTCAATAATGTCATCTTTTATGAGTGAGGAAGGCAACCACATTCAAAAGGGCAAAACCGTTGTAAACTCTTAAATCTGTGACATGAGCGTATGTACCTGGGTCTCCTGCAAGTATAATGTTAATGTCTAAAAGAAACGAGATGAACAGCTAAAATGACTGTTAGGGTTTTTGTCTGGTACACAAAAGCAGAAGGGAAGTATAAAAACCAGCTATGTCTGGTACACAAAAGCAGAAGGGAAGTATAAAAACCAGCTAAAAGGGAAAATTAAAGTACCATAAGGTGAGGGAAGTTTGCCAGCCAAAAAGAGCAGAGGATCCTCTGCGAAAGATAAGACAACAAGGGGGTCACTTTCTGTGTCTGACCGCCAGGGCCCCGATCATTACAAATCGCCAGGTCAATAGAATGGTAGGAGCTAATAAGGTTTTCATTAAAATGAAAATTGATGTTGAAGGATAAACAAATTAAAAGGAGGAAAAGGATCAGTGAGGCCAGCCCATGAGCCAGGGACAACCAGAGGCTCTCCGGGGCTGAGACTACAGGGGGGAGACAAGCAGCTGCCACTGACCGAGGGTCAGCAAGACAGTATTGCCTGAACTTCAAATACATTTAGACAAGCTGCACTGTCAGAAAATGTGTAAAATTAGGTTGGCTAGAATTGAAGGTAATGGGTCAGCTAGATCCACTGTTTGCCTTATAATAACAAAAGTGGGGCACACTATTAAAATGTAAACCATTCATAATAGAGCACCATAACTCCAACAAAGTCTAGTGAATTATTTTCAAATTTATTGATGGAACAGGCTAGTGTGGCTAAAGTGGAGTAGGAAAAGAACTGTAGAGCTGCTACTACCCTAAGAGATATCTGTTGAGCAGAAAGTGAAACCAAGGATCTCGAGGTATAAAGAGAAGGGATAATGGGGGGTGGTGGGGAGGGGGATAACACCCCCCCTTCCCAAATAGGGCATGCTTGGAAAGCTAACTGGGCCTGGTATTGAGGGTGCAAACTGAGCAATCTTTTCTGATGCAGGTGATACCTCGGTTACTATGGAAAAATTAGTAGAAGCTGATCTCAGGAAGATCATTTGGAGTCCAGAGAAATGTAGAAACACACGAGGTAATATTTACTGTATGAGTTATCTTAGAAGATCAGGTAAGGAAAGATAAACCTATGTTTATTGCAGGGCTTAACAACATGCTGTTTTGAGTTTGAGTACTGACGCCTGAAATAGAGGAGAGTAAGTTTTGACTACAGAGCCAGCTAAATCAGCAATGGCAAGTCAGTATTGTGCAACACCAACAATGTCTCCTCACTTGAACACAAAGTGTGAAGAATCTGATCATATTACACAAAACAGTGGGTTGCAAAATGTTTAAATTATCACAAGATGGGTCAATTGAATACCTAATGAGACGGTAATGATTTGAACTGGGGAGAAAAATTTACAGCATAACTGGACTAAAAGAAGTGATCTGTTGATGTGTTACATTCTGAGGCACTGAGCAATTCGATGTGGTCTCTTGGGTCCCTCAGTGTGATTAATGGTGCACTTCCAGGTGTACAATAGAGGAGAGATGTTAGGAACATCATCAACACATCCGACTAACACAACTAAGCAAATCAAACTGTCTTGAATATATTCACAAAATGAAATGTAATGAGATCAGCACTGGGGTGCAAACAAGTTTCTGGAACAGCTTAATTAAGGAGTATATCGAAGTGAAGATGCAGAAAACCTAATAAACAGGAGCGCAAGTTTCAATTTAAAAACTAAATTTAGTGTGCGCCATGGCACTAAATGTATTAAATTCTTGCTGGTCATTACATCCACCAGAGCTGGAAAACGCTGAGTGAGTTTGTGTTTCTTGGGATAACAGTGTGGGCTCTGAAAAACAAAAGGTCATCAAAGGACGCAATGTGTGTCAGGAAGCTATAGCTACAAATAGTGGCACAAAACCAACAATAGTTCACAGTCTATCGGAAGACCAGGGTGAAAGTACTTCAACAGATGACAGGAGCATGTAGATGAACAATGGCTAAAGTTTAAAAGAATAGTTGACCATGCACTGGACTGATATGTACCTGTTACAAAATGTCATAATGGAAGGACCTTCTACGGTATGCGATCACTGTAAAGAAACAGAGACTACTGCATAATAGGTGCAAAACAAAACATTGGGTTATGGGTAGAGAGTGGCTGAATGAAATATCCTTGGCAGTTAAGAGAAAATTAGTGTCCAGCCCTCAGCGAATGATACAGAAACTGAAATTGAGGATAGCGAAAGAGAAGCCTATATGCATTACTCCGATCCAAATGTTTCTTACAAGGAAAACCCACGAGAACTGCCCCTCTCGTATCACTGAAAAGAGGAGTAAAATAAGTACAAGCATCAGTGGTGTCGAGAATCAGCTGAAAATGTTAAAAACTGAACAAAGCTCCAGGGCCCAATCCAATCCCTGTCAGATTCTACACTGAATTTGCAACTGAGTTAGCCCCTGTTCTTTTTATATTGTAGATGCCTCAAGCAAAAAACCGTGCACAGTAGTTGGAAGAAAGCACAGGTCACACCCATCTACAAGAAGGGTAGTAGAAGTAATCCACAAAATACTGTCCAATATCCTTGACTTTGATTTGTTGTAGAATCTTAGACCATATTCTGAGGCAAAACTTAATGAGGTATCTTGAACAGACTGTCCTGTCTCCATGTCAATCAGCATGGATACTGAAAATATCAATCATATGAAACCCAACTTGCACTTTTTTCACATGACCTACTGAAGGCTTCAGATAAAGATAGTCAAGCAGATGCAGTATTTCTTGATTTCTGAAAAGTGTTTGACTCAGTACCACATCTACACTTACTATCAAAAGTGTGATCATATAGAATATCAAGTCAAATTTCTGACTGGATTGGTGACCTTTTTGGTAGGGAGGACATGGCATGTTATCTTGGATTGAGAGTCATCGTCATATGTAGAAGTAACTTTGGGTGTGCCCCAGGGAAGAGTGTCAGGTCCCTTCCTGTTCATGCTGTATATCACTGATCTTGTGGGTGAGACAAATAGTAACCTCCAACATTTTGCAGATGACGGTACTGTCTGAAAGAAGCTGTATAAATGTTCAGTCAGATCTTGATAAGGTTTACAAGTGGTGCACTGATTGGCAACTGTTATACACACACACACACACACACACACACACACACACACACATACACAAACGTAGTAGCCTACGACTATAATATCAATGAGTCACACTGGGAATTGGGAATCAGCCAAATCATAAAAATGCCTGGGTGTAACACATTTAGGGCTATGAAATGGAATTCTTACATAGGCTCAGTCATAGGTAAAGCACATGTTAGACTTTGATTTATTAGCAGAACACTGGGAAAATGCAAACAACTTGTGCGACCCAAGCTGGAATATTGTTCAAGTGTGTGGGATGCATACCAAATAGGACTTACATGGGATGTTGAATGTATAAGGAGAAGGGCAACCTGGATGGTCACATATTTGTTTGAACTGTGGGAGAGTGTCTCACAGATGTTGAAGGAAATGAACTAGCTACCTCTCGAAGATAGGCATAAAAAATCCTGAAAGAGCCTACTTATAGTTTCAAAAACTGGCTTTAAATGATGAATACAGGAATATACAATCACCTATTTATCGGTCACATAGGCGGATCGCGAGGGCAAGATTAGATTAATTACAGTACACACAGAGCCATTTAAACAATCATTCTTCCCATGCTGCATACATGAATGGAACAGGGAAAAACACTAATAACTGGTACAACAGGAAGTAGCCTCTGCCATACACTTCACAGTGGTTTGCAGAGTGTATACCCAGCATCACCTTGTTGATGTGGTACTGTAGACAAGTGAATGAGTACTGTGTGTGTGTGTGTGTGTGTGTGTGTGTGTGTGTGTGTGTGTGTGTGTCGGGAGGGGAAAGGGGGGATGCATAGAGAAAGATCAAGGTTTCAATACAGTAAGCAGATTGAAATGTATGTCTGCAGGAGCAGTTACACAGAGAAAGGATAGACTAGCGTACACAGAGATGCATCAGCTTGTCTTCAGACTGAATACTGCAGCAACAAAAATGGCTGCTGTTTGACAAAGGTTTCGTATCCAATGGAGTTAAAATTCAAGTGGTGTAATTTGTTGGTGCTTTAAAATGAAATGGACATCAGTGATACTAAAATCAAATACTATGAAGTGTCATGAGATTTAAGGAAGAAAACAAGATAATTTTATTTAGGGAACAGATTTAAGCTGTTTTAAGAAACTTAGCACTTCAGTTTTATCATGTGTCCAGATGACGGTAATATCTAGGAAGTACAAAATTTCATAACAACCAAACATGCAGAAATTTGCATATATTGCTTAGGGATAATGTAGTAAGAATCTAAAAATGTGAATGTAGCGTCATCTACGCTGCCTCCTAAAAAATTAAAAGCTGTGCCCACAGCAGGTAAGGTGATGCTCACCGTTTTTTCGACATCTAAAGTCCGACATTCATCGAATCCTTGAGCACAGAAAAACCATTAACAGTGAAACACTTCACTTCATAGCCTATGAAGTTCATCAAGAGCAAATGACTTGGGCTACTCAAGGAGGGAGTGATTCTGTTCCATGATAACATGCATCCACACGTTTGCTGGGTCACATGAAGTGTAATGATCAAGTTCAAGTGAGAGCAGCTTGAGCACCCATCCTACAGCCTGGACATGTGTGTGGTCTACTAAAAACACATCTCAAAAAGAAGTACTTGAAATCTGACAATGAACTGAAGGATGCAGTGTTTCACTGGGTACTGTCACAGCCAGAAGAATTCTGAGCACAGGGAACACTTACTGTGGGATAGTTGTGCTTAGGCCTCTATTGATTACTTCTTACTTCTGAATAAAGACTTCAATTATAACCACAATTTTGTTTCGTACTTTTTGCAGGTAAGCACCTTCTATGCAACTCTCATATGATTGGAAAAAAAAAAAAAAAAAAAAAAAAGGATGCCACTTTAGTTTATATGTGTCTGGCTGCTGAGACCAGAGTCCTGTAGTCGTGTGTGTGTGTGTGTGTGTGTGTGTGTGTGTGTGTGTGTTTCCCATAAAGCCTTGTTGGCTGAAAGATCACTTTCTGTTTCTTTTTGTTGTGCCTATCTGCAACTCAGCATCTCTGCTACACGGTGAGCAGCAACTATCCTTTTCATAATATTGTTATCTCTGATAAAATAGTTCCTCTTGATAAGTTTCGCTTTGAAATAGCGTCTACTAGGTAATGTTGCATTTTCGCATTCTGCGGCAGAATTTTGCACCTATTTCACGTGATGCAAATTTGTGTGTGGATGGATATGTGTGTGTGTGTGTGTGTGTGTGTGTGTGTGTGTGTGTGTGTGTGTGTGTGTGCGCGCGCGCGAGTGTATACCTGTCCTTTTTTCCCCCCTAAGGTAAGTCTTTCCGCTCCCGGGATTGGAATGACTCCTTACCCTCTCCCTTAAAACCCACATCCTTTCATCTTTCCCTCTCCTTCCCTCTTTCCTGACGAAGCAACCGGGGGTTGCGAAAGCTCGAAATTTTGTGTGTGTGTGTGTTTGTGTGTTTTTTATTGTGCCTATCTACCAGCACTTTCCCGTTTGGTAAGTCATGGAATCTTCGTTTTTAATATATTTTTCCCATGTGGAATGTTTCTTTCTATTTTATTTATATCATTGACTTTGAAATTAGATATATATTCAACAATATTATTCATTTCAGCAGAGGATGGTAAAAGCGTAGATAGAGGCCAGTGGTGTACTTACGCGTTTCTTGTTACGATGTTGTCAATGCTTGCTGTGACATATGATGGGAATTAAAGGTGGTGTGCCAACTGGTCCTACACAGCTAATGAGAGTGGGGCAGGTAGGCAATTTGTTTGGAAGCATGAGACATTGTAACATTCTCACATTAGTATAGAAGCGAAAAAAGAATCAACAAATGACATACATTTAGAATAGATAATATATTAATTTTTTAGGAGATACTTTATGTCAACAAAACAATTTGTAATTTGGTTCATCAGAATATGTTAAAAACAATTTTTTCTCAAAAAGACCTATTTAAAAAATGGGGTCTCATCTTATTTTCAGGGCTTTCTTATATTGAAGTAAATATGGTATTTAACTGTGATGAGGAACTGGTATTTGACATTAGGAAAGGGAAGAAAAGGAAAAACAGTAGGAAAATACAGACAGGGGGAAAGGAATAAAAAGGAAACCCACCTGGTAGAGCATAATTTAATCATTTCTCACATCTGGTTTAAGAGTCATGTTAGAAGGTTGTATACTTGGAAGAGACCTGGTGAAAAGAAAGGTTTCAGATTATATAATAGTGTGAAAGCAGATTTTTAACTGCATGACATTTCCAGGGAGTGATGTGGACTTTGACCGTACTTGGTTATAAACTGTAGATTACAACCAAAGTGCAAAAAGGTAGGAAATTAAGGAGATGGGACCTGGACAAGTAGAAAGAATCTCTCTCCAAAGAGATTCTCGAGAGCTTCAGTGTGTGCATTAGGCAATGTTTGACTGGAACAGGGAAAGAAAATACAGCAGAAGACGAATGCATAGCTTTGAGAGACGTTTGAGAGGTGAAAAAATGAAGGCACAAGATGATCCAAGAGGCAAAAAGACAAGGCCTATTAAAAATCCTGCAGATACTGAGTTTAAATTGTGAAAGCAGAAAATATAAAAATGCAGCAAATGAAGTGAGTGAGGGGTAGGGGGAGGAGGGGAGGGGGGGGGGGGGGGAGGAGACAGGAAGTGCAAAATGGCTAGAAGATAAATGCAAGGCTGTAGAAGCATATGTAACGAGGGGAAAGATAGACGCTGACTATGGCAAGATAGTCAGAGACCTCTGGAAGAAAGAGAAGCAGCTGTATGAAAATCAAGAGTTCAGATGGCAAGCCAGTACATAGAAAGGGAAGAGGAAATGGGAGGTACAACACTGTAAGAAAAATTTCACATAGCACTAAATTACTGAAAGTATAAAATGGCTATGTAGTTGAAATATTCCTTCAAAATTATTGAGATTATTGGGAGAGCAAGAGATGACAGAACTATTCCACCTGGCATTCAAGATATATGAGACAGGATAACTACCCTCAGACTTCAAGAAGAATGTAATAATTCCAGTTCCAAAGAAAACAGGTGCTGAAAGGTCTGAATATTGCTGCAAATTGCTAGCACGAATTATGTTTACAGAGGAAAGAAACATGGTAGAAGATCAGTTAGAGTTCCGGAAAAACACAGGAACACGAGAGGTGATAGCGACCCTAT
Source organism: Schistocerca cancellata (assembly GCF_023864275.1). Taxonomy (NCBI): domain Eukaryota; kingdom Metazoa; phylum Arthropoda; class Insecta; order Orthoptera; family Acrididae; genus Schistocerca; species Schistocerca cancellata. The sequence goes on along the minus strand of NC_064630.1, from coordinate 2,331,246 downwards.
GACATATTTAGGAAGGTAGGTTAGAGAAAGGCAAATCTATATTTATGGCAGTTATATATTTAGCAAGACCATGAATACTGTTCTCCTTGAAATAATTAAGGTAGCAGGGATAAAATACAGAGAGCAGAAGGTTGCAGACAGTTGTACAGAAACCAAACTGCAGTTATAAAAATTGAAGGACATAAAAGGAAGGAGTAGTAGAGAAGGGTATGAGTCAGAACTGTTGCCTATCCCTGATAGCCTATACACTGAGTAAGCAATAAAGAAAACAAAGGAGAAGTTCAGGAAGAAGAAATTAAAAATTTTGAGGTTTGCCAATGGCACTGTAATTCTCTGACAGCAAAGAATTTGGAAGAGTAGCTGAAGGAAACAGACAGTGTCTTAAAAGAGGTTGTCAGATGATCAACAACAAAAGTTGAATGTAGTAAATTTGAATCGGGTTATGCTGAAGGAGTTACATTAGCAAATGACACACTAAAATTTGTCTGTGAGTTTTGCTATTTGGGCATCAAAGTAACACACAATATCCAAAGAAGAGAGGATGTAAAACGCATACTGGCTACAGCAAGGAAAGAATTTCTGAAAAACGTAGTTTGTTAAAATCAAATACAAACTTAAGTGTTCGGAGTCTTTTCTGAAATTATTTGTCTGCAGCGTAGCCTTTTGTGGGACTGAAATGTGAATGATAAGCAGTTCAGACAAGAAGAGAATAGAAGCTCTTGAAATGTGGTGCTATAGAGGAATGTTAAAGACTGGACTGATGTATCATGTAACTAATGAGGTGGTACTGAATCGAACTGAGGAGAAAACAAATTTATAACACAACTTGACTTAAAGAATGGATCAGTTGATCAAGGAGCTGTCACTACAGTATTGGAGGGAAATGTGAGGGTAAAAACTGTAGAGGGAGATCAAGGAATAAATACAGTAAGCAAGTTGAAATGGATGTATGTTGCAGAAGTTATGCACAAATGAAGAGGCTGATTATGAATAAATTAGCATGGAGAGCACTGATCAAACCAGTCTTCAGACTGCGAACAATGACAACAATGACGATGAAAGCAACGACAATGACAACAGCAACAACCACAACATGCTGTTAATTTGTGCTGGAATGTCTGGACCTCATTTAAAAAAAGTGGACAATAACATCTGAAAATTAAAGGAAGAAAAACATTAGTAATGCGAGTGACTGAAATTAGATGGCAAGACATTTACTATTTACATTTTGACGAAAACAGTAATTCACAGAGAATATGAAAAAGTAAGGAAGAAAAAATTGAAGAGATGATAAATTCTGAATTAATTAATTTAGTAGTAAGTATATTCAGTGTTAGTGGCTAGATATGATGAATGTTCTTAGAAAACCAACCGAGCCTCCTATATTCAGGCATAATTTCCAACTTCAAAATATGGTGGTATCATAAAATTAATGATGAAGTGATAATCTGTAGGATGTCACTCATGATATGAGCACTGTAATGATTGTGTGCGACTTCAATGATGTGATCAGTCCTTACAAAGGAAAGAAAATTATAGGGAAATTTTGCAACATTTCTGAAGATAATATATTCACCTCCACAAATTAGAACATGAGCAGCACTTGCTAAATGTGTATTTCAAAGAAAGAAAGCTTCTGGACCACAAACTGAAAAATAATGGGCAGCTTAATAAAAGGGGTTAACGTACCCAAGAAATGATGATTTAATGACCTGTTTAAGACAAAGATGCAAATACAAACAAATAATGAAATCAGGAGCACAATAATGATCATAGTGGTTTGTGGTAAGAAGAGAGCCTCTGGAAGATGATGACAAGGCAAAGAGAATATAGTGTACAAGGTAATGGGTAATAATGGTAAAAAATTGTACTCTATTCTACTTCCACCATTTTAACTTATCCTCAGGCAGTGGCATGAACAGTTATGTAAACTACTCCACAGTACTTGTGGCTGGCTCCCACACTATTACGCTGTGCTAGAGATGCCACCACAGTACTGCTGAGTGAGAGACACCGACTTTCCGCCTCAAACCCGCCAACAAGAGGACAAGGTGCCATCAAGTGAGGTACGCAACAGCGGGTCCCTCTTTTTTTCCTGCCAGCTTCCTTACCACCTGGACATGTCCACCAGTTCTTTCTATTTAGGGCGAGACACTCCGTAGCCGTAGCCAGTTTTCATATTTTACACATCAGTGGTAATTCTTGGGAATAAAATCCACTTTTTCCTGACTCTTGGGATTTTTCATTTTACATATAGGAAAAACACCCTGGATGCCCACCTGAGCTCCTGATACCATCCTGACATGTAAAACAGTAAAAAAAACACCCACAGTAATTCTGTTCGAGTCCTAGTCATGAATATTTAATTTCATGTCTATTATGGTGGCAGCCCCAACAACCACTTGCACAGAGTTTAAAATTATTAAAGTACATTACAACAATCTCCCGTCTGGTAATAGTAAAGAGAAAATTATAGTAGTATTTTAAAGAAAGTCATTCTAGTATCCAGTTACTGCAGTATTTTATGGAAAGTCATTCAAATATCCAGATGTATGGATGTTCTAACAGACATAAATAATGCAAATAATAAGATTAAAAAGTATATGGGATATTGTTAAACGGGAGACAGGACAACTAGACAGTGTAAAAGATACCGTAACAAATAAACTAAATGACAATGTTGTGACTGATCATTCGCGAGGTGTGTGTACTTTTAACCATCACTTTCTAAATGTAGCAGGAACAATAGGATTCAATGGTTCAGTTTTGAGTAAGCAAGAGAATATATTAAAAATATCACTCCATAAAACTTTAAGCAATTAGAAGTAGCACCAAATTCCTTTACTGAAATTAACAGAATTATAAAAATTCTAAAAAACAAATGCTCATGTGATGTTGAAGGAATTTCAAACAGAATTCTCAAAAGTGGTTCCAGCTTAATAAGAATTGTCCTTAGTGATATATATATAAAGCATCACTGATATGGGGAATTCGTCCAGATAGGTCACAATATTCTATAGTATAAACCTCTTCATAAGAAGGTGACAAGACAGGCTTAAAACAATTATCGTCCAGCTTCCTTACTGAGATATTTTTCCAATATATTTGAAAAACATAGCATAGCATAGCATAGTCTCACACTGCAAATAGAAAAAATTTACTTAGCCTATCGGAGCCTGGATTCCAGAAGGGTTGCTAGATTGAGAATGCAGTTTATATATTCACTTATCCAATAGTGAAATATTGGCAGTTGATATTCTTTCCAAGGTGTTCGATTGTGTACATCACGTTATTCTCTTAAAGAAAACTCAAGTTTTGTGGAACTGATGACTTTAAAAACAGCGGATTTGAATCGTACTTAACAAACAGAAAGCAAAAGGTTGTGCTGAATAAATCAATGTAGGAATTTTTAGTGAGTGGGGGCAAATAACAAAGGGAGTCCCACAGGGTTCAATTTTGGATCCACTCCTATTCCTTATAAATGTGAATGTCCTTCTACTCAACATTCAACAGGTAGAATTATTACATCCTGCAGACGATACTAGTGTTATAATATATCTCATTAAAGAGAAAGCATCCAAAGAGATGGTAAATGATATTTTTCAAAGAATTATAGAGTGGTTCTCAGAAAATGGAAGTTTTCAAAACGCACACTTGTGTATATGCAGTTCTGTACAACAAACAGTGTCACACCAACAATTGATGTAACACACGACAAATCAGTAAATAAGTTAGAATGATCCAAATTTTTGGGTGTACATATTGATGAAAACGAACTGGATGTAGCATATTACTGAGCTGCTCAAACAATTGAGTTTGGCTACTTGTGCTCTTCATATTACTGCTAAGGTTGGAAACAAATGTATTAACCCCTTTGTGTATGTCCACTCAATATCGGCTTATGGAACAATTTTTTGGGGTAGCTCATCACTTAGAAAGAAAGTGCTGATTGCACAGAATATGTGGTGTGGACCCACAGGCATCAGTTGAGCCTCTCTTCAAGGAGCTAGGCATTTTAACTGTGGCGTCACAACTCTTATTCGCTAATGGATCAGAAATAATCCATCACAATTTCAGAAGAACAGTGATGTCTGTACCGACAGCATTACACCTTTATTACCCATTACTGAAGCTGTCAGTTGTTTCGAAAGGAGTTCAACATACAGCAACACAAAAATTTTCATTTTCCCAGTATCATAAAGTGTCTAACACGTGGAACAGCAAGTTCTTTTAGTATAGTTTCATGAGCAGAGATAAAAAAAATGTGTTCATTAATGTTAACACTAATCATGTATACGAGATGTGATTAAAAAAGGTCTATTTGAGGCAAAACCACTATTGCATCACACTAATGTTCCCTCTCACACCTCAATGGTTCTCCATGATTTTTTTGGCAAAAAACAAAACCATTGTGTTGCCTCAGCCACTGTATTTGCCAGATATTGCAAGCCCTGCGACTTCTTTCTATTCCTGAGACTGAAGAGAACCATGAATAGACGTTATTTTGCCACCACTGTTGAGGTAAAAAACAGAATTGGTGAAGGAGCTGAACACAATATTGAAAAGTAAGTTCCAGAAGTGCTTCCAAGTTTGGAAAATGCTCTGGCACAATTGTATTACATCTGAGGGGGATTGCCTTGAAGGGGACAAAGTTGATGCTGATGAATTCCCATTACTTTCCTCATCACACCTCACCCATTATCCTGTAAACTGAATCGTCCTACATCATTTTGATAGAGAATTGTTCAAATGATCTAAGGAACATGCAATAATCTAACTCAAGTATGATATTATTATATATGATGCTGCACAGCATATGTTTCTTCAATTTATCTATATTTGTAAACACATGCTTCCCTCCATCAGTGAATGGAAAAAGGAAGTAAGAATGTGGCTTAACATCCCAACACTGAAGAATGAGCACAAGATCAGTTTGTCAAAGGACACTGGCCAAATTCTTTAGAAGGAACTATCCAGGCATTTGCCCTGAGCAATTTATGAAAATCACAGAAAGCTTAAATCTGTACGGACGGATGGAAATTTAAATCATCGCCCTCCTGAACCCAAGTCCATGCCTTGCCAGTGAGCAGTCTCCTCAGTGTCAATGAATACAGAGATGATCACACACCACATTTTCTCTGCTCTGCTTATCAGTGTAACATTGTCTGCACTACTCATACAACAAATGTTGTAAGTTTTTCTCGCTTTTTTGATATTTCCCCCTCATTTACACAAGACTGATGCTTGTTCCAAATTCATTAGTTTTCCTGTCTACAATTTAATGAAACAGACAGCCCAACAATGGGTTAACTACAGACAAATACTTACCTTCCTGTCCTCCTCAATATTAGTTTCTCTTAAATTTTATTTTACTATTAAGTAACATGCATATTAAAAAAATTAAATACCTGCCTTAACAACGTTTGTTTATGTTTACTCTATCTGAGTGTGTGTAAGTTCATCCCTGACAGTTGCAGCTTTGCAGACCTACCTCAGCCCATAACATAACACAACTTTATAAACATTTCTATCACAACACCTCAGTGTTGTCACAGCTCTGTAGATAGCTACTGTTTTTGCCTGCAGCCATTAGCACTCTGCTGTTGAAAGCTGGCAACAGTGCTGCAAGCTGTCAGAGATCTACTTACACTATCTCGACTATAGGAAATTTACAGGTACCTGTCCTTTTTTTTGGGTGAAACTGAGGGTTACTAATTTTCGATGGATGCTTTGTTTGACAATTATGAAACTCATTCTCCTTGCGTGCAGATTTCAAAAGGTATTTTCCTGTGTGTGTTTCAATTCCTTGTCTCATTTCTTCTTCAGTCGGGTGTTTAAATAAACTTTTAGCACGAGGAGTCTGTAATTGCGGCATTTCTTGCTTCCTATGCCTGGCCACATTGAAGTCATCTTGTGTGTGATATTCTGGAGCAGTCTTTTCTATTTTTCTGTAGTTATTGCCTCTATTGTTACGATAATTCCAATGATTGTTGGTACCACGCACATAATTTTGCCCAGCTATAGACATTTGGTAACCATTCGTCACTTTCTGAAAGAAATCACACTCTTTTATTACTAAAGTAATAATTATCAATGCACTCAATGAAAAATCTAAATAAACAGTAACAAAGCTTATAAACAGTATATGCACTTCATATATTTATGCTGAAAATAGAACCGGAGTCAGACTGCTACTCACCACTTAGAGTTGTTGAGTCACAGACAGGCATACTAACAAGACTGCAACTCAACATCATCTCTATATGGTGCTTACCAATCTGTCCTTTTCATAATATTATCATTTTTGCATCTTGGATTTTCCATTGGTTGAAAATAAATTAGTATGGATATACATAACACTTCTGGAATAAGTTAGTATTATGTAACACATCATTTGCTCCAGTATTTTTTACAGTGTCACAGGGAAGAATTCAGCTGGTTAATTGAAACAGTAATCACAAGGGAAGTGTGGCCTGAACAGTGAACTATAAAGTATTAGTAGTAGCTCTCATTTGTTTGAGGTACCACTACTAGGCATTTCTCCCACACTACATGATTACTGTGCTGTATATTGTGCTGCAGTACATCCACATTATTTCCTTTCCTACATATGTAATTCCCTACTACTGGTAGTGGTATTAACCCATGGATTACTTGCACAAGGACATTAGATATGTTGAGGTGTTGCAGTTTCAGAGAGAAAAAAGTCAAGTAACTCATATTTACAGGTATTACTCAGCTGTGGTCTTACACAGTAGACCCCAGTTGCATTCAAAATTGCATAAACTGAAAGCGTCCCCACCAACTTACATCGAAAAATCTACCACCTTAATCAAATTTTGGATAATTCATACTACAAACTAAAATTTAGTCACCAACATTACATATTTCACACCTCATTGTGTACATATAACAATATTGTGAAAAGGAATGTTGCTACTCACCATATAGCGGAGATGCTGAGTCGCAGATAGGTACAACAAAAAGACTGTCACAAATAAAGCTTTCAGCCAGTAAGGCCTTTGTCGACAATAGATGGCACACACACACAAATGCGCACACGCATACAAACGTGCACACGCACGCAAACGCAACTCACACACACGACTACAGTCTCAGGCAATTGAAACCACACAGCGCAGTTTCAGTTGCTTAAGAGTGCAGTTGTGTGTGTGTGTGAGAGATTTTTTTTTTTTTTTTTTTTTTTTTTTTTTTTTTTTTTTTTTTTTTGTGGGGGGGGGGGGGAGGGGGGTGTTGCGCATACGCTTGTGTCTCGTTTATTGTTGGCAAAAGCCTTACTTGTCAAAAGCTTTATTTGTGAGAGTCTTTTTGTTGTGCCTATCTGCGACTCAGCATCTCCACTATGTGGTGAGTAGCAAACTTTCCTTTTCATAATATTGTTACATTCCATCCTGGATTTTCCATCGTTTAAGTGTGTACATATGTAGTACTGTGGATTATGGTATTTTCCATTACACATTCCCCAAATTTTTCTCAATAACATACTGCACTGTAATTTCACAACAACGGCCCCTTCGCTCGCTTGCTACTCACGTAAGATGCAAGGAAGGGGGAAGAGAATGGCTGGTCAGCAGACCACACACAGTGTGCAACACACAACAGTCCAGACAGCTCTCTGTCTCTGTCTGTGAGCAATGAATGTGTTTTTTCCCTTTCATTCCATCACACACAATATGCTGCCAAAACAGAAAAGACCTTACAATGCTCTGACATTAAAACAAAGTCAGAAAATTCTACGTCTGGTCAAAAATTGAGAGAAGACTAAAATACAGGTTGCAGAACACTTTCAGATCCCAAAGCCTAACCTCTCGTTGGTAATAAGTTCAAGACAGGAAATAGAGGCAAGTCTGGCAAGATGTTCATTTAGTGACCATAGCAAGCACATGATGTCAGACAAATATGAAGTCGTGGAGTATTCTCAGTTTGAACAGTTCCAACATGTGTGCTCACAGCAAATTCCATTGTCTGCATCAATCTTCAAGAAAAAGCCCCACAAAATCCCCCAGAAAAAGGGAATTTCTGGATTTGTGTTTTCTGAGGCTTGGCATTTTCAGAAGAGGCATAAAATCCGTCAATGTCTATTGGGGGGTGGGGGCACAGGGTAAATGAGATGCCAATAAGTGGGCACGGGAATTTCAATCCAAGCTGTCTCATTTCTATCACCCAAGAGATGTGTGTAATACATATGAAGCCAGCATTTTCTATAACTACATGCCTGAAGAAAAAAGAGGAATATTAACAATGTAGGAAATGGTATATTGCTACTTACCATAAAGAAGATACGTCAAGTTACACGCAAGCACAGTTAAAAGACACTTACATATAGCTTTCAGCAATAGCCTTTGAGGCGTAGCGCCGTATAACGATCCTGCCTTGGAGGATCGTAAGTGGGAGATGTGTCTCAGAGCTGGATAGTGACAGGTGGTGACGCGAGACTGGATGCGCACGTAGTTTATGTATCAGCCGATAGCGGACAATATTGGATAGGGGACTGATTGAGTTTCGATTGTGCCCACTAGAGTGCACTAAAGTAATAGAATGTTTTTCATAAACTGTTCTAGTATTTTCATAAAGTGTTGTTATGTCTTTTGTGTGTGTAAAATGTTATAAATATGTTTTAACAGTATGAATGATGTGTGAGTGTGGATTAATGTTAATATGAAGATAATTGTTTAACGAGTTATGTAGTAGGATTTAGTGTGGGAACATTTCGAAGAAGTATGGATATGAACAAAGGGGATTTTTGTAGAACAGATTTGTAAAGTAAGTTTATGGTAAAGGGAAAGTTAATTCAGATATAAATAACAATAGTAAATAACTTTACGCATAAGCAAAACTTCAGCATATTAGATAATTATGTCGGTAAAAAGTGCAGTCGTGACGTTTACTATTTTGCGATTGGTTATGGATGAAAAACGCGGACTGACGCGGGAGAATGTTGTTTTGCTATTGGCTGTTGAGTAAACTGACCAATGGTAAAGCAGTATTCTTCGTGCGCCTTTCTCTGCTGCTAGAGAAGACTTAGAGTATTCTAGGGAAGAGTGGTAGTCTAGCCATAAAACAGATTGGACGTGTGTAGTAGTAGTTCCGATGGAAACGATAAGTTGCCGGATCTAGCAGTGTTTCATACATCAAAAGTGTTGGAAAGTGACGGCATAATTATTCCAATGTGTGTGTACAAATTTCGGAATTTTTAAGTGAATTTTGTGACGAAAAAAGACACATATTCCGCGTGGTGTATTGAGCAGGTCGGTGGCTAAAAACTGTGACTGCATTTGGTACCGACAGACTTAATATTTGGCGAGCGTTTTCAATCAAATACAATTAGTATTTTTGTAGCTATTACGTTTTCAGAAAATGCAACACCATAAACTTGCTAACGTGAGTGAAAGGGATTGTGAGTGACTGTGTTAAGACTAGCACGGGCTTAGCAGTGATACTTGTTCACCTAAGTTTCAGAATATATTAATTGAGGACAAAATTTCCAACCTTTCATTTCGTGTTTCTCCCAAAACGTAGATTAGTGATTTTAATTGCAGCCTGGTTCAAGTCTAAGTACAGTAGGTTCCACTCGGCTTTCCTACTGATGATCTGCTGGGACAATGTTCACAGGTAGGTGCCGGTTCGTCGTAAAGGACGGAAAGAACCGCGCTGCTGCAACTTCATCAGTAAAACACACACACACACACACACACACACACACACACACACACACACACACACACACACACACACGAGTGCCAACTTCAGCATCTCGGGCCGGAATGCAACATGATGTGGGATGCAAGCAGCAATCTGGATGGGGAAGGGGAAGGGGAAGGTGAGAGTGAAGATGAAGTGGAAGGTAAGGGTAAGGGGAGAGGATAGCAGCATACAGGTGGGGAGAGAGACGAACACTATCTGTTGGATGCAGGGGCTAGTCTGCCAACAGGCGCAGCATCATGAAGTTGAGGGGCAGGGAGGTGGGGTAAAAAGGAACAAAAAAGGAGAGGAGTGGGGAAAGATGGGCGGATGCATTGACAGAGGGCTGCAAATAAACAAGATGGGAGGTGAGAATGGGGACGAGATGATAGGACAGAGGGGGTGGAAACTGTTGGATGGAGGGTGTGGGCATGGTATGTTACCATAGGTTGAGGCCAGGATAGTCACAGGAGCAGAGAGTGTGTTGGAAGGATAACTCCCACCTGTGCAGTTCAGAAAAGCTGGTGGTATAGGGAAAGATCCAGATGGCTTGGGTAGTAAAGCACCTATTGAAATCAAGTATGTTACGTTTAGCTGCGTGTTGTGCATGCTATTTTGCTCTTGGCCACAGTTTGGTGGTGGCCATTCATCCTGGTGGACATGCTGGTTGGTAGTCATACCAATATAAAATGGTGTGCAATGATTGCAACATAGCTGTAAATAACATGGCTGCTTTCACAGGTGGCCCAGCCCCTGATGAGGTATGAGAAAACCTGCAACAGGACCGTAATAGGAAGTGCTACGTGGATTGGGCAGGTTTTGCACTTGGGTCTTCCACATGGATATGATGCTTGTGGCAAGGCGTTGGGATTAGGAGTGGAATAGTGATGGACTAGGATGTTGTGGAGGTTGGGTGGGCCATGGAACACCACTTTAGGAGGGATGGTAAGTGTCTCGCATAGGATGTCCCTCATTTCAGAGCATGATGATAGGTAATCAAAGCCTTGGTGAAGGATGTGGTTCACTTGTTCCAGTCCAGTGTAGTACTGGGTGATGAAGGGGGGACATTTCTTTGTGGCTGGTTATTGGGGGTGCTGGGAGGGTTGGGATTAGTCGCGTGAAGTTAGCACCCCTTTTTCGAGAAATATACATTTTTTTCACAGTTCTTGTTAGATGTGCCATAGTTCTAGAGTTCTTTGCACAAAATATCAATAGTTCTGCAAAATGTAACAAAGAAAACAACAATACTCAAAAAAAATTTCGTATCGTAAACATTCTTTGGCAATTTCCGCAAAATGTAAATAAGTGCAAGAGTTCTGATCACAGTTCTGAACAGAGCTCCAAGAGTTCTACTGAAAACCCAAGTAACATTTTTTTGTGCAGCTAATAGTTTACGAGATAATTGCAATTCAAGAAGAAAATCTTTTCACTTACTATGTAGTTGGCGCCCTTTTTTCAGAAATGTATACTTTTTTCAGAGTTCTTGATAGATATGCCATAGTTCTAGAGTTCTTTGTACAAAATTTCAATAGTTCTGCAGAATTTAGCGAAGAAAACAACATTGTATAACATAGCTGATTCAGGAACCCTTTCCTTCTGATACAATTCTTACTGTTGCCACAATAAATCACTTGTGCATAGATTCCAACTGTACTGATCATTACAAAAATATAACCATTGACCAGCGGCGGACATTTCTTGCAGCGTTGTACAAAGCATTCGGCTTACCCGCTGTGAAAATACCACACTTAACGCTATTGTAAAATTTACGGTGGATGGCTTCCGTTTATCTACAATGTCAGCATCTATCGAATTATCTTCATGCAAACGTGATGCCTGGATCACTCACTTCCCCTTTTTAGGTACGGAGGAAACTAGGGTTCAGTCTTGTGGAAGGCGAAAAAGGAAATGTGGGCAGCCCTTCTTTTACTGATAGCAAACTCTAGAGAAATCTCCACGCTTGTTTTTCTTTATCATGCCAACAAAAGAAAAATTCTCCCTTCATAGCTCTATCATCATTCCAGTACTAGTAAACCAGTTGTCCGCTTTCACATTTCGACCTGACTGATATATAGGTTTACACAGTCACAGAACATCATCAGAATGTTTATTGCTCAGTTGGTAAATCCTTCTGGTTGCAACACAGCGTACATTTCCAAATTGTACAGGTAAAATACTTAAGAATCCACACTTAAGAATCCATACTCGTTTGTTTTGATTGATAGAAAACTGTACCTTCCACAGAATCCTTCCAGCTTCTTGTCTACTGTAACATTTTCTCCAAGGTTGTAAGATTTGTGGTAGTTGCGTACAAACACAGTAAATATTTCCCGAATAGCTGTTAGATTGTCTAATTGTCTCCTTTCATCAAGAATAGCGCGACTGTAAAATCTAAGGCTCTCCAGAATAAATTTGAAACGTTTTATGTTCATTTGCGAGGTGTAATTTTTCAATGCCATCACCATCAGTTCCACACATATCTTCCAGGCTTTATCTGTTACTTTTGTTAACAACAATTAAAAACAAGAGACTGATGAAGGCTTTCAATTCAATATCATCTATTGATTTTACCCCTCTCTCATGCTGAAATGAGGCTTTGATGCTCTCAAAATTCTGATTGGAATACAAAACTACAATAGACAAATATCGTTATCTATGAGGTAATTACAGCATCACAAATGCTGCTTTGGCTGCACCTATTGGTACAGGTAAATTTCGAATAATATTATGCTCTTTGAACAATATGCTTTGGATTTCTTCAACATTATCTAGTACTTCCCACTTAAAATAATAAAATTCCTATAAAATAACGCAACCAGGCGCAGTGTATTAATCTGATATTTGACGTTCAGACAGCGGACACTGACGATTAAACAGTTCAAACAGAATTTAAGTGCAGTTTACATTCTGGATTAGCTTTGTACTACTTACTACATTGATAAACAAATAAATTAATCACTGGAATGAAATACGAAAGGGCACAGTCGATAAAAACGAGCAATCGTTTCATATCTCATCAAGAGAGCATTAGCGTCGATACTGAATCATACAACAATGAAAGGCATACATGAAGTGTATATTTTTAGAATCAGGAAGAACCAGATGAATTTTATTACGTAAAACAGTAATTGATTTGAGCTCTCATGACATCCAGGACCCACTAACAGCTAAAAATATGCCCAGGACCCTCATGGATGAAAGTTATGTGGCAACATCACCAGACGCTAGGATACATAAAAACATGTGCTGTGTGTAACGAATAAATTTGAAATTGCTGTCGTTAATATTGTTGCAAACATTTGTTCTAGTTAGAAAGGAAGTGTGGAAGTTTGATGAGTTACACTACAGCGAGAGTTAAAAGTCTTTACAATGTATAGAAATGAAGTACATTTACTGAATATATTGTACAAACGAACTAAGTAGTATGTTTAAATCCTAATTCAATACATGACTGATAGAGGTGTTATTATGTTGAGGGGATACAGTACTGAAGTTAATAAGAAGTTCGAAATTTGTAAATAAGAACCTCGTTTATTTGGTCCTCAGTAATCCGGATTTCCGGTTTATCCGGATTCATATTTTGTGTCCCTTGGTATTTTTCTCTTTTTTTCTAATAATACGAAGATGTGTAGTAGGTGAGGTACATAGGCTGCTTATCACTAGGCCGGTAATTTAGTCTAGTACTGAGTGATAAGGAACTCTGAGTGTGTGAATGACATTGTTTCTCAAGTATTGTACATTAATATAACGGTGTATTGATGCCCATCAAGTAAGTTGCATAGTAACCACGCCAACAGCACTCCACCATAGCTCATTGTACCTCTGGTGCGATTCTCGACAGGTATGACACCATCTGGTTAGTGGTGCGTGTGAATGTATCTGCTCTCTCAGCCATCTGTTTGTTTTGCACTGACGAGCCTTATCTCCTTGAATCATCTAAGCGTGCACATCCCACGCATCCACCTACAGTTACTACAGTCAGTCTTAAGAAGGTGTACTGGCATTTGTATAGTGCTGAACATTTAGACTTTCTGTAATTAGTAGAATATACATCCGGGTTTTCGATTTTCGGTTTTCCAAAATAAAAGTGAGAATTTACGACCGTCCTCATAGCTGTACTTCCAGCAGTACTTCATCTCCTGCGTTCCCAATTTCGTAGAAGTTGTCCTACAAAAATTGCAGAAGAAGCACTTCTGGACGAAAGGATATTGTGATGATATTCCTTCGTCATAGCCTGGGGTTAGAGATCCGGTCCGGCCCACAGTTTTTATCTGCCAGTAAGTTTCACATCGGCGCACACCCACTACAGAGTGAACACACAATCTATTTCATAATCTACTGGCACTATAAAAATGTTATGACGGTTTTTAAAAGAACTCTTTCGGTGCTACCCAGAACTGTCAGCAAAAGGGTTGTGCCAATTTATTATAATGTAGACCAAGTGGGTCTCTCGAAAATGCTATTATCTCATTAACTGTTATCCCCACAAAAAATGTTATCACAGTTGTCGGTAGAACTCTTAGGGTCGTATTAAGAAATGCCATCAGACCTTTTGTACGAATTTATTACTTTTACATGACAAAAGTGAGTCCCACATTAATTATCTCATATGTCAACTCTTCCGGTGCTATCCAGAACTGCCAACAGAACTGTTATACAAATTTATTTTTTCCAAACTGACAAATAATTTTTTACCATACCAAAATTTTGCCAAGTTATTGTTTTCTTCCCGAAATTCTGCAGAACTATTCGTGTTTTGAGCAGGGAAAGCTAGAACTATTGCATATATATCAAGAACTATGAAAAAATGTATATTTATCGTAAAAGGGGTTCAAACTTCACGGGAAATGCTCATAAGCATTTCTTAATAAAGGCAGTTACTACGTAAACAATTACCTGCACAGAATATGTTACTAGTATTTTCGACAGAACTCTTACAATGCTATCCAGAGCTGACATCAGAACATACGAACAGACATAATTTTTTTTTTTAGTAAGTGTGCCCCACAATTAATCAATTACCATAGAAACTATTATAACCACAAAAAATTTTATTATGATTATCGATAAAAGTCTTGAGGTGTTAACCAGAACTGTTCATCAAAACTGTTGAACGAATTTACTTTTTCTGTGGAGAAAGTGGATCTAACATCAAAGCAGTTACCGTATAAACTATCATCGCCACAAAAAGAAATTATTAGGATTTTCGATAGAGCTCTTGGTGTTCTGTTCAGAACTGTTGTACGAATTTACTTATTGCGAAAATTGACAAAGAATGTATTCGATACGAAAATTTTTTCGAGTATTGTTGTTTTTTTCGCTAAATTCTGCAGGACTATTCAAATTTTGTACAAATAACTCTAGAACTGTGACATTTCTATCAAGAACTCTGACAAAATATATATTTCTGAGGAAAAGGATTCCAACTTCACAGTAAGTGAAGAGGTTCCCTCCTTAAATTGCAATTATCTCGTAACGTGTTAGCTGCACAAAAAATTGTAATTAGGATATTCGATAGAACTATTGGGGTTCTGTTCAGAACTGCCCTCAGAACTGTTGTCCGAATTTACTTTTTGCGAAAATTGCGAATGTTTGCTATACGAAATTTTTTTCGAATATTGTTGTTTTCTTCGTTAAATTCTGCAGAACTATTCAAATTTTGTACAAAGAACTCTAGAACTATGCCATATCTATCAAGAACTCTGAAAAAAATATATATTTCTGAAAAAAAAAAAAAGGTGCCAACTTCACAGTAAGTGAAAAGATTTTCTCATTAAAATGCAATTATATCGTAAACTATTAGCTGCACAAAAAAATGTTACTTGGAATTTCGAAAGAACTCTTGGAGCTCTGTTCAGAATTGTGCTCAGAACTCTCGTACTTATTTACGTTTTGCGGAAATTGCCAAAGAATATTTTCGATACGAAAATTTTTTCGAGTATTATTGTTTTCGTCGCTAAATTCTGCAGAACTATTGAAATTTTGTACAAAGAACTCTAGAACTATGCTACATCTATCAAGAACTGTGAAAAAAATGTATATTTCTTGAAAAAGGGGTGCTAACGTCACACGACTGTTGGGATTGTGAGGGGAAATGGCACAGGAGATCTGTTTGCGGACTAGCTGTGGGGGATAGTGCCTGCCTGCGAAGGCCTTGAGCCCTCAGCATACTGAGGAAAAGAGTTTTTCTCACTGCAGATACACCGTCCCTGGGTATCCAGGTTGTATGGGAGGGATTTTTTGGGTGAAAGGGATGGCAGCTATCAAAATGCAGATATTCTCAGTGGTTGGTGGGCTTAATGTGGAAAGAGGTGTGGATCCATCCATTAAAGAGGAGGAGGTCAACATCTAGGGAGGTGGCACGGTTGGTTAAGGAGAACCATATGAAGTGGATGGGAGAAAACGTGTTGAGGTTGTGAAGGAAAGAAGGTAGGATGTCTTGACCCTGGGTTCAGATCATGGAGATATCATCAAAGGACCTGAACCAGACTTGGTGTTTTAGGAGGCCGAGAAAGCCTCCTCTAATGGCCCATACAAAGGTTGGCATCAGAGGGTGCCATGAAGGTGCCCATGCTGTGCTGCAGATTGTTTATATACCCTCCCTTCAAATGACAAGTAATTGTTTGTTAGGATAAAGTTAGTAAGGTGTATGAGGAATGATGAAGTGGGTTTGGAGTCTGAAGGACATTGGGAAAGGTAGTGTTCAATAGCAGTAAGACCATAGGCATGTTGGTGTATAGAGGGGTGGCGCCAACAGGACGAGTAAGGATCCAGCAGGTAAAGGGGTAGGGATGGCGGGAAGTCGGTGAAGGAAGTGGTTAGTGTCTTTGACGTGGGAGGCTAGCAGTCCAACACAAACTCAATCTCTGCTTAAAGCCTTAGGTCCTTCCCAGAACATCTCCCTGAACCCATTTCCCTCCTCACCCCTATGACACCCTGCAAACCCAACTTCTACATGATCCCCAAAATCCACAAACCCAATAATCGTGGATGCCCCAGTGTGGCTGGTTATTATGCCACCACTGAAAGAATTTTAGTACTCATTGAGAAACACCTCCAATCATTTGTCTGTAGTCTAGCCTCCCACTTCCCTCACCGACACTCTGCCATCACCATCCCTTTAGGTCCTGGAATCCTACTTGTCAATGTTGATACCACCTCCCTATACACTAACATCACTCATGCCCATGCTCTTACCACTATTGAACACTACCTTCCCCAACGTCCATCGAGACCTTCCAAGACTTGGGCTACCCCCAGACCTAATCTGCAAAAAGATCTCCCATGCCATTTCCCCTCACAACCCCAATCCTTACCCTCCCCAAAAACCTGCCACAAAGGAGTGTCCCTTTCGTCATCCAGTATCACCCTGCCCTGTAAGAACTGAGCCGCATCCTTCGCCAAGGCTTTGATTACCTATCGCTGTACCCTGAAATGAGGGACATCCTACCAGACACACTTCTCACCCCTCCAGAAGTGGTGTTCCATCACTCACTCAACCTCCACAACATCCTAGTCCGTCCCCATGCCACTACCAATGCCAAACCCTTGCCACAAGGATCATATCCCTGTGGAAGACTCTGGTGCAAAACCTGCCCAATCCACCTCCCCCCCCCCCCCCCAGCACTTCCTACTCCAGCCCTGTTACAGGTTTATTCCACCCCAACAGGGGCCGGTCCATCTGTGAAAGCAGCCAGGTCATTTACCAGTTCTGCTGCAATCACTGCACAGCTTTTTATAATGGCATGACCCCAACCAGTTGACTACCAGGACAAAGGCCACCACCGCAAAGTAGACCGCCCTCTGGCACAAGGTGCAGCTAAACATAGCACACTTTATTTCAATGGCTGCTTCACTACTTGAGCCATCTGGATTCTTTCCTCCACCACCAGCTTTTCTGAACTGCGCAGATGGGAGTCATCCTTACAACACATTCTCCGCTCTCGTAATTAACCCTTCCTCAACCTACAGTAACATACTCTCCCCACACCCTCCACCCAACAGCTTTCATGCGCTGTATCCTATCATCTCATCCCCATTCTGTTCATATGCAACCGTTTGTAAAACGCCTGCCCGTCTTTCCCTGCACCTCCCCTCTTTTGCTCCTTTTTTTCCCCACCTGCCTTCCCGCAACCTCCTGACACTGCGCCCGTTGGCACTCTTGTCCCTGCACACTACACCAGATAGCGCTCATCGCTCTCCCCATCCGTACACTACTATCACTTCCCCTTCCTCCTCTTCACCCTCTCCAGATTGCTACTGATGAAGGTTGCTGCCGAAAGCTATATGTGAGTGTCTTTTAATGGAACTTCATGTGTCTTCTTTATGGTAAGTAGTAATCTATCTTTTCCTACATTGTTTAATCAACTAACTAACATGTCAAGGGCGAGAAATGTCATGGTGGAAAACAGCGAGGAGAGACTGACGGTGGTCTTGTGTTGTAATTCATGTGGTTCTGAGAAGCTCAAACCAGTAGTGACTGTAAAATCCGTGTTGTTTTAAACATGGCAACCTATTTCAAACACCATGCTAATATGAGAATAACAGTAAACATTGGATGGCCGAATCTCTCTTCCGTACCCGGTTCTTAAAGTTTCAGCAACAAATGGCTGCAAGGAGGAGAAGTATTTTGCTAACTTGGGACCACTGCTCAGCACATCAGTTCAATGAGCTAGAACTTTCGAACACAGAAGTTGTTTTCTTACTAGCTAACACTGCAGGCCATGTGCAGCCCGTGGATCAATGAATAATCATCTCAACAAAGCGTAATTACAGATGTTGACTTGTCAAGGCTGTCATGAGTGCAATCTAACTACAAGAAACAGTTCCGTATTTGAATTTACTGCAAGCTATCCACAACATATCTGCTGCTTGGGACGAAATTACAACAGACACCACAACTGTTTTAAGACGGCCTGGGCAGCAACTGACAATGCATCAAACAAAGAGGAAACTGATGATACATCTGAACTTACGCGTAATGTAATTACAACTTCGAATTCAGAAACTGCTCTTTCACAGGTTTACATCCGGTTGGTGCTCTCTCTTGTACTCTCAATATGGAAGTATGCACACACAAGACAATACCTATACTGCTAAAGAACCAGTCATCATTTCAGATGATGACGCAAAAGAGAATGAGAATGCTTTACTGTCATCTTTTGAGGAGGAGCATAAAGATATGACACTGCCACCCTGCACTGAAGTTGCAATTGCAATTTCTGTTTTTGAGAGATTTTATGCCGCTTCTGATCTCTCCATGGCATTTCAGGCTGCTCTGCATGCGGTATCTTCAGAGTGTGCCATAATATTTCGACCAACAGTCCAACAAACAACAGTTAATGGGTTTTCTCCAAATTAATGTACAGAAGTAAAATCTGTAATGTATAAGAATTGTTGCAAACTAAAGCAGTGTACAGATTAAAACTTACATTAGTGTGTTCAAGAACAGTACATTAAAGTGTTTCTTAAGGTTATTGTTTGGTGTGTTACATGGCATACTAATTCAATGGGTACAATATTATTCCACAATATACAGGGCGATTCAAAAAGAATACCACAACTTTAGGAATTTAAAACTCTGCAACGACAAAAGGCAGAGCTAAGCACTATGTGTCGGCGAATTAAGGGAGCTATAAAGTTTCATTTAGTTGTACATTTGTTCGCTTGAGGCGCTGTTGACTAGGCGTCAGCGTCAGTTGATGCTAAGATGGCGACCGCTCAACAGAAAGCTTTTTGTGTTATTGAGTACGGCAGAAGTGAATCGACGACAGTTGTTCAACGTGCATTTCGAACGACGTATGGTGTTAAACCTCCTGATTGGTGGTGTATTAAACATTGGTATAAACAGTCAACTACGTGAGGCGATGGATCGGCCGCCAGGCAGCCCGTGACAGAGCACTTCATCACTGGCCTCCAAGAAGCCCTGATCTTACCCCCTGCGATTTTTTCTTATAGGGGTATGTTAAGGATATGGTGTTTCGGCCACCTCTCCCAGCCATCATTGATGATTTGAAACGAGAAATAACAGCAGCTATCCAAACTGTTACGCCTGATATGCTACAGAGTGTGGAACGAGTTGGAGTATTGGGTTGATATTGCTCGAGTGTCTGGAGGGGGCCATATTGAACATCTCTGAACTTGTTTTTGAGTGAAAAAAAAAACCTTTTTAAATACTCTTTGTAATGATGTATAACAGAAGGTTATATTATGTTTCTTTCATTAAATACACATTTTTAAAGTTGTGGTATTCTTTTTGAATCACCCTGTATATGTACCTGTATTGTTTGGATGGGAAAAGAGCCACAAACATTTGACAGTATGTACAGATATCTTCTCAATTAAAAATTTGACATAAATACTGTACATATACAGATTAGTTAGTTTTATTTTTTCTCACAAATTGAGCACTCTCATTCACTGGTGTCCATAACAAGAGAAAACATGATCTCAACATTTGCATATTTTTGCAAAAAAACATTACTTCAAATTTCAATTAATCACATTTACTTTTCACTCCTTTGAAATTTGATTCACTGAATCTGCACTGTAGTAGGCCCATTCTGGGTTTTGACTTCAGTAATTTTCAGCTTGCACCTTGAGAACTTTTACAGTGCCATGTGACTACCCACTTGTTTACAGCACTCATGCCAAGCAACAAGTTGCTTCACAAGCTGGCCTGAGGAGTGAGAAATGAGCTCTTCAGTTTAGGATACAATTGCCATTTCTCAGTATGGAATTTACTGAATAACAACAATATTTCTTGGGATCTCTCTAATTAGCTATGGTATTTCTGTATGGTTGTGAAAAAATTGTTATGAATCAAGCAATCGTCTCTTCTTACCATCACAGTCTAAAATATTGTAAGGTATTTTGTGCATTCTTTCCACTTCAGTGTTTGCACTGTTATCTACTTATCTCTAACTGCACAGTGATCAATCACTGTATCAGGCTACATTTAAATGTAAACAGAAATTTCTGAGAATGACTTAATTCAATTAATAATATCTATGTGAATGGGTAAGTAGGGCAACAGATTAACATTTGTGCACATGGTAAGCTGGCCTGCAAGACAATCTTGTGCAAGAACATAATAGATTCATAAAGTTGGGCTTAATGAAGTAGTTTATGGAAACCTTACCGGAAGATCGAGAATGTTTGAAATATTTATGCAAGAAGTTACTCTTCTAGCACAAGTGGGATCATACACAACAAAATACACCCACAATATATTTTCTGTTGTAGTTAATATGTTGCAAAAGGCTCAAATAGTTGAGCTGACTGATGAGTCCTAAGATTCATCTTTTGAATGGCAATTCGATTTTTCCCCTCAATATTTGTGTGATGTGTGTGAGGAAAAACTGAAGAGTGCTTTGATCAAGCCATAAAAAGTGATGGAGAACTGGGATCAGGGCCAGTACAACGGGATACCATTGTCGGTCACTTCACCAAGATATAACACAGGGTATTCATTGGACAAAAAAGTTCTTGCAGATGCTTTAAGAACAAGAGAAAAAGGAATTAATAGCCAATGATCACACAATTCCTAAAGAGGATTTTTTGGAGTTATTCTTCAATAAAACGTTTGTTCACACTGAAAAAATTAATTACTTCTACAGTTTGCATTCTGCAAGCCACCTCACAGTATGCAGTGGAGGGTAATTTCTTTACCATTCCCCTTTGTTGTGTTCTGTAATTACTTCCTATGAAGCACAATTCATTCACATTTGTGATGTAGAATTTCTATCTTACGCACTGCTTTTGTTCTGCTCTTTATTTTGCTTATCCTTTGCCCAAATACAGTGTCAACTGATCTGACCTTTCCCCATTACAGTCATTCTAAGTCTTCGTCGCTTTATGTAGAAAGCACAACATCTACTAATTTTACAATTGGTACCTGTCTGCTTGAACTGTTGCTTCTTCTGTTCTGATATTTTCATTCATCTCCTTCACCAACGGGAGGGGAGAGGGGGGGGGGGGGGGGGGGGAGGCTCATGATATATGAGGGTGAGCTGAAAAATAATGTCTCTGAATTTTTATAAGAAAACTCTTAAGACTTTTTAAATAACAAAAATGTTATTAACATTCTACATCTGTAATCTTCATGCCTCCATATTTATTTGTCAACATAGTCATTCTAATGACTAACAGATTTCTTCCTATGAGAGACGAGTTTGTTGCTACAGTCACTGTAGAATGTTTGACTTTGTTGATGGAAACAAGACCTCACCTCTGCTTGCACCACTTCGTCACTATCAAAGCGAAATCCCCCAAGGAGTTCTTTATTTTTCAGAAATATGAAAATCAGATGTGGCCAGAATGGAACTGTATGGAGAATGATCAATGACAGTGAACCCAACGTTTTTTGTTGTAGATGTCACAGCACTCATGTGTGGTCTGACAATGTCTTCCTGAAGGATACAGAGCTCCACGTGTAGGCAGTTAGAAACTCTATTACAGCATGCTGTTTCTCATGCACTGAAGTAGTTATGTTCCACACCGTCATGTTACATGTAACGATATGGAGCCCTCTAGCGACAGAAGGTTGCAACTTGCATTAGCGAAAGTAATATGCATGACATGTAATACCTCGACCAATACTGAGAACAGAATAAGGAATTCAGAGGCACTAATTTTCAGCAAGCCCTTGAATATTTTAGTAATCTTCTATTAAGAACTATTCTATATGACACATAGGAACACAATTTGTAGTGGCCACTTGAGTAAGTCATTTACTACCTTTCTCCAAATGGGTCCTTTGAGGAGCAATGGTACTGAACAGTCACAATGTTGAGTACAAACGAAGCACTTGAATTGTGTATCATCTGACAGTAAAAACTATCAAAATCTCAGCTCCTATGGAACTGGGAGTTAATACGACAGCACCTTGTGGCTGGGGAAGGTGACTTTAGTTCTACAGGCTCTGCTGTGAAAATCATTCAGCTTTAAATAAACTGAAAATAATTATACCCTTTAGATTTTATTTGTGCAGAGCCACAGGATTCTGTTTCCTACAATGAGCCACATCAAAATAACAATTTAACTGACAGTGTTTATATCTTATTGTTTTGTATTAACAATGTTAATACTTATCTGAATACACACGGATGGGATCACACTCAGCTGGCTCCTAATATGCTTTGCTGTGTTTCTATTGCTGTGTGTGCTGGCCATGCATGCTTCTACATCTACATGGATACTCTGCAAATCACATTTAAGTTCCTGGCAGAGGGTTCATCAAACAACCTTCACATTAACACACTATTTTTTCTGTGCACTGTTAGAGATTGGAATAATAAACACCTATATCTTTCAGTGCAAGCTCCAATTTCCCTTATTTTAGTATTATGATTGTTACACTCTACAGAGGTCGGCACCAACAAAATATTCTCGCATTCAGAGGAGAAAGCTGGTGACTGAAATTTCATGAGACGATTCCGCCACAACAAAAAAATCTTTGTTTTAATTATGTCCACCTCCAAATCCTGTATCATTTCAGTGACACTCTCTCCCCTATTTTGCGATAATACAAAATGTGCTGCCCTTCTTTGAACTTTCTTGATGTTACTCCATCAGTCCTGTCTGGTAAGGATCCCACACTGTGGAGCAGTATTCTAAAAGAGGACGGACAAGTGTAGTATAGGCAATTTCTTTAGTAGATCTGTCACATTTTCTAAGTACCATGCAGTAGACAGGCAGTGGGTGTTGTAGGCTGCAATTAGCTATCTTCTTTGACAGTAAGTCACTATGTCTGCAAAAGTTCATGAATAAATTTCTGTTGTTCACAATGGAATTTTACTCTGAAAGATCTACCTAATCACAGCTGTCATGTACATCAGTTTGAAGTTCACAGTGAGAAGGGGAAAAAGCACAGTTAGTTTGATCAGCTTCCTCATGCTGAAAGGTGCATCCATTCTTTATTAACAAACTAAATACCAATTAATGAACATGAACTAATTGGCTCACAGTAATTTAACTCCAATATTCAAATCACAAAAAGAAGTTAGTTGCATTTACTTCTGTTTCCCCCAGTATTCATTTGACCCTTGTCAGATGAAGAAACTTTTTATTCTGAGAACTAAAATTTACCATATTTTCTTTAAGTTTATTTCTAGAAATGTGTGGCAAGTAAACACACGAGTGAGCAGCACTCTTTGCCGGAGGGCGGGGGGGAATGGCCTTTACCAGAGGAACCCTCCAACTGCCCTAAGTGCACACCTGAAATCATATGCTCTGTTTCCTGTCCAGTAGTGCAGTGCAGAATGTGGTGCCTTTGTTGATTCTGTTCATGTGGTTGTAGTTCCCAGTACCATTTAAATCAGTTTTTATATTTTATGAAATAATTAGTTATATAAACAGGGTGCATACACGGACAAGGAAAAGAAATTCCCGGATTTTTCCCGGATCTCCCAGTTAAAAATTCATTTATCCCTGATGAAAATACAATTTTTCCATGTTAAATGACAGTATACTTTCCCTCGGAACTGTAAAACGTATCCTTTGAATGGATATGGTTTTATACAGCAGCGTAGAATTTCCCAGTGCTTTAGAAAACGAAACTCAGGGCGAAAAAACCCGTTTTGGAAAGATCTTTGATATGCAGCAACATGTACGCTGCATATTTTCGTATTATGAAAGTATAAATTCTAATTACACCAACAAGAAAATTTAATGGTTTAAATTAATATACATAGCCTAGCTACAAGAAAAGCAAAGCTTTCGCATATAATATTTGTCTTGAAGATTAATAAGCTACAAGAGAAGCTAAGCTTTCACATGTAATGTTGATTTGTTTAGCGCATCTTACACTTTATAAAGATACATCACACAAATACACTAAGAAAATTTTTAATACCGATATAAATCTCTATCTTCTGGGCTAGAAATTATTCTAAATGGCTTGTCATCAAAGAGTTGATTTTTAAAGAGATTTAGGAAATTCATCGTACATTCTCGCACAGTTCATCTTGCGTAAAAGGAAATAATGCTTTTCGAACAACAATTCGCAATATTTTCCTGCGACTTGTTAGAAATAGATTCATTTCAGCAGTTGTCAGACAGTGCCAGATAAGAGGCGTCACCGCACTTGCGCAGGCATAGTGACATAGAAAGCACGTATGTTCGTATGTGTAAACATTAAAAGATCTTACATCTTGTCATAAAAGAAACAAGACATCAGAGGATACTCCAAGAGCGTCGGAATTTCATGAATCATACTAAAATGCATAGTTCGCCTTACAGTGCACATTCGTACGTCCAGATTCCGAATGATGTAGGCCTCGACCTTATATGAAACTTTTCAGTGTGGTTTTCGGGATGTGAATTTTCTTCGAGTACCAGTACTGTATTATCTCATGTTTGGTTCTTTGTTATGGCATAATGCCATACGTGCTAGAAGATGAAAATGTGCACTTGAAACACAGCGAACAGTTGAAACTAGCCAATAGTGTGGAATTAAACACTTCGTTTCAAATAAATTCACTGAATCAGGAGGAAACCCTAATAAAAGCCAAATTTCTTTAGCAAACCCACAAAAATAACTTTATTGTTCTGCAAGGCAATTAATGCTTGACTGTCGGAAAGGTGGAAACAAAATAAAATCTGAAACTAGTAACATATTTTAGCCTTCCGTAATTATGGGAATATATTTTAATTCACTTGATACTTCCCAGCCACAGAAATCTGTCTTATTTTCATTTGACATGAGAGCAGTAAACGAAGAGGAAACACAAAAATCACTAAATGTAAACACCGGTCACGCGGAGACTACCCCCCCCCCCCCCCCCCCATAACTCAGACTGCTCTGAACATCAGAACGTAAAAAAACACTAGACTGGCCCTGTCTAGTGTAGCGATCTGGCCAAAAATTTTCTGTCAAAATTTCACTTTCTTGGATACACCGAGAAGATAATACATAATCTTTCTCGCCTGTTATTACTGTTAGTCATTTATTTCCACTCTGGTAGTCTGAAGCTGTGGATTTCGCTAGTAATTATAACAATGCTGAACATTCGCAAACTGAATCAACCACATAAACAAGCAGCAGTTGGCATTCTCCGGTTCGGTTTTATTCTGCTCAGCTCGTAAAGCCCCGTCCCGTTTTGTCTGCAGGAAAGTTTTTTTTCTAGATGTGACGACGATTCCCCTGCCAGAGGCACCACTTACAATATGCACACATTCAAAAATCAACTTATAGTTCATTCAGAAATCAACTTAGAATTTGTTAAAAAACCAGCAGGGGCGAGTTTCAAAATCATATGAATAATTGATAGACCGACGTGCGCTGGATGCTAGGTGCTTTGTGAAGCAAGGATTTTTTTCCTCAAGAATATGAATTTGTCCCCTCTCCCCCCCCCCCCCCCCCAAATTGCCACCTGGTTCAGATACCCCGGTCTGCCCCCGCCCCCCCACACACTAGATCCAGGTCTGCTGCACACGCATGAATCTGACAGCTTGGGTGCGCCAGTAAAATTTTTACGAGTACCATGTGGCTGGTTGCTGCCACTGCTTGCTGCTGCTGCTGCTGCTGCTACTGCTACTTACACAGCCAACAGCAACAGTTCTGTAGCCAGAAGTGGGAAAAGGTACTAAAAAGCCTTTGACACATTCTGCTGTTGGCAAACGTTTGTACGAGCACTTTTTTATTTTATATGGCACATTTCCATTGCAATTTAAGTTTTATTTTCATTTTTTTCTCTCGTTCATATTTTAACGCTGCAGCAGCAGGATACAGTAATATCCTTTAGTTAGAATATCGGTTCTTACCAGTCAAAATTACAAAAAATTACATGAAAACTTAATCAATGAAAAATTCTTGGAATTCTAAAAAATTCCCGGTTTTTCCCGGATGAAAAAATACCAGGGTTATTCCCGGATCTCCCGGGTCGTATACACCCTGTAGAAGTGATGGATCAGTTTATTACAATGCAAAAAATGTAAATAACCTTACTACAACGCAAGACAATGTGCACAACATGAAGAGAAGGCATTTTCTGAGTAAAGAACATTTGGTCATCTCTAACGTGATTACAATTTGTATTAAAGAATTGGGAGGGGAGGGGGTGGAGGCAGTTGTCAGCTAAAATTACAAGTCCCAACTGAAGGGCTGCAATTTATTAAGAAATCATTCTCGCCACACTACGACAGATCAGTAAGGAATGCAAAAATAAACCACGACTGTGCAGCTAAAGCGGAGTTATTGAACGCAGTTTTCCGAAATTCCTTCACCAGGGAAGACGAATGGAATATTCCAGAATTTGAAACACGAACAGCTGCTAGCACGAGTTTCTTAGAAGTAGATATCTTAGGGGTTGTGAAGCAACTCAAATCACTTGATATGGGCAAGTCTTCAGGTCCTGATTGTATACCGATTAGGTTCCTTTCAGATTACGCTGATACAATAGCTACCTACTTAGCAATCATATACAACTGCTTGCTCACCGATAGATTTGTAACTACAGTCTGGAAAATTGTGTAGGTCGCACCAGTGTTTAAGAAGGGTAGTAGGAGTAATTCATCGAACTACAGACCTATATCATTGACGTCAGTTTGCAGTAGGGTTTTGGGCATATATTGTATTCAAACATTATGAATCACCTCGAAGGGAACGATCTATTGATACGTAATCAGCAAGGTTTCAGAAAACATCGTTCTTGTGCAACACAGCTAGCTCTTTATTCGCACGAAGTAATGGCCACTATCGACAGGGGATCTCAAGTTGATTCCGTATTTCTAGATTTCCGGAAAGCTTTTGACACCGTTCCTCACAAGCAACTTCTAATCAAGCTGCGGGCCTATGGAGTATCGTCTCAGTTGTGCGACTGGATTCGTGATTTCCTGTCAGGAAGGTCGCAGTTCGTAGTAATAGACGGCAAATCATTGAGTAAAATTGAATTGATATCAGGTGTTCCCCAAGGCAGTGTTCTGGGACCTCTGCTGTTCCTGCTCTATATAAATAACCTGGGTGAGAATCTGAGCAGCTCTCTTAGGTTGTTCACAGATGATGCTGTAATTTACCGTCTAGTAAGGTCATCCGAAGACCAGTATCAGTTGCAAAGCGATTTAGAAAAGATTGCAGTATGGTGTGGCAGATGGCAGTTGACGCTAAATAACGAAAAGTGTGAGGTGATCCACATGAGTTCCAAAAGAAATCCGTTGGAATTCGATTACTCGAAAAATAGTACAATTCTCAAGGCTGTCAATTCAACTAAGTACCTGGGTGTTAAAATTACGAACAACTTCAGTTGGAAAGACCACATAGATAATATTGTGGGGAAGGCGAGCCAAAGGTTGCGTTTCATTGGCAGGACACTTAGAAGATGCAACAAGTCCACTAAAGAGAGAGCTTACACTACACTCATTCGTCCTCTGTTAGAATATTGCTGCGCAGTGTGGAATCCTTACCAGGTGGGATTCACAGAGGACACCGAAAGGGTGCAAAAAAGGGCAGCTCGTTTTGTATTATCACGTAATAGGGGAGAGAATGTGGCATATATGATACGCGAATTGGGATGGAAGTCATTAAAGCAACGACGTTTTTCGTCACGGCGAGATCTATTTACGAAATTTCAGTCACCAACTTTCTCTTCCGAATGTGAAAATGTTTTGTTGTGCCCAACCTATATAGGTAGGAATGATCATCAAAATAAAATAAGAGAAATCAGAACTTGAACAGAAAGATTTAGGTGTTCGTTTTTCCCGCGCACTGTTCGGGAGTGGAATGGCAGAGAGATAGTATGATTGCGGTTCAATGAACCCTCTGCCAAGCACTTAAGTGTGAATTGCAGAGTAATCATGTATATGTAGGTGTCTACTGGAATGACTAAGAAAGATCACTAAGAATACTGGGAGAAAACTCATTGCTATCTATAAACAGCTTCACAAAATCTGTATTTCAATAAATGCACTTTTACATCAATCAAAACATAGTGCTGACAAAATGGACATTATTTATTGCTGTAAAACCAAAAAATCTATTTTCCTTGACATAAAGATGTCCTAAGGATGTTGGGTGAAAAGAAATATGAATTCAATCAAAATGTACATATGCTTTTCATTGATTTTAAAAAAGCTTTTGACAGTATCAACAGGGAATATTTATGGAAGTGCATGAGGCAGATTGGCATCCCTAACAAATTGATACATTTAATAAAAGCTTGCACTTTAAACTCAAAATACAAAATAAAAGTAGCTGGCAAACTTTCTGAAGACTTTGAGGTTAAAACTGGAGTCAAACAAGGGGATTCACTCTCACCAGTTCTTTTTAACATAGTAATCAATAGAATAATCCAAAAAGTAAAGCTACTACAAATTGGAGCACAACTGGAAAGCAAAATTAACATTGTAGCATACGCCGATGACATTGCATTATTATCTGACAGTGAGAATGATTTGAAGCTTCTTACAGCACAATTAATTAAAGCCACAAATGGCACAGGCCTCCAGCTGAATACAGACAAAACAATGTACTTTATCTTATCCCGCTATCCATCAAATAATAATGTACTGCAAATTAATAACACAGCTTTCACAAAGACAAATGAATTTAATTACCTTGGTACAATAGTAACCTCTGACAACTCCATAAAAATTGAAATAGAATCACGAATTCAGAAGGCTAACAAATGCTACTATAGTCTCTTGACAGTTTTCAAAAGTAAGTTAATATCTAGGAACACCAAACTACAAGTATACAAATCATTGATTATACCAGTACTCACCTATGGATCTGAAACCTGGACTCTCACAAAAAAAGAGGAAAACAGATTAAGAGTATTTGAACGAAAAATTTTGAGAAAAATATTTGGACCCATAAGAGATAGGATCAGTGATGAATGGAGATTGCTAAATAACAATGAAATTTACAAATTATATAAAGACTCCGATATAGTGGCCAAAATTAAAGCCAAAAGACTGAAATGGATAGGGCATGTCATCAGAGCACCACCAAACAGGACCATCAAGAAAGTGACTGAAGAGATTCCCACCGGAAGACGACCTCTTGGACGCCCACGCATGAGATACTTGGACAATATTCAAGACGATCTCAGAAAACTAGGACATGACAGACAGTGGCAAATTACTTGTAAAGACAGAGCAAAGTGGTTCAACATTGTCCATTCTGCAGCAAAAAGCCTTCATGGATTGTAATGCTTAATAATAATAATAATAATAAAGATGTTTTCAAAAGACACTTCACAAAACGAAGTTTATCTGTAAGTGAAAGAAAGATTGTGGTAGAGAGAAGTGACATAACTGACTAGTGATGCAAATACTTCGTACAAGTATGGAAATTAAGAGAGAAAAGCAGAAAGTTCTTTTATATTGATGGAACTTCCAGTGGACGACAACACTATTTTTAGAAAATGCTGTCAGGACCCGGGTGTTGATGGTGTTATCGACAATGTCAGTGAATGCAACAGAATTACTTTGGTGAATTTTGGATCTAATGCTGGGTTTATTTGTTAGTCAACACATTGTTATCCCCTTCAAAATATTTCCCATTACATATTACACACTTTGCCAGCACTTTTTCCAACTCCCGAAACACCTGTGGAACTATACAAACACAGCTTTTAGCTCTCTCAGTGACACGTTTGCAATTGCATTTGTGCTCTTAAAAGATTGTCTTTTAAGTTTTCTTTACTTCAGGTAACACAAAAAAGTCACATGATGCAAATGTGGGGGCAA
Source organism: Schistocerca cancellata (assembly GCF_023864275.1). Taxonomy (NCBI): domain Eukaryota; kingdom Metazoa; phylum Arthropoda; class Insecta; order Orthoptera; family Acrididae; genus Schistocerca; species Schistocerca cancellata. The sequence continues at coordinate 2,300,856 of NC_064630.1, read as the reverse complement.
GAGTATCATTACAGTACTGTTTTTGGCCAAAGCATCGCTTGCATGCAATGAAGTGAGTAGGTGTGTTACTGTATTGCAAAAACTGTCAATTGTTCTGTCACAAATCTTGATCCCTCCCCCACTTCTAAACTGCTTTATGCAAACGGAGTTGTAATTTTATGTAGAACTCACCTTGTTGCAATAACTCATGGCCCACTATAATGTTAAAATCTAAGAACACCGTGAGTATTACCTACACCTGACCACATTTTTTAGAGTTTTTTTCGGTCTTAATGACCCAGAATGCATTCACTGGAAGGATGAGCCTTAGATTCAATGCCATATCCATCAACTTATGTTTCGTAACCTATTATGACCTGTTTCAGTGGATCCATATTGTCAGCTTCATCTAGCGAGTCCTGGGCAACTCACATTTGTCGCTGTTCTTTTTTCCAAATTCAATTTTTAAACAAATTTAACCAAAGTCCTTTCATGACATGAGCCGGCTGATACATCGATGTCATAAGAGACTTCTCTGATTGTGATTCGGTTATCTTTCATAGTCATTTCAGTCACTTCATCCACAATTACGGTGGTTGATGTGCTGAGTGTTTAGCATGCTCACTATCTTCAATGTCTTCATGCCCGTCTTGGAAATGCATATCCCAGTCAAACACTTGTTCTACTCATAGCAGACTCACTAAAAGTAACAGCTAATATTTTTACAACTCTGATGCACTTTATTTCATTATCATAGCAAAACTGAATACCTGTTCTCTGATCCATTTTTATGCATAATAAATAATCATCGATACTTCCAAAACACCTGTAATCTTTTTGTCTGCTGACACCATACGAAGTATTAAATAGGAAGAATTGACGCATTTCAACAGAGCCTGTCAAAGGAAACTTCCTTTCTTAACAAAGACACAACATAAGAATAAGTCTTTAATCCTGCACTATACACTGAGGTGCAAAAGCCATGAGACACCTCCTAAAATCATGTCAACCTCTTTTTGCCGGGCATAGTGCAGCAACTCGACGTGGCACGGACTCAACAGCCTGCCTCTATAGTCATCATCCATAATTGCGAAAGTGTTGCCAATGCATAATTTTGTGCATGAACTTACTTTTCAATTATGTTCCATAAATGTCCTACAGGATTTATGTCGAGCAGTCTGGGTGGCTAAACCATTCGCTCGAACTGTTCAGAATGTTCTTCGAACCAGTTGCAAACAATTGTGACATGGTGCATTGTCATCCATAAAAATTCCATTGTTGTTTGGGAATATGATGTCCATGAATGGTTGCAAATGGGCTCCAAGTAGTCAAACATAACCATTTCCCATCAATGATCATTTCAGCTGGACCAGAGGACTCAGTCCATTCCATGTAAATACAGCCAACACTATTATGGAACCGCCACCAGCTTGTGAAGTGCCTTGTTTACAACTTGGATCAATGGCGTTACTGGATATGTTCGTTATAATTCCCACATTGACTTCTGTGGTTGCTTCACACACTGTTTCTTGTCTGTTAGGACTGACAATTTTACATAAACATGGTCGCTCTCATTCGTCGTCCTTGGTGAGAGGTAATGTGTGAAATCTGATATTCTTGGCACACTTTTGACACTGTGGATCTCTGAATACTGAACTCCATAACAATTGCCGAAATGGACTATCCCACGTATCTAGGTCCAACTACCATTCTGTGTATGAAGCCTGCTAATTACCATCATGCAGCCATAGTCACGCTGGAAACTTTATCACGTGAATCAGCTGTGTACAAATGATAGCTCTACCAATACACTGCCCTTCTATACCTTGCGTACATGATACTACCACCAATCTGTACACGCCTACTGCTATCTCACTACTTTTGTCACATCAGTGTATTGCATTCAAAATACAGTAGGAGAATGTCCATGGCTTCAGTAGGAGACAGTAGATGAACGTGCATTCAGAGGAACGAACATTCGGTTCTATGTATGTACTTGATGAATGAATCCTGTCCAATGACTTCCATTCCAACGTTAATGTAAGTTATTCTATAATGTTGTGCATCATAAGGAGACCATTGTCTTCTGTATTCCATATAGAGTTCTCACATTTGTCTAAAAATAAATGCCGCCTGGATGTATCTGCACACAGTGTTGCTACATATTTAAAGCACACATCGTGAAAAGACCAGTACAAATTTATGGAACCATGTAGAAGTGCCTCGTGATTTAGCAGTGTAGGAAGAGTGGGGACTCCCTCAATCAAGAGTTTGCCAACAAACTACAGCAGCTTTTATAATACGTGCAACGAACAGACCAGACCTCATCGACGGTGTCAGTGTTGAGACAGGGATTAGTGATCATAATGTTGTCATTATGACTATGGTTACGAAAGTTAAAAAAGCGGTCAAGAAGGCTAGGAGAGTATTCTTACTAGAAAGAGCAGATAAGCAGTTGTTAGCATCCCACTTAGTAAATGAATCGACTTCATATACTTCCAGTACGATGGACGTGGACGAATTATGGGCAAATTTTAAACACATTGTAAATCACGCATTGGACAAGTATGTGCCGAAAAAGTGGGTTACGGATGGAAAAGACCCACCGTGGTTTAACAGCGCAATTCGGAGAATGCTCAGGAAGCAAAGGCAGTTGCACTCGCGGTACAAGGAAGATCGGGAGAATGAGGACAGGCAAAAGTTAGTAGAGATTCGTGCTGCTGTAAAAAGAGCGATGCACGAAGCATTCAACCACTATCACTGTCATACCTTAGCAAAAGATCTTGCTGAAAACCCAAGGAAATTCTGGTCTTACGTAAAATCGGTAAGCAGGTCGAAGGCTTCCATCCAATCATTCACTGATCAGTCTGGCCTGGCAACGGAAGACAGCAAAACGAAAGCTGAAATTTTAAATTTAGCATTTGAGAAATCTTTCACGCAGGAGGATCGTACAAAAATACCGCCGTTGGAGTCTCGTACAGATTCCCGTATGAAGGACATAGTGACAGACATCCCTGGGGTTGTGAAGCAGCTGAATGGGTTGAAAATAAATAAATCGCCAGGTCTAGATGGGATTCCAATTCGGTTTTACAGAGAGTATTCTACTGCATTGGCTCCTTACTTAGCTTGCATTCATCGCGAATCTCTTGCCCAATGTGAAGTCCCGAGCGACTGGAAAAAAGCACAGGTGATGCCTGTATATAAGACCAATATCCTTAACATCGGTTTGTTGCAGGATTCTCGAACATATTCTCAGTTCAAATATAATGAATTTCCTTGAGACAGAGAAGTTGCTGTCCATGTATCAGCACGGCTTTAGAAAGCATTGCTCTTGCGAAACGCAACTCGCCCTTTTTTCACATCATATCTTGCGAACCATGGATGAAGTGTATCAGACGGATGCCATATTCCTTGACTTCCGCAAAGCGTTTGACTCTGTGCCCCACTGCAGACTCCTAACTAAGGTACGAGCATATGGTATTGGTTCCCAAGTATGTGAGTGGCTCGAAGACTTCTTAAGTAATAGAACCCAGTACGTTGTCCTCGATGGTGAGTGTTCATCGGAGGTGAAGGTATCATCTGGAGTGCCGCAGGGAAGTGTGGTAGGTCCGCTGTTGTTTTCTATCTACATAAATGATCTTTTGGATAGGGTGGATAGCAATGTGCAGCTGTTTCCTGATGATGCTGTGGTGTACGGGAAGGTGTCGTCATTGAGTGACTGTAGGAGGATACAAGATGACTTGGACAGGATTTGTGATTGGTGTAAAGAATGGCAGCTAACTCTAAATATAGATACATGTAAATTAATGCAGATTAATAGGAAAAAGAATCCCATAATGTTTGAATACTCCATTAGTAGTGTAGCACTTGACACAGTCACGTCAATTAAATATTTGGGCATCACATTGCAGAGCGATATGAAGTGGGACAAACATGTAATGGCAGTTGTGGGGAAGGCAGATAGTCGTCTTCGGTTCATTGGTAGAATTTTGGGAAGATGTGGTTCATCTGTAAAGGAGACCGCTTATAAAACACTAATACGACCTATTCTTGAGTACTGCTCTTGAGCGTTTGGGATCCCTATCAGGTCGGATTGAGGGAGGACATAGAAGCAATTCAGAGGCAGGCTGCTAGATTTGTTACTGGTAGGTTTGACCATCACGCGAGTGTTACGGAAATGCTTCAGGAACTCGGGTGGGAGTCTCTGGAGGAAAGGAGGCGTTCTTTTCGTGAAGCGCTACTGAGGAAATTTAGAGAACCAGCATCTGAGGCTGACTGCAGAACAATTTTACTGCCGCCAACTTACATTTCGCGGAAAGACCACAAAGATAAGAGAGATTAGGGCTCGTACAGAGGCATATAGACAGTCATTTTTCCCTCGTTCTGTTTGGGAGTGGAACAGGGAGAGAAGATGCTAGTTGTGGTACGAGGTACCCTCTGCCACGCACCGCATGGTGGATTGCGGAGTATGTATGTAGATGTAGAATTTCTGTATCTAGAATGTAAGATCATGTATTATTGAAAGGAAACACACAATATGACTGTAATTTTGGGGTACAAATATGAGCATGGATTCTGATGATCATAAGTTTAAAGGGACTAAACAACTGGAGCATCAATGGCTCTGAGTACTATGGGACTTAACATCTATGGTCATCAGTCCCCTAGAACTACTTAAACCTAACTAACCTAAGGACAGCACACAACACCCAGTCATCACGAGGCAGAGAAAATCCCTGACCCCGCCGGGAATCGAACCCGGGCATGGGAAGCGAGAACGCTACCGCACGACCACGAGCTGCGGACAACTGGGGCATCATTCCCTCTATTTCATGTGAGAAACACGTAAGAAGGTAAAAAGCCAAAAAAATGGGACCTTTGCTGTTCCAGCTACATAACAAGTCAAATAGTAAAAGAGAGAGAGAGAGAGAGAGAGAGAGAGAGAGAGAGAGAGAGAGAGAGAGAGAGAGAGCAGCATCATGCAAAAGAGGGTCTAAAGGGACAGCAAGGTGAGGGGGAATAAAGTAACCTGTGGTCGCATGAGGGGGAAGGGTGGGGGGGTTACCTTCCACAAGGGGAGGCTCTGCCCCCATTCCCATAAACACCCCTAACAAAGTGGAGGAGTATTATAGTTTTAGTGTAAAAGCAACACTTTGGTAGTGGTGGTCTCATCATCCCCAAGCATCTGAGGTAGTGAGGTAGACAAGCTGAGAGAGCACCGCAGCTGCAGTAACGGCAACCCTCCTGATGCACAAGGAACTTGTGGGCAAGTCTCATGTGGCTGATATGAAGTCAGCACAACACAATGACATCTTTCCGAAAGGCCCGGAAAGATGTATGGCATTCCAATTCCCAGAGCACCAAAATATTGTGTCAAAGTTGTAATCTTAAGCCTGTGCCCAATATTTTGACATCAAGATGATCTCCTGCAGTTGTGTCTTTGGCTAGATGGTTGGAGAGTTCATTTTCTGGAATGCCCGTGTGGCTCGGTGTTCAGATGAACGTCACCGACGTTCCAGAATTGTGAGGCCAACCAGTAGGTCCTGGATGTTGGCGACCACAAGATTTTTAGATACAACAGGGATATGCCTTTTAAGCAAACCAGGGAACTGTTGTAGAGTAGGTAGTTTGTTGTGGCCAGGGATTTGATGTACCGCAAAGCCTGAGATATGGCAATCAACTCTGCAGTGTATATAAAGCAGGAACTCAGCAGAGGATGCTTCTCATGTCCCCTTGCATGTGCAAAAGCGTAACCAACCCTGTCATTGACTTTTGACCCATCCATGCACATGCACACTGAATAGAGAATAATTGAGGAGTATTGAGTGAAATAGAATTCGAGAAGGGTAGGATCAGTGTTCTCTTTAGGGCCACAAAAGAGGTCCATCCACATCACAGAGTAGGGTGCAGACCACAGGGAGTGTCAAGAGGGAGCCCTAGGAAAACAGATGAAAGGAGATTCCAGAATGAGATTTTCACTCTGCAGCGGAGTGTGCGCTGATATGAAACTTCCTGGCAGATTAAAACTGCGTGCTGGGCCGAGACTCTAACTCGGGACCTTTGCCTTTCGCGGGCAAGTGCTCTACCATCTGAGCTACCCAAGCACGACTCACGCCCCGTCCTCACAGCTTCACTTCTGCCAGTACCTCGTCTTCTACCATCCAAACTTTACATAAGCTCTCCTGCGAACCTTGCAGAACTAGCACTCCTGAAAGAAAGGATATTGCGGAGACATGGCTTAGCCACAGCCTGGGGCCGTATCTCGACACTCCACCGAAGCACTGTGAGACTCCCATTTGCTGAAAGGGATGTTGTATGACAGAGAACTGTGTGCATGGGAGAATAGTGGGTGGCACGTGATGAGGTGTTTCAGGGTCAGGAAATTAGGACGGTACTGCATTCAGCGAGTACCACGGGATCCATACAGGATGCCAGGAAGCGCTGTGGGTAGTGGATGGTCGCAAATGCGACAGAGTGTAGTCCATATTTGGGACAATGCTCCCAACACTCCTGCTTCCATTTCTTTATTAAAAACCATGCTTTCACCAATAATATCTTGAATGCTATTAAATTATCCATAGACAGATGACACTTGAGCTTTGTAGCATCCGACAGTGTTCCCCGATAGATATGACTATATCTTCAGACCACTGTGGCACCAGTGGTTGTCAGAATGTGCCGCAGTAGTAGGGTACCATTGTTGCAGCAGCACGAATAATAGTACCAATAGTATCCTGTACCACTTTGTCGACATCTGCCGCAGGACTGGCTGCAAAAGTGACTAGCGTGGAGCACATTCCTGATCTCTGTGAGTGGAGAGGGAGAGAACAATAGGAAAATGGTCACTGTCGTGAAGATCGCAATGGATGTGCCGCTGACAATCAGGGGTAAGAAATTCGGGCTGCAAACTGTGAGATCAATAGCTACTTATGTTCTGTGGGCTTCACTGAAACGTGTTGCAGCAAGGCTGTGTAGGCAGACTTCCAATTCTGAAAGAAGTGTTCTAGTACCTGGTCTCTGAGGGACTTAGAGTAGATGCTGGACAGAGGATTAAGAGCTTTACTGCGCCCCGTAAGAGGAAGGGAGGAGGTAGCTGTTCCACTAACTCTAACAGCTCGTGATAATGGAAAGGTCCATCTGGGGGTAGATAAACATTACAGATTGTCATCCAAAGTGACAGGTAGACACTAATGGCCATGGACTCTAGTTCAGTGGTAAGGGACACCTGCTCACTGGTTATATCAGAGTGTATGAGGGTACAAACCCCACTGGACACTCAACATAACGCAATTTGTACAGTAGGGTTGGTAGTTTTTCATAGCAGGGTAATGTGTTGCCGTGAGCTGTGTTTCCTGAAGTGCTAGGCCAATTAAGGAATAATGGCCAGTAAATGACAGAGTTCTGTCAGATGGTGATAGTAGCCATTACAGTTTCATTGAATGAGTGTTGGAATCAGGTCTGAGACAGTGGCAAATGGAGAAGATAGAGGCAATTACTTCGCTACCAGGTCGCAGTCTGCCCGATTGTGGGATCCGTCATCAAGGTGCATACGTTCGATATTTGCAGGGGTGGGGAGCGGACATTTGAAGCCTCAGAAAGTACTACTTTTTTTCTGTTATTTTTGTGAGACTTTGATTTATGTGAAGATTTCCCCAATTTATCTTCCGGGAGCGAATGGGACCATACTTTTCCTTGGTCCGCAGCCTGTGGCTGCTGGTCCTTGTCTTGAGAGGTAGCACCTTGACTGGTGTACTCATCCATGACAACACCAGAAGATGACTAGGCATCTCTGGCCATACCAATGGCATGGAAACCACGAATTCTGCAGGGGTGAGGGGTTTGGGAGCTGACATTCTCTCCCCCAACTGTTAGGCAGGCTTGGAATAGGTGTCTTGCGAGACATCGTTACTGCACGATGTATGGACTGTGACAACAGTCGCAAAATTTGAGACCGTATCAGTCAGATGAGGTCTTTCAAACTTTCTTTGCATCTTGACAAGACAGGCAGTCAAGTAATTTATACTCTTTAATTTTCTTTTCCCTCGAACCCAGAGCACTCAGTTGAATTAGGTAGGCATGGTTCTGGACAGTTGACACATTGAGGGGGTTGGTCACAAAAGCTGCCCTCATGGGATGACCATCCACATGCTCGACAGATAGACCCATTAGAACAGCAGGGGCACATGTCAGGACCTCTGGCACCTAAAACAGCTCAGCGGAGGAGGAAAATAAGGCCTGACATCACACCTACAAAACCAGGACCTTAACCTTCTCATGAAAATGTTGCCGTCAAAGGCCAGGATAAAAGTGCCAGTGACCACATTATTATCTTTGGGTCCCTTCTGGATGTGGCGAACAAAATGAACTCCACATTGCAGCAGATTAGTACGCAGCTTTTCATCAGTTTCTAGCATCATGTTCTGATGGAAGATATCACCCTGACTTATACTCAGCTTGTTATAAGAAGAAATGGTGTCTGGTATATCTCCTATCTTTCAACAGGCCTGAAGTCCTGTGACTGGTTGGCGTACAATGTGCTGATCAGCAAAGATCAATTTCTCATCTTCTCTATTGCTGCAACCTCTCGAAACAAACTAAGAACTCGGTCCATTTCTATTTCTTCTTCCCCGGCTCTTATCTTGAGGCGTGGTCAGAGATGGAAATGCTACAGGATTGTAACTCTCTGCATTAAAATCACTGTTCCTCACTGTTGAGCCGGCCGTGATGGTGTTTGGGCCATTTCATTGTGGATTACCCACCCCGATACCACTCATTCTGATCGGAGGCTTTGCCATGGGCACCACCACGTCAAAGGCAACGGCTGCTTGGCACAATAACCGTTGTCCAGAAGACTGGTACCCCGAAGTTGATAGGCACCTCCTCTTGGCTAGCACAGGGAGGTTACAGCTTAGACATCAGCAGTGCAATCCATGCTGTGTCAGGGGCTACCACCGAGAGGGTACATGACAACCCCACCATGATGGACTGGCTACTGCACCGGATTTTGGGTGCAGGGGTAGATCCCCTTGATTAGTAGGTGCAAAAGATAACAGTACACAGTAGAGAGTAAATGCACCACAGTAACATGTACTTCCCGAAACAGCCAACCCTTCTGTAAAATTTGGAAATTGGGGGGGGGGGGGGTCGGTCAAAAAAGCCAAAATGGGAACTAAAATTTAGAAAGCCAAAAAAAAAAAAGGTGAGGGGAAAAAGTATTAAAGAAAGCAAAAACAGCAAAAACCTTCAGAAGTCTAAAGTACAGTCAAAATAACAAGGTAAAAATGTGACCAAATAAAGAGAATCCTATTAGCCACTCTTACAACAGGCACAGAAGAGCCATGGGTCTATTTTAGCCCCTGACACCACAAGGGGAGGGGGGATATGAGAATGAAGCCCCAACACCTATGGAAAGATGCTAACACAATTTTTTAATGCTTTCTTATGATTTTTGTATTGCATGTCATACATGCATAGTGTATACGATATAAGAACTTGGGGTGAACATTTAATCCTGTAAATAATGGTACTTAAAACAGGAAGTGCGATCAGAACGATCTTTCATGTGATAATACCAAAAAGAATAAACTTAGATTCCAGGTGCCATGTCAACTGATTAATAGCTCTCAGATAGGACTTCCCGTGCAAGTATTGGCAAGTGCTTCAATAAACAACAGCTATTCACGAATTACAGTAACACAATAATGAAGCCACACAAATTAAATCTGAGTGTGTGTGTGTGTGTGTGTGTGTGTGTGTGTGTGTGTGTGTGTGTGTGTGTATGTATGAGAGAGAGAGAGAGAGAGAGAGAGAGAGAGAGGGAGAGGGTGGGGGGGGGGGGGGGGGGAGGGGACGGACGGATTTCTAGTGTTCCATCTCTTTCCTTAATTTAGCATTTATTCAGTTTTCATTTACAAAACTAATCATCTCAATTGAAATGATTGTAATAGAACAAATTATTATAGAGATGAATGAAATACAAATTTCGTATAATGGACAGATAAAAAAATCTACTCACCAAGTGGTGGCAGGGACACTCACACACACACACACACACACACACACACACACACACACGGACACACAAAAAGGGATTTGACTTTCACAAGCTCTCAGAGCCAGTGGCTCCTTCTTATGGCGGAAGAGTTGAAGGGTAAGGAAGAGGGTTGAAGGTAAAGGACTTGGTACAGTTTAGAATAGTCTCCTAGAACCCCGGGTCAGGGGAGACTTACCAAACGGGATGAGAAGGAAAGGAGGGGAAGACTGATTGTCTCCCCTGACCCGGGGTTCTGAGTGACTTTTCTGAACTGTAGCCCTTTCCCTAAATCCCTCCAGTACTTTTGTCAACCCTCTTCCTTCCCCTTCAGCTCTTCCAACTAAAGGAGCCACTGGTTCTGAAATGAAATGTTGTGTGGCTACTCAAAGCTTGTGGAAGTGTGTGTGTGTGTGTGTGTGCACGCGTCCCTGCTACCGACTGATGAGTAGATTTTTTTATCTGTCCATTTACATTATATTATCAAGAACTGATTATTTTCATTGTTATAAATTTCGTATAATGATTGGCTAGAAAATCAGAGTTCTCCAGATGCATAATAATGTTACTCCTACTATTAATGGCTGAATTTGGCAACATTTACCTTGCGTGTGTTTCCTGTTTTCTTCTGCCCTTCAACTAGTGAAGCTATGTGAGATGTCTTGGTATCCCTTGCCTTTAATACTAAAGAGCCATCTGTATTATGAACCATCATTATTTCCGCAATGCTTTGAATTAAACCTTCTAGTGATGGGAAACCATATTTTGCATAAGGAATCTTCGTTCCCACAAGCTGTCTGTATTCATCTGAAATTTTGAAAACAAGAAAATAAATGAATGAAATTAAACCATAGTGTTGCTAGAAAAACCAGAGACAGTTTTGCATAATACTGCAAGCAATATCAGTTGAACAATTAGTTTGTGTTGTATCTGTACATCTAGTCACCTGATGACTCTACAGTCATCTGAAGTTCAGGTACCATTCAAACACACACAAATCTGAATATTACCTAATTTTATTGGTTTTTCAGCATTCAGCTTACTTGTGCCATTCATTTTCATGCACTCGTGACCACTATTAACGTTAAATACAATATTTATTAAATGTGTAGTATTCATTGTTTTTAATATACGTAGTTTATATTTTCGAAAACTAAATTTATCTTTGTAACTCTCCACTTCCTTTCCTTTCTTCACTACCTAACTATAAAAAGTGTAACCCAATATCACAACCTGTGTGAAGTTATACAACAGCTGAGCTTCAGTTTTTAGCAAATATACTTGCGTCTTTCTTTCTATCACAGATTCTTCTTTTTTCTCATCCCCAGTACAGCCTCGTAATGTATGAAACAATTTCTTGTTACACAGATATTTGACAAATTGTGAAAACAATTCAATTCACATTTCACATTCACTGGAACTGCCTTACTATGGATTTTCATAGGAAATTTTATTTTTGTTGCTCATTTACACTAATTTAGAAAAATGTGTTTTTAATAGACTTTTTGGACTGATACTGAATTCGGCCTCAGCTACGTTGAAACATGAACAGTACACTGAGGTTTGCTGAGCAATTAGAACCCTGCATATTTAACAAAACCATGTATGAGAAATAAATATAAGAGTTCATTCTAGAATTTATATAACTTTTTGCTAACAGACTTACCTTCAGTGTGTTTGTTTCCAATACATTTCTAAGACTACTCTGAATGAGAAAAACACCAACTATGAAATATTATCATTATTTCTCCATTTTGGATAAAACCCAACATCTTTCTCCACTTGCAGTGTACCACAACACAGCACAGTGCTGCCCTCACTGCAAGGCGCTTATTTCACTTAAGTCATGCTGTACATATTTCACACCACACATTTACAAGTAATAAGAAATCAAAAAATAATATTACTTACTATCTATTTCTGTTACAGGCACACCACCTTTGCGTGATACGATGCACGCTATAATCATCTGTTTAACTTGATCCATTTTAACTTCAGCAACTGTGAACAGAGAATATGCTTATATGCTTGAGAATACCAGTAGTATCCTAGTTACATTCAGGTCTCTGAAAAGTCATGTCAGTATAAAAGATAATAGCAATGACTTATCTCATGCAAGTGACCATTTCCATGACAAAAAATAAAAGATACTGATATCAGTAAGACAAACTATGTTGTTATTAACGGTTTTAGAGTTTTGTTTGCACAAATACAAAGGAGATGTTAGCATGCATAAATATGATTCACATAATAAGTTTAAAATCATACATTACAACAGTGACTTGTATTCCTATGTGCCCAGCCTAGCAACACGCCCAAAACAGTGTATGTGCTGTACACCTCTGCATATGCCCTGTACTTACCTATCCTCCCAAACACAAATTCCCTTATCAATCTTTACTACAAACTTTCATCTTGTCAAATAAAACTTGAACTTAAGCTATCAGCAAGTGATATATGCTACATTTATATATCATAGGTGATAAGATGTTTGACACAAACTTCAGGTTTCAGAATCAGCCACTCTTACTAGCAGTTCTGATGAAGTTTTCATTATCACCACAAAAATAACAATAAAAATTAACAAACACATAAATTCATGAATTATTTTTTGTTTTTATTTCAGGTACATTTTTGCAGCCCTAGTGCACACTGAAATTTCTGTTTCACAGTAAAATGACGTAGAACTACACGGCAAAACAAAATGGTGTGATTCCACTAGTAAAGTGAGGTATCGTGAAGTAACTTGCTTTTGGCAACAGTGGAAATGCAGCTGTTGGGTCAATTTATATGGCTAAAGAAGTCATCTGAAATTAGTGTCACTTTGCTACCAAAAATAAATTACCTCATGATACCACACTTTATCAATAGGTTGTGTCATTTTCTTGTGTGTCTTCTAGCAGTGTGCTAATGTACTGTGGCATAAGGATTTCCATGTACATCAGATCCTTTTTTTGACATGATAATTAAGACTTATCGCTCTGATTTAAACACTTATAAAAAGTACAGAAGAGAGAGAGAGAGAGAGAGAGAGAGAGAGAGAGAGAGATACAGTGTATGGTATGCCATATATACTACTGCCATAGATACTACTCATTACCTTGGTAGAAAGTATGCAACTCATCAATGAATGTATGAATGAATGTAAAGAATAGAGCAATAGCATCTGTATTCATTCCCTGAGAGGCAAAGTAACATTAGAGTGAGTAGTGCATCCCAATATGTTATATGCTTTCTCACCATTATCATAAGTCTTCTGCTTTCTGTTGCACCATCAACAACATGAGGATTTTTTACAGTTATTATGACTTACCAGGTGTCAGCCTATGACAACTGCAACTTCAGGAGTAAGATGGCTGATACTATTGTGACTGATGACAACACAATTGGGATAACATGCTTGGCTGGACAATTACTGAAGGGTTGCTTACAAAATACTTGTGTGACCCATACTAAACAGGAATACTAGCGATAGTCAAGGAATACAAAGACGGGAGTGCAAATGGTCACAGTTTTGTTCGTACCATTGGAGATCATCAAGGAGATGATGATACACCTAAAGTGGGAGACGATGATAGACCTAAAGTGGGAGATGATGACAGACCTAAAGTGAGAGATGTTTGAAGATATCACAAGTTGTGACATTCACAAATAAAATAGTGATCCAGAAGTTGTAGAATAAATGATCACAAAACTTTCTGACCCTTAGACCACCCGTTTCAGTCAGTGATGGTCATCATCATATCTGCAGTAAAAAATGGAAAAACCAAATACAATCAATGGACACTCTACATATCATGCTACGATCAAAAGTATTACTCTCATACATGTGGAAAACATGTGCTTGAATTATGAATAGGCGTATTTGTTTGAAAATGTCTTAATATAGTGTAACCATTGTTGCACTGTCAAAACACACACAAATTCAGCTTAACATCATCACAACTATTTAAAATATGGTGTAAACTTAAGGCCCAAATGCGAGCAGTGTCGTCATGTTACCAGGGATACTGTTAACTTATCTACATTAGTCACTACCGTAAGCCTACACATATTCGACAGTTATAGAATTGTACAAAATGCAATAAAATGTTTCTGTTTTTATGGCTTTTTTATTTTATCCCCTTCTTCTATGTTACACAGAGTTTACAATCTCCACTTTAAAACACAAATTTAATTTGTTATTGCCAATCATAAAAATACGTCTGATTCCATCACAGGTATGTCCACCACTAATACATTCTGTAGTACTAACAATATCCAAAGAGTTTGCCAAAACAAACAAAAGAGTTTGCCAAAACAAACAAAAAGAGTTTGCCAAAACAAACAAAAAGAGTTTGCCAAAACAAACAAAAAGAGTTTGCCAAAACAAACAAAAAGAGTTTGCCAAAACAAACAAAAAGAGTTTGCCAAAACAAACAAAAAGAGTTAGCCAAAACAAACAAAAAGAGTTTGCCAAAACAAACAAAAAGAGTTAGCCAAAACAAACAAAAAGAGTTTGCCAAAACAAACAAAAAGAGTTAGCCAAAACAAACAAAAAGAGTTAGCCAAAACAAACAAAAAGAGTTAGCCAAAACAAACAAAAAGAGTTAGCCAAAACAAACAAAAAGAGTTAGCCAAAACAAACAAAAAGAGTTTGCCAAAACAAACAAAAAGAGTTTGCCAAAACAAACAAAAAGAGTTTGCCAAAACAAACAAAAAGAGTTTGCCAAAACAAACAAAAAGAGTTTGCCAAAACAAACAAAAAGAGTTTGCCAAAACAAACAAAAAGAGTTTGCCAAAACAAACAAAAAGAGTTTGCCAAAACAAACAAAAAGAGTTTGCCAAAACAAACAAAAAGAGTTTGCCAAAACAAACAAAAAGAGTTTGCCAAAACAAACAAAAGAGTTTGCCAAAACAAACAAAAGAGTTTGACAAAACAAACAAAAGAGTTGACAAAACAAACAAAAGAGTTGACAAAACAAAAGAGTTTACAAACTTTCTTGACAAAAGAAGCTTCACCAAGTTATTATTTTATAAATGAGTACAGAAATAAATTTAATAATTAGCATCAGATTGCATAAATAATAATAGGAATTTTAAGCATGCCAGATATTTTGTAATTTCAAATGTTTCTAAAATAAAAGTAATTTCAACTATACATAAAGACGGAGTACATATCGATTGTAATAAATTAATTTCTATTTATATATTTTAGCCTGAAAGATAATACATAGTATAAAAAACCAAATGAAATTCATTTGAACAGCTGAGATAATTTTAAGATCCAAAAATATTTCTGGTATTGGCTATTTCTATAAAGAACGGTAATGTAAAATAAGGTTGTCCTATTACAGCGACTGGCTTCTTTGCTGGGCAGAGGTATGAAATGGGGTTGATTTGGACCTTAGATGATGATCTGTCACATAGGGAACATAGTCTGTTCAGGAAACTGTGATACTAATCAGGTGTTCTGAAAGATGTTAATGTGAAATGTTGTTTATGATGTTGAAGAATGTACAAGTTAAACTGACAGCTGCGGATTTGCTGATTTGGCGACATTAAAACAAGAACAGCCTCTCTTCCAACTCCAAGCATAATTGCCAGGTGAAGGAGAATGATTAGCATGGCAGACCAGAGCCTAGTAGCGGGTCTGGTCCACAACTGCAAATGCGTACCAAATTATTTATGGAAATCATGAGAACTCAGAACACCTGACAAGACAGTTTATGCACTTGGATGTACTACACATTTAAGTACAAGTATCAATCAAACCCAAGGTGACACTGTAGTAGCTAATGGCATTCCCTCCTTCTAGTTCCATAGTAAACTTTATTTTTGGATGCATGCTGCCTATTGCTTGGGCATCAGAGGTGTTAACCTCATTAGTGTCACCCTCTATCAGTAATAAAATAGCATGGACATAACATTTTGTGCAGGAGTCACTTGTTTGGAGAGTGTAGGGATGAATTATTTAACACAAAAATTTTCAAGACTTATGTGCTTTGAGTTGGTTGTTGTGAAGATTTCTGACAGCCCACAGTGCTGGTCTAAGTGTGGTTCACAGGTGAGGATTGCTGATTGAGGGACACCTCTGTAGAATGTCAGATATAATCTTCAGCCAACAAAAGTACAGGAAAGGGTCGTGCAGTCTCAAGCATGGGTGGCCGGGAGTTTGATAAAGACCTCACCCCCTATCCACGTCTAGCGTCTGATCACCCACACATGCCTCTCCTGCTCTCCTACATTCCGTTCAGAACTCTGGCCATAATGGCCACCTTCAAACAGATGGTGGATTCCCTAGGTGTGCCATGTGTTTCCATGCCCAATGGACTTTTAGCAGATTTTATTTTATGACAACTACACCTGATGTTCACCAAAAGACCCATCCTCACGCATTCTGGATAATTGTAATAAATGGTTTATAGTTTCAGCTATGGAAACTTGAAAAAAAAAAAAATCCATTCTAAATCATTCTCAGAAATATCTGCTAAAATATCAGCAAGACCATGTTTATGATAATATATTTTCTCAGTGAAAATAAAAGCACTTGGAAGCTAAAACAAGACCTTAAAAAATCAATTTTTTCTGTATATTTTGCATTACTAATTTATTATGGTTTAGCAGACTATGTCTAATAATTTCAACAGTTTCTTTTCCAACTGCTCTTCCCTCTCTCCCTGTCCTCCTCCCCCTTTTTCCCTTACTCTGTCCCTTTCCTACTCCCCGTCCCTCTGCCCATCTCCTCCTCTTCCGTTCTCTGTCCACCTCCTCCTCTTTCCTCTCTTTCCTTTCTCCCTCCATTTCTCCTTCCCCTCTCTCCATCCATCTCCCCCTCCCCTCCTCTCATCAAATTATCACCCTCAATCCAACTGGATGTTGTTGGTTCTTATCCCCACACTATTTCTTACCAGATAGTAAGTAATCCAGGGGTTTAGGAAAAACATTTTACCAACATCTTTGCTCACATACACAAATGGTTCTGAGCACTATGGAACTTAACATCTGAGGTCATCAGTCCCCTAGAACTTAGAACTACTTAAACCGAACTAACCTTAGGACATCACACACATCCATGCCCTAGGCAGGATTCGAACCTGTGACTGTAGCGGTCGCGCGGTTTCAGACTGAATCGCCTAGAACCACTCGGCCACTGCGGCCAGCTTTATTTAACATATTTCACTCATATTTATATACATATTTCGCATGTATCTCTAGCGAATTTCTCCCTGCAGTTTCATTTTCACACAGGTAATTGTTTATGTCACATCTCCCGAACTATGTGCTATACGCTGATATAATTTTGCAAGTACACCCAGTGGTATACATGGATACTACCTGTGAAATGTGTTGCAAATAGATTTAGTAGTAAATAGGTAATAAATTAAAATTTCATGTATAGCATGGCTGTTTTTCACACATTTGAGTATTTATGACATTGTATCTCCTGAGAAATGTGTCATACAATTATATATATGTTTACAGGTACATTCCGTGATATATATGAATATTGTCTACAAAATGTGTTGTGAATCGAGTTAGTGGTAAAGAAGTAATAAACTGAAACATCCTACATGACATGGTTTTACTGCACAATCCGCGAAAAATTACATTATAGTTCATAAGTAGAGTTGTACAAAAATATAGTTTACATTATTGTAGTGGTATCATGAACCATTTACAACATAGATTGAATGAAAAGGTAATAAAATGTTGCAAAATCTCTTCTCACAAGTCTCCAATTAAATTGTTAATGTTCCCCAGATACAAAGCAGGGAAAGTGTATGTCATTCTAGTTGGTGTTGCTGGATCAATACTTGAATGATTATCATATCTTCTGATGAAACAAGTCTCAGTGTTTGGCAGGTAACATGAATGATGGAGATGGTTCATGTTGATCCAAGAAGCTGTCCTGTGCTTCAAGTGTTTCTTCATAAGTCTGTAACACACATACGTATGTGTGCGTGTGTGTGTGCGCACTTGGTGATTACATTTTTTTATCTATCCAATTACATTGTCAAAAATTGATTATTTTCATTGTTTTACTTATGAATTGTACATTTTAACAATTTATGTTTCATATTTATGTGTTACCTTCTAGCTTTTGATAGTTTGCCAATGCTGACAAAATATGGTTTTGGGAATGGTACCTTTCGTGTGCCATCTTGATACTTAGTATGTTCATAACAACACATTCAAGCAATATAATGTATTTTTTTTCAAAGGTATTGAAGATGAAGTGTTTTGAGATAGTCAAGGACAAAAGTTAAGGTCAATGACCTTGTATGTGAAACTTCTTAGAAACTGGCCACATTGCAGATCAATAAAAATCTCTGATTATTAGCTTTTCATTCCTGTATCTGGATTAGAACCAGAGATAGTAATTTATTTTGAGACAGGTGCATATAAATTTAACACAATCAACTTTGCAGACCTGTAACTTTCTTCACAATTGTGTACCTCTGCAAACTGATGGTTTTACATCTCTTATCTGGATAATGAACCATGGACCTTGCCGTTGGTGGGGAGGCTTGCGTGCCTCAGCGATACAGATAGCCATACCGTAGGTACTACCACAACGGAGGGGTATCTGTTGAGAGGCCAGACAAACGTGTGGTTCCTGAAGAGGGGCAGCAGCTTTTTCAGTAGTTGCAAGGGCAACAGTCTGGATGATTGACTGATCTGGCCTTGTAACAATAACCAAAACGGCCGTGCTGTGCTGGTACTGCGAACGGCTGAAAGCAAGGGGAAACTACGGCCGTAATTTTTCCCGAGGGCATGCAGCTTTACTGTATGATTAAATGATGATGGCGTCCTCTTGGGTAAAATATTCCGGAGGTAAAATAGTCCCCCATTCGGATCTCCGGGCGGGGACTACTCAAGAGGATGTCATTATCAGGAGAAAGAAAACTGGCGTTCTACGGATCGGAGCGTGGAATGTCAGATCCCTTAATCGGGCAGGTAGGTTAGAAAATTTAAAAAGGGAAATGGATAAGTTAAAGTTAGATATAGTGGGAATTAGTGAAGTTCGGTGGCAGGAGGAACAAGACTTCTGGTCAGGTGACTACAGGGTTATAAACACAAAGTCAAATAGGGGTAATGCAGGAGTAGGTTTAATAATGAATAGGAAAATAGGAATGCGGGTAAGCTACCACAAACAGCATAGTGAACGCATTATTGTGGCCAAGATAGATACGAAGCCCACACCTACTACAGTAGTACAAGTTTATATGCCAACTAGCTCTGCAGATGACGAAGAAATTGAAGAAATGTATGATGAAATAAAAGAAATTATTCAGGTAGTGAAGGGAGACGAAAATTTAATAGTCATGGGTGACTGGAATTCGAGTGTAGGAAAAGGGAGAGAAGGAAACGTAGTAGGTGAATAAGGATTGGGGCTAAGAAATGAAAGAGGAAGCCGCCTGGTAGAATTTTGCACAGAGCACAGCTTAATCATAGCTAACACTTGGTTCAAGAATCATAAAAGAAGGTTGTATACATGGAAGAACCCTGGAGATACTAAAAGGTATCAGATAGATCATATAATGGTAAGACAGAGATTTAGGAACCAGGTTTTAAATTGTAAGACATTTCCAGGGGCAGATGTGGACTCTGACCACAATCTATTGGTTATGACCTGTAGATTAAAACTGAAGAAACTGCAAAAAGGTGGGAATTTAAGGAGATGGGACCTGGATAAACTGAAAGAACCAGAGGTTGTACAGAGTTTCAGGGAGAGCATAAGGGAACAATTGACAGGAATGGGGGAAAGAAACACAGTAGAAGAAGAATGGGTAGCTTTGAGGGATGAAGTAGTGAAGGCAGCAGAGGATCAAGTAGGTAAAAAGACGAGGGCTAGTAGAAATCCTTGGGTAACAGAAGAAATATTGAATTTAATTGATGAAAGGAGAAAATATAAAAATGCATTAAATGAAGCAGGCAAAAAGGAATACAAACATCTCAAAAATGAGATCGACAGGAAGTGCAAAATGGCTAAGCAGGGATGGCTAGAGGACAAATGTAAGGATATAGAGGTTTATCTCACTAGGGGTAAGATAGATACTGCCTACAGGAAAATTAAAGAGACTTTTGGAGAAAAGAGAGCCACTTGTATGAACATCAAGAGCTCAGATGGAAACCCAGTTCTAAGCAAAGAAGGGAAAGCAGAAAGGTGGAAGGAGTATATAGAGGGGCTATACAAGGGCGATGCACTTGAGGACAATATTATGGAAATGGAAGAGGATGTAGATGAAGATGAAATGGGAGATACGATACTGCGTGAAGAGTTTGACAGAGCACTGAAAGACCCGAGTCGAAACAAGGCCCCCGGAGTAGACAACATTCCATTGGAACTACTGACGGCCTTGGGAGAGCCAGTCCTGACAAAACTCTACCATCTGGTGAGCAAGATGTATGAAACAGGTGAAATACCCTCAGACTTCAAGAAGTATATAATAATTCCAATCCCAAAGAAAGCAGGTGTTGACAGATGTGAAAATTACCAAACTATCAGTTTAATAAGCCACAGTTGCAAAGTACTAACACGAATTCTTTACAGACGAATGGAAAAACTAGTAGAAGCCGATCTCGGGGAAGATCAGTTTGGATTCCGTAGAAATACTGGAACACGTGAGGCAATACTGACCTTACGACTTATCTTAGAAGAAAGATTAAGGAAAGGCAAACCTACGTTTCTAGCATTTGTAGACTTAGAGAAAGCTTTTGACAATGTTGACTGGAATACTCTCTTTCAAATTCTAAAGGTGGCAGGGATAAAATACAGGGAGCGAAAGGCTATTTACAATTTGTACATAAACCAGATGGCAGTTATAAGAGTCGAGGGACATGAAAGGGAAGCAGTGGTTGGGAAGGGAGTAAGACAGGGTTGTAGCCTATCCCCGATGTTATTCAATCTGTATATTGAGCAAGCAGTAAAGGAAACAAAAGAAAAATTTGGAGTAGGTATTAAAATCCATGGAGAGGAAATAAAAACGTTGAGGTTCGCCGATGACATTGTAATTCTGTCAGAGACAGCAAAGGACTTGGAAGAGCAGTTGAACGGAATGGATGGTGTCTTGAAGGGAGGATATAAGATGAACATAAACAAAAGTAAAACGAGGATAATGGAATGTAGTCGAACTAAGTCGGGTGATGTTGAGGGTATTAGATTAGGAAATGAGACACTTAAAGTAGTAAAGGAGTTTTGCTATTTGGGGAGCAAAATAACTGATGATGGTCGAAGTAGAGAGGATATAAAATGTAGACTGGCAATGGCAAGGAAAGGGTTTCTGAAGAAGAGAAATTTGTTAACATCGAGTATAGATTTAAGTGTCAGGAAGTCGTTTCTGAAAGTATTTGTATGGAGTGTAGCCATGTATGGAAGTGAAACATGGACGGTAAATAGTTTGGACAAGAAGAGAATAGAAGCTTTCGAAATTTGGTGCTACAGAAGAATGCTGAAGATTAGATGGGTAGATCACATAACTAATGAGGAAGTATTGAATAGGATTGGGGAGAAGAGAAGTTTGTGGCACAACTTGACCAGAAGAAGGAGTCGGTTGGTAGGACATGTTCTGAGGCATCAAGGGATCACCAATTTAGTATTGGAGGGCAGCGTGGAGGGTAAAAATCGTAGGGGGAGACCAAGAGATGAATACACTAAGCAGATTCAGAAGGACGTAGGATGCAGTAGGTACTGGGAGATGAAGAAGCTTGCACAGGATAGAGAAGCATGGAGAGCTGCATCAAACCAGTCTCAGGACTGAAGACCACAACAACAACAACATCTGGATAATTAGATGCACCATATTTGAAAGAAATCTGAGGTAGTTAGTTTAGAATTGTCACTTTTCTGCAATGAACCGATATCAAACTATCCATATTCAAATGCAGTGTTGTGTCAAAATGTCAAGGAATTGGTGAGGAACTTTCAAAGCTTTACAATTTTGTACAAACATTTAGGGCCTACATCCATATAAATAAGAATGTAAATGTTCATACATTATACGAGGGTTGGAACTTAAATATTGGAAACTAATTATTCACAATCAATACAAAAGAGTTACATGTTTGCAACTGTTATTGTCCTTCAAAGTAGCCACCAGCGTTGCGTAGAACCCGTTGCCAGCGATGTGGAAAGCACAGTGTACTGTTACCAGAGCCTATTCTGTTGATGGTGCAAATGGAGCGATCTACTGTCTGTCGAATCTCTGGAACAGTTCTGAAGCGAATGCCACGAAGTGGTGCCTTCATCTTCAGAATCAAATCAAAATCACAAGGACTTAAGTCTGGGTAGTATGGTGGACGGTACAGTACTTCCCAGTCCCATCAACCCAACAGAGCAGCCACAGCTCGTGCTGTATGTGCCCGCGCATTGTCATGCAAAATGATGGCAGGGTTGCACAGAAAGTGCCACCACTTCTTTCACAAAGCTGGTCGCAGGTGATGCTCCAAAAATGAAGAGTAATACTGTGCACTGTCGGTCTGCCGTGGAGGAATGCAATGCGTTAGGATAACACCATAACAGTCGTAGACGAGAATCACCATAACTTTGACCATACTGGGGCTCTGACGCACTTTTGACTTTCGTGGCGACCCATAATGATGCCATTCATTGGATCGGCGTTTCAGTTTTGGCTCGAACAATGTGGCTCATGTCTCATCCAGTGTTACGATACGGCGTAAGACAGTCTCTCCTTCACACTCGTAGCGCTCCAAGTGCATCTGAGCAGCGTCTTAACGCATCCATTTCTGCATTTCCGTCAAGTCATAAGGAACCAATCGCAATGCAATTTTTCACATGCCCAGGCATTCCTTCAGGATGCGAAGCACAGTCATATGCGCTAATCTGGTTTCGTGGGCGAGCTCACGAATCGTATGGCGTCGATCACTGTCCACTAATGTGGCAACAGCGTGCACTACTTCTTCAGAGACACTGGAGCCCTGTCCAATCCATGTCTGCCACAGTCTACCGACCTTCGTTGAAGTTTTTTACCCAATGTACCACTGTTCTGTACGGCAATGCCGATTCCCCACAGGCCTCTCGAAGACCTCGATGACACTGTCGTGCTGTACGACCTCTGGCACATTCAATTTTGATCCAACTCCGTTGTTCCTGTTACAAAAACACAGTGACACTGTTACATTACACCACTCACTCACAAGTGTGTTTCTCTCGATTGTCGCTCGCCGGTGACAGAGTCCATTTGCTCAGAGGTAAGGTAGGTATGTCAACAACGTGTGATATCAGTGACAATAGTAGATTACATTGCATAGTGTCAGCACAGCAGTGTTTCCACTATTAAAGTTCCAACCTATGTATAAACACATAATATATATTTTGTTAGCAAAAATGTCTAAGAGTATTCAACTAATTTACTTCAAATTTCTATACATTAGTGTAATAGATATTCAGGCTGTTCGGAAATTCCTGTCACAAACTTCTAAGAATTAATAGAGGAGAGTGAGTACATAACACTCTGAATAGGAAACCAGGTCTGGAAACATACGGTTTCCGAGCCACAGCTGTTTGAAAATAAGTTTGCTAGGTAGGTATGCAACGAGGAAGTCATGCTGGGGTGTGGTTACATCGGATTGGCTGATGTCTATCCTACCTCTCTTAACTGGTTTGAGCCTAATTCATGTGTAGGTGAGTGTTAGAGCAACACGGTTGAGTACACGTTTGCTGAATTCACTGACTTGATTCTTCTGAATGGTGAAACTTACAGTAATGGAAGAGCTGCTTGCTGCCATTATCAAGATCATTCTCCACAAAATCCGACTCCATCGTATACCCTTTCCACCACAGTTACGCACAGCTTTGAGAAAGGGCACCATCACTGTCAGCAGGCACGCCTGTGGAGCTCCCCTCTACAAGTTCCAGTAGTCCCCAATGGCAATTTCCGTACACACTGTATAGGTTACATGTTTTTAATTTAAATGATGTAAACATACAGGGTGTTTCACAAGTGATGGCCAATAATTCACACATGGAAAGTACATGCCAAATGTAGCTAAAAAGCTCCAATAAATGTGGGTCCGCAAATCAACTGCTGCTGAGGTGTTGCGTTAATTTGAGTTGGGAACCAACTGTAAACATCCCTGGATACCGTGGTACTTACGAAGGTATATCAAGGTTTGGGATCGACTGTCTTGTCTGTTCATGCATGTGCAACTGCTTCCCTTTCCCCCTCCGTGCACTGTGCCGTAATGGCCTCACAATCAGTTACGAATGTGAAGGCACCATGGACAGAGGTGAAATCAATGAAGAGCATGCTGACATGCACTTCATATATGCCAAAGCAGACGGCAGTGCCCTTTAGGCTGCACGATTTGTATGAAGCAGCTTTTTCTCTCCACAGCCAGCCCAACAGGTGTACATTTAGCTGGTTACATCAGTGCCTTAGAGAAACTGGGTGTTTTTGCATGCCACGTACGAGAAGAACGACCCGGACCCATAACGCCCATTGTTGAGGAAAGGATGTTGCACACTGTACACAAATGTCTGAGTTCTTCAACAAGGAAGATTGCTACCCAAGAATTTATCCTGAGTCATAGCAGTGTGTGGCTCATTTTACATCGGCAAGTACTCTATCCGTATCATCTCCGGCGAGTGCGAGCCATCAACAATGCAGACTTCCCTCCTAGAGAAAATTTCTGCCAGTGAGTGCTACAACAGTGTACCTTGAATCTCCTGTTTGTAAGCAGTATTCTTGTCACAGATGAGGTTGGACTTACCCGTGATGGTATTTTTAACTACGGTGTCACATTTGGGCTGATGTCAATCCTAATGCAACACTTTTATCACGACATCAGCAGCAAAAATCAAACAATGGAAAATCCAGGATGAAATGTAACAATATTATGAGAAGGAAAGTTGCTGCTCACCATATAGCGGACATGCCGAGTCGCAGATAGGCACAACAAAAAGACTCTCACAATTAAAACTTTCAGCCATTAAGGCCTTCATCAACAATTAAGACACACACACACACACACACACACACACACACACACACACACACACACACTGTATGTGAGTTGTGTTTGTGTTTGCGTGTGGGGGGGGGGGGGGGGCGGGGCACGGACGCTTATGTCCGTCTATTGTTGACGAAGGCCTTAATGGCTGAAAGCTATAATTGTGGGTGTCTTTTTGTTGTGCCTATCTGCGACTCAGCATCTCTGGTATATGGTGAGTAGAAACTTTCCTTTTCATAATATTGTTACATGACATCAGCACAGTTATTCATTGAATGTCTGGGCAGGAGAGCTCGCAGACCGCATAACTGGACCACACTTCCTATCCCAGACACTAATCTGACAGCAGTACATACGGTTTCTGAGGACTGTACTTCCAGATGCACATGATGATGTCCCAATGGATCAACTCTAACATTTGATTCATGCATGACAGTGCTCCAGCACATTTTCATTCATGAGTGTGCCGGCTTCTGACTCAGACGTGTTTTGGGTAGGTAGAGGAGGGTCTGTGCCATGGTCTCCAAGGTCTCCGGATTTAAATCCCATGGGTTTCTGTGCATGGGGTCATGTCAAAAGATGTGTATCTAATTCTCATACATATTAGAAACATGTGCTTTCTCTTTTCTCTCTTTTCCATTTAACCATACTGAGCCACAGCAAGTAAACAAATAATAACTGTGCGTACCCAGAACAACAGACCTTGCCCCATACATGGGATGAAAAGGCATGCATTCCCAGGAAGGAGAAGTAGTGTTCCCAACATTTCTTCCTACTGTGCTTAATGGGACAGGTTAAAGTATGGAGGTTTATCCCTGACCGATTTCACTTGAGATGCTGCATGGCTCTTTTGATGATCCTGATTAGCTTTTGCACTGTATTTGGTCCAACATGGCACCAGCCAGCAGGGGACTGAGTCTGTAGAAAGGTGAACAGCAGTTCTAGGGGTGCATGTGACAAGGTAGTGACAGGATAACCGGAAAGTTGTTACTGTCACAAAGATCATCTTGTAACAACCATTGCAGAAAAGCCAAAAGATTCAGGGAAGAAATCGTATGGCCAATAGTGAAAATGTGCCTTGGGTGGCACAAAATGCATAGCAGTGCCATCACTGACAAACACAGATCATGACTGGAAAGAAGCTGGTCAAACAGAAGGCCTAACAGATGAAGTGTTACTTCCCCACATGGGGTGGTGGCACTGAAATCCTGAAGTAGGATAAAAGGCGGACAGAGTTGTTGGATTAAAGTGATCATCTCAAGAAAAGTACATGCCCTACATGAAGGTAAATAAATGGTACAAATGGTAATTGCTCGGGTAGTCTGCACTCACACTGCTCTTGATTCCAGATTGATATGAAGGGGAAGCCACTAGCTGACTACATCTGTGGAACCCATGTACAGACCCCTCCAGTTGCCCTCCCAGGACCAGTACAATTCTAGTAGAATGCACAGTAATGGTGGGGCATTGGGGAATGGTCATCACTGAAAGCAGTTTCTTAGAGATCAATACAGACTGCACAATAAGAAGAAATTAGCTGTTACAGTTCAGGTGGGTGACAATAGTATCCACTACTGTTCCACTGGATCATCACACTGAGGATGTCCTGGTTAGGTGTGAAAGAACCAGGAGGACCAGTCACGTCCTGAGACCACAGTCAATGGAGCGTGTGGGACAATATCTATGAATAATAGCTTGTGGGGATCCATCGTCACTAGAGCAGCCTTCTCCCAATTCTTCTTTTCCTTCTCTTTCACAACTATTGGTGGCCGAAATTCTTGCAAGGGCTTATATACTACAGGTGTGGGAACAGAAAGAGTGGGCACCCCTGGGACCCAAAGGCCATGGCACCTTCAGCCACTGGCTGGTGTTAGGCTTTTGACCTGTGGGTTAATGGGGGGCGGGGGGGGGGGGGGGGGGGGGGGGAAGCCCCAGAGAGGAGCCCTACCACTGATAAATTCCAGAAGAGGAAGCTGCCTGCTTCTCCAGCCAGTTGTGTAAAGTGGTTCCCAAAGATGGTGTCGTGGGAACCACAAGAGTGGAGGGTAGTGGTAGACCTGGTTTCGAAAAAACTGTAGTGGTGGGGAGGTGGGGGCCTGACAGCAGTGACTTCTGCATAATCGTTCCGACTGAATGCAGGCATTCATATTTATTTATTTCCTCAGTATATAACAGGCGATGACATGATTTATATTCTTGAACTTTCTTTTCTCTTTTAAATATTGAGAACCATTGAACGTAGACAATGGTGTTCTGTATAATCGACACACAAAGAGGGTTATTCTCAAGGATGCCCTTCGTAGAGTGATCATCCGCAGTTTCCACATTTTGGGTCTGCTGTGCAGCAGGATGACATATGACCAAAGCGTAAACACTGGAAACACCTCGTGGACAGTGGGAGATGAGGTTTCACATCATGCCTGTAAACCTCAACTTTAACTTTTTGTGGCAGGACATTTCCTTCAAATGCTATGCCGGACCTTTTTGTATGCCTCACTATTCTAAATTATCTCATATCTTCATAAGTCTGGAATGCAGATCTCTGTGAAATATAACTCCTTGCGCCATCATATTAAAATTTTATGTGGGACAACAGCTACAGTCATTAAAATGGCTGAAGAGCTTGAGATTGTGCAGCAGAGGGGACATTAATAGTGATCCATTGCACATTTTTCCCAGTGAGTCAACCTATCCAAATTTGTCTTCTGTGTGTTTCACAAAAAATAATTGTTTTGTCACCGTAAAAGTATCTATCAGTTAGTAACACCATGTACTGACTAAGTCATTTTACTAAAAGTCATCTGGCTTGTCCCTCCCCCCTCCCTTGGACTGCTGAGTTGTTTGTGTAATGGGGTCTCATGTCATCTTGAGAAGTTTGTCGACACTGGCTATTGACAAAAGAGCCAAAGAAATGGAGGTTCGTGAATGCATCATAACGAGACAGCCATATCACAAAAACACTGATAACAACAGTACATGCCACGATTATACAAAAACGACTGTAATATCTATGCGGACTTGTGTTAAATATTTTTGTACTGCCACTGTAGCCTAATGAAGAGTCTGACGAAGTGTAACCTCCAAATGTTTTGGAATTAATTAAGTAGTCAATAAATTTTGTGCCTGGTAGTGTTATATGAAAAATCGTTTTGAAATTTATCTGTTGAGACAACCAAATCAGAATGGCAATTGTGTTGGTTCAATGTGATACATTTCTCATGCGAAATGTCCACCTTCATGCCATCCATGCCATCTGCTCTGACTGAGGACTCTCCGCCTGGGTGCCACACAGGCACAGAGGGGTCACCTGGCATAACAGCTGTTGCAGGGAGTCCCGATGCCTCAGGAAGATGGACATCTACTCCTTGGCTCGCTTGGGGAGTTAAGAGACTGGATATGAGAAGTGTAATCCCTGTGTTGTCAGAGGGCTCTATCGAAACAGTGTACAGTGATCCTACCATATAGGATTGGCTACTGTGTTGGCTTCCAAGTGAATATATCAGTCTATGCAGTTATTGTGTGCAAAGGGCTGTCAACACTGTACACAGTAGGTGCTATATAAGGCATTCTTTACCAGTCAGTCCACCCAATAGAAAAAATTACAAAGTACTAGGCATCCGCAACTACTGAAAGGCATAATATAAGAAGAATTCTACTGACAAGTGGTAAAATTATTGTTTCATTAACACACAACTGGTTTCACAGCCTAAAGCTCCATCATCAGGTGCAACCTACATGGTAAAGAGTAATATACATTATATCAACTTCGTGGATATTAAAATTAATGATCATATCGAGACTATACTCAATGTTAACAGGTCATAAGTACCCATCACTTATAGTCAATGTATATTATTCATTGAATATTATCTATTTTATATTGGCAAACAAAGGGTGACAAAAATGTGATCCATTAATTACACAAAAACTGCTGATTGGGATTCACGGCAGCACAAATGATGTGTTTCACTTTGGATAAGGAGAGAGACTGTCTTTGGCTTCAAGCAGCTTTACGAAGTGGAAAAGACTGCCAGTCCTTCTGGTAGACATAGCTGGAAATCGCCATCTCTATCGCTGTTGGCAGGGCCTACTATAGACCTTCTGCACAGAGCTGAGTGTAGGTTCTGAATCAGAGGCTCAGATGGCTCTGTGATCATGCAGGCTGCAGATTTCTTGACTTGTGCCATAGAGTGAAGAGGAGTCATGTTCTGCTTGTAGGTCAGGGGTCAGTTACACATAGGATGTGGCTTTGTGGGTAGCGGGGGCTGTGTGGAGTGGTCCAGACAGTTTTTTGATTACAGGATCTCATGGAAATACAAAGATGGATTCAGTCTCAAAGGGTGCAGGTCAAACACAGGGCAAGGATAGACGTAGGAACCATTGGTATTATAGTTGTAAACTGTTGTAGCTGTGTCAGGAAAGAACCAGAGCTCCAAGAACTAAGAGAAAGCACTGAAGCTCAAACCATTATAGGTACTGAAAGCTGGTTGAAGCCAGAGGCAAGTTCAGCTGAAATTTTTGCAAAGGGGGTAGCAATGTTGAGAAAGGATAGATTAGATATAGTTGGTAGTGGTGCATTCGTTGCTGTTAGTAGTAGTTTATCTAGTAGTGAAACTGAAGTACAGAGTGTTCAACTTGAAAGAGGCACCAGCTTTCAGTAGTTTATACGAAATGAATATTATTGCTGAAAAGCACATATTGGTGAGAGATGGGTGAAATAATATTGATATTGTTGATATGACTGGAGCTGTTTGCTGGCTGCAAACTTAAGTTGTGCCAGCCACTGCTGATCAGTGGCTTTTGAACAAGGTTGCGTAATCGTGTCTCCTTGCTTATTAAAATGTGCTTAACTGTTGAAGAACACGTGTTCGTGATTGAAACATTTTGTAATAAAATCTCATGTGTGTGTCACCAATAGGTCATGAAGAAATCTGAAAAGGAAACACCAGTGAAAAGTGTTACTCTGAAGTAAGTTAAAAAATATTGTGAAACAGGTTCAGTGTTGAACAAGAATCAAGTCAGACATAGGTCAGTTTTAACAATGCAGATCATCCAGGATATTAAATTATAACATCTGCCAATAAATCTTTGTATGCATTAAGCCAGGAAAAGAATATTTCACCTGGTTGACCCCAAACTGCTGTGGGAAAAATGCTGAAATGTTACCTGTTCTGCATGCAGGTTTTCCATGAGTTGAATAATACTATGTCAGAAGGGTTCACTAATGACAGAGGTTCAATATCTTCCTTATAGGCAACACTGGCATTTTATATCAAGTGTTTTTCACAGATGAAGCTTAGTTTCATCTTGGTGAACATGTTAATATTCAGAACTGATGGACCTGTGGTACTAACAACCCGCACACTTTCACTGAGTCTGCCCTACACAAATAAAAAACTCGTGCATGTTGTGCGATTTGAAGGGAAGGTTTTTTGAAACCTCTGTGGATGCTGCCGTCTACCAAGAGATTATCCAAGAGTTCATAAGCTTACTACAAGATGATGAGTGTGACTGCTGGTTGCAACAGGACGGTGACACTTGCCACTGAGCTTGCCCTATTATAGAAATCAACAGGATTTTTTGGCGAAAGAATCATTTTGACAGTATTGTGGCCACCATCATCCCCTGATCTGAATAGCCCCAGACTTTTTTTTGTTAGGAGCTACACAAAGATATTGCTTACAGGAGTAATACACATATTCTGAAGGAATTGAAGACAAATATTACAAAAGCCATCAATGAAACAAATAGTGTAAATCTGACAAGAGTAGTCACGAAATGTTCAAACATGTCTACAAGTGCATAGAAATGGATGGACAACATTTCCAACACTTGCTGTAATTTATAGTAACTTATGATGTAAGTTTTCCAATAAAAATATTAATTACAGAATAAACAGTCAGTCAGGCTCCAGATCCTGCTGACATACTAGTACAACAGCAGAGCGGCAAGTTAAGCATTTATCTTTTTCTGTGTTTTCCTCATAATACTATATTTATTAATTTTCTTGTGTATTTCTTTGTTTACTAGGTTTAATTTCATGTTTTTGTAAGTGTAAATTCATTCAGTGTGCAGTGCAACAGTCGCTCACTGAACAGCCAGCTATGTAGCTCTTTAACACATCAACATCCGTTGGTGACACATCAG
This sequence comes from Schistocerca cancellata, assembly GCF_023864275.1. Lineage (NCBI taxonomy): Eukaryota > Metazoa > Arthropoda > Insecta > Orthoptera > Acrididae > Schistocerca > Schistocerca cancellata. Next base: position 2,269,745 of record NC_064630.1, on the reverse strand, counting down.
TAGGACAGCAAGATGCATATCTAGGATTGTTTGTTTTTATAGTTCACTTCTTCAGGTAGTCCTCCTAGGATGGCTATGCTGTGTGCAGACACAGGAGGAGATGGCTGCACTTCACGAGCAGCTGAATGTGCATTCTGGCTACGGTCAATGACCTTCACACTGCTGCCTCGGTGGCAGAGAATCTGTTGCGTCATATGGGACATCTCAAGTTCACTTGTTTTGCCCACGTTCTCTCCTTCCGAGGCACTAAATAGTGCACCCGTTGCGATGGATCTGCCCTCACAGAAGGGTGAGTGGCAGTGGTAATGTGTTCGCATTGCTCGAGGCAGAGGGCTAATGTGGAGACTGGCCACCTGGCCTCACCCATTCACCCTGCAAGAGAACAGGTGGCCACTCCCTGGGGTCTGAACAGGTGCATGCGAAGTAAGGTTTATTATTTATTCGAAGTTCCAATGTTAGGGGCATATGGAGTCCCTTAGGCAGATAGCAATTAGGGCTGGAAAGGAAGCCAATATGCAAATGTGCACTCAGTATGTCTGCCGGGGTGCCTTCTCCGAGATGTGAAGGCGGCCTTGCCTGTGGCTATCAAGTGTGCAGGGTGCGGGGTGCTCACGTCGGCACCAACAACACCTGTTGCTTTGATTCTGAGGCCACCATTAGTTCAAACAAGCGGGTGGCAGGGGTGGTGAAGACTGCTGGCCTTGCGTGTGGGGTGCAAGCAGACCTCACAATTTGCAGCATCGTTCCCAGAGTTGATTGGGGCTCTTTGATTTGGAGCCAAATGGAGGGTCTCAACCAATGGCTTTGTCGACTCTTGATGGTCTTGTCTGCAGATTTCTAGACCTGTGTTATCATAAGGGGATTTGTAGGACTCCCCTTGATAGATCAGTGATGCACTACACAAAGGAAGCAGCTGCTCAGGTAGCAAAGTACTTGTGGAATGCACAGGAGGGTCTTCAGACTAGGCAGTAGTTAGAGGTACTCTGATGAACACTTGCCAGTCGATATGCAGCACGGGAAGTCAAACAGCATTCAGAATAAAGACACTTCAACTGTCACAGTTTTATCAGTAAACAGTCGAAGCATTCATAATAAAGTTCCTGAATTTAATGCGCACCAGAAAGTTCTCACACTCAAATTATCCTCGGAACTGAGAGTGGCTGAAACCCGAAGTGGAAAGCTATGAAATATTTAGCGAGTTGTAGAATGTGTATCGGAAAGACAGGTTAGAAGCCATAGGAAAAATATTCTCCCTAGTGAGGTCGAAGTTTAGTGTGAAATTCAAGTCATCTAGTCACATGTAACACATGTAAGTGAGACCAAGTTAATTGCTGGGTGTTTTTGCTGGCCACCCGATTCTGTTGTGCAGCTCTACAATCATTCAAAGAAAGTTTACACTCAGCAGCGTGTAAATACCAAGATCAGGCAATACAAGCTGGAGGCAACTTTAACCTGACAAGTACAGACTGGAATGTGTATGGATTCATAGCAGGGGGTACAGACAATCATGCGAAATACTTTTCAACACATTTTCTGAAAACTGTGTTGAGCAGCTAGTTCAGCAGCCCACATGCAACGAAAATATCTTAGACCTTGTAGCTGCAAATAGGCTGGACCTTATTGACAATGTCAGTAGAGAAACAGGGATTAATGGATTAGCGGTCACGATGTCATTATAGCAACTATGATTACGAAAGTTAATAAATCAGTCGAGAAGGCTACAAGAGGGTTTCTGCTAGATAGATTAGATTAGATTCAGTTTTCATTCTGTAGACCCAAAAATGAGATGATTCTCATGGGTGTGGAATATCTCAGAAAGCATAACATAAAAACATAAAACGTTTCAATATAATACTCATGTTCCAGAACAATTGTCAGAAGATTGTAAAGATATGTGAATACATCACAGTAAACTGGAACTGCTAATATTTACTGAATTAGTACACTGTCAGAATAAAACATTGTTATGCACTTTTAATAAATTTATCATACACAAAATACCTAATCTTGACTGTTGTGTTGTGCAAAGTGTTGTCAAAAATGAAATCTAAAAGACATTTTTACTTAAGCTAGTCTAACATTCTCTGTTAAGATATTCATCTATAGAGTAGAGGGAGTTGCCTATCAAAAAGTCTTTCAAACTCCGTTTGGATCATGCTTTATCTTAAACTAAATTTTTAATGGTTTCTGCAATTTATTGAAAATGCGTGTTCCAGGTCTTTATGTAGATTGTTCTTATTCCTAGTACTGATACTTTGTATTGGGCTATCAGTTGCAAACAGAGATATATCACTTGCAACAAATTTCATTAAGGAATCAATATACTGAGAAGCACTGAACAAATTTCTACATGATGTTCTTGAATTAATACAACAAATGATTCTTATTACATACTTCTGCACGCTAAAGACTTTTGCTCAGTTTCAAGAGTTACCCCAGAATATGACCCCATATGACAGAACAGAATGAAAGTAAGCAAAGCATTCAAGTATTTTTTTATTTGTATCTCGTACATCTGACATCATTCTCACTGCAAATATAGACTTGTTTAGGCGCTTCAGCAACACTGAGGTATGCCCTTCTCAACTGAATTTATTATCAAGTTGTAATCCTAGAAATTTAACACTGTCAACCTCTGATCCGCATGTCGTCGTATGTTATACACATGCTGGAAGAAAATCTCTTACAGGTTCTGAACTGCATTGGTGGGTATTTTCGCAGTTTAATGACAGTGATTTAGCTTTAAACCATTTATTAATGTCAGTGAAAACCTGATTAGCAGCTATTTCTAAATCTGCTACTTATTCCAATGTTCGTATCATCTGCAAACAAAATAAACTTAGCATCTGGCAATGTAACAGGCGAGAGGTCATTAATGCACACAAGAAAAAGAAATGGACCCAAGAGGGAACCTCGAGGAGCAACACATGTAATTAATTCCCAACCAGATGAAGACAGACTGCTTACTGCACAGGTATTTCACAACACACTTTGTTTCCTGTTAGACAGATAAGACCATTCTGCAGCATTGCTGGTGATGCCATAACATTTTAATGTAGTTATTAAGATGATGACGATTATTATTATTATTATTATCATCATCATCATCATCATCATTTCTTTTCTCAGGCGTTATGTCTGGTCAAAAATGGAAAGTGATGCGGACCTTTATCAAGCGTGACTTACTTTTAACTGTATGGTATATGTTATATTGCATTTAGGAACTTTCGGGTAATTGAAAATGTATCAATAATTATGGATTTCTGTAGTTGTATGTATAAGTTTGGATGTAGCTGTATTGCATTGATGTACTGCTGGATATTGTGTGGTATGACTCCTGTAGTTGATAGTATAATTGGTATAATCTCAACTTTATCCTGATGCCACATGTCCTTGACTTCCTCAGCCAGTAGGATGTATTTTTCAATTTTTTTTCTCCTGTTTTCTTTTGTATATTTGTTGTATTGGGTATGATATTTCGATTATTTGTGTTAATTTCTTCTTTTTATTGGTGAGTATGATGTTAGGTTTGTTATGTGGTGGTGTTTTATCTGTTATAATGGTTCTGTTCCAGTATAATTTGTTTTCATCATTCTCCAGTACATTTTGTGGTGCATACTTGTATGTGGTAACGTGTTGTTTTATAAGTTTATGTTGTACGGCAAGCTGTTGATGTATTATTTTTGCTACATTGTCATGTATTCTGGGGTATTCTGTATTTGCTAGTATTGTACATTCGCTTGTGATGTGATCTACTGTTTCTATTTGTTGTTTGCAAAGTCTGCATTTATCTGTTGTGGTATTGGGATCTCTAATAATATGCTTGCTGTAATATCTGGTGTTTATCGTTTGATCCTGAATTGCAATCATGAATCCTTCAGTCTCACTGTATATATTGCCTTTTCTTAGCCATGTGTTGGATGCGTCTTTATCAATGTGTGGCTGTGTTAGATGATACGAGTGCTTGCCATGTAGTGTTTTCTTTTTCCAATTTACTTTCTTCGTATCTGTTGATGTTATGTGATCTAGAGAGTTGTAGAAGTGGTTATGAAATTGCAGTGGTGTAGCAGATGTATTTATATGAGTGATTGCTTTGTGTATTTTGCTAGTTTCTGCTCGTTCTAGAAAGAATTTTCTTAAACTGTCTAACTGTCCATAATGTAGGTTTTTATGTCGATAAATCCCCTTCCTCCTTCCTTTCTGCTTAATGTGAATCTTTCTGTTGCTGAATGTATGTGATGTATTCTATATTTGTGGCATTGTGATCGTGTAAGTGTATTGAGTGCTTCTAGGTCTGTGTTACTCCATTTCACTACTCCAAATGAGTAGGTCAATATTGGTATAGCATAAGTATTTATAGCTTTTGTCTTGTTTCTTGCTGTCAACTCTGTTTTCAGTATTTTTGTTAGTCTTTGTCTATATTTTTCTTTTAGTTCTTCTTTAATTTTTGTATTATCTATTCCTATTTTTTGTCTGTATCCTAGATATTTATATGCATCTGTTTTTTCCATTGCTTCTATGCCGTCGCTGTGGTTATCCAATATGTGATCATCTTGTTTAGTGTGTTTTCCCTTGACTACGCTATTTTTCTTACATTTGTCTGTTCCAAAAGCCATATTTATATCATTGCTGAATACTTCTGTTATCTTTAGTAATTGGTTGAGTTGCTGATTTGTTGCTGCCAGTAGTTTTAGATCATCCGTGTATAGCAAATGTGTAATTTTGTGTTGGTATGTTCCAGTAATATTGTATCCATAATTTGTATTATTTAGCATGTGTGATAGTGGGTTCAGAGCAAGGCAGAACCAGAAAGGACTTAATGAGTCTCCTCGGTATATTCCACGCTTGATCTGTGATGTGATATTATTTGAATTTGTTTGGATATTAAGTGTGGTTTTCCAATTTTTCATTACTAAGTTTAGGAACTGTATTAATTTAGGATCTACTTTGTATATTTCCAATATCTGTAGTAACCATGAGTGGGGTACACTATCAAAAGCTTTTTGGTAATCAATGTATGCTTAGTGCAGTGACCTTTATTTAGTTTTAGCTGGATATGTCATCTCTGTATCTATTATCAGTTGCTCTTTACATCCTCATGCTCCTTTGCAGCAGCCTTTTTGTTCTTCATTTATAATTTCGTTCTGTGTAGTGTGTGTCATTAATTTCTGTGTAATGACTGAAGTTAATATCTTGTGTATTGTTGGTAGGCATGTTATGGGATGATATTTTGCTGGGTTTGCTGTGTCTGCTTGATCTTTAGGTTTCAGATAAGTTATTCCTTGTGTAAGTGTCTCAGGGACTGTGTATGGGTCTGCAATGTAATTGTTAAATAATTTAGTTAGATGTGAATGTGCTGAGGTGAACTTCTTTAGCCAGAAATTTGCTATTTTATCATTTCCAGGGGCTTTCCAGCTGTGCGTAGAATTAATTGCTCGGGTGACTTCGTGTTGCAAAATTATCACTTCAGGCATTTGTGGTATCATCTTGTATGAGTCTGTTTCTGCTTGTATCCACCGTGCATGCCTGTTATGTTGTACTGGGTTTGACCATATGTTGCTCCAGAAGTGTTCCATGTCTGTTATGTTTGGTGGATTGTCTATTTTAATGTATGTGTTATCTATTGTCTGGTAAAATTTCTTTTGGTTATTATTATTATTATTATTATTATTATTATTATTATTCACACAGTCAAAGGCTTTTGACAGATAACAGAAAACGCCTATATCCTCTAATTTATTATCTAACGAATTAAGTGCATTCTCACTGTAAGAGTAAACAGCTTTCTCTGTATCAGAACCCTTAATAAACCCAAACTGTGACTTGGACAATATATCATTTGCAGTCAGATGCTCAAGGAGATGCCTGAACACAACCTTTACAAATATCTTTGAGAAAGCCGGTAAAAGTGAAACTGGTCGATAGATGGTGGTATCTTTTTATCCCCTCTCTTGTAAAAAGGCTTAACTTCAGCATATTTTAGCCAGTCTGGAAATGTTCCGCTGATAAGAGATTGATTGCACTAATAACTTAAGATAGAACTCAACTCACATAAGCACTCTTCGAGTAACTCTGTTGAGGTTATCATACCCACTAGAATACTTATACTTTAAGAATGTTATGATGGATGCTATTAAATGTGAGTGCATTTCCATTTTGCTGAAGTTATTTTCAAAGACTGGTCTCAGATATTCCACTGCACTGTTCTCCGAAACCTGATAACCCCAAGCTGCTAGTATCCGGTCCAGACGGTACACCAATCAGGTTCCTTTCAGAGTACGCAGACACAATAGCACCTTTCTTAGCAATCATACACAACAGATCACTTGACAAAAGGTCTGTTCCTAAAGACTGGAAAGTAGCACAGGTCACACCAATATTCAAGAAAGGAAATAGGAGTAATCCATTGAATTACAAACCCATATCACTGACCTCAATTTGCAGTAGGATTTTGGGGGATATACTGTACTCTAACATTATGAATCACCTTGAAGAAAATGACTTATTGATACATACCCAACACTGATTCAGAAAATATCATTCTTGTGCATCACAGCTAGCTCTTTATTCCCATAAGTAATGAGTGCTGTCGACATGGAATCTCAGATTGATTCCATATTCCTAGATTTCCAGAAGGCTTTTGATAGCATTCCTCACAAGTGACTATCAATCAAATAGCGTGCATATGGAGTATCGTCTCAGGTGTGTGACTGGATTCGTGATTTCCTCTCAGAGAGGTCACAGTTCATAGTGATAGACAGTAAATCATCGAGTACAACAGAAGTGATATCTGGCATTCCGCAAGGTAGTATCATAGGCCCTCTGCTGTTCCTGGTTTACATAAATGATCTAGGTGATAATCTGAGCAGCCCCCTTAGACTGTTGGCAGATGACACTGTAAGTTCCCATCTAGTAAAATCATCAGACGATCAATTCCAATTATAAAATGATCTAGAGAGAATTTCTGTATGGTGCGAAAAGTGGCAAATGGCACTACACAAAGAAAAGTGCGATGTCATCCACATGGGTACTAAAAGAAATCCGATAAATTTTGGGTATACAATAAATCGCACAAATCTATGGGCTGTCAATTCGACTAAATACCTAGGAATTACAATTACGAGCAACTTAAATTGGAAATACCACATAGATAATATTGTGGGGAAGCTGAAACAAAGACTGCGCTTTGTTGGCAGAACACTTAGAAGATGCGACAAACCCACTACAGAGACAGCCTACATTACACTTGCCCGTCCTCTGCTGGAATATTGCTGCGCAGTGTGGGATCCTTACCAGGTAGGATTGACAGAGGACATCGAAAAAGTGCAAAGAAGGGCAGCTCGTTTCGTGTTATCGCGCAATAGGGGTGACAGAGTCACTGATATGGTATGCGAGTTGGGGTGACAGTCACTGAAACAAAGGCTGTTTTCTTTGCGGTGGGATCTATTTATGAAATTCCAATCACCAACTTTCTCTTCCGAATGCGAAAATATTTTGTTGACACCCACCTAAGTGGGGAGAATGATCATCATAATAAAATAAGAGAAATCAGAGCTTGAATGGCAGGATTTAGGTGTTCCTTTTCCCCACACGCCATTCGAGAGTGGAACGGTAGAGAAGTGGTATGAAAATGGTTTGATGAATCCTCTGCCAGGCACTTAAGTGTGAACTGCAGTGTAACCATGCAGATGTAGATTTAGATGAACAGAAATGACGTACCTGTTTAAGAGGTTTGCAACACTGTAGGCACTTGTTACCAAGATCAGTTAAGCAGTTATTAACATATCACTTAGACAGTGAATTGACATCACTTTGTTCCAGTAAGATGGATGTAGTGGAATTACGGGCAAAGGTTGGTTGGTTGGTTTGTGGGATTAAAGGGACCAGACTGCAATGGTCATCGGTCCCTTGTTCCAAAACTTAAAACATCCACACAGAGTAAAAAACGGATAATGGAGACAACAGACGACACAGAACAAGAAAAACTCAGGCAAAGAACAGACAAAACGAATTAAAATCACATAGAGTGTGACAGTGGTTGGCCGACCATAGAGACAAAAAAAGGAAAAGCCAACCACCGAGAAACACATTAAAAACTCAGTCTAAAACCATAGGCTAAATTCCAGACTCAACACAAAAAAAGGACAAACACATAGATTAAGTGATAAAAGCCCCCTGACCAAATAAAACGCAAAACTAAGCCTGCCATAGCATTGTCATCAGTTAAAAGGGCAGGGAGCATATCAGGCAGCGCAAACGTTTGCCTGAGCACAGTTAAAAGTGGACAGGCCACCAAAATGTGGACCACTGTCAACTATTGAAATTTCAAGAGGGTATGTTCCTGAAAGTCAAGCAACATATTACTTCCTTTCATGTACATCTCACAAAATGATCATAAAGGAAAAACCCGAGGTTTACCAACAATCGATCTCCCCAGGTGCCATTCACAATTCAAACTATGAGGTCATCAGTCCCTTATTCCGAAGGAAACAATTCCACAAGGGTGAGAATACGACAATGAGACTTACAACACAAAGTAGAATGAAAGGAAAACCACAACAGCGACTGAAGGGCAACAAACAGTTAAATGGACAAAAGGGTACAAGAAAACCACAAAGATGCAAGAAACAGGTAGAAGAGGTTAAAACAAGAAAGCAGGATGCCATGGCTGGCTGGCCACGAGGATAAAAAGGAAAAGCCAGCCACGATGCAACACATTTAAACCTCCACCCTGAAAGCACTAGGGTGGAGGGCACACAGGGACAATGGACACGTGCTGAAACTTGGAGCAAACGATAAAACTCAACCTCACGAATAAAATGTAAAACTAAAGATGCAGTTGAGGCATGATCGCCCAACACCAAAGGTAGGGTGCTGGGGAAGTTAAAAGTCTGCCGCAGAGTGGCTAAAAGTGGGCAGTCCAGCAAGACCTGGACGACGGTCATTCGTGAGCCGCAGTGACAGTGAGGTGGGTCCTCGCGACAGGGGAGGTAACCGGCATCAGCCACGTATGGCCAATGCGGAGCCATCAGAGAACTGCAGAGTCCCTGTGAAAGTCGCGCACAGAGGTCTTCCACACATTCGTAGTTTCCTCAATGGCACGCAGCTTCTTGTGTGTACTGAGGTTATGCCATTCCATCTCCCAAAGCGGAAAACCTTGTGGCGTAATACTGAACGCAGGTCAGTATCAGAGAAGCCGATTTCCGTAAGCGGTTTCCGCATAGCCTGTTTGGCTATGCCTGTGGGCAAGTTTGTTGCCTGCGGCTCTGACATAACCTGGGGTCCAGGCAAACACCACTGAACAACTGGACCGTTCCAGGGCATAGATGGACTCCTGGATGGTCACTACCGAGGGATGACTAGGGTGGCACTGGTCGACAGCTTGTAGGCTGCTCGAGGAGTCAGTACACATGAGAAATGACTTGCCTGGGCACGAGTGGATGTGCTCAAGAGCATGAAATATGGCCGGCAGCTCTGCAGTGAAAACACTGCAGCCATCTGATAAGGAGTGCTGTTCTATATGTCCTCCACGAACATAGGCAAAGCCAATATGACCATCGGCCATCGAGCTATCGGTGTAGACCACTTCGTGGCCCCAATACCTGTCAAGAATCGGGAGGAAGTGACAGCAGAGTCGCAAGTTAACTGAGTCCTTAGGGCCATGTGAAAGGTCCAAGCAAGGCTGTGGCCTAGGTGTACACCATGGAGGTGTTCGTGAATGAACCTCAAGGATAGGCAGTAAAGGTAAGGACTCAAGTTCAGAGAGAAGGAATCGCACACGAACTACAATTGTAAGCCCTGACCTGGGCTGCTGATAAGGGAGATGAACCGCCGTGGTCGGGAAAAGGAGACGGTAATTTGGATGCGAAGGAGAACTACAAACGTGTGCAACGTAACTGGAGAGCAATTGCGCACGCCTAACCTGCAATGGAGGGACTCTGGCCTCCACCATGACACTGGTCACCGGACTCATCCAAGAAGCTCCTGTTAGGACACAGTGGTGTACTGGGTCGAGTAAATGCAACGCTGAGGGCGCCGCTGAACCATAAATGAGACTCCTATAGTCAAGGCGGGATTGAACAAGGGCCCTGTAGAGCTGCAGCAGCGTAGAGCAATCTGTACCCCAGTTGGTGTTGCTCAAGCAGTGGAGGGCATTGAGGTGCTGCTAGCACTTCCGCTTAAGCTGACGGAGTTGAGGGAGCCAAGTCAATCGGGCGTCAAAAACCAGTCCTAAGAATCGATATGTCTCCACTACAGTGAGTGGATCGTCATTAAGGTAAAGTTCTGGTTCCGGATGAACGGTACGAAGCCGACAGAAGTACATAACATACGACTTTTTGGACAAAAACTGAAAGCCGTGGGCTAGAGCCCATGACTGGCTCCCTGTCGGCGCCGCTCAGCAAACACCAGTACTGGAGGAGCAGTACAAAATTCAGAAGTCGTCTGCATACAGAGAGTGTGAGACGGACAGCACTACAGCTGCTGCTAGACCATTAATGTCCACTAAAAATAGAGATACACTCAATACGGAGCCCTGCAGGATCCCATTCTCCTGGATATGAGAGAGAACTATGGGAAGCACCAACTTGTACACGGAAAGTATGAAGCGACAGGAAATTGTGGATAAAAAACGGGAGCAGACCTCTGAGACCCCATTTGTATAATGTGGCAAGGATATGATGTCGCCAGGTGAGTCAAACAATTTTCGTAAATTTCTGGAAAAGGCTATTCGGATGGCAGACTCGAGAGACATAAGTTTATCAGTGGTAGAGAGACCCTGGCGGAAGCTGCCCTAACATGGAGCCAGTAGGCCATGTAACTCCAGGACCCAACCCAACTGCCGACACGCCATGTGTTCCACCAGCTTACAAAGGACTTTGGTGAGGCTAATGGGCCAATAGCTATCCAAATCAAGTGGGTTTTTACCGGGTTTAAGCACCGGAATGATGGTGCTCTCCCACCACTGTGACGGAAAGACGCCATCGCACCAGATCCGGTTGAAGATGATGGAGAAGAAAGGGTGAAGGCTCATAAATTGTTGGAGCTCAGCAAGGTGGTAGAAAACACTTTCGCAATTCCGATGGAGGATGATGACATTGTGAGACTGGGAAGGCATGGAACATACAATGAAGCAGTGTACGCTTAGGGTCACCTGCTGCCACTGACTTATTGCCTGAGCAGTCCATATCCATTGTGTCGGAGGGTCCGGCGAGAACTAGGTCCTCAGCAGACGCCAGAATCTCCACCTTATCCCCAGACCCAGAACTTGTAGGTAGCAGTGGTGTGGGTGCCACCACAATTTCCTTGGTCTTAGGGGTCTTCTTTTTGGACTTTTCTCACTGCTCCTCGGTTTTCTCTGGCTGGGAGGCCTTCACCGATTCAGTCTCTGGGGCTGAGGATGATCGTGAAGCCATATGACCAGCTGCTTTTGGGCACTTCAGCCATTGGCGTTGGTTGATTGGTTGGTTTAAAAGAGGGGGGAAGGGACCAAACTACAAGGTCATCTGTCCCTGGTTCCTAATAAAACAATGCCACAAGTGTGAGAATAAAACGGACAAAACATATAACACAAAACGGTAAGAAAGGAAAAACCACAAGAATGAAGGAAAGGCAATGAGCACTAAAAGGAACAAAAGAGGACAAGAAAACAACAGAAAGGTGCTAGAAACAGACGAGAGTAAAACAAGAAAGCAAATTACAGTGGCTGGCCAACCACAAGAATAAAAAGGAAAAGCCAGCCACTCTGCAACACATTAAAAACTCCACCCTAAAAGCACTACGATGGAGGACACAGAGCGACAAAGGACACGCATTGAAACTTAGATCAAATGATAAAACCCACCCTCACGAATAAAACGTAAAACTAAATCAGCCAATGAGGCGTTGTCAGATAAAGTGAGTGGCAATGAGTCGGGTAACCCAAGATTTCATACTGGGCAGTCAAAGTGGGACAGTGCACCAGAATATGGGTCACTGTCAACAGGGCACTGCACTGACACTGAGGTGTGTCTTCATGGCGCAAGAGGTGACCACAGGTCGCCCAAGCGTGGCCAATACGGAGTCGGGAGAGGACGACTGATTCCCTGTGAGAGACCCACACGAAAGACTTCCACACATTCGTAGTCTCCTTAATGACATGCAGTTTGTTGTGCATACTGTTATGCCACTGTCCCCCAAAGCGGAAAAACCCTGCAGTGTAAGTCACGACACAGGTCAGGTTTAGAGATGCCCATCTCCAGAAGTGGTTTCCGCATAGCCCGTTTGGCCAGCCTGTCGGCAAGTTCGTCGACTGGGATGCCGACGTGTCCTGGGGTCCACACAAACACCACTGAACGGAGGGACCGGTCCAGGGCACAGATGAACTGCCGGATGGACGCCACCACAGGATGGCGAGGGTAGCACTGTAGGCTGCTCGAGGAGTCAGTACACAGAAGAAACAATTCCTCGGGGCATGAACGGATATGCTGAAGTGCACAAGATATGGCCACCAGCTCTGCAGTGAATACACTGCAGCTATCGGGCAAGGAATGCTCTTCAATATGGCCTCTGTGGACAAAGGCAAAACCAACATTGCCATCAGCCATTGAGTCGTCACTGTAAACCACTTCAGAGCCTTGGAACACTTCAAGAATTGAGAGGAAGTGACAGTTGGGAGCCTAAGGGTTAACAGAGTCCTTATGGCAATGCGAAAGGTCCGGGCTAAGCTTTGGCCTACAGCTACACCACAGAGGTGTAAGTGAATGGGCCTCGAGGAGAGGTGGTGAAGGGAAGGACTCCAGTTCAGACAGAAGCGATCGCACACGAACCGCAATCATTAGCCCTGACCTGGGACGCCTAGGTGGGAGGTGAACCGCTGTGGTTTGGAAAAGAAGATGGTAATTAGGATGTTCGGGAGAGCTATGAATGTGTGCAACGTAACTGGTGAGCAGTTGTGCACGTTTGATCTTCAATGGAGGGACACCGGCCTCCACCAGTACACTTGTCACCGGACTCATCCTAAAGGTTCCTGCCGCCAGCTGAACTCCGCAATGGTGCACTGGGTCAAGCAAACGCAATGCTGAGGGCACCGCGAAACCATAAATCACACTCCCATACTCAAGACAGGATTGAACAAGGGCTCTGTAGAGCTACAGCAGCATGGAGTGATCTGCACCCCAGTTGGTGTTGCTCAGGCAGCGGAGGGCACTGAGGTGCTGCCAACACTTCCATTTAAGCTGACGAAGATGAGTAAGTCAAGTCAAACAAGTGTTGAAAAAAAAAGACCTAAGAGTCGATATGTCTCCACTACAGTGAGTGGATCGTCATTAAGGTAAGGTTCTGGTTCGGGATGAATGGTACGACACCAACAGAAATGCAGGACACACAAGTTCATGGCGGAAAACTGGAAGCCATGCGCTAAAGCCCATGACTGCACCTTGTGGATGGCTCCCTGTAGGTGACGCTCAGCAACATGAGTACTGGAGCAGCAGTACAAAATGCAGAAGACATCTGCATACAGTGAAGATGAGACGGAGGGCCCAACAGCTTACAAAGAACGTTGGTGAGGCTGATGGGCTGATAGCTATTCACATCAAGCGGGTTTTTACCGGTTTTGAGCACCAGAATGATGGTGCTCTCCCACCATTGCAATGGAAAGACACCATTGCACCAGATCCAGTTGAACATGTATGACGAGGATATGTAGCTTGTAGTCAGATGCGAGATGCTTAATCATCTGGCTGCGTATCTGATCAGGCCCAGGAGCTGAGTCGCGGCAATGTGCAAGGGCACTGAAGAGTACCACTCACTGGGGCATTACAGGATTCACAGTGGCGTGTAGTGAATGGGAGGACTTCCTCTTCCAGCTGCCGTAACACCGGGAACACCTGTTGGGGTACCTGAAAAGACGTTTGATCTTCGCCCAGACTTGGGAAGATGACGTACGGCACCCAATGGTCGAGACGTATCTCTCCCAACACTTCTGCTTCCATCGTTTGATAAGTTGGCGAACACGGGCACGGAGCCGTTTAAAGGCTATAAGGTGCTCCAGGGAAGGGTGCCTATTATGCCACTGTAGAGCTCGGTGACGCTCCTTAGTTGCTTCAGTGACTTCCAGCGGCCACCAAGGGACTGCCATACGCCGGTGACACCCTGAAGAGGGAGGGATCGTGTTTTCTGCCGTAGAAACAGTTGTTGTAGTCAGCTGCTCAACCGTCACATCGATGTTACCGTGTGGGGGAGATTCAATGGTGACCACCTTCTTTAAAGCCCATCTGAGCAGGTGTCTGTGGGCCTGACGCCAGGGTAGTGACAGGAAGATGGGGAAGTGGTCATTACCACACAGGTCGTCATGTGCTCTCCAGAGGATAGATGGGAGAAGTACTGGGCTGCAAACTGATAAATCAGTGGCTGAGTAACTACCATGAGCCACACTTAATTGTGTGGTAGCCCCGGTATTTAAGAGGCAGAGGTTGAACTGAGACAGTTAAGTTTCAACATCTCTGCCTTGGCCAGTAAGCATGGTGCCACCCTGTTAAAACCTTCCAAAAGTACGAAAGGTTTAGGGAGTTGGTCAATCAGTGTAGTTAATACATTCAGGGGCTCTGCACCATCTGGAGGAAGATATACATTGCAGACAGTTATTTCCTGCATCGTCCTTATTCTGACAACCACAGCGTCAAGAGGGATTTGAAGCAGTACAGTGCCACTACAGACTGAGTTTAGGACACAAACGCCACCTGACACTCGATTATAGTTGGTACGGTCCCTGTAATATCCCTAATAGCCGCAGAGGGCAGGGGTCCGCATTGCTGCGAACCAGGTTTCCTGGAGGGCAATGCATATAGCAGGTGTAAAGCTTAACAGTTGTCGTAGCTCAGCCAGGCGGTGGAAAAAACTGCCGCAATTCTACTGGAGGATGACATCATCGTGAGACTGGGAAGGCATGGAACATTCAATGAGACAGTTTGCACCTCAGAATCACCTGCTGCCACTGACTTACTGCCTGAGCAGTCTATATCCATTGTGTCTGAGGGTCCGGCGAGATCTAGGTCCTCAGCGAGCACCAGAATCTCCACCCTATCTTCAGATGCACAACTTGTAGGTAGCGGTGGTGTGGGTGCCACCGCAATTTCCTTGGTCTTAGGGGTCTTCTTTTTGGATTTCTCTCGCTGCTCCTTGGATTTCCCTGGCTGGTAGGACTACATTGGCTCAGTCTCCGGGACTGAGGATGAGCGTGAAGCCCTACGACCAGCTCCTTTTGAGCTCTTCAGCCACTGGCTGGTGTCATCTTTCCCAATAGCAGAAACCTGGGAAGGGAGTGACCCAAGCGACCCCTTCCTAGTGAGAGAAACCAAAGAAGACTTATTCTTCTCCGCCTTAAGTTCGTTGTGTCACTGTGATGCCAACTGCTGCTCGAATTGCTGCTGCAGATGCAGTATGATGCGCCAAAGCCGTACACCGAAGACAATGGTCTTTCCTGTCGGTAGTGCCACGTGGCAGTCCGGAGACCGGGCTTCTCGAGACCTTACATTCTCGTGACCATAGCTGTCACCAATCGTGAACAGTGGCTGTATTCCCGCCGAATCTTCGTGCAGTATCGCAGAAGGAACATCCGGCTTCTCGTAGCCCTATTACACGACTCCGTTGAAACTCAGTGAGGCGTTAATAAACATCCTTCAAAGTTTTGGCATGTCCCTACTGGGCAACAGTGCAACAAGGGTTACTACAATGACTGCATCAGTTGTGGCCACAAATATGGACAGGGAAAAATGTGATGTAGCTGTGAAAGATCTCAAACTATCAGACCATCTCTGTCAAATAACAACAATAAAATCAGGCATTGAGCCATTCCCTAAACCACAAGCCTACAAATGACATCTATCAGAAATCAAAATAAAAGATTTTTCAAAAGAGCTAGAAAAACAAAGCTGGGGTGAAGTGTATAAGGAAACCAATGTGAATATGAAATTCTTTAAATTCTCCACATTGTTTAAATTGAACTTTGAAAAGGCATTTCCAAAAGTATGCATGTCTGCATCAACATCTCACAAAAAACAGATGGATAACAGCATCTATTAAGAAGTCCTCCCAAACACTTAAACACCTCAGTTCCATGAAAAAGATTCGCAATCTGTCCAGAATTCTTAAATTTCTATCACAGATACAAAAAGATCTATAGGAAGGTGCTGATTGCTGCAAAAAAGTCATTTACTGACAAAATAATATATAATGCAGAGAACAGAAGCAAAGCAGTCTGGCATGTTATAAAAAAGGAAACGGGGAGAGGCAAGCAATCGCAGAACAACATACTGCTAAGGGAGGGGCTTGGCTCTGAGCACTATGGGACTTAACTTCTGAGGTCATCAGTCCCCGAGAACTTAGAACTACTTACACCTAACTAACCTAAGGACATCACACACATCCATCTCGGGACAGGATTCGAACCTGCGACCGTAGCGGTCGCGCGGGTCCGGACTGTAGCGCCTAGAACCGCTCAGCCTAAGGGAGGGGGGCAAGGTAATAAATTATCCACAACACTTAGCAAACTATGTAAACAAACATTTTTAAAGTATTGCAGAGATGTTACAGCAAAAATTTCCCAAAACACATACAACACCTGTAAATAATGTTGCACTAAATAGAGTGATATTACTTCCAACTACAGAGAATGAAGTCAATAAAACAGATCAAAAACTAAAAAAAATAAAAAGTCAGTAGGCTTAGATTAGATGAAGTACCAATGTGTGTACTGAAGCAATGCACAGAGATTATACAAGGCCCCTTAACAAATATAATAAATGAATCTTCACATCAGGGACATTTCCAGAGCAGTTAAAACAGGCAAGAGTTGTACGTTTGCTTAAGAAAAGTAATGCAGAAGACATAGAAAATTACCGGCCCATTTCCCTGCTGTCAGCATTTTCAAAAATAATAGAAGCAATTATGAAAGACAGATTAATGAATTACCTGAATAAATACAATCTTTTAGGAGAATCGCAGTTTGGTTTCAGAAGAGGCAAAAATACGGAGTCAGCCATAGTATAATTCACAAAAGTTGTTCTTGATGCTCTTGATAAAGATGAGTGTGTCACAAGCATATTTTTGGATCTTTTTAAGGCGTTTGAAACAGTCGTCCACAAGATTATATTAAATAAATTAGAAGCATTAGGAGTAAGAGGGGTAGCTAATGACTGGTTTCGATCATGCCTACCAGATAGGGTACAAAGGGTAGAGAGAACACATGCTTCAAATAGATTTAGACATTTAGTAAAACACTTATCAGAACCAAAATACAGTAATATAGGGGTTCCGCAAGGTAGCATATTAGGACCAATGCTAGTCCTGATTTACATCAACGACTTTACCACTAGTGTTACTAATGGTGAAAAAATTGTCTTCGCTGTTGAAAGCAATATTATAGTCACAGAAAACAAGAGAACTCCTTGCCGAGAAAACAAATGAAACTCTCAAGGAAGTTTATGATAGGTCAATAAGCAATAAAGTGACATTGAACATAAAGAAAACTAATGCCATGAATTTCAGTTTGAAGAGGAAGAATGACAATGTTAATTAAATGTAGATGGCACCTCTATAGACTGTGTAACAAATGCAAAATTTCTAGGAATGAATATTGATTCTCAGTTGAAGTGGTATCAACACATAAAGGTACCTGGCAAACAGAATATCATCAGCATGTTATGCCCTTAGGGTCTATCATCAGAGTGTAACAAGCAGTGTCTTTCAGTTACTTATTATTCATATGTACACTCAATTCTTAGCTTTGGCATTCTTTTTTGGGGCCCGAATGCACAAAATATGAACACGATTTTCAAATTCCAGCAAAGAGCCATACGAGTAATAACCAAAAATACTAGTCAAGCTCATTGTAAAGATCTGTTCAAAACACTGGGGATTTTAACTGCTCCATGTGAATACATTTACCAGTCAGTTATACACATCAAAAATAACATTGGTAATTACTGCACAAATAGCTCTGTCCATGACCATGGAACAAGGGACAGACTCAACTTACATTTACCAAGTAAAAATAAACATAAAACTGAAAACAGCATTTTCTACCAAGGAATAAAACTGTACAATAAATTACCAAAAGAGGTTAAAGATATTACAAAAATACACTTATTTAAAAAGGCAGCTAAAAAGTACCTGTTATGCAATACATTTTATACATTGAAGGATTACTTAGATGAAACAGAGTAGGGGTTTGATAAATCAAGTTATACAAATAAATAATGATAATAATGATTATAAAACAGCCAACATTCCACATAACACCTTCACTTTATATTTTTTCCTTCTTTTTTCCTTTCTAGAAATACTTACCCCCAAGCTATGTGTAGCACAGTACTAACACCTCTTCCTCTTTCTGAGCTCAACATCTCACTCATTATGTAGGGATGCTGATTCAGTTTCACAGGATACAAATATGAAGCTGCAGTACAGAAAATGGCCCAGAGATCACCAGTGTGTGTGTGTGTGTGTGTGTGTGTGTGTGTGTGTGTGTGTGTGTGTGTGTGTAGTGAGTGAAGTGTTAGGAAACCATGTGTGTATAGTGTGTGCAGTGAGTTATAGTGAGATATGAGTGAACGGTGTGGCATTACATTATTTAATAAATTATTTATAAAAAAAAGCACTGTATATAAGGAGTAAATCTAATGATTATGTCTAACTAGAAGTCTGTAAATATATGTGTATACGAATTAGCTTATTTTAAATTGGTCTAAATTTGTAAATACTTTGACATGTCTTATATCCTTATATCCTTGTAAAAAGATATCTACGGATGAATAAAGCTGCTGCTGCTGCTGCTGCTGCTGCTACTACTACTACTGCCCTAAAAGTGAGGACGGACGTCCCCTATGGTTGGGGGGGGGGGGGGGGATGTTGCTAACGAATTAGGTGGTGTGGGAGGAGCAACAGGTTGGAAAATGCCCCCCCACCACCAAGGGAGCAGGTGTAGTTATCCGGCTCGGAGAGGTGACTGTGGCTGGTGGAGCTGATGGTACCAGAACTGTTGTAGCAGCCGCATAAGATGATGTCTCACGTACAGGATGCAGGCATTCAAATTTTCTCTTAGCCTCAGTTTAGGTCAGTCGGTCCAGGGTCCTTTACTCCATGATTTTCCTTTCTTTCTGGAGAATCCTGCAGTCTGGCGAGCAAGGCGAATTATGCTCTAAGCAGTTGACACAGGTGGGAGGCAGGGCACATCGAGTATTGAGATGTGACGGGCGTCCGCAATCTCGACAGGTGACGCTGGAAGTACAGCAGGAAGACATATGGCCAAACTTCCAGCACTTAAAGCACCGCATCGGGGAAGGGATATAGGGCTTTACATCACAGCAGTAGACCATCACCTTGACCTTCTCGGGCAATGTATCACCCTCGAAGGCCAAGATGAAGGCACCGGTGGCAACCTGATTATCCCTCGGACCCTGGTGGACATGCCGGACGAAATGTAGACAGCGTCGCTCTAAATTGGTGCGCAGCTCATCGTCAGACTGCAAAAGAAGATCCCTGTGAAATGATGCCCTGGACCACAATTAAGCTCTTATGGGCCATGATGGTTACAGAAACATCCCCCAGCTTGTCACAAGCGAGTAACATCCGTGACTGGGCCGAGGATGCTGTTTTGATCAAGACTGACCCAGATCTCATTTTGGACAATCCCTCCACCTCCCCAAATTTGTCCTCTAAATGCACAACAAAAAACTGAGGCCTCATCATCATGAAAGATTCCCCATCAACTCTCGAACATTCAAGGTACCAGGGCGAATAAGATCTGCTGCCATCCTTAGCCTGACGTTCCTGCCATGGTGTGGCCAGGGAGGGAAACGATTTGGGGTCATACTTCTGCGTGTTGAATTGAGCTCGTGAACTCTTAGAGACTGCTGGTGTTTCACCACCAGCAAGACAGGATGGACTACACTTCATCGCTTGTCATCTGTCCTGGTGCCACCCACTCCGACCAGGGGCCCTCCCCATGGGTGCCACCCAACCGCAGAAAAGGCCACCTGGCAGGGTGGCCATTGCCGGGAGTCCCGATGCCCCAAGGGGATAGGCATCTACCCCTTGGCATATGTGAGGGGGTTGGGGGGGGGGGGGGGGTTGATGGCGCAGGCATCAGCAGAGCGATCCCTGTGTGGTCAGGGGGGCTACAACTAACAGGATACATGGTGGCCCCACCGCAACGGACTGGCTACTGTGCTGGATATCAGGTGCGAAGAAGTCCATGGTCATTGTCGATGCAGAAAGCAACACTGCATAGTGCATGGTGGGAAGCGCACCCAGGAAGGCGTGCTTCCCAAGAGATGGAAAATGAGCTGGACTGAAGTGCAACGACGAGAAAGTGGGCTAAAGATCTCAAGGCATGATGGACACAATGCACCATGTAAGGCGCCCTTCCCCAATTGGCTCACTCTTCGGGGAAAATTTTGAAAAATGGAGGTCAAACCCTACAGGGGACCATCACACAAAGGCAGAAATGTGAGAGACTCCTTTTAGTCACCTCTTATGACAATCAGGAAGTCCTCGGCCCTATTATAACCCCCCGGACCCGCAGGGGGGAGTCCAGTTGAGAGGAAAGGAGAACGGGTAAACAAATAAGTAAAAGGATCATTTGGGTGGCAAGAAGAGTAAAGAACAAGTGGAAAGGAAGGGGGGGGGGGGGGGGGAGCATGAGAGCAGGGAGTGCCCCAAAGGCACTATGCATGATGAACACCAGCACTACCACCTACTCATCTCGATCCCTGTACCACACCATGATCGCGATGACAGGGACAAGACGAGAAGAAAAGGGGGGACAGAATGGCACTAAAGACCAAACAAAATGAAGGAAAAAAATGGGGCAAAACCTGACGGGCAGGGAGCGAGGCCGAAGGCCTCCCAAACCAATGCCATTTCTGAGAGATCTCTGTTGATCCATCATGGACTAGGGACATCAGATGGTTCAGTAATTTTCAATATCAATAACATTCGCCAGCAACCGTGTAACTAAGATGTCATTTTATTTTGACGGCAACCAGTTCCACCATCCCACTATGCCACCATCAAGCCTATGCATAACAAACGTGTGTACATTTAGCGTGTATCAGGGTGTACAAAGCAAGCTTACAGAAAGTGACAAGTAATCATAAAAGCACATAATACTTCAAAATGAAAGTAAAGGTGTTAAACCAAATCTCTGTGTCCATCCAGCACAATACACTAAAACATGTGAACATATTTGTTACTCATAACACTACTTAACACCACAGATTTACAACAGAACATGTAAAAACATTAAAAAGATCAAAACCAGACATTATACAAACATGAGCTCTGCTGAAACACAGCGCCCCCCTCCCAATATAAAATCCTATATAATTCTTATAGATGAGGACTTATCTTCATTTAAAGTAACTGTCACACAGTTATCTATGACATACAACAATATGCATACTTACGGCCTAGGTACTATCACAACTGCTGATATAATTAGTTGTCACAGCATAAAAACACCTTGAAGCAAAACCAAACAGCAGGACATATTACACATAGTCCATATCAATTTAGGCAGGCTAGGAAAAAATCTTACCTTCATAGTCTTGGGTGTCATAGAATTTAGCATATGTTAAAACGAAGTACTAAGTTGTTTGTTGTTGTGGTGTTCAGTCCTGAGATTGGTTTGGTGCAGCTCTCCATGCTACTCTATCCTGTACAAGCCTCTTCATCTCCCAGTACCTACTGCAACCTACATACTTCTGAATCTGCTTAGTGTATTCATCTCTTGGTCACCCTCTACGATTTTTACCCTCCACGCTGGACTCCAATACTAAATTGGTGATCCCTTGATGCCTCAACACATGTCCTACCAACC
This sequence comes from Schistocerca cancellata, assembly GCF_023864275.1. Classification (NCBI taxonomy): domain Eukaryota; kingdom Metazoa; phylum Arthropoda; class Insecta; order Orthoptera; family Acrididae; genus Schistocerca; species Schistocerca cancellata. The sequence goes on along the minus strand of NC_064630.1, from coordinate 2,247,889 downwards.
GATCCCTTCTTCTAGTCAAGTTGTGCCACAAACTTCTCTTCTCCCCAATCCTATTCAATACTTCCTCATTAGTTAAGTGATCTACCCATCTAATCTTCAGCATTCTTCTGTAGCACCACATTTCAAAAGCTTCTACTCTCTTCTTGTCCAAACTATTTATCGTCCATGTTTCACTTCCATACATGGCTACACTCCATACAAATACTTTCAGAAATGACTTCCAGACACTTAAATCTATACTCGATGTTAACAAATTTCTCTTATTCAGAAACGCTTTCCTTGCCATTGCCAGTCTACATTTTATATCCTCTCTACTGAGACCATCATCAGTTATTTTGCTCCCCAAATAGCAAAATTTCCTTACTACTTTAAGTGTCTCATTTCCTAATCTAATTCCCTCAGCATCACCCGACTTAATTCGACTACATTCCATTATCCTCGTTTTGCTTTTGTTGATGTTCATCTTATATCCTCCTTTCAAGACACTGTCCATTCTGTTCAACTGCTCTTCCAAGTCCTTTGCTGTCTCTGACAGAATTACAATGTCATCGGCGAACCACAAAGTTTTTATTTCTTCTCCATGGATTTTAATACCTACTCCGAATTTTTCTTTTGTTTCCTTCACTGCTTGCTCAATATACAGATTTGTCTGGTCATAACTCCAATGATACCATTGTACTTCTTGTGGGAGAATTACAGACCAGTTCTCAGCAAAATCACAGTGAAGCACTAAACATAGTTCTTCAGCCTGTACACACACACAAATTTACTTCTGTAAAGTGTTGCAATGTCTTCAGATGGTGGTGTGTTACTGCTTTCACAGACAATTTACCAAGTTCATCAATGAAACTTTGAAAGGCAACAGTTTTCTTAATTAGTTTATTTTCCTCCTGTGTCACATAGGTGATTTCTGCACAGTTATCTGCTACGTCTTCCAGGCTAAGTGTCTGTAAGGACAGTCCTCCCTTTCCAGAGCAGTCACCACAGTCTTGAAACAAACAAGTCTCTAGCTTTATGTCACAGACTACTAATGACTTCACATGCCCAACCACGGTGTCATACGTCATGTGCTCCAGTAAGTTCTTCGTAGTTATCACACAAAGTTCACGTGCGCAGTACACACATAAACAGACATCTCTAGGTGGGTGTGGAACTACCGACATAGGTTGTAGTGCATAAAATTTTGATCTTTCAATATGTGAAGTTGTATAGTTGCTCTTATAGATTGCAAAAGTTTCTTTAATATTGCGAGTCATGTACCTCTTCACTTTCACAACTTTTTGACCTTCAGCTGTTACAGTTATAGTCTCTTTTCTGTTGGCACTCTGACGAGAGCAGTCACTTTTATCTTCCACATAAAATGACTGCACTATTTTAACTTTAGCTACTTCTACAGAAAGACCATAATAGGGATCTGGTCTTCCAAAGTCTCCTTTCACAGAACTCACATTTCTTGATTTGTCTACCATGTAGGTACTTTGATACTGATGGAACATGCTTAAAAATTGTTTCCTTTGAAAATGCCTCTGGAATAATAGTTAAAACTTGCACCTCTTCACTGTAGGATGCACAATACTCAACAGCTGAATTGATATTTGTGAAAAATTCCTGGCAAGAGGTGCAAGAGTGCTTCGGTTCATTTTCTTCTGAAAATGGAATTTCTACTTTGAAGAGTGTGGTCAGCTTTGCTGTAGTGTATTTATCCATAGTTTTAGTAATTTCTCTATGCTTTCTTGATGCACAGAGCTTATGACTCTACTTCACTGACCATGGTTGCTTAACAGGACTAACACCTACCTCTGTGGTTGACTGATTCAGAATATTTAGGCTAATTCTTCTCTTACTTAAGAGAAAAATAACATGCAAAGAGCATGCTACGAATATCCAGAAATACTTAGTGCGAGGGCCAAAAGGTGGGAGCAATCGAGCAAAATATGAACCACCATGAGGGGGACCTCGCAACTAAAAAAAGGGAGGCTGCTCATTACAGAGTAAAAAAACATGGGTCAATCTGGTATGACCGATATATAGACAGTAGAGAATGGTAGATTCCCACCTGGAGAGGACAAGGAAAGACCGCCACGGGGTGTAAGTCCCTGTGATCATACGAAGTTTATCAGATGAAGGGTGGACCCCCTCAAAAGTCGGCCTATGATGGAGCAAAAAGGAATTTGACACGAAACTGCACATCTGCCCTTGGAGGGGTGAGATGATTGGTAAGCTCATTACTCAGGATACCCACATGGCCAGGAATACAAAGGATATCGGCCAAACAAGCAGTATGGCCGAGATCAGTGAGAAGCTCGTGGATAGCAGGTGGTGGGAAAAGCACCACGTGATAGCCTGGAGACCATGCATGAAGTTCATACATAACAAAACTCAGGTGATGAAGGACCACTTAATAAAGCCTTCTGTGTGAAAAGCAATAGCATTCTGAAACTCCCAACACGACTGGGTGGCAAGAACAACAGAACACCAGTGGAGAGATGAAGGCTTTCAGACCCCCAAAGAGATCTACCCACAGCCAAGGTCAAATAACTAAGCAAGGGGAGATAAAAACACACCCACTTGCTCTCTTTGATTAAGTAACAGGATTTGGTACGAAGACGTTTCAAGATAATAAGACCGGCAGTGGGCGGGTGCCGCTTAAGGCATTGCGAGGCCCGACAGCGATCACAGATGGTGATGGCGAAAGGCATCCTGACGAGTGAGGGACAGCAATGCCGGTGGTGTGAATAATTGTATCAGTCTTGTCATGGACAACTTCATGAACACAACATGACAAAGAGGGGGTAAACATGACCTGGTAGGTACATAGAAGCAAATCAGCATGATGGAAAGCCCACAGGAATAACGAGGAGGAGGAGGAGGGGCATTGGTGTTCGAAACCTAACTTTTACTAAGAACTCTCAAAATTGCATCATTAACAGGATTTCCTGGACCAAAGTGTTAGGAAATCTGTTGCCACTGGCTAAACATGTTACCAAGTGGAATGGCTGCTTCAAAGTTGAGAACCATTAAATGTTTCATAACTGCAATACAAATTAATGAAAAAGCAATAACTGGCCTGTAAGAAAAATGAAGTGACTAGCAAGAAAAAAACTTCAGTTAAGTAAGTTTTCCCATACACATTGCATACAAACATTTTTAACCTACCATCGTCTGTCACATATTTCTTGATAATCATGCACTGCCATTTCACATGCTAATATCCTGCCTATCCTTGCATATGTTATCTCATCTCGCAGGGCAGATGTTTCATACTACGTCATTATGTCTGCACAACTGGTTGAATTATTGTGCCCTATATAGTGACCTGTGACTCACATTCAGACTCCAGCATCTAGCAACAGGCTTCCACAAAATGTTCCACAGTTGAAAGAGTCACAATGACAGGATAAATCATAATTACACAGTGGAAATTTCTCAATGAAACTGCTACTAACATGTTATTCCTATGCAGATAAGTTCCTCCTGAGTAAAATTTAAAAGCATTTTTACGGAAAAATAAAATGTGATTGCCTATTTAAAGAAGTCATAAAGGGGAGAAACACATAACAGACCCAGTGAATGGCATTCTGCATTACATATCATGATTCTACCACCACATACGGTTTGGTAAACTCGGGAGTAAAAATTTTGATCATTATGCGCTTCATGAATACACAGTTAACGATTAAGTGGCTAATTCATTACTACATTTCATTGTTTTTCTATGAAATACAATACCACAGAGAAAAACTGGTACACAAAATGAAATCGGACAGAACTACACTTGAACGTGTGGTGTCAAGCACGCTAACACTTGTGTACTAAACTGTCTTAAAATGGGCTGGCAGCGTCTACAAGAAGGCACATATCAGGTAATACAATTCCAAATCTTTATTTTCAACATTTCTGTAACTATGTTTATCATCCCTTCGAAATACATTTCCCTAAATTCTGTAAGGAACAATAACATTTAATAACTCACTCCACATGTAATAGTTTGGGTTTTCCCCTCAATTTCAAATATGATGCAATGAATTCTGCTAGATTTTGAAAGTTTACAAGCAAATATTACGTGTCATGGCAAGGACCTACACTAAATAAAAATCTAACGATGCTCACAGAAAATATTTACCAGCTGATGTCCTGTTATATGCAGCGTAATGTCAAATACTGTCTCGTTATCTTCGCGTTCTCACGCCTATGCCTGTTTATCTGCACGTTGTTTTGATATCGGCACCTTTTATCTCTAACACACACGGTGTTTCACAGGAAACAATGAACAGAGTATTTTCCCCGATGTTTTTTAATCCATCTTCGCTAACTATGCATATTCGAACTTTCCGAACTACATCCTCATTCAAACCGGTGCGCACAAACAATTGTACTGACATAGATATAACACTCTCTCCATCCCACTCACCAAAGTTAATAATATTGTTTATAAATCCTTGAATCATTTTGCATTATGACATAAATAAGACACTTTATAAAGTGGTAGGCAGTACACACAAAGTACATAACATCATTTGAAAATAAATCTTAATTACGTGCAAATTCAGAGAAAATTTATATGCACTCGCACTGACACTACTCCCCTCACACTACTCCTCCTCTACACAAACCATGATTGATTGATTGATTGATTGATTTTTATTGCCCAAAAACAAAACGTTTACAGGGATGTACAGCTTGTATAAGCAACGTCAATAAAGTACAAACAACAATGACAATAAATACACAAATAATTAATCTATGTTAGAAATTATGCTCACAGAAATCTTCCATTGTATAAAAACAATTCTGAATTAATAAAGTTCTTACAAATATCTTAAATTTTTTCAGCTCCAGGCTCTTAACTGACTCTGGTAGTTTATTAAATAGCTTTACAGATGTGTGCTTGAAGCTGTTTAGAGTTTTGGGATACGAGCAGTAGTCTTTTCTTACATCATCACAGTGTTGTGTGTTATAGCTATGTACATCAGAATGCAGATAAAAACTAGACAAGTTCTTTTTAATGTACAAGAGACATTGAAATATGTATATACATGGCAAGGTCATAATACTAAGTTTAATAAATAATTCTCTACAGTGAGTCCTAGGTGGTACTTTACATATCAATCTGACAGCTTTTTTCTGGGCTGTAAATAAGCATTTTGAGTAGCAATTATTTCCCCACAAGATTGTCCCATATGTCAAATGAGAGTGAATATAACTATAATAGACAGAAAGCAAAATTTTCTCATCTACTGTTGCTTGTGATTTTCTGAGCATAAATATTCCTTTAGAAATTTTTGGTGTTAAATAATTCACATGTGCCTGCCAGCCTAAATTGTTTTGCAAAACAACACCAAGAAACTTTACAGGAACTGTCTCTAAGGTGATTCTATTGTTATAAGAAATGTTTAATTCCTGTGTTTTATTTATGTTCATAGACAGGCTATTGGCATTGCACCAGTCAGAAAGTATATCTACCTTGAGTGAGGTAGAGTTACTTATGTTATTGTTCTTAGGCACTGTAACACTTAAACTGATATCATCTGCATACAAGCAACAGTTTGTAGTATCATCTATTACATTGCTGGTTGGTCATTCATATATAATACGAACAACAGAGAGCCCAAGATTGATCCTTGAGGAACACCATGGTTAACGGGTAGGAAACTAGAATATTGGTTATTGAAGTAAACAGATTGAGATCTATAAGATAAGTATGACTGAATAATTTTAACAGCAGAGACTGAGAAACCTACAGTCTTTAATTTCAGCAGCAGAGTGTTGTGACACACAGTATCAAATGCTTTTGATAAATCAAAAAACTTTGTACTTACAATAAAGTTTTCTTCTTTTGCTTCAAGACAGTTACATATGTAGCTCATAACAGCATCACATGTTGATAGATTTTTCCTAAACCCAAACTGGCTATTTGAAAGTAATTGATGAGAATCTAGAAAATTGATTATTTGAATACTCATTAGTTTCTCAATGACCTTGTGAAATGAATGGACGAGGTATTTCAGTTGCACCACATTTTAGCATTTCTTTCCATCCTGTACACGTACATTCCTTGGATGACTCTGTGCACACTGCAATTGTCACGTGCTCCTCACCTAATACTTTTCTTTATTTATTTATATAGTTGGCGCCTTCAAAAGTCTGTCACTTCAGGTTGTTCAGAATTTCTGTGACTCTCTCCCATTCGTATTGCCTTTGTTTTTATATCCAATTCAATTCAATCTCTTTATTCACCTGTTAACGATATACATTGTACAGATACAGTCAAATCAGAGCCAGGGTTAGTTACAACAAAATAACTTAAATTTAACTCATTTACAAACTTACATAAAAATACAATAATCTTACATCAATATTTGTAAATAAACTACTTTTCTGTATTCAGATATTCTTCAATGTTGTAAAATTAATGTGTTGTTAGAAATCGTTTAACTCTAAAGAAATTCTTTAAATTTGTTTCTTGTAGCAGGCAACGGTTGAAGAAGTTGGGTTAATAATGGACACATTTTTGGTAATGGGTTTCTTCACAGGTGCCTGTGTGAAAATTATCTCTGTTTCTTGTTTTGCAGTTTTGAATCTGATTGTTCGGTGTTTAACATCCCTAATGACTTTTCAAGAAGTACATACATTGATAAATCTATAAGTTAAGAAGTGTCATTATTTTAAATTCTTTAAATATCTCCCTATATAGCTCGCTATGAGGAATTCCTTTCATCATGACGATAGCCCTTTTTTCAAGTTTGAAAGTTCCTTTTGTCATACCATTACTTTCTCAGAAGATCGCTCATTAAGAACGCTATCTTATTCATGCATTCACAAACAATATTGTTCAGTGTTCGATAACGAACTTAAGTGTACAACCATAGAACGGCAAAGCACAGAAAACTAAACGATAACTGTAAATAACAGTAACTAGCACCCGTCTTTGAAATTTTGATAATTATAGCATTATGTCTGTTGAAGTGGTGGGTCTCTGACACGCCCATGATCCAGCACCATCGTTCTGGCGAGTTTTGTTGCATGACAGTTGTCCTATTTTTCCAATTGCGACCTCAGTGCTATCAGTGTGTGGCTACCTGTATTTTAGTTTTTCCACTTGATTTACTATCTCCTCCATGGTATGTTCGTCCAATGCATGCTGTTAGTGAGAAGTATTTGTGTAAGCTCCAGGACCAGCAACGTGAGCTTCTATTTCCTTGCCTGTTCCTTGCGTTCTTGTCTTGACTGTTGCTGATTTTCGCACATGTACGAGGGTAAGTCAATTATTATCTGCAAAGTAGTTACAAAATTTTATTGTAATCAAATAGGAAATTTAATAGAACACCATTTTTCGACATAGTCTCCTTGCGTTTCAACGCAGTTGGTCCATCATTGTACAAACTTCCTGATGCCCTCATAAAGGAAGGTTCTCGGTTGAGCTGTGGGCCAGGAATGCACCACTTCTTTCACTGATTCGTCCGAGGCAAACTGACGGCCCCTTAATGCCTGTTTGAATGGACCAAATAAGGGTTAGTCAGAAGGGGCAAGATCGACACTATATGGAGGACGATCCAGTACTTCAAATTTGAGTTTCTGTAGATTAGATTAGTTTTTAGTTCCATAAATCCGTGCTGAGGAGATCCTCATGGATGTGAAAAATGTCAATTTTTTTAACCTGAAATAACAATCCTAATAGTATGAATATATACAATACATCATTTGTTTCTATTAACAAATTCGTTAATGGAGTAGAAGGAGTTGGCCACTAGTAAGTCTTTCAGGCTCCTTTTAAACTGATCTTTATTTGTAACTAAATTTTTTATGTTTGCTGGCAAATTATTGAAGATGAGTGTTCCTGAGTAGTGGACTCCTTTTTGAACTAAAGTAAGTGCTTTTAAGTCCTTGTGCACATCAGTTTTGTTCCTGGTATTGTACGTATGAACTGAGCTATTTGTTGGAAAAAGAGATATATTGTTTAGGACAAATTTCATTAAGGAGTAAATATACTGAGAGGCAGTAGTTAGTATACTCAGTTCTTTGAAGATGTTTCGACAGGATGTCCGTGAATTTACTCAGCAAATAATACGTTTTACACGCTTTTGGACTCTGAAAACTTTTGTTTGACTTGAAGAGTTACCCCAAAATATCATACCATATGACATTATGGAATGAAAGTAGGCAAAGTATGCAAGTTTTTTCATTTTTATGTCGCCTATGTCTGCTAACACTCGAATTGCAAATACAGATTTGTTAAGGCGTTTCTGCAGTTCTGTGGTGTGCTCCTCCTAACTGAATTTATTATCAGGTTGTAATCCCAGGAATTTAAGACTGTCAACCTCTTCTATCTGCTCTTCTTCATACTTTATGCATATGCTGGGTGGAAACCTCTTACAGGTCCTGAATTGCATATAGTGAGTCTTTTTAAAGTTTAATGTCAGTGAGTTGGCTTTAAATCATTTATTAATATCCATGAAAATATCGTTAGCAGATCTTTCTAGAAGTACACCCGACATACTATTTATTGCAATACTTGTGTCATCTGCAAACAAAACGAACTCTGTTTCTGGCAGTGTAACTGATGAGAGATAATTAATGTGCACAAGAAAAAGCAATGGCCCTAAGATGGATCCTTGTGGGTCACCACATGTAATTTCTTCCCATTCTGATGATGACTGATGACTTAATTCACTAGTCCCTTGCACTGACACCCTTTGTTTCCTGTTGGCGAGGTATGACTTGAACCATTTTGCAGCACTGCCCGTGACACCATAGAATTCTAATTTATTTAAAAGGATGTTGTGGTGCATACAATCAAATGCCTTTGACAAATCACAGAAAATACCTACTGCTTATAATTTGTTATTTAATGAATTAAGTACAATTTCACTGTAGGTGTAAATAGCCTTCTCGACATCAGAACCCTTCAGAAATCCAAACTGTGTTCTTGATAATATGTTATTTGTGGTCAGATGGTTGAGAAGCTGCCTGTACATTACTTTTTCTAAAATGTTTGAGAATGCTGGCAAAAGTGAAATCGGTCTGTAGTTTGATGGTATGTCTTTAACCCCTTTCTTGAATAGAGGCTTAGCATCTGCAATTTTAGCCAGTCAGGAAATGTCCCAGTTATAGTTGACTGGTTATACAAGTAACTTAGAATTGCACTAAACTCACAAGAACATGCCTTAATTAACTTTGTTGATATTTCGTTGTAACCACTAGAATGCTTTGTTTTTAAAGATTTTATTATGGAAGTTATTTATTTTGGTGAAGTGAGTGGCATATTCATGTACCTGAAGCTATTTGTAAAGGCTAGTTTCAGATATTCAAGGGCATTATTTACTGATCCTGACAATCCCATTCTATCAGTAACAGATATAAAGTACTTGTTAAATAGATTTGTCACACTGTGCCCATCAGTTAGTAATGTGTCATCTACCCTTAGTGCTATTATATATATATATATATATATATATATATATATATATATATATATATAAAAGCAAACGGACCAATCGCGGCAGAGCAAAGCCAAGGCTCTGGAAGACGACACACCACACTTAGGCATAGATGAAGATGATACGAGCACACTGTAACTTTGCTGTGAAAAGATTTCTTCACTTTCCGCAATCACCTCCAAATCCAGATACGAAACCTCAATATTAAATCTATCCATATTATCGAATACTCGACGCTGCTGAATTACTCATTCGACTTGTGTAAAGCAAAGCTGAGGTCTTGCCGACCAGAACCTTAACATTTCTGTGTGGTGCATACACAATCCCTTCTTGCATATTTACATCAATAATGTCGTTTTACAGCGAATTACAAGTCGTGGATGGTGATCCAGGGTTGAGCGGTATGTGTTGTTCCATTCTGATTCCCGTTTCCGGTGCTTGCGTCAACGGATCCATTGGTTCCGACGATAAGTCTCCCTGTTATCCTTTGTTTTTTTTCTTTTCCAGGAGCACCCTATGGGAACGTTGTCTTATTCACATGTTCGCAATAAATATCGACCAGTATTCGATAATGAACTTTACTGTAGAAGCATAGTTAGGGAAAGCATGGAAACCTAAACGATAGTGTGTATAACAACAATAATTATGCTGACAGCGACAAAGATGCTAAGTATGGTCTATGATGATTTCGTCCCACTTATCGTGGTGACGTGTACTGTGGTGTCGTCACAACAGCATATGTAAGCAAGTTGTTCATATAAGCATAGTATGCACACAACAGCGATTCATTGCTGCAGCAGTCCTGAAGAATTGTTAGCTCAGAATAGAATTTACTTAGTTTTTTCTTCAAAATTTCTTGATTCTTCTCCCATTTCAAGTACTCATCTACATACATGCCAAAAATTTCGCGTATGGAGCTTGTGCAATAGTATAGTTCCCTACCTCAGCGTTTGTGCTGCTCCTAGCTTTACTTTTAATATAACTGATAGTCATCCATATTGCAGACAACCTTGTTGGTGGGGCAACCACGGTTACAAGTAGTCATTTTGGGTATTAATAACAACTTTAGCTGAAGTGGTTATTAATACCCAAGATCATCCAAACCGATTTTGCTTATCCCTCTTTAGCAGTATTTGACATAAGTTCAGCGTAAAAAAGCACACTCCGTCTTCAGGCCACAAGTGGCCCACTGGGACCATCCGACCGCCGTGTCATCCTCAGATGAGGATGCGGATAGGAGGGGCGGTTTGTCAGCACACCGCTCTCCCGGTGGTTATGACGGTTTTCTTTGACCGGAGCCGCTACTATTCGGTCGCGTAGCTCCTCAATTGGCATCACGGGGCTGAGTGCACCCCAAAAAATGGCAACAGCGCATGGCGGCCCGGATGGTCACCCATCCAAGTGCCGGCCACGCCCGACAGCGCTTAACTTCAGTGATCTGACGGGAACCGTAGTATCTACTGCGGCAAGGCCGTTGCCTAGGGTTCAGCATACTTGAACAATATTTAAGAATGGGTTGCATGAATGTTAATCCATGCTGGCCATCACATCACATCACAAACGGCACGCCGCATTCACACAGGCTGTCAATGGACCTTCACGTCACTTCACTTCATGGTACGTCACGTCAAGGTTTCTCAGAAGGAACGTTTCGACGGCGGCGTTGTCTGCTTACATTGAGAATTAACTGGTTTCCCTGCACTCGCTCGTGTTATAGTAATGAATTTTCTGCTTTTGTTTCTGCATATCTTAATTTTATTATTATGCTTTCTTTTTGAGGCAAATTACATACATTCCATTCCCACTTAGATATATATTCGACTGAGTATTCTTCCACAAGATAGGTCAGAAAAAAGCGAAAATTTCTTTAGATTTTACAATTACAAAACAGTGCTTAGGCTCAGTGTACATATATTTGAGAACATAAGCTGACGAAGCAATTTCCATTAAATAATATTTTAAGTGACAAAGTCAACACTAGTGAAGACGAAAAATACAGCCGTTTATAACATTGTTACTTACATAAGGGAAAAATGTAATGGATAAGTTACACAGGCTTTGTTTATACCCTAATAAATATTGTTTGATGTGTTTGTACATATATATTTTCCCTAGTAAATAGATGTTTATGTTTTGTAATGTTGTTTCACTTTTAAGCATTTAAACACACAAAATTGATCAAGAAATACGCTATGAAGTTTGCTTTGATCATTAACAGTCTTTATTTTATTTATTTATATATTGAGTAACTTATGATGTATATCTATGGCGCATGTCCAACTACATATTTGTTTTGTCAGTTTTACATTGAAAACATTACTTTTGCTGATTCAAACTGTGGATTTGTTTAGATAGCTAATTAACTTCAGCCATAATGCTTCTTTTGTAAATTTACACAATATTGAGTTGCTGTGTAAGTCCATAACATTTTTTCATAAATTTAATAAATACAATAGACAGATATAAGGGAGATGTTAGTCATCAATAGTACATTCTCCATCACTATTTACAACAGTCTTCTAATGCTGGGGTAACTTTGGTATTCCACGACTGTAGAAACCATATGATTTTGTGGCGAAGAACTCATCAAGCCACGTTCGAAGAGCATTTTCATCCTACAAGGAAGTTCCTTGAAGGTTGTTCGATAGAGAGTCGAAAAGGTGAAAATCTGAGGGCACAAGTTCAAGTGAATAATATGGGTGCAGGCTGACTTCCCAACCCAACTCCCTTATAAAGTTTTTGTCAGTCTGGCAGCATGCAGACAGGGATTATCATGGAGTGGCACTGCTTCATACATTCTTCCAAGTCGTTTTTCTTGGGCTGCGTCTGCAAGACGTTTCAATGGTTGATAAGAAATGACAGCACAGATGGTTACACCTCAGGAATGCAATTCATAGTACATCACTCCATCGCTGTTCCACCAGATGCATAACATTGTCTTTTGTGGATGCCTGCAGATCTTTGGAGGGGGAGTTGCTGCTTTGTTTGGGGTTCAACTACTCGATCTCAGGACCTTTGCCATTCACGGGCAAGTGCTCTACCATCTGAGCTACCGAAGTACGACTCACGCCCGGTCTCACAGCTCCACTTCTGCCAGTATCTCGTCTCCTACCTTCCAAACTTTACAGAGTTCGAGTCTCGGTCGGGCACACAGTTTTAATCTGCCAGGAAGTTTCATATCACCGCACACTCCGCTGCAGAGTGAAAATCTCATTCTGGAAACATCCCCCAGGCTGTGGCTAAGCCATGTCTCCGCAATGTCCTTTCTTTCAGGAGTGCTAGTTCTGCAAGGTTCGCAGGAGAGCTTCTGTAAAGTTTGGAAGGTAGGAGACGAGATACTGGCAGAAGTGGAGCTGTGAGACCGGGCGTGAGTCGTGCTTCGGTAGTTCAGATGGTAGAGCACTTGCCCACGAAAGGCGAAGGTCCCGAGTTCGAGTCTCGGTCGGGCACACAGTTTTAATCTGCCGGGAAGTTTCATATCAGCGCACACTCCGCTGCAGAGTGAAAATCTCATTCTGGACACCATTTCTTGTCACTAGTAACGACACAGAATGGAAATGGTGGATGTTGTTCACTAGGCAATTGGTGAGGAGCAGGCAAAGATTTTTGTGATTTTGGCTTAGAGCGTTTAGTACCCATACACCCGATTTTTCGATCTTCGCTATTGCCTGCAAATGTCATAAGATGGTGGAATGCTCATTGTTCCACACAGTTGCCAGTTTTTGGGCACAGTGATGTGGATCATTGTGAAAGAGTGGGTTTACACGACCTTCATTAAACCTCGAAGGTCTTACTGAACGATATCAAAACGATCCTCCTTAAAACGAGGAAACCATTTTCTTGCCATGCTCTGCCCTATGGCATTACCCCCATACACGGCACTAAGGTTTCTCTATTGAACTCTAATAGAAGAATATATCGGAAAATTTCCTATTTCTCCACTTGTCATTCCGTTTTCTGGCGTCCACAGCACCACTCACTATCTCCAAATGACAAAACGACACTATGTAAACTCAGATAGCAACAGTGAACTATTAATTAAAGTGAAAAACTATAAATAAGCCAACAGTAACAGGAATTCCAACAAGCAAAACAAAAATGCTATAAACTTATGCAACAACCTAATAGTTACACAATTTTTGATACAGTGAGCCAAAAAGTTTTTATGAGGCATACATATTCTAAGTACATAAATGAAAGAAAATTGAATGTAAAAAATTCTATAGTATGGTTATATCATTTTAGACATAAGGCATAAGGTAGTCCTACAATGCATACACAGTCTTATGCCAGTTTTGTTTATATTAATGAAAAATTTAAAAGTGATAATACTGCACCAAAGTTACAACATTTAGATACAATAATGTTTTTAAGAAGTTACCTCATTTTCTTTTCATTTTTCTCTCTTCATATTTACCCTTTTATTTCATAATTCTGAGTATTTAATTCAATTATTTTCATGTGAAAAAGTTCTCTGAGAGAACATAAAGAATTTTCTAATAGTAGCTGTTTGATTAAATGTTTAACTTAACATTCGATTTGGCATTAGTGTGTGTGGTGGTAAACAGCTGTGACCACTGCTTCTCTCAAGTTTTGAGTTGTGTTATGCTGTGGAATTCTTAATTTCATGCAGTTTCTAGTGTGGTGATAGTGTTTATAAATTTTGAAATCCTTCACTGAACACTGGTTGCTCGAACTTTGCGAGTAATCTTTCACAATGTAAGTGGTATATTTTCAAGTGTTCACCAATTTAAAATTTTTAACATTTTTGTAACATTCCAAACGAAAGAAACACACCAAAGACTATTTGGGCTGGCCTCTGTATATCTTCAGCATCACCTGTATTCTGTGCAAAAAGTCCCCCAATATAAGTGTGCAAGGCTTCGTGTGTGTAGTGAATATAAAAAACTAAAAACTATGAGTCCTGTGACAATAAGATCGAGAAATAAGCATGTTGCAAGTGGAGCAACAGGCGAGGGACCTGCATACAATACAAAGTCAGAAGTGTGGAGTTAACTGTCAGAGCGAATTAGTGAGAACACAAGACATTATAAACAGTCTTCACAACGAAAAAGCCAAATTGGTAGAAAAAATAAAATCTTTAGAAAACTACGTCAATGAGCTCAAGAGAAACATTAAGGAAACATAAAACACACGAAAATCGTATTTTGTTTGTGGTCTTAATACGACAGCGTTCGAAAATCTGATAAAAAAGATGCAAGAGCAAACAGTGAAAGTGAAATGATAAAAATGATTGAAGTGACAACATCCAATAAATTATCTACTACTAATATGATTGCCAGAAGTGAAATGGTCAGAAATGAGAAACACAAGGAAAATAAGGTACTTGTTACATTGGACAGCCAGGGAACAGGAAGTGGATCACTTTTACATGAGAAGTTAGTCTCGTCTTACCAAGTGGAAACGATCATTTAACCAGTTGCACCCCTACCCAGTGGTAAACCTAACAAAAACATTCACAAATGGTACTGATAATCCCATTCAAGAGGTTAAAAAGCCTGTGCACGAAACATTACAGACTATATTGAAACTTAGTCATAAAACGAATATAATTATTCACCCTGTCCCAAAACGACATGATGTCATCATTATCATCATCATCATTTAAGACTGATTATGTCTTTCAGTGTTCAGTCTGGAGCATAGCCCCCCTTATAAAATTCCTCCATGATCCCCTATTCAGTGCTAACATTGGTGCCTCTTCTGATGTTAAACATATTACTTCAAAATCATTCTTACCCGAATCCAGGTACCTTCTCCTTGGTCTGCCCCGACTCCTCCTACCCTCTACTGCTGAACCCATGAGTCTCTTGGGTGACCTTGCTTGTCCCATGCGTGTAACGTGACCCCACCATCTAAGCCTGTTCACCCTGACTGCTACATCTATAGAGTTCATTCCCAGTTTTTCTTTGATTTCCTCATTGTGGACACCCTCCTGCCATTGTTCCCATCTACTAGTACCTGCAATCATCCTAGCTACTTTCATATCCGTAACCTCAACCTTGTTGATAAGGTAATCTGAATCCACCCAGCTTTCGCTCCCATACAACAAAGTTGGTCGAAAGATTGAACGGTGCACAGATAACTTAGTCTTGGTACTGACTTCCTTCTTGTAGAAGAGAGTAGATCGTATTACTGACTTCCTTCTTGTAGAAGAGAGTAGATCGTAGCTGAGTGCTCTCTGCATTAGCTTTGCTACACCTCGCTTCCAGTTCTTTCACTGTGTTGCCATCCTGTGAGAATATGCATGCTAAGTACTTGAAAACGTCATGATGTACAGCAGCTAAATTCAAAAATAGAAGCGCCAAATTACCATATGGTACAGACAATAAATGAGTTAAGGAATACAAACAAAAGAAAAATCGTGATTAATTTTGATATGGAAGATTAAGTCCAAAGAAATTTAAAGCACAAGGCTTCCATTTAAATGGAGAGGGCAAGAAACATATATGTGAAAGAGTGGGTTTTCTTATTACTAAGAACAAGTTCAAAATCCCGTGTTTCAATATTAAGCCTCAGAAAACTGCAGACAATGAAATAAAAAAGGAGAAAGCAGAAGGCACAGGAAGGACATTGTCTTAAACAGTACAAACTAGAATCGATCAGTGTGTAAGGTTACAGGGGTTTGTTGTTTTTGCTTACTTATTCTTGAATTGAGAACAACTGCGAGAGGTGAAATGACAAGTGTAATGTCGCAATAATTCTCACCAAATTACAGCTTTTCACACAGTTTTCAACTCCCTAACATAAAAACAGAGCAATAGATAATACATCTTGCCAATATCAAAAAGTGAAAAAGTTTATAAACAACAATGTTAAATATTAACTCTCTGAAAGAACATTAATCTTAAGCACAATATTATGAAAGTTTAATTGGAAGTTTCTTTACATTAATCCTAAGTACAACAATATGAAAGTTTAATTGGACGTTTCTTTACAAAATCGCTCCTACACATACGTTATGATGTTTGTCAGTACTAATAAAATCGTCCGATTCCGGTTCAAAGTTCGGTACTATTTAGGATGACAATCAAATCTACAGTGGATGGTTAGTCAAGTGACAAATTTGAGTGCAAGTTTACCCATGGCCGCTCAAGTTTACAGTGGATGCAAGCGGTGAACCAATAAAGTTTACGCCTGTGCACGCGATATTTACCTTAAGTTGGGACGTGTTGCTGTCT